>NC_058082.1:432818578-433453078 GCF_014858855.1 Bufo gargarizans | reverse complement strand
TATGGTATAATGTGGTATAAGTAATCCACAACCAATAATTACACTATCACACCCCTGGTATCTCCTAGCCCCCTCAATTGCCTAGGTGATCCAATGACATAGAGTCATTAGTAGTCCATGCCGCTGAGACACACGGATCGTGGGCAGTATGTCATCACCCCTAATGTTCCCCCGTTGCACCTCAGCTCCAGGGATCTAGAGAAAACACACAAAGGAATTATACTCATTTAGTCCCTGGGGCTGGAGCGCACATAGGCGGTAAATCCACTGTGTCTCTTTTTGCAATAACCGCCTATCAAAGTCGCCTCCTCTTGGCGATCTTCTGACCACCTCCACAGCCTGAAATTTGATGACATCCACATCACCGTTGTGCATGGTCGATATGTGTCTAGCAATCGGGGTATCCGCCCCTTTGCGGATGTCATTTAGATGTTCTGCTATTCTTCTACGGAATTCTCTTGTGGTTTTACCCACATATTGCTTTCCGCAAACACAAGTGGCCAAATATACCAGGCCTCTTGTTTTGCAATTGACAAATGATCTGATAGTAAATCTCTGTTCGGTGACGCTACAGATAAATGTAGCGCCAGTCTGGATTGCAGGGCAAGCCACGCAGCTGCCACAGCGGAAGGTCCCTTTGAGGCTGGTACTCAGCCATGTGGATGTAGTCGGGCCCTGAAAAAAGCTGTGCACCAGGCGATCTCTCAAACTACGTCCACGTCTGTACGTGATTAGAGGTACATCGCCTATCATATCCCCAATATCTGGGTCTGATTTAAGAATACCCCAGTAGGTCGTCAGCAAGTCACGCACTGTGTTGTGTGCTTCATCATATGTGGCTATGATGCGCAACTGGTCCATTCCAGCCGATCCCGACCTAGGGGTAAGGAGGGCATTCCCGGTTTTGTGCCAGTGAATGCTGGTACGCTTTAGTTAGTACATGTTGTGGGTACCCCCTACTCCTAAATCTGGTTCGTAGATCACTGGATGCCGTTCTGAAATCCGACATACTGGAGCAGTTACGCCTTACCCGAAGGTATTGCCCTTTTGGAATTCCCCTCTTCAGGGGCAGGGGGTGGCAACTGTCCCAACTAAGGAGGCTGTTTGTTGCAGTCTCCTTGCGGAACAGCCGTGTGCCAATATTGCCCATCCTGTCCCTGAAGATGGTTAAATCCAGAAAGTTGATTTGAGATTCCTGGATCTCTGATGTAAAAAATAATCCCATAGTGTTTATGTTCAGGTCTGAAACAAACCGATTGAAGTCCTCAACACTCCCAGACCATAAAATCAATACATCATCGATGAAGCGTAACCACAAATTAATGTGGTCAGCCCATCTCTGATTATCCGCGAACACAACTTCACGTTCCCACCAGCCCAGGTAGAGATTGGCGAAGGTCGGGGCACAGGGGCTCCCCATCGCCACTCCCCTGAGCTGGTGGTACATGCGATGATCAAAGATAAAACAGTTGTGCTCAAGGATAAATTTCATTAGTTCAAGAATAAATTCGTTATGCTGCCAGCAATGGGTGCCACGTTGACTAAGGAAAGAGGCCACAACTCCACACCCCCTATCATGGGGTATGGAGCTGTACAAGGCCTCAACATCCAGGCTGGCCAGCATAACGTTCTCACCAAGATGTATTCCTTCCAATTTTTTGATTACATCCATAGAATCACGTACATACGAGGATAGGGACACCGCAAATGGTCGTAAAATCCTATCCACGTATGTACTGATTGGATGTGTCAAACTCCCAGTCCCTGACACAATAGGACGTCCCTTTAAAGGGGTAAGTCCCTTGTGCACCTTGGGTAACCCATAGAAACAAGGGATCTGGGGATGTTTGGGAAACAAAAACTCAAATTCAGATCTACTGATAAGGGCATGATCGTGTGCTGTGTCCAAGAGGTCCTTCAATTGCCTCCTGAACATCTCAGTAGGATTTGATTCCAGCACACGATAACATGATTTATCACTGAGAATGTTCAGACACATGATCTTATATTGGTCACAGTTCATTACGACAATATTCCCTCCCTTGTCCGATGGTTTAATGACAAGGGAGTTGTCGCGTTCCAGTGAAATTAGGGCCTCAATCTCCCTTTTCCGGAGATTGGACTCAGTCCCCTTCAATGTGTCGAGCTTTCTCAGTTGGTCTGTGACGACCTTGAGAAAAATGTCAGGTGGTGTGCCATCACTAAGGGGCGGGTTTTTAGTAGAGGACAATTTGAGGTCCGTAAATGGACCCTCACCAATCTCCCTACTCCCTTCCTCCATAAGGGATACCAGTAGTTGGATATCCGGCAGGTCATTTATGTCCACACCCAATTCATTGCACTGTTGTTGATTATGTGTAGCAAAGAATTTTTTCCATTTAAGTTTCCTCACGAATAAGGTCAAATCCTTGACCCATTCGAAGGAGCTAAAGGAACAGGTGGGAACAAATGATAGGCCCTTGCTAAGTAGTTCCAGTTCTACCTCCGAAAGTGACCTATCAGACAAGTTAATAATTTGTAACTTGTCCCTGGACCTGTTTTTTCCTAGAGGGTTTACAGTCTCGTAATCAGCTGCACCCATTCTATGATGGTGTACTATTGGTTCTTGCTGTTTCTGAGACTGTAGGACCTCGTAGTTTGGTTCCCTAAAAAACCTCCCCGTGATCTGGGGTTCCTACCTCTGCCTCCCCTTCCTCTAGATCCCTTATTAGAGGGTTGGAAAATGGGGTATTGGCTATTCTGGTAGGAGGTACCTTCCAATTCAGTTTCCCCCTCAGAGGATGAGGGTTCTGTCTCAACCTCAAGGGTCCTTGCAGTTTTAGTCGCAAAATCGAGAATGCGCCCTTCTTTAAAATCAGCTTTATCTCTCAAAAATTGAGAGTGCTTACGCTCTTTAAGCTGGGCCGTATATATTTACTCTAACTTTAATGTAGAATGTTATTACATTCATCTGGGCCGGTCTCATCGAGGGGGCGGCACAATGGGGGCGGGATGGATGATGCGGCGATGCCGTGCCTCCTGCGTCCTCATTGGCCGTTCTGCAGGCGGGGCTCAGTTGAGGGGAGGAGGACTCTCCTCATATTCTGTGCACCTGAGCGGCCGCGTTCGGCCACCTCGTACTTACAGCTGCAGCCTCTGTAATGGAGGCTCAGCAGCTTTGAATATTTATCCTGCGAACCACAGATACACGCTCCTGACGAGCCCTATGGCGAAACGCGTTGAGTGTGGTGTGGGGATGAATCAATGTTCATTTGTATCTGCTTTGCGCTCACACTGCAGTTGAGGTCTGCGGTTCTCAGCCCTCTGCAGTTAGATGAGCAACAGCAATCCAGATCTTCCTGTTTCACCCAGCTTAGCTTAGATCCAGTGATTCGTGTCTGCAGGGCCGATTCTTAGACATCCGTTTCACATGAACGGATGGATTCAATTGAGATCGGCTTCTGCAGGCAGATGTTTATCACTGGATTAGTCTATCCATAACTTTAGTCGAGGGATCCATGAGCTGGTAGTGATTCAGAGCACACTGACCGCACCTTAGTGCTTACTTCTGTGGAATCAATTAGCATGGCCCCATGGCCCTCTGCTTTCACTTGCAGTATAGCACTAGCCTGCGGCATTTCTAGTGACCCCATCCGCAGCTGCATTTACCGTGTATGCGGCTTATAGGTCCTCATATCGACCCTATACTGAATGGATGGTGTCCTAGAATTTTAATATAGGTTAGTCCCCCTTCCCTTTTGTTTTTCTGATTAATAAAGTAACAGTTTTAACAGAAATGTAGCGTTCCAAACGACAGTGATTTCACTGTGTATGTGGAGTTTATGAATTGTGTGTGTGCACTGTGTATGTGGAGTTTATGTATTGTGTGTGTACTGTGTATGTGGAGTTTATGTATTGTGTGTGTACTGTCTATGTGGAGTTTATGTATTGTGTGTGCACTGTGTATGTGGAGTTTATGTATTGTGTGTGTACTGTGTATGTGGAGTTTATGTGTTGTGTGTGCACTGTGTATGCAGAGTTTATGTATTGTGTGTGTACTGTGTATGTGGGGTTTATGTATTGTGTGTGCACTGTGTATGTGGAGTTTATGTGTTGTGTGTGTGTGTGTGTAATGTGTATGTGGAGTTTATGTATTGTGTGTGTGTGTGTGTGTGTGTGTGTGTGTGTGTGTGCACTGTGTATGTGGAGTTTATGAATTGTGTGTGTGCACTGTGTATGTGGAGTTTATGTATTGTGTGTGTGTGTGTGTATGTGCACTGTGTATGTGGAGTTTATGTGTTGTGTGTGCACTGTGTATGCAGAGTTTATGTATTGTGTGTGTACTGTGTATGTGGGGTTTATGTATTGTGTGTGCACTGTGTATGTGGCGTTTATGTGTTGTGTGTGTGTGTGTGTGTGTGTGTAATGTGTATGTGGAGTTTATGTATTGTGTGTGTGTGTGTGTGTGTGTGTGTACTGTGTATGTGGAGTTTATGCATTTTGTGTGTGTGTGTGTGTACTGTGTATGTGGAGTTTATGTATTGTGTGTGTACTGTGTATGTGGTGTTTATGTATTGTGTGTGTGTGTGTGTGTGTGTGTGTGTGTGTGTGTGTGTACTGTGTATGTGGAGTTTATGTATTGTGTGTGTGTGCACTGTGCATGTGGAGTTTATGCATTGTGTGTGTGTGTGCACTGTGTACTGTGTATGTGGAGTTTATGTAGTGTGTGTGTGTGTGTGTGTGTGTGTGTGTGTGTGCACTGTGTATGTGGAGTTTATGTATTGTGTGAGTGTGTGCACTCTGTATGTGGAGTTTATGTATTGTGCGTGCACTGTGCACTGTGTATGCGGAGTTTATGTATTGTGTGTGTACTGTGTATGTGGAGTTTATGTATTGTGTGTGTGTGTGTGCACTGTGTATGTGGAGTTTATGTATTGTGTGTGTGTGTGTGTGTGTGTGTGGGTGTGTGCACTGTGTATGCAGAGTTTATGTATTGTGTGCACACTGTGTACTGTGTATGTGAGGTTTATTTATTGTGTGTGTACTGTGTATGTGGAGTTTATGTATTGTGTCTGTCTGTGTATGTGGAGTTTTTGTATTGTGTGTTTACAATGTATGTGGAGTTTATGTAGTGTGTGTGTACTGTGTATGTGGAGTTTATGTATTGTGTGTGTGTGCAGTGAGTATGTGGAGTTTATGTAGTGTGTGTGTGTACTGTGTATGTGGAGTTTATGTATTGTGTGTGTGTGTGTGCACTGTGTATGTGGAGTTTATGTATTGTGTGTGTGTGTGTGTGTACTGTGTATGTGGAGTTTATGTAGTGTGTGTGTGTGTATGTGTGTGTGTGTGTGTGTGTGTGTGTGTACTGTGTATGTGGAGTTTATGTATTGTGTGTGCACTGTGTATGTGGAGTTTATGTATTGTGTGTGTGTGTGTGTGTGTGTGTACTGTGTATGTGGAGTTTATGTATTGTGTGTGTGCACTGTGTATGTGGAGTTTATGTATTGTGTGTGTGTGTGTGTGCACTGTGCACTGTGTATGTGGGGTTTATGTATTGTGTGTGCACTGTGCACTGTGTATGTGGAGTTTATGTATTGTGTGTGCACTGTGTACTGTGTATGTGGAGTTTATGTATTGTGTGTGTGTGTGTGTGTGTACCGTGTATGTGGAGTTTATGTATTGCGTGTGTGTGTGTGCACTGTGTATGTGGAGTTTATGCATTGTGTGTGTGTGTGTGTGTGTACTGTGTATGTGGAGTTTATTTATTGTGTGTGTACTGTGTATGTGGGGTTTATGTTTTGTGTGTGTGTGTGTGTGTGTGTGCACTGTGTATGTGGAGTTTATGTATTGTGTGTGTACTGTGTATGTGGAGTTTATGTATTGTGTGTGTGTGTGTGCACTGTGTATGTGGAGTTTACGTATTGTGTGTGTGCACTGTGTATGTGGAGTTTATGTATTGTGTGTGTGTGCAGTGAGTATGTGGAGTTTATGTAGTGTGTGTGTGTGTGTGTGTGTGTGTGTGTGTACTGTGTATGTGGAGTTTATGTATTGTGTGTGTGTGTGCACTCTGTATGTGGAGTTTATGTATTGTGTGTGTGTGTACTGTGTATGTGGAGTTTATGTAGTGTGTGTGTGTGTGTGTGTGTGTGTACTGTGTATGTGGAGTTTATGTATTGTGTGTGCACTGTGTATGTGGAGTTTATGTATTGTGTGTGTGTGTGTGTGTGTGTACTGTGTATGTGGAGTGTATGTATTGTGTGTGTGCACTGTGTATGTGGAGTTTATGTATTGTGTGTGTGTGTGTGTGTGTGTGTGTGCACTGTGTATGTGGGGTTTATGTATTGTGTGTGCACTGTGCATGTGGAGTTTATGTATTGTGTGTGCACTGTGTACTGTGTATGTGGAGTTTATGTATTGTGTGTGTGTGTACCGTGTATGTGGAGTTTATGTATTGCGTGTGTGTGTGCACTGTGTATGTGGAGTTTATTTATTGTGTGTGTACTGTGTATGTGGGGTTTATGTTTTGTGTGTGTGTGTGTGCACTGTGTATGTGGAGTTTATGTATTGTGTGTGTACTGTGTATGTGGAGTTTATGTATTGTGTGTGTGTGTGTGTGTGTGCACTGTGTATGTGGAGTTTACGTATTGTGTGTGTGCACTGTGTATGTGGAGTTTATGTATTGTGTGTGTGTGTGTATGTGCACTGTGTATGTGGAGTTTATGTATTGTGTGTGTACTGTGTATGTGGAGTTTATGTATTGTGTGTGCACTGTGTATGTGGAATTTATGTATTGTGTGTGTACTGTCTATGTGGAGTTTATGTATTGTGTGTGCACTGTGTATGTGGAGTTTATGTATTGTGTGTGTGTGTGTGTACTGTGTATGTGGAGTTTATGTATTGTGTGTGTGCACTGTGTATGTGGAGTTTATGTAGTGTGTGTGTGTGTGTGTGTGTGTGCACTGTGCACTGTGTATGTGGGGTTTATGTATTGTGTGTGCACTGTGCACTGTGTATGTGGAGTGTATGTATTGTGTGTGCACTGTGTACTGTGTATGTGGAGTTTATGTATTGTGTGTGTGTCTGTGTGTGTGTGTGTGTGTGTGTGTGTGTGTACCGTGTATGTGGAGTTTATGTATTGTGTGTGTGTGTGTGTGTGTGTGTGTGCACTGTGTATGTGGAGTTTATGCATTGTGTGTGTGTGTGTGTACTGTGTATGTGGAGTTTATGTATTGTGTGTGTACTGTGTATGTGGGGTTTATGTTTTGTGTGTGTGTGTGTGTGTGTGCACTGTGTATGTGGAGTTTATGTATTGTGTGTGTACTGTGTATGTGGAGTTTATGTATTGTGTGTGTGTGCACTGTGTATGTGGAGTTTATGTATTGTGTGTGTGCACTGTGTATGTGGAGTTTATGTATTGTGTGTGTGTATGTGCACTGTGTATGTGGAGTTTATGTATTGTGTGTGCACTGTGTATGTGGAGTTTATGTATTGTGTGTGCACTGTGTATGTGGAGTTTATGTATTGTGTGTGTACTGTCTATGTGGAGTTTATGTATTGTGTGTGCACTGTGTATGTGGGGTTTATGTATTGTGTGTGCACTGTGCACTGTGTATGTGGAGTTTATGTATTGTGTGTGCACTGTGTACTGTGTATGTGGAGTTTATGTATTGTGTGTGTCTGTGTGTGTGTGTGTGTGTGTGTGTGTGTGTACCGTGTATGTGGAGTTTATGTATTGTGTGTGTGTGTGTGTGTGTGTACTGTGTATGTGGAGTTTATGTATTGTGTGTGTACTGTGTATGTGGGGTTTATGTTTTGTGTGTGTGTGTGTGTGTGTGCACTGTGTATGTGGAGTTTATGTATTGTGTGTGTACTGTGTATGTGGAGTTTATGTATTGTGTGTGTGTGTGTGTGTGTGTGTGTGTGTGCACTGTGTATGTGGAGTTTATGTATTGTGTGTGTGCACTGTGTATGTGGAGTTTATGTATTGTGTGTGTGTGTGTGTGTGTGTGTGTGTGTGTGCACTGTGTATGTGGAGTTTATGTATTGTGTGTGTACTGTGTATGTGGAGTTTATGTATTGTGTGTGCACTGTGTATGTGGAGTTTATGTATTGTGTGTGCACTGTGTATGTGGAGTTTATGTATTGTGTGTGCACTGTGTATGTGGAGTTTATGTATTGTGTGTGCACTGTGTATGCAGAGTTTATGTACTGTGTGTGTACTGTGTATGTGGAGTTTATGTGTTGTGTGTGCACTGTGTATGCAGAGTTTATGTATTGTGTGTGTACTGTGTATGTGGGGTTTATGTATTGTGTGTGCACTGTGCACTGTGTATGTGGAGTTTATGTGTTTTGTGTGTGTGTGTGTGTGTACTGTGTATGTGGAGTTTATGTATTGTGTGTGTGTGTACTGTGTATGTGGAGTTTATGTATTGTGTGTGTTCACTGTGTATGTGGAGTTTATGTATTGTGTGTGTGTGTGTGTGTGTGCACTGTGTATGTGGGGTTTATGTATTGTGTGTGCACTGTGCACTGTGTATGTGGAGTTTATGTATTGTGTGTGCACTGTGTACTGTGTATGTGGAGTTTATGTATTGTGTGTGTCTGTGTGTGTGGAGTTTATGTATTGTGTGTGTGTGTGCACTGTGTATGTGGAGTTTATGTGTTGTGTGTGCACTGTGTATGTGGAGTTTATGTGTTGTGTGTGCACTGTGTATGCAGAGTTTATGTATTGTGTGTGTACTGTCTATGTGGAGTTTATGTATTGTGTGTGCACTGTGTATGTGGAGTTTATGTATTGTGTCTGTGTGTGTGTAATGTGTATGTGGAGTTTATGTATTGTGTGTGTGTGTGTGTGTGCACTGTGTATGTGGAGTTTATGTATTATGTGTGTGCACTGTGTATGTGGAGTTTATGTATTGTGTGTGTGTGTGCACTGTGTATGTGGAGTTTATGTATTGTGTGTGTACTGTGTATGTGGAGTTTATGTGTTGTGTGTGCACTGTGTATGCAGAGTTTATGTATTGTGTGTGCACTGTGTATTTGCCGTTTATGTATTGTGTGTGTACTGTGTATGTGGAGTTTATGTATTGTGTGTGCACTGTGTACTGTGTATGTGGAGTTTATGTGTTGTGTGTGCACTGTGTATGTGGAGTTTATGTATTGTGTCTGTGTGTGTGTGTGTACCGTGTATGTGGAGTTTATGTATTGTGTGTGTGTGTGTACTGTGTATGTGAGGTTTATTTATTGTGTGTGTGTGTGTGTGTGTGCACTGTGTATGTGAGGTTTATTTATTGTGTGTGTGTGTGTGTGTGTGTGTGTGTGCTGTGTATGGGTAGTTTATGTATTGTGTGTGTGTGTGTGTGTGTGTGTGTGTGTGTACTGTGTATGGGTAGTTTATGTATTGTGTCTGTGTGTGTGTGTGTACCGTGTATGTGGAGTTTATGTATTGTGTGTGTGTGTGTACTGTGTATGTGAGGTTTATTTATTGTGTGTGTGTGTGTGTGTGTGTGTGTGTGTGTACTGTGTATGGGTAGTTTATGTATTGTGTCTGTGTGTGTGTGTGTGTATGTGGAGTTTATGTATTGTGTCTGTGTGTGTGTGTGTACCGTGTATGTGGAGTTTATGTATTGTGTGTGTGTGTGTACTGTGTATGTGAGGTTTATTTATTGTGTGTGTGTACTGTGTATGGGTAGTTTATGTATTGTGTGTGTGTGTGTACTGTTTACTGTGAAAGCCAAGGCCAGCCAGACATTCACAGTGTGTTAATTTCTAGCCTAAATATCAAACACAATATCCATCAAGGTGCCCATACGGCACATTATCATATGACAATTTGCGGTCCCTTGAATGGGTCCGTGATCAGTCCGCATCGCAAAAAAAATAGAACAAGTTCAATTTTTTTTGCGGTGCGGAGGCACGGGCAGAATCACCAGGGAAGCACTCCGTAGTGCTTCCTTGGGGTTCCGATTCGTGCTTCTGTTCCGCATCTCCGTGGATTGTGGACCTGCCGTAGCAAGATGCCTACAAGAGGACGTTCGTGTCCAGGAGGCTTAAAGGGAACCTGTCACCTGGATTTTGTGTATAGAGCTGAGGACATGGGTTGCTAGATGGCCGCTAGCACATCCGCAATACCCAGTCCCCATAGCTCTGTCCTCAGCTCTATACCCAAAATCCAGATGACAGGTTCCCTTTAAGTGAGTTTAGGAGAATTAATTCTATGTGGGGGCACTTAAGGGATCTTCCTACTGTGGTGGTGGTGGGGGCACTTGGGAGCAATTTGCTGTGAGGGGAGGCACTGAGGAGACATCATGCCCTGTGAGGCCACTAAAGGTGCTTTATTATTGTCTGGATTGGCACTAGAGGGCATTGTGAGGTGGTACTGAGGGAAGATTGCTATAGGGTTGGTTGGTATTAGATGCATTGCTTATTGGCAAGTACTGCATGTATGTAGTGAGTGTGTAGGTGTGCTTGTCTGTATGAACCGACTGTGTACCTATGCAATATTCAGATATAGTTTATGTCGGGATCACTGACTTAGATTCAGAATGGGAGCCTGCAGGGTACCGCTGGATCTCCCTCTGTCAGCTCTCTGTCATCCAAAACGAATCTATCTTAGCTGCCACCGCTCGTCATATCAGGCTGACAGGACAACTTGCATTAAATAACGCCCAAATACACTCTACGGCTCTCTATGTGGGCTAGCATTTACAGGTTAATACATCAGTATAGGCAACACTTAGGGCTCATGCACACAAACGTATTTTCTTTCCGTTTCCATTCCATTTTTTTGCGGACCGTATGCAGAACCATTCACTTCAATGGGTCCACAAAAACAACGGAAGGTACTACGTGTGCATTCAGTTTCCATATTTCCTTTCCCTAAAAAGGTAGTGCATGTCCTATTATTGTCCGCAAATCATGGTCCCAGGCCCCATTCAAGTCAATGGGTCCGCAAAAAATACAGAACGCACACGGAACACATCCGTATGTCATCTGTATTTTACGGATCCATACTGTAGAAATGCCCAGCCCATATTGCTCATGTGTTTGGTGATTAATAAGTTACTGTTTCCGTTTCCGATCCGCAAAAAACGGATCGCATACGGAAACCATACGGATATGTTTTGTGGAATAACTGAACGGAAGAGAACTTAAATCAGAGAAAATAAAACCTCAGATACAGGACAATGGATCCGTGAAAAACGGACCGCAAAACTAAGGTCATGGAATCGTAGAATACAAGAATGCTCTTATTAAAGTGAAGTTGTAATATCAAAAAAGGAAAATGCGTACAAACAATGGGGTTATCATAGAAAATATAACATAAAATATACAGACGTGTACATACAGTTTGGAAAATAAAAGGGATAAACACAGAGCTTTATATTTTTACGCGACAGATAAGTCTTTGTATTACAATATCTTTTCGGACATGCACCCTAGCAACTTCATATTACCTCCATCCACACCGTCCTAATGTCCTGCACACTTGCGTACCCTACAGGGCGGAGACATGGGCAAGATGGCGGAAGTACTCCATGTTACTAACCTAGGATCGATTTGACTTTGATACCGTAGAAGCTAGTTCTCAGGAGGAAGCACTTGTCCCAAATATGAATTAGGCCATGTATTTCTTTGATATATATTGTAAGATAGGGGTTTTATGTGTGACCTCGGCTGGAGAGGTCGATAGCCTTTTATTGACCCCCTAACTGGCCCACCAGGGATCCGGAGAAATCCTCAGTAGGCCCCTGCCTAGTTGAAGCCCCACCCCTATCCCGAGAAGCCCTGCCCCCTCATGGACATCTCTCTCACCAGGAACAGCTCCAGAGACTGGACTAAACACTATGGTGTGGTAACAGGACCTGTGGTGATGTCACAGTCATGTGATCAGCCATGTGTGTGGGAGGAGTTAGGGGAACACAGGCTGTGCTGTGGAGAATGCAGAGGTACTTTACGTATGGAAGGTGTGTATAAAGCAGAGCTATGTCAGTGCAACCAGTCTATTGTACAGTTTTCTGTGTGTGATATGCACAAAGTAGTTCTGTGTAATGGGCATGTGGTAGAGCTGTGTATGTTATGTATATAGTAGTGTCAGGTGGGCGCTGTGTATGGCAGCGTCAGGTGGGCGCTGTGTATGGCAGCGTCAGGTGGGCCCTGTGTATGGCGGAGTCAGGTGGGCCCTGTGTATGGCAGCGTCAGGTGGGCCCTGTGTATGACAGCGTCAGGTGGGCCCTATGTATGGCAGTGTCAGGTGGGCCCTGTGTAATGCAGCGTCAGGTGGGCCTGTGTAATGCAGCGTCATGTGGGCCCTGTGTATGGCAGTGTCAGCTGGGCCATGTGTTTGGCAGCGTCAGGCGGGCCATGTGTTTGGCAGCATCAGGCGGACCCTGTGTATGGCAGCGTCAGGCGGGCGCAGTGTATAGTAGCGTAAGGCAGGCGCAGTGTATGGCACCGTCAGGCGGGCAGAGTGTATGGCAGCATCAGGTGGGCGCAGTGTATGGCAGCGTCAGGCAGGCCCTGTGTATGGCAGCGTCAGGCGGGCGCTGTGTATGGCAGCAGTATTCTTATGTTTAGTGTATGATGTTGGATAAATGTATATTTCTGCATGGGAGACTAGCAATGATTCCCTGCAGAAATATCAGCCTCATAACGCTATGTGGGTCTATGCATTATATATGTGAATTACCGAAAAATTTGTACTCCTCCCCGTCTAAAAATACTCCTCAAAATTGTTAAGAGGAGTATTTTTACACTTCTGGGAAAAATTTTGTGCAACCTCTGGTCTACATATTAATCAGCAGTGGCAGGCAGCCCCAGCTTTCTGCTGGCAAGCATCGCGGCCTGCCGCTTTAATAGGAAGAGCAGAGCTACACAGACATACAGAAGGTGGCGAGATGATCTTGATCATCTCGTCACTTCACATGCCCTTTAGTGATGCTGGCGCTGCCATCTTTCAGTGGGAGGCAGGACCCGCCTCTTGATGCATGTGGTGCGGTGCCTGTGCTTCCTTCTCACTCCCTGCGCTGCACTCACGCTGCGTCCTCACAAAGCCGCCCATATTCTGGAGTCTGCAGAGCGCGGCGACTGGCTTTTACTGTGCTCCTGAGTGTCCAGACGTGCTGGTGGTGCTGCTGTGTCCCCCATGAAACAGAAGCTGCCTGTGACTCAGTGGTGGACATCACAGGCTGCCGCTAGTCCCCCAGGACAATATAGGTAAATCTATAGTTTATAATTTCACATTTTACTGCATTCCCCTCTGTAAATTACAACTCCTAGCATGCCCTGTGAGATGCAAACCTTCAGGACCTGCTGGGGGTTGTAGTTTTCCTGCAACATGCTGTAATTTTATATCAAAATTATAATAGCATGCTACAAAAATTTGAATAAAAATTGCTAAAAAAAAGTCATACACACTCCAACATACGGTATCAATATAGTACAGGTCGGCCCCTCAAAAAATGAGTCCTCACAAGCTCCGTAGACGTAAATGTAAAATAAATACAGTATTTTTGGTTTCATTTTGTGCTTTATTTTTAATTTTTTTTGTATTAACCTGTAAGATACCTAGGTTTCAAGTAAAAAAAAAACTAAAACGCAACTTTCCCATAATAAAGTCATATAAAATTATAAATAACAGAAAAAAATGAAAAACAGACATATATTAGGTATCGCTGCATCTGTGAATTTCATAAAAAAAAAAAAAAATGTGCCAAAACAAAGTCTAATACCAAGCAATCTAAAAACCGGATGTACTCCAAAAAGGTACCAATCAGTCACCTCATCCTGCAAAAAACAAGCTCCTACATAAGACAATCACCCCAAAAATTCTAAAAAATATGGCTTTCAGAAAGAGGTAACAAAAATATATTTTTCACTGTGTAAAGGGATTGTCTTATCTCAGACAATGGGGGCATATGGCTTGTCTTATAGATGTGGGTCCCACCTATATTTCTAACAGAGCCCCACAAGGTGGTGGCTGGAGGACTCCGGTCCGGCCACCACCAAGCGGTCTCACCATAGAAGTGAATGGGATCACACTGCTCAATGGAAATAGCCGAGCCAGAGCACGGCTATTTGTGGCAGCCCCATAGAAAATAAATGGAGGGCGGCTGCGTATGCGCAGCGTGCCCTCCACCACTTTCAGAGCTCCGTTCTCAATATAGGTGTTGGTCCCAGTGGTGTGACCCACACCTAAAAGACAACGGGGGCATATGCTAGCAATATGTCCCCATTGTCTGAGATGAGGCAGACATAGCAAAGCTGGAGAGGGTCCAGAGGAGGGCAACTAAAGTAATAACTGGAATGGGGCAACTACAGTACCCTGAAAGATTATCAAAATTAGGGTTATTCACTTTAGAAAAAAGACGACTGAGGGGAGATCTAAATACTATGTATAAATATATCAGGGGTCAGTACAGAGATCTATCCCATCAGCTATTTATCCCCAGGACTGTGACTGTGACGAGGGGACATCCTCTGCGTCTGGAGGAAAGAAGGTTTGTACACAAACATAGAAAAGGATTCTTTACGGTAAGAGCAGTGAGACTATGGAACTCTCTGCCTGAGGAGGTGGTGATGGTGAGTACAATAAAGGAATTCAAGAGGGGCCTGGATGTATTTCTGGAGCGTAATAATATTACAGGCTATAGCTACCAGAGAGGGGTCGTTGATCCAGGGAGTTATTCTGATTGCCTGATTGGAGTCGGGAAGGAATTTTTTATCCCCCTAAAGTGGGGAAAATTGGCTTCTACCTCACAGGTTTATTTTTTGCCTTCCTCTGGATCAACTTGCAGGATAACAGGCCGAACTGGATGGACAAATGTCTTTTTTCGGGCCTTATGTACTATGTTACTATGTTACTGGAAGTAGATTGTGCTGTGTAATCACGATCTGCTGCCGACGAACATCTAGTCAGTATGGGGAAGAACATTGACAGTAGTGATCACTGCTCCCCGTACAATGGAGATCACTACATGTAAATACAGCGTTCTCCTCTGTTAAAGGGAGTCTGTCACCACATTTTAGCATGTTAGACCGTTAAAATAGGGTTATGTGATCCAGCCAGAACATAAAAACGGTACCTTTGTGGTAGAAAACGGACTTTTCAATTTGCAGAAAACGAACTTATAAGATTATCTTCTGAGCCCTCTCAAGTGCCCAGGGCGGTCTCTCAATCCTCGGAGCCCCAGGCAGGCACCTCCTAAACGGCTGATAACTCCGCCCTCCGTGCGCCTCTGCCCGCCCGTTTACTCCCCTCCCCTGTCCCTTTCCACTGCGGCTGTGCGGTAAAAATCGTAGCGGGCGCATGCGCAATGCGATGCCCGCTCCTGGCAGGGCATCGCAATACCTATTGCGCATGCGCCCGCTACGATTTGAACCGCACAGCCGCAGTGGAAAGGGACAGGGGAGGGGAGTAAACGGGCGGGCAGAGGCGCACGGAGGGCGGAGTTATCAGCCGTTTAGGAGGTGCCTGCCTCGGGCTCCGAGGATCGAGAGACCGCCCTGGGCACTTGAGAGGGCTCAGAAGATAATCTTATAAGTTCGTTTTCTGCAAATTGAAAAGTCCATTTTCTACCACAAAGGTACCGTTTTTATGTTCTGGCTGGATCATATAACCCTATTTTAACGGTCTAACATGCTAAAATGTGGTGACAGACTCCCTTTAAAGAGCAGGCAATTACTGGGAAGGAACGCTTCCTTCCCAACAATCTCCTGCTCTGTCGCCCTGTGTAAAGGGTCCTTAACAGATTAGGTTATCAACTACAATGAGCTGCTTAATGAGAAACAATCTGATATAGAGCAGTGCACAATACCGTTCTGTTTTGCACACTGTATTGTGAGCTAAACTGCAAATATTCATGTGCATGAGCCGAAAAATAAACTAGTAATATTTATTTATGGTAGCTGTCGGGTGGGCCCCTAGAATCATTTCCACTGTCCGAGGCACCCCAGTCCGACACTGCCCCTAACGGTTCTGTTCTGTGAAAGATTTGTGCATGAACTGTACGCTATCTCCAAGTTTTATGATAGGGGTCTCTGTAGTGGTTCCATCTTACTGATGTAATTAGCTGCAATCTCCTGACCTGGTTTGGGAAGGGGACATGGAAGAGGAATGTAAAGGGAGGAGTGCCTACTCCTAACAATAATTTATATCTCTGGATACCCCACAGTTTAGGTATATTTCTTTACTGTATTATCCTTGCAGATGCATAGAAAATTAAATTGAAAAAAGCAGCTGCCTGTCCAATGACTTGTAGTAAGCTACATTTTTCAGTAGAGGTAAAAAAAAAATGTACGCCCAGGGGTGCACCTAGCCTTTCTGCTGCCTGAGGCGAAAACTGAAACGGCGTGCCCCCCCATGCCAATTTCTTAACCACTTAGCGCTACGCTAACGCCGAAAGGCGTCATCTCTGCGGCGCTCCCAGGCTACGCTAACGCCAATAGGCGTCATCTCGCGTGAGCCGAGATTTCCTGTGAACGCGCACGCAGGCGCGCGCGCTCACGGGAACGGAAGGTAAGCGAGTGGATCTCCAGCCTGCCAGCGGCGATCGCTCGCTGGCAGGCTGGAGATGTGATTTTTTTTTAACCCCTAACAGGTATATTAGACGCTGTTTTGATAACAGCGTCTAATATACCTGCTACCTGGTCCTCTGGTGGTCCCTTTTGTTAGGATCGACCACCAGAGGACACAGGCAGCTGAGTAAAGTAGCACCAAACACCACTACACTACACTACACCCCCCCCCTGTCACTTATTAACCCTTTATAAACCACTGATCAGCCCATATAGACTCCCTGATCACCCCCCTGTCATTGATCACCACCCTGTCATTGATCACCCCCCTGTAAGGCTCCATTCAGAGGTCCGTATGATTTTTACGGATCCACGGATACATGGATCGGATCCGCAAAACGCATACGGACGTCTGAATGGAGCCTTACAGGGGGGTGATCAATGACAAGGGGGTGATCACGCATATAGACTTCCTGATCACTTCCCTGTCATTGATCACCCCCCTGTCATTGATCACCCCCCTGTAAGGCTCCATTCAGACGTCCGTATGATTTTTACGGATCCACTGATACATGGATCGGATCCGCAAAACACATGCGGACGTCTGAATGGAGCCTTACAGGGGGGTGATCAATGACAGAGGAGAGATCACCCATATAGACATTCTGATCACCTCCGTCATTGATCACCCCCCTGTAAGGCTCCATTCAGACGTCCGTATGATTTTTACGGATCCACGGATACATGGATCGGATCCGCAAAACACATACGGATGTCTGAATGGAGCCTTACAGGGGGGTGATCAGTGACAGGGGGGTGATCACCCCATATAGACTTCCTGATCACCCCCCTGTCATTGATCACCCCCCTGTCATTGATCACCCCCCTGTCATTGATCAGCCCCCTGTAAGGCTCCATTCAGACGCCCGTATGTGTTTTACGGATCCACGCATCCATGGATCGGATCCGTAAAACGCATACGGACGTCTGAATGGAGCCTTACAGGGGGGTGATCAGGGAGTCTATATGGGATGATCACCCCCCTGTAAGGCTCCATTCAGACCTCTGCATGTGTTTTACGGATTCACGCATCCATGAATCGGATCCGCAAAACGCATACGGACGTCTGAATGGAGCCTTACAGGGGGGTGATCAGTGACAGGGGGGTGATCACCTCATATACACTCCCTGATCACCCCCTGTCATTGATCACCCCCCTGTCATTGATCACCCCCCTGTCATGGATCACCCCCCTGTAAGGCTCCATTCAGACGTCTGCATGTGTTTTACAGATCCACGCATCCATGGATCGGATCCGCAAAACGCATACGGACGTCTGAATGGAGCCGTACAGGGGGGTGATCAATGACAGGGGGGTGATCACCCCATATACACTCCCTGATCACCCCCCTGTCATTGATTACCACCATGTAAGGCTCCATTCAGACGTCCGTATGTGTTTTGCGGTTCCGATCTATGTATCCGTGGATCCGTAAAAAACATATGGACGTCTGAATGGAGCCTTTCAGAGGGGTGATCAATGACAGAGGGGTGATCAGTGACAGGGGGGTGATCACCCCATATACACTCCCTGATCACCCCCCTGTCATTGATCGCCCCCCTGTAAGGCTCCATTCAGATTTTTTTTTGGCCCAAGTTAGCGGAAATATTATTATTTTTTTTTTTCTTACAAAGTCTCATGTTCCACTAACTTGTGTCAAAAAATAAAATCTCACATGAACTCACCATACCCCTCACGGAATCCAAATGCGTAACATTTTTAGACATTTATATTCCAGACTTCTTCTCACGCTTTAGGGCCCCTAAAAAGCCAGGGCAGTATAAATACCCCACATGTGACCCCATTTCGGAAAGAAGACACCCCAAGGTATTCCGTGAGGGGCATATTGAGTCCATGAAAGATTGAAATTTTTGTCCTAAGTTAGCGGAAAGTGAGACTTTGTGAGAAAAAAACAAAAAAAAATCAATTTCCGCTAACTTATGCAAAAAAAATAATAATTCTATGAACTCGCCAGGCCCCTCATTGAATACCTTGGGGTGTCTTCTTTCCAAAATGGGGTCACATGTGGGGTATTTATACTGCCCTGGCATTTTAGGGGCCTGAAACCGTGAGAAGAAGTCTGGGATCCAAATGTCTAAAAATGCCCCCCTAAAAGGAATTTGGGCCCCTTTGGCATCTAGGCTGCAAAAAAGTGTCACACATATGGTATCGCCGTACTCGGGAGAAGTTGGGCAATGTGTTTTGGGGTGTCATTTTACATATACCCATGCTGGGTGAGAAAAATATCTTGGTCAAATGCCAACTTTGTATAAAAAAATGGGAAAAGTTGTCTTTTGCAGAGATATTTCTCTCACCCAGCATGGGTATATGTAAAATGACACCCCAAAACACATTCCCCAACTTCTCCTGAGTACGGCGATACCGGATGTGTGTCACTTTTTTGCCGCCTAGGTGGGCAAAGGGGCACACATTCCAAAGAGCACCTTTCGGATTTCACAGGTAATTTTTTACACATTTTGATTTCAAACTACTTACCACACATTAGGGCCCCTAGGAAGCCAGGGCAGTATAACTACCCCACAAGTGACCCCATTTTGGAAAGAAGACACCCCAAGGTATTCCGTGAGGGGCATGGCGAGTTCCTATAATTTTTTATTTTTTGTCACAAGTTAGCGGAAAATGATGATTTTTTTTTTTTTTTTCTTACAAAGTCTCATATTCCACTAACTTGTGACAAAAAATAAAAAATTCCAGGAACTCGCCATGCCCCTCACGGAATACCTTGGGGTGTCTTCTTTCCAAAATGGGGTCACTTGTGGGGTAGTTATACTGCCCTGGCAATTTAGGGGCCCTAATGTGTGCGAAGTAGTTTGAAATCAAAATCTGTAAAAAATGGCCGGTGAAATCCTAAAGGTGCTCTTTGGAATGTGGGCCCCTTTGCCCACCTAGGCTGCAAAAAAGTGTCACACATCTAGTATCGCCGTACTCAGGAGAAGTTGGGCAATGTGTTTTGGGGTGTCATTTTACATATAGCAATGCTGGGTGAGATAAATATCTTGGTCAAATGCCAACTTTGTATAAAAAAATGGGAAAACTTGTCTTTTGCCAAGATATTTCTCTCACCCAGCATGGGTATATGTAAAATGACACCCCAAAACACATTCCCCAACTTCTCCTGAGTACGGTGATACCAGATGTGTGTCACTTTTTTGCCGCCTAGGTGGGCAAAGGGGCACACATTCCAAAGAGCACCTTTCGGATTTCACAGGCCATTTTTTACACATTTTGATTTCAAACTACTAACCACACATTAGGGGCCCTAGAATGCCAGGGCAGTATAACTTCCCCACAAGTGACCCCATTTTGGAAAGAAGACACCCCAAGGTATTTCGTGATGGGCATAGTGAGTTCATGGAAGTTTTTATTTTTTGTCACAAGTTAGTGGAATATGAGACTTTGTAAGAAAAAAAATAAAAATAAAAATAAATCATCATTTTCCGCTAACTTGTGACAAAAAATAAAAAGTTCTATGAACTCACTATGCCCATCAATGAATTTTGCGAAAAATTTATATATGGATGTCGTTTTTTTTTTGCTAAATTTTACAACTGAAAGTGAAAAATGTCATTTTTTTGCAAAAAAATCGTTAAATTTCGATTAATAACAAAAAAAGTAAAAATGTCAGCAGCAATGAAATACCACCAAATGAAAGCTCTATTAGTGAGAAGAAAAGGAGGTAAAATTAATTTGGGTGGTAAGTTGCATGACCGAGCAATAAACCGCTAAAGTTGTGGAGTGCCGATTTGTAAAAAAGGGCCTGGTCACTAGGGGGGTATAAACCTGTGGTCCTTAAGTGGTTAACCTAACCCCTTTGCCACAATGAAAGCGCTCATTGCCCATGACCCTACCGCGGCCCATCTCTTGCCCCAACCTGGTGCTGCCTGAGGCGATTGCCTTACCTGGCCTCATTGGTGGTGCATCCCTGAGTACGCCTATATTCACACCATGTTTTTCACCGTGATTTTCAATATACAATAAAAGGAGGACAACTAACAGTCCAAAGGGGAGATGTATACAACTGTATGGTATCTAACTCCATAAGGGTACGACCACACGGTCAGGTTTACAGATACAGTTTTGGAAGCCAAAACCAGGAGTGAATTAAAAAAAGAAGAGAAGTCATGTCTGTCCTTTATACATTCTTTCCTTTTATGATCCACTCCTGACATTGGTTTCCAAAACCACATGCATAAACCTGACCGTGCGGCCATACCCTAAGGCAGTGCTCTATCTTTCGTTCATACGCCAAGAGATTTTTAATGACATTTGTCTTCACCTTAGGGTTAAAACATTAAGTACGCAGAGCCTCCCTTGATGTAAACCTGTCAAAGCTGTAAGTACCTGACAGTATATTCTTGTATACTTTTGTGTGGTGCAAACGTGGCTTCAAAATCGCCTAAATGTTGGCGTATTCAGCCTCAGTGCCTAGGGCAGCATGAACAGTATATATGGTCCTGTGTGTATATATAAATGAATGAATTATAAGGCATATAGCAAGACACCCATGTTAGTCAGTATGTTGTATTGTTGTAGTACTTACAGCAAGGTAGCATTCCATCCTAACCAGAAAAACAATGGATTATCAGCTGTTATCAGCCTTTCAAAGGTGTGCGCGTTTTCTTTATTTCAATCATTAATAGCTTAAGTACACTCTAGGAAATTAAAGCTTCCATTAAGCTCAAGCTGTGGGTGGTTCTTGCCTATTAATCCATCTCCTCTATTGAGAATAGATATTATGTGTATACTGTGTATACTGTAACAGTTTCTTGTTTGCACACCGAGCTGTGGGATATCTGCATGACGCTATTTGTTCAGATATAGCATTTACTTTGAACGGGGAGGATAACATTCAGGCCCGCATTATGGTGCTTTTTGTGTAGATTCCTTTTTTCTGCAAATCTGGAACAAATAATAGAGCGATTGTTCTTTCAGCTTTGTTGCATTGAATATAAAGTATGTAAAGGCCATGCAAAAAATATATATAATTCTTGAAAGTTTTACGTATATATGTTTTATTCTCTTTAGTTTGGTCAGGAATCAGTCGGCAAAAGACATTGTCATAATACTGAGACATAGCACAATAGTCATTGTCAGCTGCATATCGAAATCAAGGCAGCAAAGCTTAAGTCTAAACGCCCCCATACGCATTAGTAATGTGTATGGGAGCTTCTGACCCTCCCCTTGACAGATGATGTCAGGATAGAAAAAGATCAAGCAAAATGGAAATTTTCGCCCAATTCTTTTGTTCTCCCAGGACATAATCTGTCTGGCAGCAGCCTTCTCCTCTTTCCCCATTGAATACACTTACACCTTTGGCCAAGCTGAACATATATGTGCATGAGGGAGTCGGGAGAAACAGCTATCGGCCAATCATTGATGGTTCTTAAAGGCAATATTTGTTTATGATGGAATTTTAATATTTTTGGGCTAAAAATCATATTTTCAATTGGCCTTTATTACAAATATTAAGCCATTCTGTGACAAAGGGTTAACTGTTTCTAACTGTGTGACTGGTACTTATCTCTAAATTACTAAGAGGTCATAAACACTTATTTAAGCCATATTCTTATCAGTAAGATAATAACTGAGCTATAATGAGTGTTTATAATGTCTGAGAGCAGAGATAAGGAGCCTATCTGCTCCCCAACTGATGGAAAAGAGAGAAAATCCAGAGGCTGCTGTTAGAGCATCTTAGCTATGTACAGAAAAAAGGGCTCCATACTTTTAATAAAGACCAATTCCAAGGATGTTTTTTTAACTCAAAATTAGTTCAATGCAATAATAAAAAATTACCCCAAAGGTATACATAGCCTTTAAGTCCTTCCTTGTTTTTTTCATAGATCGTTATAATAAAAGCCTCATTTTTAGCCTCATGTTTACCAATGAGTTTTGACTATATCACAATACTAAATCATATATAAAAACTGGAAAGTGGTATAATGGGTAAGCGTCCTCTTAAACAGTCAATTGAATATATGTTGGGAAAGGACGCTAAAACAAAATAACAAAATCTTTATTATATTGTCTCAATAAAATATAGGGGTATCTGCAGCGTCCCACTATGTGTGTGTGGGCACTTCTTAAAAGTACTTTTTACTCTATTACAAGCTCTAGGTTGTAATGTATAACTTTGGATTTGTGTATCTGCAAAATCCCTGTTAACAGGCAGATTAGGTGAAATGCATACATCCCACCACTAGATGGGGATAAAGTTCAGGTCCTATATATATCCAGGTCAGGCCTAGTGAGGGTGTTCAGTTGAGATGAGGAGGGAGTTGAGGATCAGGATAGCTAGAAAAATGTAGTTCAGAAGAGAGCAGATCTGAGGTAGTCAGATCAGATTAGTGGGAGAGAAGATACAGTGAAGACTTCATGACACAGATTAGTGAGTGGAGCTAACTTCGCTAGGAGGTGATACTCAGATGTGAGGCGCAGAAGAGTGTTTTCCTTTTGTGGCCGGACTGTAGACTTGCATCCCTGACCAGTAGGAGAAGAGTTTGCCTCCCTGGAAAAGAAACAAGCTTTCCTAAGAATTCATCGGTGATAAGAGCCATTATTGAGGGCCACAGACACCTTTGCATGGTGGAGGTTTATAGCTTCAAGCAGCCACACCAAACTTCTGAGAGACAGTTAAGTTTTCCTCTCTAAAATATTTAGCTTGTAGGGAAAGACAAGAATAGGATCCCCACATCTAAAGGAACCAGGTACACCGAACCCACTGCTCCAAAACTAAGAAACCTAAAAAGCCTAAAACGGTGGATTTGCAGAATTAACTCTGTACCATCTAGAGACTGCATAATTGTACTGCTGCAACCAAAAGACATCCAAAGTAAAAGTTGTGAGTTGCATCTTACCACTGTCTACCTCATTATTATTACCTATGGTTGTACCACCATTAACGGTACTGGCGTCACGACAAAAACCATCAAGGGACTCAGCCGCAACAAGCACCCCTAACATCAAGGGCACCTCAACCACCACCTTGGCTGATGCTTCCTACCACAGAGCGTGCCCCGGAGGATTTCGTGCTGTCAAGCTCAACACTGTGCTGCCAGCCCAGGGAGGCTCTCTGCTAACCGTGAGTAAACTGATGAACTGTATGTTATATCAATTGGCCCCTCATCGGTCCACCATGCACCTCATGTGTTGCCCCTGCGACTGGCTGGCTACATATCTACCCAAACTGCACGAATCAGCTACTTGAACCATCACTGATTTATGGGACCACTCTCATAGTAACCACACTAATGAAGGTGGAACTATATGGGAAAGAGTGAAGGGTGGATCCCACAAACTAAAACCCACCAACACTGGGGGGGACAAAACACCACAGGGTCCTAGGTGTGTGACCAGGGTGAAGTACTGGATATCTGGTACCAAGTGTAACACCAGGTATCACTCCTAACAGTGAATGTCAGCACGCAGACATCCACTGCACTAACATACTACAGGTCCAGGACTATGGCAGGGTAAAACCATTGACTCCATCTGATGTAACTGGAGCACCGATTCCCCTGACACTGTCCTAAATGGTAAGTGCTCAACGCGTTTCCATGCACTAGACGTGCATTTCATCAGGAGCAATGTGCACCAAAAATGAAGCCCAAAGCCTCTGATGTAGATGTTTAACTTTAGGCTATGATCAGAAGGCAGAAGTAGGGTGACCTGCCTATAACCGACTTCCTCTAGTGTGAGGTACAGTATCGTCATTGGAACCTACGGTCCTGCCTAAGCTGTCCACCTCTAGGTTGAGGGGCAGCTTGCTGCTTGTGATTCATATTGGACAAATAGCTCAAAATGGCACCCGTCATTTCATAGATCAGAAGACAGCATAGCAGGGCAGTGAAGATGAAGAAGGAGGATCACATGAACCCTGGGTGCCTTACACTCAGCCTCACCCAGTCACGGGGGGACTATACTGACACGTGTCATGGACACTATATAAGTTCCCCAGCCATGAAATACATGCGCTTTCTAGGGTTATACAAGCTGTGCTACGACAACTAACAGAGAAATGAAATCTTTAAACACAGAACACACCTACTGTAGTTTAGTATCAGCTTAGTGAGACAATAGCTAGTTAGATTGAATTAATTGACAAACACAGAAGGGACAGGAAAGACGTCAGTGTAAAGTGTCAATGTGTACCAGTAAGGCTGTCACTACAGTGCTGCTACATCATTTGAAGCTATACCACTCAACCAGACCCTTTGCACTGCTAGATAGAGCAGGCGATTGTTGGGGAGGAAGAGTTCCTTCCCAGCAGGCGCCTGATTGTCAGTGAAGGAGATGGCTTTATCTACTTTCAGTGATCTAACACCATCGCCAGCAGCAGAGTGCTGTTAAGATGGCCACCTGATTTAGGTGACCTATCCTATTACAAACAATCCTATTACTCAATAAACAAGTGTTTCGCTCGTTCATCGGGTAATCTGTGACACCTTTACACTGGCAGATAATTGCTAACAAGCATTCCTACTAATGCTTCTTAGCGAATATCTGGCCGAAAAATGAGCCACAAACTGAAATCTATGTCAGCTATAGGCTTGCATAGATTTCAGCTATAACTTAAATTGGTTTTCTGATGTCAATTATGATAAATGCATTGACTTGTGTTGGTCGAACACCAAAGTGCTCGGGTGCTCGAGTAGAACACTTCGGGATGGAAGTCAATGGGAGAACCCGAGCATAAAACCAGGCACCCCCTGCTCTAAAGAGGGCAGGGTGTCTGGTTCATAGTAAAAGGTCAGAAATTGATGGAAACACCACTGAAATGGTTCGGGAACAGCATGTGGAGGATGTCTGGATGCATCTTAGACTCCCAGGTCGCTGCTGGGAACGATGTTGTCCGAGCAGTACGCCACTTTTACAGACTAACAATAATATGCACAAAACCAAAGATAAAATCAAAGGAAACATTCTTTCCTGTATATTTACTTGTATATAAAGTGCAAGTGCTGCCAAAAATTACAAGGAAGAGGCACTCCGATACAACTTGCATATCACATAAAGGTGGGCCTCATTCACATTGTGGTACAATTGTTCAGGTAGTGAGACTTCTACACTCATAAAGCCTATGTACTAAGTGAAAGGGCTGCCAAAAATTACAAGGAAACGGCACTCCAGTACACCCTTTGTTACACATAAAGAAGGGCATCATACACACCCTTGAAAAATTATGATTTATGGCCTGCTGGTGACCCTCAAAAACATTAGGAGCAAGGGCCTGCTGGTGATCCTCTAAAACATTAGGGGTGAGGACCTGCTGCTGGTCTGACCATCTAAAACATTAGGGGTGAGGGTCTGCTGCTGACCCGATCATCTAAAACATTAGGGGTGAGGGCCTGCTGCCGAGCTGACCATCTAAAAAATGTTGTGGGCGAGGGCCTGCTGCCGAGCTGACCATCTAAAGAAATTTGTGGGCGAGGGCCTGCTGCCGAGCTGACCATCTAAGGCTACTTTTGTGTTTGGTGCGGATCCATCATGGATCTGCACAGATGGATCCGTTCAGAAAATACCACCGTCTGCATCCGTTCAGTTTGTATTATCTTTAACATAGCCAAGACAGATCCATCTTGAACACCATTGAAAGTCAGTGGAGGACGGATCAGTTTTCTATTGTGCCAGATTGTGTCATAGAAATCTGATCCGTCCCCAGCCGTTTGGCTCGGTTTCGTCAGACCGACACCAAAACGCTGCAAGAATGGAGCTGGGACGGAGGCAAACTGATGCATTCTGAGCGGATCAATTTCCATTCAGAATGCATTAGTGTAAAACTGATCCGTTTTGGACCTCTTGTCTGAGCCCTGAACGGATCTCACAAACGGAAAGTCAAAACGCCAGTGTGAAAGTAGCTTAAAACATTATAGGCGAGGGCCTTTTGACGAGCTGACCATCTAAAAAAAATTGTGGGCGAAGGACTGCTGCCGAGCTGACCATCAAAAGAAAATTGTGGGCGAGGGCCTGCTGCTGAGCTGACCATCTAAAAATTTAGGTGTGACGGTCTGTTGCTGAACTGACCCTCTGAAACATTATGATTGAGGGCCTGCTGGTGACCCTCCCCTCTAAACACAATAGGTGAGGGCCCACTGCTGAGCTGGTCCTCTAAAACATTAGAAGTCAGGGGCAATCCAGGCCTTGTTTATTTTTATAATAGTCAACTGGTCAGCATTTTTAGTTGACAGGCGGATGCGCTTATCAGTTATTATGCCCCCAGCAGCACTAAATACAAGCTCTGACAAAACGCTGGCGGCGGGGCAGGCCAGCACCTCCAAGACGTAGAGCGCCAGTTCGTGCCACGTGTCCAGCTTGGACACCCAATAGTTGTAAGGCACACAGGGATCACTGAGGACGCTGACACGGTCTGCTACGTACTTCTTCACCATCTTCCAAAATGTTTCCCTTCTTGTGACACTAGGCTGCACATCAGGTTGAGGGTGCTGGCAGGGGTATTATAAAACTGTCCCAGGCCTTGGAGAGTGTTGCCCTGCCTCTGTTGGAACTGCTGTGTGTTCCCCTCATCTCCCCTCCTCGAGAATGGGAGCAACGGAGCTAGGCGCAGCCTTAGCATAGTGCTGTGTGACTTGGGGGGAAGTTAGGCAGTTGAGGGTTAAAGTTTAGGTGAGGGGAGGGGTCATGGTCATGGTTCCCGGGCAGTATATGAGGGGAGCGGGGGGCGGAGTTTGGCAGACGCCGCTCGTGGAAGAAGGAGAAAGTTTTTTCCGTGTCTGGCGAGCTCTGTGAGTCTAATGGCGGCTTTAGAGGAGTTATTGGGGGCAGTGAGGATGGCAGCGGAGAGACATGGGGCCGAATGGTTACAGCAGAGTCTGCAGGCTATTTTGGCGGGTCCGGTTCCCACACTGGCCGCCCCTGTTGCGAGGCCTAGGGCTAGGAGGTCTGTACCCCCTGAGAGACTGAGCCCTGAGGCTACCCCACGGGTGCGGCGGCGCTTAAGGAGCCCCAGCAGGGACCCTCCAGTGCGGGCGGCGAGGGCAGTGAGTCCGGTGCCTTGCCGCCGCAGTGGGAGGAATCCTGGTCGGCGCCGGGTATCAGCGGGAGAGGTCCGGGTTGCACCCGTCGCCTTGTCCCATTCGCGGCGTGGGGGGAGGTATGGCGGAGCGGCGCCTTCCCTGGAGGCCTTATCTGAGGGGGAGCGAGCCAGCCAGCGTCCCTTACCTGTGGAGCGAGCGGTGAGTCGGCCGAGGTTGGGGGATGAGCGTGCGGCCCCACAGCCTGGCGGTGGGGGCCTGGATCTGCTTCTGTCGCCGGCGGTGGAGCGAGTTGCGCCGCGGCCCCTGGCTCAGGGCCGGCGGCATTCTTCTTCTGTGAGGAGGCAGGGGAGCAGGCGGAGCTCAACAGCGACGTTCCTGGTACTACAGGCGGGTCGGTGCAGCAGAATGCTCTGGCTGTGGGAGATGGATCAGGAGGCTCTGCAGTACAGGACGACGCCAGGGAAGGTCTTATTTGTGTGGCGGCTGCCGGTTCTCCTGCCGATGAGCCTGGACGGAGCCGGGTGGCGTCGGTTGCCGGGGGCGACGAGGTGCAGCGGCCGCCTAGCAGTGGGCCTGGACAGCTGGCGGATGTGGAGGTGGAAGACGGCGAAGTGAGTCAGGACGACTGGGAAGCGGACGACGGGCGGATGGACGAGGACGGAGCCGGTCCGGCGGCGGCGCTGAGCGGACCATCGATGGCAGGAGGATCTGGGCGGACCGCAGCTGCTGGGCGGATACCTCAGGGCCGGTCAGGTGAGGGACCTTCGGGTCAGCAACAGGCTCCTGTTGAGCGTGTGGTGGGGGGTGGTGTTTTGCAGGGCCAGGGGTTGGCGCAGGAATTGCTGGAGGGGATGGTTTCACTGTTATCCAGATTGGGGTCGGGTGTTCGGGAGTCGCCGACGGATGTGTGGGCTCCGGTCACGTCCGGTGGTATGGGGTGTCAGTCTGGCGGGGCCGGCGCAAGTAGCGTTGGGGCGGATTTGGTGGTTCCAGTGGCTGGGGAAGTGTCGGTGGGAAAGGTAAGGTTGTGGATGAGGTGCGGTTGGTGGACACGGCTAGGGGTGAGGTTTACGTCTGCTTTGAGGGGCCGCTGGGGGCTCATTTGAAGGCGGAGGTTAGGGAGAAGATTTGGAGGGACGAGTACGTGGAGATATTCTCGTTGCTCCAGTTGGAGAAGTTTAATTTGGATAGGGTTAAGCCTGATCAAGTCCAAAAAGGAAGAGGAAGAGAAGCGTCGGTATCGGTTGATACCGCGGACGTATTTGAATTGGCTGCAGGCTTTTGCCATTCTGGCAAGTGTGGTGGGTGAGAAAGCGCCGGAACACTGTTCCGCTCTTTTCTGTTACATGGATGCCATTGGTGAGGCCTACAGGACTTATGGGGGTGTGGCATGGCTGAGGTACGACGAACAATTTCGTCAGCGAAAGGCGGTCCGGGCGAGTATTCGTTGGGATCATAAAGACATTGGGCTTTGGATGCGGCTTATGGCCGCTCCAAAGGCGGGTCATCAGTCTTTTCGTGGGGCGGCCGGGGCTTCCTCGGCGTCCGAGCCTGGTAGCGGGCAGAAAAAGGGGTGCTGCTGGCAGTTCAATGAGGGTTATTGCAGATACCTCGCCGACTGCCGGTTCAAGCATGAATGTTCCGGATGTGGTGGGGCTCACAGTCTGTCACGGTGTTTCAAGCGTGGGCGAGGTAAAGGAGTTGATGGGGCGCAGAAGAGGGGTGACACCGGTGAAGGTGGAAGAGATGGTGCCGTGGTTAGAGAGGTACCCAGATAGGGCTGCAGCTGCATTGTTGTTCGTTGGTTTCAGGGATGGTTTTCGGATCCCGTGTTTTTCAGTTAGTCCGGTGGTGGCTCCCCGTAACCTGGCGTCGGCTTTGCGTAGGCCGGACGTGGTAGCGGATAAGATTGGTAAGGAGGTCGCGGCGGGGCGGGTCGCTGGCCCGTTTGCGGAATCCCCGTTGTCGGGTCTGTGGGTGTCACCTTTGGGTTTGGTTCCTAAAAAAGAGGCGGGCAAGTTTAGGCTCATACACCACTTGTCGTTTCCTGAGGGTAGTTCTGTTAATGATGGTATTGCTGGGGAGCTTTGTTCGGTTTCATATACTTCGTTTGATGAGGCGGTTCAATGGGTGCGTAGTTTTGGAAAGGGGGCTTTGTTGGCGAAGACGGATATAGAGGCTGCCTTCCGTTTATTACCCATTCATCCGGATAGTTGTCATTTGTTGGGATTTAAGTGGGAGGGCAGTTTTTATGTTGATTGTTGTTTGCCGATGGGTTGTGCAATCTCATGTTCTTTGTTTGAGAAGTTTGCTTCTTTCTTGGAGTGGGTGGTGAAGCAGGAGGCGGGTTGGACTTCCGTTTTACATTATCTTGACGATTTTTTGTTTATGGGACCTGCTGGGTCGCGAGTTTGTTCGGTGTTGTTGCACACAATGGAGAGCATAGCTGGTCGATTGGGGGTCCCTTTGGCACCGGAAAAGACGGAGGGTCCAGCGACTTCTGTAAAATTTTTGGGTATAGTGATTGATAGTGTGGCCATGGAGTGTAGGTTGCCGGAGGAAAAGGTGGCGGATTTGCGCGCTGATATTACTTTCTTGAGAAAGGCAAAAAAGGTGCAATTGCGAAAGGTGCAGTCTGTTTTAGGGAAGCTGAATTTTGCGTGCAGAATTCTGCCAATGGGTCGGGTTTTCTGCAGGCGCTTGGCCATGGCGACAGCAGGTGTGCAGAGGCCTTTCCATTTTTTGAGATTATCGTCCGAGGTTCGGGATGACTTGCTGGTGTGGGAGCGTTTTTTGGGAGAATTTAATGGGCGTTCGGTGTGGATGGGGGCGCCTGTTGCCAGTGTTGATTTGGAGCTGTGTACAGATGCGTCGGGGTCTTGTGGTTACGGGGCCTTTTGTGGGGGGCAGTGGAGTGCAGGTGCCTGGCCGGATGTTTGGGTGGAAGCGGGGTTTTTGAGGAATTTGGTTTTGTTGGAATTGTTTCCAATTGTTTTGTCTGTTGAATTGTGGGGGGATGTGCTCAGGAATAAAAGAGTGAGATTTTGCTGTGACAACATGGGGGTGGTTCAGGCGATTAACAGTCAGTCGGCTAATTCGCCTCCGGTGTTGCGCTTGCTTCGCCATTTAGTTCTTAGCGGTTTGCGATTGAATTCTTGTTTTGTGGCTGTGCATGTCCCGGGTGTTGATAATGACATGGCTGATTCACTCACTCGTTTCCAGTGGGATCGTTTTCGCGGGCTGGTGCCGGATGCGGACGAGTTGGGTCTACCATGTCCTCAGTGGCTCTGGAACGTGGCCTTGGGGTTTCCTCTGAGTTGATTCGCCGGTCCGTGAGTAGGAGTACGTGGTTGGCGTATTCTTCGGTGTGGTCTCAGTGGGAGCAGTTGCTGGATCAGGTGGGGGGTTGTGAGGTAGTGGAAGATTTTCAGATGTTGTTAGTATATTTTATCGGTTTGTCTTATAGTTCGGGGGTGTCGGTTTCGGTGGTTTCCAAGCGAGTGGCGGCTGTCACCTTTTGGTTGCGGTTGCGGGGGCTTGTGGATGTGTCTAAATGTTTTCTGGTACAGCAGGCTTTGAAGGGTTATAGGCGAAGTGCCGCTCGGCCAGACACTCGTAGGCCAGTTTCGTGGGCAGTGTTGCAGTCGTTGTGGGAGACGGTTTGTGGGGTGTGTTTGACGCCTTATGAGGTTTGTTTGTTTAGGGCTGCTTTTTCCCTGGCCTTTTTCGGGGCCTTCAGGGTGTCTGAATTGGTGTCGGGAAGTCGGTCGTGTGGGGGGCGGTTTGTTGCGGCAGGATGTGTGTTTTTCTGGTGGAGGTTTGCGTTGTGTATTGCGCAGGTCGAAAACGGATCAGGAGGGCAAAGGGGTGGTTATTATACTGCGCCCGTTGCTTGGGTCGTTGTGTCCGGTCAGGTGTGTAGAGGAGTTGTTGGCGGTTAGGCCGGATGTGGAGGGTTCGTTGTTGATGCATGTGGATGGGTCGGCTTTGTCACGGTATCAATTTGTTGCGGTTTTTCGTAAATGTTTGGTTGCAGCGGGTTATCCGGCGCAGGACTTTGCGTCTCATTCCTTTAGGATTGGGGCGGCAACGGAGGCGGCCAGATGGGGCCTGGGGGAGGAGGCCATTAAGCGGATTGGCCGGTGGGAATCTAGATGTTATCAATCGTATGTTCGTCCTCATATGTTGTGAGTCCTAGGAGAACAAAGTTCAGTTGTTATACGGAATTTTGTTCAGCTGATTAGTGAGTTGGTATTTGATTTTTGTGTTTACAGGGTCGGCTTGTATGGAATGGATCTTCGGACATTCCTACGTGTACTGGGGAGCATTGCGGGCGGACGTGCGGAGGAACGGACGGCAATTGGGGTTTGACCCGGCTGACATGCAAGTGCGCTGGATTGGTATACGGGGCCTTTTGTGGGGTAGGGTGCTTCCGGAATTTCATTCTTCGGTCTCGTTGGATAGGTCACCTGATATTGTTGTATTGCATGTTGGGGGAAATGATCTGGGTGTTCGCAGTACTAGGGAGGTGATTCGGGATATGAAGTTAGATTTATTGCGTTTGTGGTCTGATGTTCCGGGTATGTTGGTGGTTTGGTCCGAGGTGGTGGCTCGGAGGGTGTGGCGTTTTGCGAGGTTGGTGGACCGTCTTAACAGGGCTCGGGCTAAGCTTAATAGGGAGGTTGGGCGCTTTGTGAGACGCCATGGTGGAATTGTGGTGCGGCACCGGGAGCTGGAGGCGGCCTCGCCTCAGTTCCTTAGGTCTGATGGTGTTCACCTGAACGAGGTGGGAATTGATATGTGGGCCTTAGGGATTCAGGAGGGTCTGGAGACGGCTCTTCGTGTGTGGCGGGACTCCCATACGTGAGGTGTCTCCTATGGTCGTTCGTGGCGTGGTAATGGAGGGTCCTGGAAGGCAATGATAAGTTTAATAGGTGCATGCCAAGGTGGAGTGTGCATCTCAGGAGGTTCGGTAAGCTTGTGCATGGGGCTCCTGTTGGGCAGATGGGCCTACAGGGGAGATCAATTACAGTATGGAGGATTCGGTGCTCTCGGGTCGGTGACCGCGGCCGAGGGTAAGGCGGTATGACAAGTGGAGGTGAATGGTGGAGAGCACAGCTTACCTGTTGCCTTCTAGGATCCTATGCAATGGTTCATATGTTATGGTAATTGATATGTTATGCGTGTTATTACGTATTTCTGTTAAGTGATAATTGATGTTGTTTAATAAATTGGCCGAGAAGGCTCTTTTCCCAAGAAGATGTCTCTGTCTGTTAATTGTGGTACAGGTGGGGGCAGTAAGGTAAGGGGCAGGTTTTGTGGGCCGAAGTATCTTCCATCCCATAAGTCAACTATGTACTCTGCAGCCAACGTTGTCAGATGGAAACTTTTGGAGCAATTTTTCCACAAGGACCTTCTGGTATTGCACCATTTTGCCAGTAATCGTGTTGGCCAAAATGCGTACAATGCGACGGTCACAGGAAAGGCAACCTAATATAAAGTCAGCCATGCGTGCCAGAGTCCCAACAGACAAGACTTTGCTGTCCTCATCAGAAGATGACTCTCAATCTCCTCATCCTCTTCCTCTCCTTCTACCCATCCACACTGAACAGATGGAATAAAACTTCCATGGGTACTACCCTCTCTAACAGAGGCAACAGTCTCCTGCTCTTCATCATCATCATCCAATTTGAGCTGAGAAGACGAACTGAGGGTGGTCTGGCTATCACCCTGTGTACTGTCTTACCCTATTTCCAGCTCTTCAACATGCAAAGTGTCTGCCATAATTGTGAGCAGCGAGCGTTTGAGTAGACACAGAAGTGGTATGGTTACACTGATAATAGTGTTATCGCTGCTCACCATCTGTGATTCCTCAAAGTTTCTTAAAACCTCACAGAGGTCAGACATCAATGCCCACTCGTCGCTTGTGAAGAGCGGAAGCTGACTGGAAAGGTGACGACCATGTTTATGCTGGTATTCCACTACTGCCCTCTGCTGCTCACAAAGCCTGGCCTACATGTGGAACGTGGAGTTCAGGCGCGTGCTCACATCGCACAACAGTCGGTGAACTGGCAATTGCAAGCGCTACTGGCAGCGTTGCCAGACCGGCGGAAGCTGACGATTACTTGCGGAAATGGACACACATGCAGCGCATCTTCTCCAGTAGCTCAGGCAAATTGGGGTAGGTTTTGAGAAACCGCTGAACCACTAGTTTGAACACATGGGTTAGACATGGTATGTGTGTGAGCTTGCCGAGCTCCAAAGCCACCACCAAGTTATGGCCATTATCAGACACAACTATGCCTAGTTGTAGGTTGAGTGGCAAGAGCCACAGCTCAGGCTGGTCCCTTATCCCCTGCAACAGCTCTGTGGTGGTGTGCCGTTTTCACATAAGCAGATCAGTTTAAGCACGACCTGTTGCCGCTTCCCCATTGCAGTACTACACTGCTTCCAGCTACTGACTGATGTCTGACTGGTGCAGCAAGATGATAATTCAGGGATGGAAGTGGAGGAGGAGGCGGAGGAGGAGAAGGGGGGGTTGCAGCCACTAACGTAGGTGGCGGCGGAAACCTTGATCAAAGTAGGGCCCACAATCCTTGGCGTCGGTAGCACTCCCAGGGTATGACTCGCTTCCGGCATCCACAATGATCATCCAGTGTGCCGTCAGGGAAATGCAGCATCCCTGGCAAAAAGCACTTGTTCATGTGTCAGTCATTAAGTGGACCTTCCTAATAACTGCATTGGTCAGAGCAAGGGTGATGTTACGGGACACATGCTAGTGTAAGGCTGGGACTGCACACCATTAAAAATATTGGCGGCTGGGGACAGAGTACCGCGGGACAGCCACCGCCATCAGGCTGCGGAAAGCCTCAGTGTCCACAAGCCTTAATGGCAACATTTTCAGGGCCAGCAATTTGGAAAGGTGCGCATTTAGTGCTATGGTCTGTGGGTGGGTATTTGCGCTTTTGTTCAAAGGCCTGAGGTATAGACATACGCTGCACTGGGACACAGAAGTGGATGTGCTAGCTAATGGTGCTTGCGAAGGTCCAGGTGCATGGTGGGAGGCATCCGGGCCTGCGTCTTGGACAGGGGATTGGCCAGCACGTAACACAGGGGAAGAGGAGCCAGTGGTGTGACCTGCAGACACTGGTTGTGGACTCAGGCATTCAGCCCACCTATTAGGGTGCTTTGATGCCATGTGGCGGTTCATGCTGGTGGTGGTGAGGCTGCTAGTGTTCACTCCCCTGCTCATTTTGGTACGGCACAGGTTGCAAATGACAATTCTTCTATCGTCCGCACTTTCCTCAAAAAATAGCCAGACTGCGGAACACCTACCTCTTGGCAAGGGAGATTGCCGCAAGGGGGTGCCCTGGGCAACAGTTGCTGTTTGGTGTGGCCCGCATTCTCCTTTTTGCCACGCCACTGCCTCTTCCAGCCTGTTGCGGTGCTGCAGATCCCTCCCCCTCTCTACTGCTGTCCTCGCTCGGCTTGCCACCTTCCCAGGTTGGGTCAGTGACTTCCTCGTCCAGCACCCCCCCCTTCCACTTCCTCACTCTGGTCATCCTCCTGACTTGTTGACCTAACAACAACCTCATTTATTGACAACTGTGTCTAATCCTCACCATGAACCTCTTGAGACACTAATTGCGGTTGACTTATTGGCAACTGTGTCTCATCATCATCATCTACCTCGTAAAACACTAATTGCCATTCTCCACCGTCATCTTCTTGTGATTGTGGATGCTCCAGAGTTTGGAAATCAGGGTTCAAGATCTCCTCATGTCCCTCTTCAAGCAGGCTTGGTGAGAAGCCCAAATTAAGAAATGGCGATGAAAACATTTCTTCTGAATATCCAAGTGTGGGATCACTTGTTTGCCAAGACTCTCCATGGTGGGTGGAAGGAGTATCAGGGTGAGGATTCTGTTGACCAGACTGTTGGCTACTGAGACTGGACTTTTTGGAAGACAGGGTGGTGCTTAACCGACTGGAAGCATTATCTGCTGCAATCCAACCGACCATCTGGTTGCACTGGTCTGACTTCGAGAGTGGTGTCCTGCGCCTCTTTACATTGGCCCAGAATCAGTGAGATAATAGCTAACAAACGTTCCCTGCTGGTAAGGATACCACCGATTATCTGATGAAAGAGAGAAATGCTCTTTCATTGGGTAATATGATCATTTGTACAGTCAAAAAAAACATTGTTTGCCCGCAGCAGGTCATGCCGTCTAAACATGCTCTGCTGTCAGAAACCAATGATTCTGTATGGAGATAGACGATTGCCATACTGTGGAGGAGATCGCTTCCTTTCTGACAATCACCTGCTAAATTGTTCAGTGTAAAGAAGCCTTAAGGCAGCCACACTCTATCTCATTAGACTATACTTGTGACTTGTTACCGGCATCCAGTTGGTCTGGATAAAGTTTGTCTTGCAACCGGTGATGTCCCATTGTTACTTCATACTGAAGCCCCAAGGTCTCTCCTCCAGTGTCATAGTAGTCACCGCCAAGCTATACTAGACAGTGCTATCTCAGCAGACCGCACTCTTGTATACTTCCCATACAGATGTAGCCACCTTCATTTTGACTGGCTTAACACATTAATGCAACAAGCATACACTCCAGTAATACAACAAATCGTGTTAAAGTGACCATCCTCGATCAGCTGGTGTCAAAACGTACAACCTGAAACACACTGCCCAGACACTTCTGTTACTACTTTTAGAACCTATCAGATGTTTGATTTTGAGCTTCAACTTAAGTTTCATTCTCATCAAATACAGAATAATGTCACAAGAGTAAAACTTTTCTTTGTAGGACGGTAAATCACTCACTTGGAAATGTTGACACACACACTTGAAGCCTTCACTTAAACCCTACCAAACGCCTTTAGCAAACATTAGCATCAGCGCCGCTTCCTCGCTCGAGTTGCATTTAGTTTTAAATCATTTCTCCTGTGAGATAACAGGAGGAATGCATGGCATGTAATGTATTTTATTGTTTCTCAGTCCCTCCCATATCTTCTTTGTTCTCATGGCCATGTAGAATAAAGTCCATCCATCGAATATTTTTCTTCTTAAAGGAGTTTTGCACTCAGTTAAGAACTCCGTACTGAAAGTGTCTTAATAATGCAATTGACTTGTGAAAAAAATTACACCCAACTTCTGGCTAGCATGATGTCCCTGTTGCTCTGCTTCTTACATGGCGTGCGCAATACATTTGTTCAAACAGCATATTTTTGACAGAGCAGGAGCACTGTATGTATCCAGCACCCCAACACTCCAATAGACATGAACACTGATTGGAGTAGAGCAGCACTGTGCCACTTCAGTGCTCCTGTGTCTGAAGAAAATAGACAGTTCAAACACATGCCTGGCGACAGGGCCAGCTCCACCCATAAGCAGAGTAGGCCACCGCATAGAGCGCCACTTTTGCTGGGGGCACCGGCGCTCTGGAGTTTGGCCGCCAGTGGCGTTGTGAGGTGGGTGCGGGCCGCACCGGTTGACACCAGTCTGGGGTGTCCCCTACCGGACCCAAGTTCCCAACACCACTAGCACCCGCCCCCTTGTACTTGTGTCTCTGATTGTATCCTGTATTTGCCGGCTGCGTGGGCATGAGTTCAGTCACTTCGACGCACAATCCCGCGAGACCCGTGACCTCCCGAGGCGGGTCTCGCGGGATCACGCCCTGCAGGACGGTATTGAGTGCCGAAGACACTGAACTTAACTGAACTCATGCTCATGCAGCCCCGGCAAGTACAGACTGTACAGGATCAGCAGCGACACAAGTACGGGGGGGGGGGGGTGTAAACTACATAATGGAGGGCAGGCAGTCTGGGGGCAAAGTTAACTTGTGGGGGGGGAAATTACTTAGTGGGGGCAAATTACATAATGGAGGGCAGTGTGGGGGGCAAACAACATAATGTGGGGCAGTGTGGGGGCAAATTAATGTGAGGCAGTGTGGGGGAAATTACATAATGTGGGGAAGTGTGGGGGGCAAATTACTTAATGTGAGGCAGTGTGGGTGGCAAATTACATAATGTGGGGCAGTGTGGGGGGAAAAATACATAATGTGAGGCAGAGTGGGGGGCAAATCACTTAATGTGGGGCAGTGTGGAGGCAAATTACTTAATGTGAGGCAGTGTGGGGGGCATATTACTTAATGTGGGGCAGTGTAGGGGGCAGCATTACTAATGAGGGCATTCTAGAAGGGAATTACTATTGGTGGGACTATGAGGAGCACTATTATTTTGGGGGCACTATTATTTTTTCAGGATAGTATTTGTGGTGTTGGGGCCGGGGCACAGCGAGCAGCAGGATAACATTGTGGGGACTCCAGGTTGGGGGATGATGATAGAAAAGTAAGAACACTAAAATGTCTGTGTGTCACACTCTGCAGAGACGAGGCAGCTGAGAGAAGTGTCCGGACCGAATGGAGAAAATTATGACAGAGAAGATCTACATTGGAGGAGACGTCACCTGGAGGCCCTGGATGTGAGAGGTACATGCTGCTGTATATGTGCAATGCTGCTATTTTATGTTTCGCATATGAGAAAATTTTTACAATGAAAATGTTTTAACTAAATGTTCTATTTTACTATCGTATTTTTATTATTTGGTTGAAAGGCTGATTGTGGAGGGGGGATTGTAACGGGACTGCTGTAGAATATCTAAAATTAGTTGGTCAAGTAAAATGTTGCATGCAACAATCATTAGATAGGGGGCCGACAAAAAAGGGGTGGGTCAAAGGGCGTGGTCAATCGGCGGAGTCGAGGGAGCCGCAAAATTAGCTTTTGCCTAAGGTGGCAAAAATCCTTGCACCAGTCCTGCCTGGCGAACATAGCTTTAGGGGACATAGCTACAGGGAGGGGACATTATATGACCAGCAAACAAAATTTCATTTCAAGGCAGAACGGGGATCTCCGTTCAAATAAAAAGCTCGGTGCAATTAGTCAACTCTGATTTCTTATCTGTCCATACGATCTCTCTAACATCCTGAAAGGGGTCAATTTTATTCTCTGTACACAAAACATAGATTTATACTGTATTTTAGACAGCGTTATTATCTTTGCATGTCAGTCAGAATGTCTACTGCTCACAGTTATGTACTGTACAACAGTAGTATTAGATTAACAGAAATGTATCACGGAAAAATGACATATAAATCAGGTCTTTGTTATAAACTGATTTGTTGTTTAATTTTAAGGTGTATTTTTCAAAAAATTTTATGTGACTATCCTCAAAAGATGTTGAAATATTAAGTATCACAGGTTCACAATTCCTGGATTCTACAGCTCACTTGTCTTCTTTGTCGATTCGTATCATGAAAGGTAGGGGAAAATGCACCCCTGTACTCCACCTGCACCGCTGTACCTACTTGCGTGATTTGATGGTGGCCCACAACTTGGTTACAGTCCCTGACTTGACTAAGAGGAGGCTAAGGCCCAGTTTACACATCAGTTATTTTATGAGCTATTTCCATAAGTTATTGGGAGCCAAAACCAGTAGTGAAGCCTACTCAGAGATAAGGTATAATAGAAAGGTTTGCACCTATTCCATTTTTTTGACCCGCACCCGGTTTTGGCTCACAACAACTGATTGAAATAACTGATCAAATAACTTAAGTGTGAACTAGGCCTAAACCTAAATGGGTAAAAGAGTAGTCAGACAGAAAGAGGTCAAAACCAGACAGCCAAGACCAAGATCGGACCAGCATTCAAAAGTAAAGTCAAATACACAGAGTTAAACCAGGAGATAACGTCAGAGACAAAGTCAGCAGGAGAGGTCACAAACTAGTCTACGAGTCTAATACCAAAGTCCAAAAACAAGCAAGATAAAATAACAAGCAAAGTCAAATACCACAAGTTCATGTCAGAGACAAAGTCAGTATTCAGAGGCAATGTCAGAGAGACAGGCAAAAGGTCAGAGATCCAGAGTAACGCACACAAAACTAGCTAGTGAGTCAGGAATGTCCACCCTCAGGAAGCAAGTGACACCGGCGCTGAGCCTGATTGGTTTGGCCTCCCTGTTTCCTGATAGGTTGACCAGCCCCAATGTCAGCGGAGCTGGTTGCTGTAGCATAGAACGATGCCAGTGACAATGCTATAATGCAGCCAGACTAGCCACAGCAGGGCAGAAGGGTAAGTATGTGAAAGACTGGGATATGCTCAGTAGAGGGCATGGGATTCAAATGGTAGCTCTACTGTACTGTTGATGACACAATTAAAGCATGAGGTTCAGGGGTTAGAGTATCTAGAGAAAGGGTACAATCCATGTATGGTATGACTGAAGATCGTTCCTCATGCAGTGCTCATATATTTGCTGATGTGCATGAGCTTGGCACAGTGTATGAAAAACCTGTTCCATCATCTTCAGAAAACAGTTGGTGCTGCTGCTTGTGCTACTTCTAGTGTTAGCACTGGCAGAGGCAGTGGAGCAGTGATTCAGCAAGGAGTGGAGAGGGTCCTCCTAGTCTGACATGTGGCCATCAGCCATCTGCTCAGCAAAAGCTGAGAGCAAGCTCGACACAGAGCATATCCTAGTAATATGCCAATTTTGCCTCCCTTTCAGAAAATGTAACTTTATATATATATATATATATATATATATATATATATATATACAGGGAGTGCAGAATTATTAGGCAAATGAGTATTTTGACCACATCATCCTCTTTATGCATGTTGTCTTACGCCAAGCTGTATAGGCTCGAAAGCCTACTACCAATTAAGCATATTAGGTGATGTGCATCTCTGTAATGAGAAGGGGTGTGGTCTAATGACATCAACACCCTATATCAGGTGTGCATAATTATTAGGCAACTTCCTTTCCTTTGGCAAAATGGGTCAAAAGAAGGACTTGACAGGCTCAGAAAAGTCAAAAATAGTGAGGTATCTTGCAGAAGGATGCAGCACTCTTAAAATTGCAAAGCTTCTGAAGCGTGATCATCGAACAATCAAGCGTTTCATTCAAAATAGTCAACAGGGTCGCAAGAAGCATGTGGAAAAACCAAGGCGCAAAATAACTGCCCATGAACTGAGAAAAGTCAAGCGTGCAGCTGCCGAGATGCCACTTGCCACCAGTTTGGCCATATTTCAGAGCTGCAACATCACTGGAGTGCCCAAAAGCACAAGGTGTGCAATACTCAGAGACATGGCCAAGGTAAGAAAGGCTGAAAGACGACCACCACTGAACAAGACACACAAGCTGAAATGTCAAGACTGGGCCAAGAAATATCTCAAGACTGATTTTTCAAAGGTTTTATGGACTGATGAAATGAGAGTGAGTCTGGATGGGCCCGTGGCTGGATTGGTAAAGGGCAGAGAGCTCCAGTCCGACTCAGACGCCAGCAAGGTGGAGGTGGAGTACTGGTTTGGGCTGGTATCATCAAAGATGAGCTTGTGGGGCCTTTTCGGGTTGAGGATGGAGTCAAGCTCAACTCCCAGTCCTACTGCCAGTTTCTGGAAGACACCTTCTTCAAGCAGTGGTACAGGAAGAAGTCTGCATCCTTCAAGTAAAACATGATTTTCATGCAGGACAATGCTCCATCACACGCGTCCAAGTACTCCACAGCGTGGCTGGCAAGAAAGGGTATAAAAGAAGAAAATCTAATGACATGGCCTCCTTGTTCACCTGATCTGAACCCCATTGAGAACCTGTGGTCCATCATCAAATGTGAGATTTACAAGGAGGGAAAACAGTACACCTCTCTGAACAGTGTCTGGGAGGCTGTGGTTGCTGCTGCACGCAATGTTGATGGTGAACAGATCAAAACACTGACAGAATCCATGGATGGCAGGCTTTTGAGTGTCCTTGCAAAGAAAGGTGGCTATGTTGGTCACTGATTTGTTTTTGTTTTGTTTTTGAATGTCAGAAATGTATATTTGTGAATGTTGAGATGTTATATTGGTTTTACTGGTAAAAATAAATAATTGAAATGGGTATATATTTGTTTTTTGTTAAGTTGCCTAATAATTATGCACAGTAATAGTCACCTGCACACACAGATATCCCCCTAAAATAGCTAAAACTAAAAATAAACTAAAAACTACTTCCAAAAATATTCAGCTTTGATATTAATGAGTTTTTTGGGTTCATTGAGAACATGGTTGTTGTTCAATAATAAAATTAGTCCTCAAAAATACAACTTGCCTAATAATTCTGCACTCCCTGTATATATACACATGTATATATATATATATATATATATATCTGTATATGTAGCTCGGCACCAGTGATGTCACTGCACTTACTATTACCCCTGGACGCCCACTGTGGAACCCGTTACTGTCTCCCGCACCGTATGATAATTACTACTAACTTCGCAACAGGGAGAAGACATCAGCTTGCTTCTCTCCCTGGGTGTTCCTTCTCCCTGGCTGTAGCGCTGTCCAATCGCAGCGCAGAGCGCCACAGGGAGAAAAAAAAGCTCACCTCACTACAGCCAGGGAGAAGGAACGCCCAGGAGAGAAGCTGATGTCTCCTCCCCATTGCTCCGATAGTAGTAATTATCATACAGCGCCGGAGATGGTAACGGGGGCCACCGCTGGCGAATGGAGGGGCGCCCAGGAATAATAGTAAGGGCAGGGAGATCCCTAAGCGGCGCGCTACATATACAGATAGTTATTTTACAACCATGAAAGGTCCTCTTTAAATAAATCACGATGGAGGGGGAGAAATGTGCCATGGGGGGGAGAAATGTGACACAAAGGGGGTGATGTGATGTGACATGAAGGGGTGGTGTAAAAAGGAGGGGGTGATGTGACATGGAGGGGGAGAAATGTGACATGGAGTGGAGGGGGAAAAATGTGACATTGAGGGGGTGAAATGTGACATTGGGGAGAAATGTGACATGGGGGGGTGATGTGACAGAAGCTACAAAATGTAGCTTCGCTTGTATTGGCAAAAATCCTTGCACCGGCCCTGGCCGGAGGTTAAGGGTCCATTCACATATCCGCAATTCCATTCCGCATTTTGCAGAACGGAATTGCGGACCCATACATTTCTATGGGGAATTGCGGACCCGCACTTCCGGGTCCGCAATTCCAATCCTGAAAAAAATAGTACATGTCCTATTCTTGTCCACAATAGCGGACAAGAATAAGCATATTCTCTTAGTGCCAGAAATGTGCTGTCCGCAAAATGCGGAACGCACATTGCATCTGTCTGTGTTTTGCGGATTCGTGGATCCGCAAAACACACGGATGTGTGAATGGACCCTAACTCTTGAGACCCCTCTCAGGAATGCTCCAGATCGAGCAAGCAAAACAAGAAGGAAGGAAACTTGACAGTGGAGCTACTATGATCACACAACAGTAAGTTCAAAGTCTTTATTGGTACTCTTACAACGCGTTTTGGGGTCAGACCAGACCTTTTATCAGATAAACACCTTACCGGTGTGACCCGAGATGCACAGAGCCCCTACTAGCAGTACTCTCAACATTTTTGCCTCCACCACCAAGCTTTCTATACGTCTGACCACGTTTAAACACACATCAACAGCAGTCGTGGTGTCACATGCTCCATAGCTGACCACAGTAGGAGCAGATATGCCCCTGGCAGGTTTAAAAAAAATGTTTTGGCCATATGTTGCCCTGGCCTGATTCCCAGGTCCAATTTAAAAGGCAGTCATCATCATCGTCATTATCTCTGCCACTTTTCTCAGGCTGCGATATGTTATGTGCTCCTCTCCCCAACACGATTCCCACCTCTATATTTGCCCTGAGTGTCACTGCTATTCCCACCACCAACACAGCCCAGTCATTTCAGTCATGTCCTACACCTCCTCCTGATCCCTTTCCTAATTGCAGTCCAAATACAAATTGTTCTCATGCAACTCATCAGGAGATACAGTCTTGAAGATCTTCCTTCGCATCCAAGCACGTCTCTTAGAAGAAAAGAAGGTGCTCCACTAAGAGGGATCAGTGAGACAACGATGACAGAAAAAGAAATGCTTCTATTGGGCTTAAAATTAAACGGGTTTCCAGCATTTTGGATAGGATACTGATGGCCTATTCTCTGGATAACAAGAAAAAAAAAAAAGTTTTGCACAGATCACCCAGACACTCCTGTAATGTGAAGAAAAAGGCAGCACAGATGAATCCTCCGGATCTGGGGTCATGAGAGACAACAGTAACAAATTTTCAATGGATCCAGAGTAGTGATGATCGAGCATGCTCGGCACATGGCGGTATTTGCCCGAATACCGCATGTGCTCGAGCACAACACTCGAGTCTCCGCCCCGCACGTTTCTTGGCTGTTATGCAGCCAATAAACGTGCAGGTAAGTACTGCCCTCACTGTAATGCCGCAGCCATGTTGGCTGCTGGCATTACAGTGATTGGCTGGCCAGAACGCTTCATCGGATGCTATTTAGCACCCGATGGCTCATGTTCGGCTCATTCTTAGTCAGAGAGAGCTGTGCTGAGGAAGGGACAGACAGTGTAGGGAGTGATTTAAGAATATTTTTAACACCAAAACTTTTCAGAGACCCAAAAGTCCTTTTAAGGACTATTGTGTGTGTGGCAGCAGCAATCTATATTTTTAGTGCAACCTGCGCTAAATTGCTAAAACTTTACAGACCTAAAAGTCTTCTCTAAGGACTATTGTGTGTGGCAGCAGCAATATCTTTTTTTAGTGCAAACTGCACTAAATAGCTAAAACTTTACAGACCCATAAGTCCTTCTGAGGACTATTGTGTGTGGCAGCAATATCTATTTTTAGCGCATCCTGCACGAAATAGCGTAAAATAGGCCGCTGCAGACAGCGACATTATTTGCGCCACATCTCCTGTGTAAAGTATGCGCATCCCAAAAATATCTGTGACATCCACTGTCCTTTTTCAGAAAACGGTGTGTGCTGCGGTCAGTGACATTAGCTGCGCCACATCTCCAGTGTAAAGTGTGCACATCTAAAAAATATCTGTGACATCCAGTGTACTTTTTCTGTAGACGGTGTCCACTGCAGACAATGACATTAGCTGCGCCACATCTCCTGTGTAAAGTGTGCGCATCCAAAAAGCATCTGTGACATACAGTGTACTTTTTCAATAGACGGTGTACGCTTCTGACAGTGACATAACCAGTTTCACATCTGCAGTGTGCGCTGAATAAAATTTCTGTGACATCCAGTGTACTTTTTGCGTAGACGGTGTGCGCTGCGGACAGTGACATTAGCTGCGCCACATCTCCAGTGTAAAGTGTGTGTATCCAAAAAATATCTCACATCCAGAGTACTTTTTCCGTAGACGGTGTCCGCTGCGCACAGTGACATTAGCTGCGCCACATGGGGAAAAGTGGGGAAAATTGGCTTCTACCTCACAGTTTTTTTTTTTTGCCTTCCTCTGGATCGACTTGCAGGATAACAGGCCGAACTGAATGGACAAATGTCTTTTTCGGCCTTATGTACTATGTTACTATGCTACTATGGTACATCTCCAGTGTAAAGTGTGCGCATCCCAGAAATATCTGTGACATCCCGTGTACTTTTTCCGTAGACATTGTCTGCTTCTGACAGTGACATTACTAGGGCCACATCTGCAGTGTAACGTGCGCGCTTCAAAAATGTATCTGTGACATAAAGTGTACTATGTTAATAGATAGTGTCCACTTCTGACAGTGACATTACCAGGGGCACATCTCCAGTGTAACGTGTGCGGTAAATTTTTTTATCTGTGACATACAGTGTACTTTATCAATAAACGGTGTGCGCTTCTGACAGTGATATTACCAGGGCCACATCTAAAGTGTAATGTGTGTGCTTCAAAAATGTATCTGTGATATACAGTGTACTTTTTTGCGTATACGCTGAGGACAGTGACATTACCATTGGTACCTCTCCTGTATAATGTTTTCTTATCCCAAATACCTGTGACATTCCCTGTAATTTATCATTAGCCTCTGGTGACAGCATTGACATTATCTGCAGGACATCTCCTGTGTGACGTTTCTACATCCCAAATACCTTTTAAAATTAGTTTGCGCGTACACTTCCAAATCTTACGCTACTGTACGTGTGACAGACTTTCAATCATATATAACATTTAATATGAAAAAGGCGAGCAGTAAGGGACAGGGCAGTGGCCGTAATGGTGATGGTGCACGCAGAGGCCGTGGCCCTGGGCGCGGTAACACTGTGCCAGCTGCCAGAGCACAAGAAAAATAATCATCTACGATACCTAGGTTCATATCCCAGTTTGCAGGGCGGCGCAGGACACCACTCTTGAAGTCAGACCAGTGCGACCAGGTGGTCGGTTGGATCGCAGCAGATAATGCTTCCAGTTAGTTAAGCATCACCCTGTCTTCCAAAACGTCCAGTCTCAGAAGCCAAGAGTCTGCTCAACCCAATCCTCACCCTGATCCTCCTTCCTCCCACCATGGAGAGTCTGGGCAAACAAGTGATCCCACACACGGCTATTCCGAGGAGATCTTTTAAGCGCCATTTCTTGATTTGGCCCTCTTGCCAAGCACGCTTGAAGAAGGACAGATCTTGTGCCCTGATTCTCAAACTCTTGAGCATCCACATTCACAAGAAGATGACGATGGGGAACAGCAATTACTGTTTAATGAGGTGGATGATGATCAGACACAGTTGCCAATAACTCAACGGCAATTACTGTCTCAAGATGTTGATGAAGAGGATGAGACACACTTGTCAATCAATGAGGTAGTGGTTAGGTCAACAAGTCAGGAGGATGAGCAGAGTGAGGTAGTGGAAGAAGAGGTGGTGGACAATGAAGTCACTGACCCAACCTGGGAAGGTGGAAAGCCAAGCAAGGACAGCAGTACAGAGGGGGAGGAATCTGCTGCACCGCAATAGGCTAGAAGAGGCAGTGGGGTGGCAAAAGGGAGAAGGCAGGCCACACCAAACAGGCCCACAACTGTTTACCGGAGCACTCCCTTGCGGCATTCTCCCTTGCCAAGGGGTAGGTGTTCCACAGTCTGGCGCTTTTTTAAGGAAAGTGCAGTTGATAGAAGAATTGCAATTTGCAACCTGTGCCATACAAAAATACAAAAATGAGCAGGGGCGTAAACCCTAGCAACCTCACCACCACCAGCATGATCCGCAACAAGGCATCAAAGCACCGTAGTAGGTGGGCCGAACGCCTCGGTCCACAATCTGTCTGCGGGTCACACCACTGCCTCTTCTTCCCCTGTGTTACGTGCTGGGGAATCGCCTGTCCAAGACGCAGGCCCGGATGCCTCCCGCCCTGCACCTGGACATTACCTCAGGCATTTGAACGCAAGTGCAAATACCCAGCCACCCACCCACAGGCCATAGCACTAAATGTGCAGCTTTCCAAATTATTGGCCTTCGAAATGTTGCCATTTAGGCTTGTGGACACTGAGGCCTTCCGCAGCCTGATGTCGGCGGCTGTCCCGAGTTATGCAGCCACCACTATTTTTCAAGGTGTGCAGTGCCCGCTTTTCACCAACATGTGTCCCGTAACATCACACATGCCCTGAGTCTGACCAACGCAGTTACTGGGAAGGTCCACAACCACAGACACAAGGAGTGAGTCGTACCCTGGCATGGCACAAGTGCTACCGACGCTTAGGGGACAAACAGCACACCGCTGCAGAGCTGTGGCAGGGGATAAGAGACCAGACCAAGCTGTGGCTCTCGCCACTCAACCTAGAACCAGGCATGGTTATATCTGATAATGGCCATAACTTGGTGGCGGCTTTGGAGCTCAGCAAGCTCAGACAGTTCCCATGCCTAACCCACGTTTTAAACGTAGTGGTTCAGCGGTTTCTCAAAGCCTACCCTAATTTGCCTGAGCTACTGGTGAAGGTGCACCGTGTGTGTGCACATTTCCACAAGTCATCGACAGCTTCAGCTGGTCTGTTGTGCGACGTGAGCACACACTGGGACTCGACGTTCCACATGTTGGCCAGGCTTTGTGAGCAGCAGAGGGCAGTAGTGGAATAACAGCTGCAACATGGTCGTCGCCTTTCCAGTCAGCTTCCGCTATTCACAAGCGAGGAGTGGGCATGGATGTCTGACCTCTGTGAGGTTTTAAGAAACTTTGAGGAATCAACACAGATGGTAAGTGGTTATAACACTATTATCAGAATAACCATCCCACTTCTGTGTCTACTCAAACGTTCACTGCTCACAATTAAGGATGATGCTTTGCATGTGGAAGAGGTAGAAATGGGGGAAGACATTACACAGGGTAATAGCCAGACCATCCCCAGTTTGTCTTCTCAGCGCGAATTGGATGATGAAGAGGAGGAGGAGGAGGAGACGGTTGCCTCCGCTACAGAGGGTAGTACGCATGGAAGTTTAATTGCATCTGTTCAGCGTGGGTGGGCAGAAGAGGAGGAAGAGGATGAGGAGATTGAGAGTGATCCACCTGATGACGACAGTGAAGTCTTGCCTGTTGGTACTCTGGCACACATGGCTGACTTTATGTTAGGCTGCCTTTCTAGCGACCCACGTGTTATACGCATTTTAGACAACACAGATTACTGGTTGTTCACTCTTCTCGACCCCCGCTACAAAGATAACTTCTCGTCTCTCATTCCTCTCATTGGAGAGGACGAGCAGAACGGTGCAATACCAGAAGATCCTTGTTGAAAAATTGCTCCAAAAATTTTCATCTGACAACGCTGGCAGCAGAGTCCGTAGTTCCTTGGGCACCCGAGGAGGGTAGACAAGGGGAACACACGGCAGTTCCAACAGAGGCAGGGCAACACTCTCCAAAGCCTTGGACAGTTTCATGACACCCCGACAGCACCCTCACACTGATGCGTGGCCTAGTGTCACAAGGAGTGAAAAATTTTGGAAGATGGTGAAGGAGTACATAGCAGACCGTGTCAGCATCCTCCATGATCCCTCAGTGCCTTACAACTACTGGGTGTCCAAGCTGGACACGTGGCACGCACTGCTGAAGGCCCTCGCATATAATGTTTTACAGGGTCAGCTCACCTGCAGGTCCCCCCCTACAACCTTTTAGAGGGTCAGCTCACCAGCAGGTCCTCACCTACAATCTTTTACAGGGTCACCTCACCTGCAGGCCCTGGCATATAATTTTTTAGAGGATCATCTCACCAGCAGGCCCTCACCTTCAAGTCCAGCCTCACTATCCAAGAGTCTGATCAACACAATCCTCACCACCAATGGTCGCGTAACTAGTTATCACAGATCGGAATTAACCAGACAAATCGGAATTAACGGAATTAACCAGACAAATCGCTCCACCAACTAAGAACATCCATGCACCACCACCCACAGAATCGAGAAAGAGCTATCAATCTGTCAATCCTTTCCGTGTCCGTGCCTGGTGAGATTTCCCATATTGAGTTAAATTAAGCCGCAGGCTCCACTCCAGGTGGTGCCCTTCCGTCAATTCCTTTAAGTTTCAACTTTGCACCAATACTCCCCCTGGAAACCAAAGACTTTGGTTTCCCGGAAGCTGCTTGGTGGGTCATGGGAATAACGCTGCCGGATCGCCGGTCGGCATCGTTTATGGTCGGAACTATGACGATATCTGATCGCCTTCGAACCTCCGACTTTCGTTTTTGATTAATGAAAACATTCTTGGCAAATGCTTTTGCTTTGGTTCATCTTGCGCAGGTCCAAGAATTTCACCTCTAGCGGCGCAATACAGATGCCCCCGACCGTCCCTCTTAATCATGTCCCCAGTTCCGAAAACCTACAAAATTGAACCGGAGTCCTACTCCATTATTCCTAGCTGAAGTATTTAGGCGACCCGACCTGCTTTGAACACTGTAAATTTTTTCAATGGTCAGGTAAGCAGCAGGCACTCTCCCATAATTTTTTAAATGGTCAGCTCAGCAGCAGGCCCTCCCCTATAATGTTTTAGAGGGTCAGCTCAGCAGCAGGCCCTCACCCCTAATGTTTTAGATGGTCAGATCAGCAGGCCCTTGCTCCAAATGTTTTAGAGGGTCACCAGCAGGCCATTAATCAGAATTTTTCAAAGGTGTGTATGATGTCCTCTTTTATGTGTAACAAAGGGTGTATTGGAGTCCCAGTTCCTTGTAATTTTTGGCAGCCCTTTCACTTGCAGTGCATAGGCTTTATGAGTGTTCCCACTACAAGAACAATTGTACCACAATGTGAATGAGGCCCTCCTTTATGTGATATACAGGTTGTATCGGAGTGCCTCTTGCTTGCAATTTGTGGCAGCACTTGTGATTTATATACAAGTAAATATACAGGAAAGAATGTTTCCTAACAATTTTTCCTCTAAACTCAATTTTATCTTGTCTACTCGGACAACATCGTTCCCAGCAGCAACCTGGGAGTCCAAGGTGCATCCAGACATCCTCCCCATCCTGTTCCAGAACCATTTCGGTGGTGTTTTCATCAATTTCTGACCTTTTCCTATGAACCAGGCACTGGTTCAATACTCAGGTTCTCTCATTGACTTCCATTATACTCAGGTGCTTGGTAGAGCACCCAAGCATCCTGATGTGTTTGGCCAGAGCACCCGAGCGCTTTGGTGCTCGATCAACACTAATCCAGAGCCTTGTAATTTAGAATAAAATGTAACTTTCATTTACATGATTAAAAGAACTCCATGGTGTCCTCATCCTCATGAAAACATCGTTGAGTTCTTTTAATCATATAAATAAATAAATAATATGTTTTATTCTAAATTCCAAGGCACTGCATTAATTGTAAATTTGTTACTGAAGTCTATCCTCTGAATAGGTCATCAGTATCTGATTATTGTATAGCGGCTGTGCTATGTATCGTGTTCAGCCCTATTCACTTCTATGTGGTCAAAGTTATAAAGTTTTTAAAAATACAAAACAAGTAAAGATGAAAATAGAGAAACTAGCTCAAAAGAATTTTAACTAAATACCGCTACTTTATTTCTGACACTGGGAACAGTAAGGATACATTCACATGACATGACGTGAAAAAAAATGGCCATAAAAAATGGCTAAACTGGCAGTTTTTCATGGCCATTTTGATTCCATGTGTCCATTTTCTGGCCGTTTATCCGTTTTTAATAGCAGTTTTGGCGTATTGTGCTGAGAAACACAATATATAGGTTTATTCCTATTGGCTTTGATGTGGAATATTAATCCATGGATCTGTCTGAGTAGCGAGTTGCCATTAGGGAATCCTTCCACTGTATGGCAAATTACTGTATGCCATTTCTTTTTTTTTTGCATTTGTCTGTCACGAACCAACGGGTGTGAACCCACCATGGCACGCGTCATACCTCCTCTAAGGGGGTTGTCTAAGTGAAACCCTCGTTCCTCACAGTACCCCTGATGGTGGGGATAGGCTTTCCTGAGAGGAACACCAGGTCGCTACCTGTTAAGGAGGATTGGGACACGAGGCAGCTGGTCCAGGTGGACCAGGAGGTACCTGAGCCAGGGGTACAGATGTAGTCAGCAGGCCAAGTCGTAACCAGGAGCAACAGTGCAGGACCAAAGAACGAGGCAGAGGCGAAGTCAAACAAGCAATAGGTCAGGTCAAGTGGCACAGGTACAGGTCAGGCAGTCCCGGTTGGTAACAGGAGAGTCAAGGCAGGCAGGCAGGGATTAAACAGGTAGCGGAATCCAGGAACACAAGCACTGGTCGGGTACACAGAAACACAAGCGGAGAAATCAGCAACCTTTGCAGGACACAAGGACCTTGACACTCAGGCATCTAGGAAGGGTCTGAGCCACTTATATACAGTCAGGTCCATAAATATTGGGACATTGACACAATTCTAACATTTTTGGCTCTGTACACCACCACAATAGATTTGAAATGAAACAAACAAGATGTGCTTTAACTGCAGACTGTCTGCTTTAATTTAAAGGGGTATTCCCACTTCATTAAATAGGGTTACATTAAATCTTTGCCCCCCACTGAACATTTCTTATTATACATGTAATAAAAAAAAAACATACCATTCGGCATAAAAATGCTTCTTTCACTCCCCTGTGTTTATGCTGGTATCCCATGGATACGGCCACATCTCGCCGGCCGCATCCATGGGCCGCGCCTGCGCACCTAACCTATCCAGCGGCCGGCCTATGCTGTAAAACGTGAACGCACACGTCTTCAGCAGTATCGGGTGGCCAGTCAGCGGAAGTAGAGATGAGAAGTTCGGACCTCTACACACAGAGCTCAGCTACATGGGAGACAGGGAGCCGCAGAGCAGGAAGCCTGGCAGGGACTCGGTGACACGATTGAGAGGACCTTTCACTAGTTTAAAAACTAAAAACTAACTATATCGTAGCACACACAGGGCCGTCTTTAATATTGATTGGACCCTGGGCAAAAATTTACTTGGGCCCCCTGGATCCCGCCTTCCCACACCTTAGCAGGCAATCACGCCCTCCACCACAACACACACACAAAAAATCCACACATTTGGAAGAGTACAATGAATGACTGTAAATACTTCCAGTTCTGAAGACTCCAGCGGCTCAGGATCAGCGCTCTGGGCAGCTGGGCTCAGGCTGGAAGTGGGCACCGCTCTGCAGTAAGGAGACCGGGGCTCAGCCCTAGTGTTACAGTGCACCCCAGCACCCCACAGTATGCAGTATAGCACCCTATAGTATACAGCACCACACAGTATGCAGTATAGCACCCCACACTATACAGTACCCCACAGTATATAGTAGAGCAGTATAGCAACACCTTACAGTATACAACACCTCACAGTATACAACACCTCACTGTATACAGCCCCCCACACTATACAGTACAGCAGTATAGCACTCCACACTATACCGCACCCACAGTATACAGACCACCACAGTATACAGTACAGCAGTATAGCACTCCACAATATACAGGCCCCCCCACACTATACAGGCCCCCCCACACTATACAGCCCCCCCCACACTATACAGCCCCCCACACAGTATACAGGCCCCCACACAGTATACAGCCCCCCCCCACACACAGTATACAGCCCACCACACAGTATACAGGCCCCCACACAGTATACAGGCCCCCCACACAGTATACAGCCCCCCCACCACACAGTATACAGCCCACCACACAGTATACAGGCCCCCACACAGTATACAGCCCCACACAATATACAGCCCCCCACAGTATACAGGCCCCCACACAATATACAGCCCCCCACTATACAGTAGTTTACAATATATTAACATAACTGCCCCTGTCACCTTTTTCTAATGTAATCTTCACATAAAAAAGCTCCACAGTTAACTTCTGTTAGTTTTTAGTTTTTAAACTAGTGAAAGGTCCGTGGCAGGGCGCTTTATTGTCAGTGCCCCTGGTTGGTTGTGCTTGGCTGTAGATGGGCTGCACGAGTCATGGGGTGCAGTCATCAGTGATGAACCAGGGAACACCTTATCCATCACTATACTCACACAATATGGGATCAGTAACATGTGCTTCCCTATGTTGTATGTGTATATATATATATATATATATATATATACATACATTATGGGATCAGTATAATGTGCTTCCCTATGTTATATATATATATATACATACATTATGGGATCAGTATAATGTGCTTCCCCATGTTATATATATACACACATTATGGGATCAGTATAATATGCTTCCCTATGTTATATCTATATATATATACACAATATGGGATCAGTATAATGTGCTTCCCTATGATGTGTGTGTGTGTATATATATATATATATATATATATATATGTATACCATTGCTTGCCGAGTGATAGCAATCCACACCAGGAGAGATGAGCTTCACAGACAATGCCGGGAGCCAGTCAGCCTGATGACTCATACTATTCACATGAACGAGCACGCAGGACTCAGTTCTCAGTGTGAGGTCATAAGGAGGCGTGGCCGGCCTTCACTCTAGCTGCCTAAGCCAGCCCAGCTTTAGAAGCAGAAAAGCAGGAAGTGAATTCTGCTGTAACTGCAGCTCAGGCTGATTTAGCAAAATGGGAAAACCCCTTTAAAGGTATTTACATCCAAATCAGGTGAACGGTGTAGCAATTACAACAGTTTGCATATGTGCCTCCCACTTGTTAAGGAACCAAAAGTAATGGGACAGAATAATAATCATAAATCAAACTTAACACTTTAATACTTGGTTGCAAATCCTTTGCAGTCAATTACAGCCTGAAGTCTGGAATGCATAGACATCACCAGACGCTGGGTTTCATCCCTGGTGATGCTCTGCCAGGCCTGTACTGCAACTGCCTTCAGTTCCTGCTTGTTCTTGGGGCATTTTCCCTTCAGTTTTGTCTTCAGCAAGTAAAATGCATGCTCAATCGGATTCAGTTCATGTGACTGACTTGGCCATTGCATAACATTCCACTTCTTTCCCTTAAAAAACTCTTTGGTTGCTTTTGCAGTATGCTTTGGGTCATTGTTCATCTGCACTGTGAAGCGCCGTCCAATGAGTTCTGAAGCATTTGGCTGAATATGAGCAGATAATATTGCCCGAAACACTTCAGAATTCATCCTGCTGCTTTTGTCAGCAGTCACATCATCAATAAATACAAGAGAACCAGTTCCATTGGCAGCCATAATTGCACAAGCCGTGACACTACCACCACCATGCTTAACTGATGAGGTGGTATGCTTAGGATCATGAGCAGTTCCTTTCCTTCTCCATACTCTTCTCTTCCCATCACTCTGGTACAAGTTTATCTTGGTCTCATCTGTCCATAGGATGTTGTTCTAGAACTGTGAAGGCTTTTTTAGATGTCATTTGGCAAACTCTAATCTGGCCTTCCTGTTTTTGAGGCTCACCAATAGTTTACATCTTGTAGTGAACCCTGTGTATTCACTCTGGTGAAGTCTTCTCTTGATTGTTGACTTTGACACACATACACCTACCTCCTGGAGAGTGTTCTTGATCTGGCCAACTGTTGTGAAGACCGTTTTCTTCACCAGCGAAAGAATTATTCGGTCATCCACCACAGTTGTTTTCGTGGTCTTCCGGGTCTTTTGGTGTTGCTGAGCTCACCGGTGCGTTCCTTCTTTTTAAGAATGTTCGAAACAGTTGTTTTGACCACACCTAATGTTTTTGCTATCTCTCTGATGGGCTTGTTTTGTTTTTTCAGCCTAATGATGGCTTGCTTCACTGATAGTGACAGCTCTTTGGATCTCATCTTGAGAGTTGACAGCAACAGATTCCAGATGCAAATAGCACACTTGAAATGAACTCTGGACCTTTTATATGCTCATTGTAATTGGGATAATGAGGGAATAACACACACCTGGCCATGGAACAGCTGAGAAGCCAATTGTCCCATTACTTTTGGTTCCTTAACAAGTGGGAGGCACATATGCAAACTGTTGTAATTCCTACACCGTTCACCTGATATGGATGCAAATACCCTCAAATTAAAGCTGACAGTCTGCAGTTAAAGCACATCTTGTTTGTTTCATTTCAAATCTATTGTGGTGGTGTATAGAGCCAAAAATGCTAGAATTGTGTCGATGTCCCAATATTTATGGACCTGACTGTACATGCAGGAGGGCTAGGATTGGTCGGCGAGGTCACATGATCTAACCCATAAAGCACAGAAAGTGACGCGCGCCAGACCTTAAGGAAGTGCTGCAGGGAAGAAGCAGCAAGCATGCTTTGGCCAGGGTTGAAAGGAAACTCTGGAGAGGATCCCAGAACAAACAGTACCTGCAAGGACAGAGCCCAGGACTGCAGCGGTGAATGGGGAAGCACAGGCAGCAGATCACCGCTGAACACGGCGGCGCCTAGGACCATGGTGGTAAGCAAGAGAACAGCAACGTACAGCAGCTGCTGTTACAGTACCCCCCTTACGCCCCCTCTTCTTGAGACTATGAAGAGACCGAAACCTCTTTACCAAGTTCAGCGCATAATTGTTTTCCTCTGGTTCCAAAGACCTCTTGCCAGGACCAAAGCCTTTTCAGTCCACAAGATGTCCACAAGATACTCGTAGTGACCATCACAAGTGTTGAAAGCAGTCTTCCACTCATCCCCCTTTCAAAGATGTCAGAATCTACAGATACCAGAGTCGGAGTAGAGGGAGCCGTAGAGAAGCGATTACTACTGAAACTACTGGTTTCAGTAAGGACACATAGAAGGCATTAGGAATCTGCAGAGAGAGAGGCAGATGTAACTTATATGTCACTTCGCTGGCCCTCCTCAATACTTCAAAGGGTGGAAGGAACCTAGGAGCAAACATGGAAAACGCGGATATTTTTAGAGTAGAGACATACCTTATCTCCAGAAGAGAACTGAGGTGGGACTTTTCTTCTCTTGTCTGCATTCGTTTTCATGCGAGTCACCGCTTTGTTGATGCAGTCCTTGGTGTCACTCCAAATCTTTAAAAAAATCCCTAAAAGAGGAATCCGCAGCTGGTACCCCAGATGATGCAGGAACAGGGAGAGAAGTACGAGGGTATTATCCATAAACAACAAAGAATGGAGAAGATCCACTCATTAGAGTGGTTGTTATAGGCTGTTATAGGAGAACTCAGCCCAAGGTAGCAATTGTACCCAGTTGTCGTGTTAGGCCGAAACAAAATTCCGGAGATAGTTCTCTAATATTTGATTGACCCTCTTTACTTGCCCATTGGTCTGGGGAAGATAACCAGAAGAGAAGTCTAGCTCAATTTCGAGCAGTGGGCAAAGAGCTCTCCAGAGCTTAGAGGTAAACTGGACTCCACAATCAGAAACAATATGCCAAGTTAGTCCATGCAGGTGGGCTATGTGTTTCATGAACAGTTTAGCGAGTTCAGCAACCAAGGGCAGTCCAGACAAAGGAACAAAGTGTGCCATCTTGGAGAACCAGTCCACAACCACCCAGATAGCTGTACATTCGGCAGAAGAGGGCAGATCGGTAACAAAGTCCATGTCAATGTATTGCCATGGGGCATTAGCCAAGGTGGTTTGGTCCTGGAGACTTTAATCTGAGCACAAAGGGTTCAGGCAGACACATAATCACGCACATTCTTAGGCATTGTGGGCCACCAGTAGTGGCAATACAAAAGTTCTAAGGTCTTGGGGATCCCTGGGTGACCAGCCAGTTTGGAGTTTTGCCCCCAAGCATTTTCTCTTGGCAGATGGCACAAATGTCTTCCCGGGAGGGATGTCTTTGACCAGGACAGGAGCCACTGTGATCAAGCGAGCAGAATCTACAATGTACTGGGGCTCCTCCTGCTGGTTGGAAAAGTCAAACGACCGAGACAGAGCGCCCGCCTTGATGTTCTTCTCGGCCGGGCGACAGTGAAGCTCAAAATCAAAATGGGAGAAGAAGAGTGCCCATCTGGCTTGGCGAGGGTTCAGACGCTGGGCTGTCTGCAGATATGTAAGGTTCTTGTAGTCGGTGAAGGATGCTGGGCTTCCTCCAATAGATAACGGCACTCCTCCAAGGCTAGTTTTATGGCCAAAAGCTCTCTATCTCCAAAACAATAATTCTGCCTCTCTGCAGGGGAGAAGAGCTTGAAGAAAAATCCACATGTAAACATCTTGCCCTTGTAACCTTTCTGTAGTAAAACAGCGCCGGCTCCTATGGAGGAGGCGTCCACTTCTAAAAAGAATTGGCAGGAGACATCCGGATGGCGCAGAACAGATGCAGAAGCAATACATCTCTTTAATTGGACGAAAGCGGCTTCAACCTCATGAGTCCAGACTGGCATTCACCCCTTTTTTAGTAAGATTGGAGATCAGAGATGTAAGAGATGGAAAATTCGGAATGAACTGACAATAAAAATATAGGCAAATCCAAGGAAGCGCTGTATGGCGTGAAGACCCTGTGGGCGTGGCCAGTTTATTACCGTATTAAATTTTTCAGAATCCATCTGAGCATCTGAGATGATCTATCCGAGGAATGGTACGGTGGATTTTTCAAAGATGCATTTCTCGAGTTTGGCATAAAGTCGATTCTCTCTCAAATTAAACATACATGCCTCTGGTGAGTGCTCAGATCTGGAAAATAGATCAGTATATCGTCCAGGTACACTATCACGCAGACATAGAGCTGGTTCCGGACGATATCATTTACCAACTCCTGGAATTCCTCGGGAGCATTGCACAGACCGAAGGGCATAACGAGATACTCGTAGTGACCATCACAAGTGTTGAAAGCAGTCTTCCACTCATCCCCCTTTCAAATGCGGATAAGGTTGTATGCACCACGCAAGTCTAATTTAGTGAAGACCTTAGCTCCCCGGCTCCTGTCAAAGAGTTCGGAGATTAGCCGAAGAGGGTCTTATTCAGACCTTAATAGTCGATACAGGGCTATAAGGATCCATCTTTCTTCTGTACAAAGAAGAACCCAACATCAGCTGGCGAAGTAGATTTCCGGATGAACCCCCTCTAAAGATTCTCTTTGATGTAATCAGACATCGCTTGGGTCTCAGGAAGCGAGAGTGGGTAGATTCGACCACGAGAAGGAGTGGCACCAGGCAGATGGTCATTCGGAAAATCATAAGGACGTTGAGGAGGCAAGGTCTCGGCCTCTTTCTTACTTAAGACATCTGCAAAAATGGCATACTGCTGCTGAAGTCCAGGCAGGTCTTCAGGTACTGTAGGCGAGGATTCTCGGACGCTGGCAGCACATAGAAGGAGATCATCTCTGAATGCAGAACCCCTATTTGCAACTTAAGGGGCATAGTAACAGAAATCACAGGTTCGGGAAGTGGCAGTCCATTTACTGAATCCACTGACAAAGGCCTTTCTAGATGGATGTTAGGGAGCCGGTACTGATGGAACAAAGCTTGCTGAATGAAGTTACTGGCTGACCCAGAGTCCAAGAATGCAGGCACAGACAGTGTGACTCCTTTGTGAGAGAGAGTCACCAGAAATTAAAGTTTCAGAGAGGACTTCCCTTTGTCTAGGACCCCCTCTCCAATTGATCCTAGACATTGATGTTTCCTGGCTTCTGTGGACAATTACGCACAAAGTGGGCCTTGCCTCCACAATACAGACACAGGTTCTCTGCTTTGTGGCATAAACGTTCCTGGTCAGACAATCGAAGGTGCTCTATTTGCATGGGCTCAGGTGGGGTGACCACTGGAGGAAGAACTGGTCTCTGGAAGGACGGAGCCAAGCGAGGTGGTCTTCTGGTGCATGCAACCACATCTATCCTTGTAGACAAGGTGATCGGTTCATTCAGAGTAGACGGACGGTTGCGACCAGTTAATTCATCCTTAATCCAGTCAGAAAGGCTCTCCCAGAACACCGCCAGTTGAGCCTCATTGTTCCATGCAAGTTCGGCAGCCAAGGTACGAAATTGTGGTACAAGGAACCCTGTGGTAGACGCAGCACAGCTGATGCAGCCGGAAGGTAGCCAGAAAAGACTGCAGATTAGTGGTCTTTGGACCTCCGTGATCCCAAATAGGATTTCCCCAAGCAAGGGCCTCATCGGACAACAAGGCAACCTTGGACTGCTCAGTGGGAAACTTCTGCCCATACAACTCAAAGCCACAACAGGTTTTTGGATCTCCACCATAGCGTGATAGAAGAGGGAGTTGCACACCAGCAGCACATAAATCCGGATTCACTGGTATGGTTATTGCAGGGGTAGCAGCGACTGGCGACCCTGGGGAAGAAATGGCATGCAGACGAGCAGCGACATTTTGCATGAACTTTATCATGACATCCTGATGTTCGCTCTGATGCTTCACTTCATGTAGCAATTCCTGAACGACAGGCTTGTGGTGACCAGCAGGGTCCATGGCCTGAGTGTACTCTCATGAACCAGCGGGTGTGAACCCACCATGCCACTCGTCCTACCTCCTCTAAGGGGGTTGTCTAAGTGAACCCCTCGTTCTTTACAGTATCCCTGATGGTGGGGATAGGTTTTCCTGAGAGGAACACCAGGTCGCTACCTGTTGAGGAGGACTGGCACACGAGGCAGCTGGTCCAGGTGGACCAGGAGGTACCTGAACAAGGTACCAGGGGTACAGACGTAGTCAGCAGGCTGAGTCATAACCAGGAGCAACAGTGCAGGACTGAAGGGTGAGGCAGAGGTGAAGTCAAACAAGCAATAGGTCAGGGCAGGCGGCACAGGTACAGGCCAGGCAGTCCTGGTCAGAAACAGGAGAGTCAAAGCAAGCAGGCAGGGATCAAACAGGTAGCGGAGTCCAGGAACACAAGCACAGGGCAGGTACACAGAAACAGAATAAGAGAAATCAGCAACCTTTACAGGACACAAGGACCTTGACACTCAGGCATCTGGGAAGGGGTCTAAGCCACTTATATACATGCAAGAAGGCTAGGATTGGTCAGCGAGGTCACATGATCTAACTTATAAAGCACAGGAAGTGACGCGCGCCAGCCCTTAAGGGCAGAAGCAGCAAGCATGGGAAGAAGCAGCAAGCATGCTTTGGCCAGAGCTGAAAGGAAACTGTGGAGTGGATCCCAGAACAGTACCTGCAAGGACAGAGCCCAGGACTGCAGCATGGGGAAGCACAGGCAGCAGATCACTGCACATGTTGGCAGGCAAAATTACAAGGGAGGAAGAAACAGCATACTCGCATGACCCTGGGAGGAAATGGGGGACTTAGCTTGATTGACTCAAAGGCTGACAGACAGCCTGGATCAGCCAGTCAGTGGGGCAGCAGGCAGAGGGATACATTATGCTGTATGAGCAGAACGTCATTCTGTGTTGTACTGTTAATAAGGGTGGATAGGTGTATGCAGTGTCTGACAGAAAATGATCTTAGACAGTATACTGAGCAAATGTCTATTTTAGTGTAATAGGGACAGTGTAGGGAAAGAATAGAAATAAATAACTAAGGGACTTTTATCAGAAAAAGCGGTTTGAGGGATTGAGGGTCTGAGGTGCTTGGACACAGTGATTAATAATACAGCTGCAGGAGATCCTCATTCTTGCTGTTCTGCACTACAAAACCAGCCCAATTATTTATACAGCCGTTCCCACCCCCCCCCCCCCCATAACCTAATTTCTATATGTCATTGCCAGCCCAGCACCACAATAGCATTCTGCTGCTGAGCAATTGCACATTTTTTTTCCTTTGCATTACCGTATTTTTGGCCCTATAAGACGCACCTAGATTTTTGAGGAGGAAAATAAGAAAAAAAAATATTTTTAACCAAAAGGTGTGCTTTTTTTTAGTGGGTTTTGAATTAATGTGAAGAAAAAGAGATGGGAGGGGCACTCTCTACATATGGTCTCACATGAAGAGTTAAAATGACCCAATTGGAGGGAAATACATTTTATTAAGAAATACTATAGGCTCTAAAAGACAATTCCATAAATGGCATAAAATAGAATAAAATAAACTTTTCCTAAAAATATATTCACTAGAGAAAAAAACGTCCAGTATATCTATCTACTCCTTTGGATCGGATGTTTCAATATAGTTCCACAATAGAGTTCCACAGTGCAATTCAGTCTTTTTGGTACCAAATGGATTGATAAAGTGCAATAGTGCAATTGTGCAATGTGCAATCCAGACAGATTCAGGTTAACAGTCCGGCCATAGTTAATAATTGCTAGGATACACTGCTCAATTCCACAGCCAACTGAATACTATTACAATTGCACCAACCTGGCGGCTGCACAGTATGCTGGTGGTCCGGACCTGAAAGGTAAGTGGAGCGTCCCTTACCGGACTCTCGATGTGCTGCGTCTCCTACCAGCCCCCCGATGCACAGCGTCCCTTGCCGGCCTCCCGATGTACAGTGTTACGGGCATCAGCGCGGCGTCTCACGTGACCCAGAAGGGGGGTTACTCGTCGGTCTGTTAATAGCGCTGGTAATGATAGGGGTCCTGGTGTCCGGATTATACTGTAGTCATTCACAAACACGCCTGTCGTTTTATGTTTGATATCATAATCTTTAGGTGTACATAAGTAGAATTGACTCACTGTTTCTTCCTTTTTTGGGGTTTTGAATTAATGGTGGTCTGTACATGACAATATTATGGGGGATCTGTGGATGATGCACTGTCATGTGGGGGACCTGTGGATGGCACTGTTATGGGGGGATCTGTGGATGGCACTGTTATGGGGGATCTGTGGATGGCACTGTTATGGGGGATCTGTGGGTGGCACTGTTATGGGGCATCTGTGGGTGGCACTGTTATAGGGGATCTGTGGATGACACTATTTATGGGGAATCTGTGGATGGCACTGTTATGGGGCATCTGTGGATGGTACTGCTATTGGTTGGGGGATCTGTGGATGGCATTGTTATGGGGTGGGGGATCTGTGGATGACACTGTTATGGGGGGATCTGTGGATGACACTGCTATATGTCATCCACAGATCCCCCTCATAACAGTGTTCCCCAATACACCGGCCTTCTGCTCACCGCAGTATTTATAAGCATTAATCCTTAACCTGTTAATAAGTTTAACTAAAGCTGCGCTCTCCCCGTTCCCCTGTATCAGTACAGCACTTACGAACAAGCTTCCATAGCAGGCAGAACGGACGGCAGCAGTAACGTCACTCACTGACGTTGCGCGCCTGCTCTGCCTGCTTCATTCATAAAGTTGGAGGAGCAGGCGCTCGACGTCAGTGAGTGACTTTACTGCTGCCGTCCGCTCTGCCTGCTATGGAAGCTTGTTTGTAAGTGCTGTACTGATACAGGGGAACAGGGGAGAGCGCAGCTTTAGTTAAACTTATTAACAGGATAAGGATTAATGTTTATAAATACTGCAGTGAGCAGCGGGGCCCGGTGTAAGAGTACAGTGACTGCACCGGGCCCCGCCCCTAGTTCCGGACTCCAGCCCCTCCTCTCTCCCGGCTCATACATCGCAGTCTGCGATGCTGCAGCATTACAGACTGCTATGCAAAATGGATGCATTCGCCCCATAAGGCAGGGGCATTTCCCCCCCATGTTTTGGGGGCGGAAAAGTGCGTCTTATGGGGCGGAAAATATGGTATATCTGTCTGGTGTTATTAAACGCATTGCATTATGGCAAAACCATTTTACAACAATAACGCAATTTTTAGACCATTGAAATTAAATGCAAATTACACAGCAGACAGATATATCACCAACTTTCCTGCATCGTTATATTGCTGTTGTGGGGGGAAGGTGGAATTATCTCATACCAGGTTTACAACCTGTTTTAACGCTATAAAGGTCTTTTTGGAACCTGGGTATTTAAACTGCCAATAGCAGTATTCACTGTGTTTGTAGAAGGGGAAGGACATTTAATTTACATTACAGACAGCACACTAGCAATTTTGCTATAACTGATCCATACTTTGTGTGGCTGTTTACCAAACCAATTACATTTTATTTAGGAAAATCGTGAGTTTTCATTAGGTCTCATAATAAAATATCTGGAAAATGGATGAGTGCAAAACGAAAAAGAGTCAGAATGTGTTTATTAGCAGCCCTAGCCATCTGGTCAGTAGTAGTAGCATTATTAGTGACACTAGGGGTAGTGGTAGCAACAGTGACAGTTGGGGCAAATACAGAGCAGAGGATCAGCAGGAGGGCCAAGGAACCCACAATGACATATCACAGACTGCTAACAGTGGCAGGGAGGGTGAGGACAAGTATGATGATTGTGTGCTGAATAGTGATGAGCTGCAGGGGTCATATTCGAATTCGTGATTTTTTTGCTACTATTTTGTAGAATATTCGAATATTCTCAAAAAAAATTTACTCGAAAATCGGCAAGGTAATGGTCGCGTAATATGCAAATATTACGCGATTAATACAGGCGTGGGTCAAAAACAAATATATAGCACCATAGAATATAGTGCTATATATTCATTTTTAGAATATTCATCATTTTTTCCATCTGAACACATGATTCCTCCCTGCTTTTTGCTTGTGGGCCAATGAGTCATTGGCCCACAAGCAACTTAAGCAGGAAGAAATCATGACTTCAGATGTAAAAAAATTACAAATATTCTAAAATACGAATATATAGCACTATATTGATCATAGTGCTATATATTTGTTTTTTAGAATATTTGTCATTTCTTTTAATCTGAAATCATGATTCCTCCCTGCTTAAGTTGCTTGTGGGCCAATGACTCATTGGCCCACAAGCAAGAAGCAGGGAGGAATCATGTGTTCAGATGGAAAAAATTACATATGTTCGATATCACGAATATATAGCGCTATATTCTAAATATTAGCGAATTCTCGAAGTGCCGATATTCGAGATAAAAATTTGCTTTTCGAATATTCATGCTCAACTCTAGTGCTGAACAGGCCCTTGGAGTTGGATTGGGGTGCTGAGGAGGAGACATCTGAGGAGAAGGATAGTGAACACAGTGGCAATAAAGAGTGGAGACAATGTATGACCAAAACCTCCAAAAGAACTGCTAGAGTCTAATCTGCTTATATTGTGGTCAGCCCTGGGGATGCCGCTGATGCTGTGGTTGCAGGCTCAACAGGTGCCAGATCTATCTAAAGCTTGGCTGCCGATAACTTTGTGCCAACAACTCTCATGTGGCGTTTTTTTCCACACAAGACCTGGACACAAAACCACAGCCATGTGCAAGATCTGCCGGATTAACATAAAACGTGGGCGTTCAAACACAAACATAGGTACCAGGGCTCTATTGCAGCACATGAGGCGGCATCACCAGATACTTTGGAAAAATAGAACTGTCCAGCATTCCCAATCAGAGCAAGTATGTCCTCCTTCTCATGGTCTTCTTTGTAACAGCCAGTCTGAATTCCCAAGCAATACAGTGTCCTTGTCATCATCATCATCATCTTCTTCTTCTCCTGCTCAGACTCCTCCTCCTCCTTCACTCCATTATGAGACATCCATAACAGAATGTGTGGCCATGATACAAGTATTATCGACCAGCCATTAGCTTGTGTACATGCTGATCCTCCACCTGGCTGAGTTGCTGGTGGTGCAGTTGCTGACATACCACTTATTGAGGTAATGATGGCACAGTTCTGTGTCTTCACCAAAATGTAATCCTGCAGTATGATATTCATACTTCTGCCCAGTTGTCCATTTTTTTTTTCAAAATAATTGTTTAAAATTGAAATTTTCACTGTGCTCAACAGCAGCAGGACGGAGCTTCGCTACCACTTCCCTTCCCTACTATCATATGAGTAAAGTCATATAAAGTTGCCATGCATTAAGTCATTAATGGTTTTGTCATTCACCAGACCACCTCAGCAGGGAGCATGTGTTGTTTTGAGGTCAGGCAGTGACAGGTCATCAGAGACACTCGTCCATTAGCTGTTGGGGACTCACAAGGAGAAGGTCTCATGGAGGAGGATAAGGATGAGGAGCTGCCACTGTAGGAGGAGTCAGAATGCTTGCCTGCCTAGGCACAGAAAGGCATATAGTTCATATGAAGTAATCTAACGACTACTGGATAGCCAACTTTTTAGATCCTCTCTATCACAGCAAAATGGGGGAATGTTTTCCTCCCTCTCAAAGGGAGGTCAAATTACTTTATTACCAGAAAATACAGTGTATGCAGTGTGGAGAGCAGGCACCTGTCGCCCACAGCATGTCTGAAAGGGAGTCCCCTCTCCACCCTTGACAGAGTTACCCACTTGGAATCTGGCTTTTCCCTGGTGCATACTATGTTCCCTGACCCCATGGACTTCTAGGCAGGAAGACTAGAACAGTGACCCAAACTTGTCCAGTATGCTGTTCTGTCTTTTTTTTTTGCCCAGCCCACTGTGTCATCTTGAAGAGGGTTTTTAGCATGGCAGGAGGTGTGGTGAAACCCAAACGGACCAAATTGTCTTCTGTCAGTGTCCAAAACATCACCTTTGTCAAAGTGACCCAGGCATCAATCCTGGAAGCATTTTCACACTCCTCCTCTGAAGCAGATGAATAAATCTAGCCTTGTTCGTGGTGTCCCGTCTTGCCACTGTAGCTGTCTGCCTGCCTACCATCATGTTGCCTGTCTACCATCATGTTATGTATGGCTTCTGCTGCTATCATGCCACTTCTGCTGTCTGCCAACATGTACCATATGGTTTCTGCTACCACCATTGCCACAGCTGCTACTCCTCACTGCTAATCCCTTACTGCCACCACTATTAATGTTATTCATTCACCACTACTACTACTAACCCTGAACAGCTGATCTACTGCCTTGTATGCTACTGGTGCCACTACTGTTGTGGCCACATTCCACTATTACCTTACCCTTTGCACATTGTACTCCTGCTTCTCTTAATTAAAAGGGAAAACTTTTCTTGGCTTGTTCAGAACAAGCTACTTTTTCTTCTGATACTTACCAGTTGTGTAAATACGGAAAAGCATTCTGTCCCTGTAAACACATAGGGGGTCATTTATCAAACTGGTGTAAAGTAGAACTGGCTTAGTTGCCCATAGCAACCAATCAGATTCCTCCTTTCAATTTCAAAAGGAGCTGTCCAAAATTAAAGGAGGAATCTGATTGGTTGCTATGGGCAACTAAGCCAGTTCTACTTTATACCAGTTTGATAAATGACCCCCATAATTTTTGGAGGCTTGTTCCCAACAAGCTGGTCTTTCTTCTGATAAGCAACACTTGTTGCATGTCATATGGGAAGGCATTCTACCCCCATTAAGAACTTTTGGTACAAGCCGCAGTTTTTTTCACCACGTGTGTTTAAACACCATCTGGCCCCAAAAAGAGACAATTTTTTGAAGTTTTGGAATATGAAAAAGCATAACGCATGTGGCAGCGTGTTGTGATTTAAACATGCTGTTCCTTAATGTCGTCAATCATGCTTTTACTAATAGATATGTATGTCACTCTGACATTATTTGCTAATGCTGTCATTGCATTCAAGAGCTTAGCGAGAAGGGAGAGAAAAAGCAAAAATTCATTAAAAAAAAACGTGCTGCCAGGCACACTTCAAAGCGTCAGAGTGCAAAGTCAAGGAAAAACAGCAGATCTTTTTGTGTAGCTATGACACAAGCTTCCACCAAAAGGCAATCCCTATCGTACGAGTTCCTCCTGTGGATTACAAAGTTCAGCCGCACATAGTGAAGTTCCACCAATCTCTATCTCTCAAAAAAAAAAAAATTACTCACAAGAGTCGTTAAAATTCAAGCATATAGACAATAAAATCTGTCTTTGGAGCCTTATAAAGATCAGAAGACATATGTTGAGCTATCGAAAAGATGTCAAGAAAATATGATAAAAACGGAACAGGAAGTAAAGAATAAAAACACAAGAAATATATGAAGGTGTGTGAAGACTACAATATGAATAGAGTTTATAAATGGAAAAATAAAATGGTTGAAAGTAAGATGAGTGACATAGAAAGGAGAAATGACCGGGATATAGCTTTACCCAAACAGGGAGATTACACAGCAAATAGGGAAAATGGAACAACATCAGCTGCACAAGTGAGGAACCCTATGAACCAGAAACCAAGATACCAGAACTATCAAGGAAATACACCATATAGACCACCATATAATGGGAAGAATAGAGGGGAGTACTATGGACGGGATCAATATTCAAGAAGTTATTACCCTAGATATAGGAATGGACAGTATAGATACTACAGGCAGAATTATTATGGAAACAATTACTATGAGCATTCACAAAATCACAAGGTTAAAATACAGGAACAAACGCCAAGGGAAAAGGACCAGCAAAATTTTCCCCATCAGTTGATAATATTAGGAACACCCCAAAAAATGACAACTCCAGTAAAAAGAAATGTAACAGAGGAAGGAGATGAAATAGAAAGAAACAGCCCAAAATCGAAGAGAAGTCGGGATACATAATGGGGATTTACATTCTCAGTTCCCATCAGCTCACAGATATAGAGAAAGTAGTTTTAGGGAAAGGACTGAAGTTTGCCCCTACTAAGAGGCCAAACAAATTTGGAATTTTTCTAGACATTCACAAATATATTCGGAAAATCAATGTGGAAAAATATATGTGTTAAATAAACAAAAAAACTTGTAGGGAAACTATCAGCCAACAAATGATAATATCATCTGACCCGGCAAAAATAATTCATAGTAATCTAAAAGAAAAAAGTAATTTTTTTCCAGTAAATAAAGAAATTGATTGTGTGGAGGCCTTCAAAAGAGGTTTGCTAAAAGATTTAAAAAAGATCGATTACAAACCCATAAAATATAACTTAACGATAGAAGAAAAAAAGGCCCTAAAATAATAATAAAACCAGCAGACAAAGGGGAAGGAGTGGTTATATTAAATCGGGATCAATATAATAAGGAAATGCTGAGATTATTAGCAGATAGGAAAACCTTTAAAATACGGAAAAAAAATCAAACAATTGAGTTAAAACAGAAACTCAAAAAAATATTGCAGAAAGGCTTCAAAAAGGGTATAATCAATAAGTAGGAATTTGAATACCTTAAAGTGAAATTTCCCAAGATACCTGTCATATACCAGCTCCCCAAAATACATAAGGATCTCTGTAATCCACCCAGGAGACCAATTGTGTCGGGAATTGGATCCCTTACCAGCCGGGTGACGGAGTACATAGATTTTTATTTACAACAATATGTAAAGCTTTCCTCCTCTTATCTAAAGAATACTGGCAGTGTGTTGGAGATTATTAAAACCTTTGGTCCGGTACAACATGGAACATGCCAATGTCTCATCTCTTTATGCCATTATCTCCAAGGATCTAGGGATTTGAGCGGTGAAGGTGTGAGATTGTGGATAAACTCTGCCTGTATAATGTTCATGTTTAATTTGTATTAGAACTGTCTTTTTGCATGTTTTGGCCACTGTTTTGCAGCACAGTCAGCACACTCTGGGATCTGCATATGTAAAGCAGATGATGACTCTTGCTTCCTGCTTCTGAAAACCAGGAAGTGCTGATCTGACATTGTGGAAGCACTGCTCTTTGAGAGACTGAATCCGATTCCATCCTGGCTTGCAGAAGTCCGGGAGTGAATGGACACGCAGAGGAAGGAGATTAGCTGTTGTCCCCTTACTGGATCCGGCTCTTTGAAAGAGAGATTGTTCCAGGAAGACAGTGTACAGAGTATGGGCAGAATTTTATTATCAAGCAAGGCCGCACGGTTGCTGAGAGGTTAGTGGCCATCCCGGGCAAGCGGCATCCTCGGGCCCCGAATGGACGCAGGTCAGTACACCTGGTTACTGATTGTATTCTACTGTGTGGTGCCTGAAGTAACAGAGACTAGCCTAGGCCTTATCATAGTTAGATAGTTAGGGTTACATGTTTTGCTAGGCCTTACTGTACTGGACTGCGGCACAGTATTTGACTTGCAGGCTCTGCTGCGTCCGCCACCGGCTAGGTGTGTCCTCTTTAGTGGCACAGCAAGACTTGCAGGCTCTGCTGTGTGCGCCATCGGCTAGGCCTGTCCCTCGGACAGGGACGGTGACTGTGGGCCTGGGGTATAATTTAGTCGGTGTATACTTATATTGTTGTGTGTTCACTATTGTTAAAGTAAAGTTTCTGTTCTTGCATATAAAGCTGGTGTCAGTGTCGCTTTTCTTGTCTGTGACTTTGCTGTATCCTGGGGAGCCCACCCCGGTACACGGCTTACAACTTGGCGTAGTCGGCAGGATACAGCGACCGTTATGGACGGGAACGCAGCAGGAGATCTCCCCCCGGCGCCATTGGTGCCGGATCAGGACCCAGCCCAGGGTGCACAGGCGCAAGTCCAGCTTGCCCCCAACAATATGGCTACCCCAGTAGGATAAATCCCTGTAGGGGCACTGCTGTGTCATCTGCCAAAGTATGACGGTAGAAACATGACATTGCAGGACTGGACTGAAACGGTGTGAAGTGCAGTTAAAATTTGTAACCTGACCCGGAACTGCAGGCCGAGGTTGCGTTCGGAGCCCTAGAGGGTGACGTCAGGAGGACAGTGATGGTAAGGCCTGACTCCGAGAGAGATATCCTAGAGAAGATATTCTCCCTGCTAGAGAGAGCCCAAGGGGGACGGGCTAAAGTGGTACCGTTACGGAGTCACTTCTTTAACCGACCCCAGCAGGAGAGCGAGACCCTGATGCAATATTCCAATGCTCTACAGGAGATGCTGAATGAGATACAACGACGAGACCCTAAGGCCATGGGCGCCTTCCGGGAGGTGGATCGGCTTCTATGAGATCAGTTAATAGTGGGGCACTCCAACAAATTCTTACAAGATAAATTACAAGAGATGACCCGAAAAATGGCCGATATAACATTCTACAGTGTCTACTTAGCCGCCATAGAGAGAGAGGAAGAGCCCATACCTGCGTCAGCAAGAGTGGTGAATAGCACGCATGTTACAAGGGACCGGAAGTGTCCCAGATGAAGGCAGAACCATCCCGGCATCCGGAAATGGTCCCCACACCTCGTGCTACTCCACCCAGAACAACCCTGGTGAGGGAGCCGGTCAGAAGAGGGCCCCTCTGTTAGGCTTGCGGAAAGTACAGCCATATGGCCAGAGAGTGCCCAGAACAGGTAGCGTCTGAGCCAACGTTAAACTTCTGACCGCCGCAGTAGCTAGGCGTGCTGCGGCGGAGAACCAGAAGTTAAGCCCTCTGCGTGAAGAACGTGACTTGTATGCCAGCAGACCCTTTTTTGAAGCCGAGTTGGAAGGCCGAAAGGTCTGCTGCCTAGTTGATACAGGGTCAGAGTGTACCCTAATGCCTCTGGAGTTCTTCGAGAGACACTTCGGGCATATGATGGAGCCCAAAGACGGGAGCGTCATCAGGCTGACGGCTGACGATAATAGAGAGATGGATGTTCGAGGGATAGTCTGGATGCGGGTCCGACTGTTTGGGCAAGACATCGGCAAGAAAGGGGTTGTGCTGGTGGACCATTCGTCCCGGAAAGGAATGGACGTGACCCTGGGCATGAATATACTGAGAGACCAAGACCATCAACTCTATGCCAAGGAAGGGCCAAAGTACTGGCAACGGGCCACAGCACACCGGCCTACCCAGAAGGTCTTACAACAGATGGTGAGGAGCTGTAGCCTGAAAAAGAGTAACCTGTCCGGTCGGGCCAGACGTGAGGGTGCTCCGGAGGACCCCGCTGAAGATCCCACCTCGACAAGAGCGAATATTGATGCTGCCAGTGGGGGCTGGACAACGATTGAATGGACTGGAGGTCCTAATCAAACCAGTTTATCAAGAAGAAACGCAGATTCGCCCACTGGTATCCCGAGCCCTCGCCATTGTGAAGGACGGATGTGTGCCTATATGCTGCTGTAATGTTGAGGACTGCGAGTTAATCATCCCCGCAAACGCCCTGCTGGCCAAAGTTTATGTGTCCGAAGGGGGTATCGCTCGACGAAGGGGCTTCATGCTGCAGCCGGATAGGAGATCAGCCTGGACCTATGCTGTGGAGATCCATTCAAGGGAAACCCCGACAGCGGAGTGGAACGGTCGAGTGATCATGGCCCGTATAGGGGTGGACTGCAGAACCCTGACCCCGGGGGAACAAAAGCTGCTGGAAGACACCCTCTGGGAATTTCATGAGGCCTTCTCAAGACATGATAAGGACTTTGGGTGTGCTACTGCTATCGAACATGAAATCCCAACCGGCAATGCTGCGCCGATCAGGGAACGTTACCGGCAGATCCCACCTAAGATGTATCAAGAGGTGAAAGATATGGTGGCCAGCATGTTGGAGAACCGGGTGATCCAGGAGAGTCAAAGTCCTTGGGCTGCTCCGGTAGTCTTGGTGCGGAAGAAAGATGGGAGTCTACGGTTCTGCGTGGATTATCGGAAGCTGAATGCTCAGACCGTCCGGGATGCCTACCCCCTTCCGCGGATTGAGGAGTCATTATCAGCCCTAAGCCAAGCAAAGTTCTTCTCAACTCTTGACCTGGCTAGTGGGTACTGGCAGGTGCCAGTGGCCAAGAAGGACAAAGCCAAGACGGCCTTCATTCTACCTATGGGACTCTATGAGTTCAACCGGATGCCTTTCGGCCTCTCCAATGCTCCGGGGACATTCCAGCGATTGATGGAACACTTTCTGGGGGACTTCAACTTTGAATCAGTATTGATATACCTGAGTGACATAGTAGTGTTCGGGGCTTCCTTTGAAGATCACCTCCAGAAGCTGCGACAAGTCTTGGGGCGGCTACGAGACCATGGGCTCAAGATCAAGTAAAAAAAAAGTCCAGCTATTCCGACAGCAGATAGAGTACTTAGGACATGTGGTCACCCAGGAGGGGGTAAAACCGGCCCCCAGCAAGGTGGAGGCCGTTCAGAAGTGGCCCCGGCCAAGTACGCTACGGAAGGTATGGGCGTTTGTGGGACTGGCCGGCTACTACAGAAGGTTTATACCCAAATTCGCTCATCTGGTGGGCCCGTTAAATGAGTTGCTAAGAGGTACAGCTGAGGGCCCGAAGAAACGCCCCGTCGACTGGGGACCCCAGCAACAAGAGGCCTTTGAAGCGGTGAAAGAGGCACTGACCAATGCCCCGATCCTGGCTTACGCGCGGTTTGATACCCCATTCCTGCTGTACACTGATGGAAGCCTACATGGTCTGGGGGTCGTATTGTCCCAAGTCCAGGATGGACGGGAGAGAGTCATCGCCTATGGGAGCCGGTCCCTAAGAGAGTCAGAATGCAACCCTGATAACTATAGCTCCTTTAAATTGGAACTACTGGCACTGGTGTGGGCCATGACTGAAAGGTTTGCCAAAAACCTGACTGGTGGAGAAGTGACCGTGATGACGGACAACAACCCGTTGGCACACCTGGAGAATGCCAAGCTCGGTGCACTCGAGCAAAGATGGTTGGCCCGCCTCTCTAAGTACATCAAGTTCCGGTCCGGTAGGGAGAACAGCAACCCCGGTGCACTCTCTCGAGTTCCAGTAGGACAGTCGACTCAGAGAGCCCATGAGGAGTTAGAGGATACTGGAACTCCTGACCTTGGTCGCTTACCTCTGTTCCCGGATGTGGCACATTCAATTGGGGTGGCGTCTGGAATGATGCTAGAGCTGGGGAAAACGTTGACTGATTGGGAGTGAGTCCAGGATAGTTGCCGGGATTTGTGGAAAGTGAAAGAGTGGGTTCGTAGCAAGATCTGGCCTCGGCCAGAAGAATGAGCCCTTCTGACCCCAGAGGGTCAGAAGTTGTTAAGGCAGTGGGACAAGCTGACAATTACCCAGGGCCTCCTGTGCCGGATCATATACTTACAGTCAGAGCTGCAGTACCGGCAACAGATTGTCATTCCCATGTCGTTGGGACCGGAGGCCGCCATCGAAGCTCATGAAAAGGGAGCTCATTTTGGGAGCGACAAAACGTTCAAGTGGCTCCAACGGCTGGTATACTGTCCAGATCTGGCCGACATGGTGACTGCGGCATGTCTCAAGTGTCGATCCTGTGGGTTGAGTAAGAGTACTGAACAGCGAGCTCCTGTGCAGACCATCCACACCTCAGCGCCCCTAGAACTTCTGATGATCGATTATGTACAAATTGGGTACTCTACCTCGGGACACTCGTACTGTCTAGTCATGACAGATCACTTTGCCAAGTATGCAGTGGCTGTGCCCACCAGAGACCAAACCGCAGAGTCGGCCGCCGAAGCTGTCTGTAAACACTTTATACAGGTGTTCGGGTGTCCACGGAGGATACATTCTGACCAGGGAGCATGCTTTCAGGGTACTCTAATGAATGAACTGTACCAACTGTATGGGATTGAACACTCCCGCACCACTCCGTATCACCCACAAGGAAACGGGGCATGCGAACGCTTCAATCGCACCTTGCTTACCTACCTGAGTTGATGTGGGCCTATAACAACAGAGTACACGGTACCACCGGATACTCTCCACATATGCTCATGTTTGGACGAGCCGGATGGGAAATTGAAGATCTCCACATGCCCAACCCGATGGAGCCCCCACCGAGAAGTACCACTGCATGGGTGCAGGAGCACCGGCGCCGGCTGAAAGCGGTCCACAAGGTTGTGGGGGAGCGCCTGGGACAGGTCATACACCCTAACCCAAGACCAGTGCAGAAATATGGGAATGTCCCGGGTGATCGGGTGATGGTCAAAGCCAAACGGCCGTCTGGGAAGTTGGATGGACGGTGGGAGGCAGTTCCATACACGGTGAAGAGAACGGTAGACCCCGCTATTCCAGTCTATGAGGTAAAGCCAGTAGGGACAGGGGGACCCTCACAGAACATACACCGTAATATGCTGAGACGTTGCAATTTTGATGAGCCGGTGTGCGTGGAGGGGGTGCCTCCTCACGCTCCGAGTATGGAGAAAAGTCCCTCAGATGAGGAAGAGGAGGAATGGTGGGTTGTCCCTGCCCAGGTGTCCACCGAGGTTCCGGCTGTGACAGATTTGCCACCCAGGTCCTCTCTTGTCAAATATGCCTGATGTCCCCAGTACTTCTGAAACCTTCAATCTGAGAAGGTCAGCGAGGCCCAATGCTGGTGTCCCTCCACAGCGCTATGCTCAGGAAGAGTTTGTATGGGGAGAGTTGCCGAGGACGACAACTTTGAGTGGGGTGGCATGTGAGATTGTGGATAAACTCTGCCTGTATAATGTTCATGTTTAATTTGCATTGGAACTGTCATTTGGCATTTCGGGCACTAGAGGCCACTGTTTTGCAGTAAAGTCAGCACACTCTGGGATCTGCATATTTAAAGCAGATGATGACTCGTGCTTCTGAAAACCAGGAAGTGCTGATCTGACATTGTGGAAGCACTGCTCTTTGAGAGACTAAATCCGATTCCATCCTGGCTTGCGGAAGTCCGGGAGTGAATGGACATGCAGAGGAATGAGATTAGCTGTTGTCCCCTTACTGGATCTGGCTCTTTGAAAGAGAGATTGTTCCAGGAAGACAGTGTACAGAGTGTGGGCAGAATTTTATTATCAAGCAAGGCCGCACGGTTGCTGAGAGGTTAGTAGCCATCCCGGGCAAGCGGCATCCTCTGGCCCCGAACGGACACAGGTCAGTACACCTGTTACTGATTGTATTCTACTGTGTGGTGCCTGAAGTAACAGAGACTAGCCTAGGCCTTATCGTAGTTAGATAGTTAGGGTTACATGTTTTGCTAGGCCTTACTGTACTGGACTGCGGCACAGTATTTGACTTGCAGGCTCTGCTGCATCCGCCACCAGCTAGGTGTGTCCTCTTTAGCGGCACAGCAAGACTTGCAGGCTCTGCTGTGTGCGCCATCGGCTAGGCCTGTCCCTCGGACAGGGACGGTGACTGTGAGCCTGGGGTATAATTTAGTCGGTGTATACTTATATTTTTGTGTGTTCACTATTGTTAAAGTAAAGTTTCTGTTCTTGCATATAAAGCTGGTGTCAGTGTTGCATTTCTTGTCTGTGACTTCGCTGTATCCTGGGGAGCCCACCCCGGTACACAGCTTACAAAGGAACAGCTAACCAAAGATCTGGAGATAATAGAAGAACAAGGGGTTTTTATCTGTCAATGTCTTGAATTTTGCTTGAGTAATAACTATTTTTGGTTTGAGGGTGTTTTTTATAGGCAGGAGATCAGAACGCTAATATTTTTATGTCTGTAAGGGAGGAAGAAAAAATAAAACCTGTGTTGCAAAAAAGGGGAGGCTTATCTTATGGAAGAGATTTATAGACGATTGTCTAGCAATCTGGGAAGGGGAGGAGGAGGGGTTGAGGAATTTTATGAAAGATCTAAATAACACCTGGAACCTAGTATTTACTAGTGAAATTAGTGCTGAAAGGGTTAATGTCTTGGATTTGACTATATCCATTGAAGGGAACCCCCTGAAAACCAAAACCTATTTCAAGCCCACGTATGTCAATGGTTACATCGACACAAATAGTTGTCATTTTGGTCTTTGTCTAGAAAACATCCCAAAAGGCCAATTGATGAGAATTTGTAGGAACTGCACTGATAAAGAAGATTACGAAGAACAGGGCAAACTGATTAAAAAAAAAAACTGTTTGAGGAAAAAGGCTATGATGAAGGAAAAATACTAAAAATATATGAGGAAGTGGGAGCCAATCGAGGAAAGGAGAATAAGGAGGATAGAGATATAAAGGATAAAGAAAAATATTTTAGGTTCACTTTCTTCACTCAATTTTGTGCACTTGCTGGTCTAATGAAAAAATATGCTAAGAAAAAACTGGAAGGTCCTAAAAAATGATTCCATTTTGGGGGACGTAATTCTATAAAAAACCTATTATTTTATATTGCAGGGCCCCCAATATACATAACACATTGGTGCATAGTTATATTCCCATTGAAAAGAAAAAACAAACTAAAAACCAGTTCACATGGTGCGGCTTCTGCATTGCTTGCAGAAACCGCTCCAAAGAGAATAAGAAATGTCAGAATATACAAAAGGTGACTACTGACAAAGGCCTAGAACATAATATTAAAGGAGAGATAAGATGTGAACAAGCAAGGGTTATTACTTTATTAAAGTGTCCCTGCAACTATTTGTATGTAGGGAGGACACTACATAAATTGAAAACACGGCTCTAAGAACATATAAATAACATATAAAAAGGTTTGGAGAGTCATAGCGTCTCGATGCATAAAAAAAAATGCCATAACAAGGCTCCAAGAGGAGTTTGGTTCGTGGGTTTGGAAAAGTTGGTTCACAACTGGAGAGGTGGGGATCCGGTTAGCAACATTAACCGCAGAGAGGTGGCAACTTTGTAATCTACAGAAGGAACACGTACGATAGAGATTGAATTTGGTGGAAGCCTGTGTCATAGCTACACAAAAAGAGCTGCTATTTTTTCTTGACTTTGCACTCTGATGCTTTGAAGTGTGCCTGGCAGCGTGACTACCTTTCAAATTTATTGAGACTTATTGTGAAAATAACCCACATCACACGGTTGGTCTGCGACGCCAAAGTAGATTTGAACCTCCACAGTGGTGACTTTATAACATATATTTACATCATTTTGGTGTTTTAGATTTCATTAGAAAATATGGAAAGGGATCAGGTCTGAACCAAACTTTTTGAAAAATTTAGCACACTTGAAAAAAACTGAATTTCTAAAAAAAATATAATAATCTCTAATTTGCCTGGTCACATAACCCTCCATCAGCAAACATTTTATGACCAGGAGCTCTGTGCGGACAGCACAAAAGGGGGCAAGGGGGCTTAAACCCGAACATATCCTCATTTTCACCCAGGCACCCAGGCAGCCCCCCGACATTTCATGCTCCGATGCTCTCCCTCGCCCTGCACTGGATAGCATAGGGCAAGGGCTTTTTTGTTTATATTTTTACACTGCTAGGCAGAGACGTCACCGGCTCTTATGGGCGGGTTTTAGCACTGTCCTAGTAGTTTTACAAGGTAGGGCAGCGCTAAAGCCCGCCCATAAGTGTCGGTGATGTCACCGTTTTCACTGCTAGGCAGAAGCCTCTTTCTAGCTTTCTCCATGGAGAGCCCGGTATGTCACTTGATCTCCAGAAAATGCCTTTGCCCTGCACGATTCAGGGTAGGGCAAAGAAGAGCATCGGCGCATGAACTGCTTCAATGCACATATCAGAAGGGCTGCCTGGGAGAAAAAGCGAAATATAGAAAATAGTGCATAATATCAACAAAGGTTTTATTAGTAGGTGCCATATAGTCACCTTAGAAACACATTGATCAACAGCAACTAGAAAGTGGCCAAAACTTAAGATAACATGCTGGCTGCCTGCACACACACAACTAAAGGGAGCAAGAGAGCTTTCTGTATACTGTCTTAGCATTGAGTTCAATGCATTTAGCTATTCTCCTTCTAGGGCTGGATGTAAGTATTCAGCATATGTTTTGAATTTATGTCCAAGCAGGGGACTCGAAGATCTGTATCAGAAAACTGAGTTCCAACCACTATAATAAATTAACAATACAATCTTGGATCTAAAACAACACGATAATAATGGTAGAGATTGTCTTTAAAAGGGTTGTCTGACATATCTGCAATATTAACACCTTCAGTACCCAGGACGAGAATGCTCGTCCTAAATAGCTGGTACTTTGCGCCGCCAGGACGAGCATTCTCGTCCTGTGGTTCCCCCCCCCCCCCCCATGTGCGTTGCAGCGATCAGCGCCAGAGATCCGTCTGTTACTGACAGCTAGATCCCTGCTGCATCCACCAGCCTTGGTGATAACGCCGATGCCGGTGGATTAACCCCTTATATGCCGCAGTCAGCATTGACAGCGGCATATGGTAGGTTTGTGCTCCATCTCCTTAGCCATCGGGTCCCCACACCACCGATAGTTTCCATGGCAGCCCCGAGCCATTCCAAGGCCTTGGGGCCCAGCATGTACAGAGGCCTATGAGGTCCAGCCCCCAGGCTGGGTCTCATAGGCAAACTATCAGTGTATTACACTGATAGTCAATGCAGTACAATACAGATGTATTGTGCTGCATTGAAACAGGGATCAGACATTGTAATGTGAAAGTCCCATAGTGGGACAAAAATAAAAAAATAAAAAAAGTGAAAAAAATGTCTTTTTAACAATAAAAAAAATAAAGTTTCAATAAAAAAGCCCCTTTCCCATAAAAAGAGACATGTAAAAAATAGAAAACTAAATAAAAAACAAACATATTCAGTATTAACCCGTATGTAACAACCTGCTCTATAAAAATATCACATGATCCACCCCGTATGGTCAACACCATAAAAAAACATTTATAAATACTGTGCTAAAAAAATACCAAGCAATCAAAAAGTCATACGCACCCCAAATATGATTCAAAACGTCATCTTATCTCGCAAAAAATGAGATCCTACATAAGACAATTACCCAAAACTCTGGATATCTCAGGATATGGAGACACTAAAACATGATTTTTTTTTTTTGTATCAAGAATGCTGTTATTGTGTAAAACTTAAATAAACAAAAAAATTTTTGGGGTATCGCTGCATCCGTAACAACCTGCTCTATAAAAATACCACATGACCTAACCCCTCAGGTGAACACCATAAAAAAATAGTGTAAAAAAAGCTATTTTTCCTTTAAAAGTGTTTTAAAGTTATCACCACATAAAGTGACACGTCAGATTTGCAAAAAATGGCCTGGTCCTTGAGGTGAAAAATGGCAAGGTCCTTAAGGGGTTAAAGGGGTTGACCACTTTTTGGCTACCAATGTGTATGTAAGATGACTATACCTTTAAGTTACTAATATAGCCTTTGTTGATATTTTGTGCCTTTTTACCATATTTCATAAGCCATGACCCCTTGTTAGGCAAATATTCTGTGTTGTCCACATAGAGGTCCTGTCCATAAGATGGCCGCTAATGGAGGGTCATGTGATCAGACACATCACTCAGCTTCCTCTATGCAAACACACTGCATGTGCAGTAAACTCCCAATAGTAAAGTGGAGATAGCAGGTGCTGTGTGTTTTCGTAGAGAAGACATCCCATGGAGGTGATCTGCCTGGTCACCCTCCATCAGTGGCCATCTTATGGACCTATGTGTGGACAGCACAAAAGACTTATCAATCAAGGGGGCACAGCTTATGAAATATAGATAATGGCACCGAATTCCAACAAATGCTAAATATTAGTAAGTGTCATATAATCATCTTACAAACACATTGGTGAACAGTAGTCAGAAAGTGGCCAACCCCTTTAACACCAGTAATAAAGCCTTAAGACTGGGCTATCGAACTTGGGATTTTACCTGTGAGGCGGGGTTTCCACAGGGTGTTTTTGCTGTGGCTTTGTTGCATTTTTGAACCATCATTAAAACCACCCACAGTTTTATTACTGCTTCCCCAATCGTAATTTTCTGCGTGGGTGGTGCTATTAGTTTCAGCTATTAAAAACTTGTCAATTGCAATGAAGAAGTGATCATTACTTACCTGGCAGATCCTGTAGTGCCACTCCGGTTCTTCAAGCCAGGATCTGTTTCCCTGGCTGCAGCAATGACGTCATGTTGACAATACTTGACTGCTGCAGCCAATCTGTGGCCTCTTTGTTGCACTGCTATATTTTATGCCATCTACTACTAAATCACAAAAATATTTCTACTGTAAACTGAGAATAGCAAGCCAATGAGCGCATCATGAAAGTGGCTGAACATCCCTGTAGAAAGTACATTACATTGGTCTTCATATTGGAGTTCTTGCTAGAATTGCAAATACAATTTGTGATGAATGAGAAGTGCAATGATTAAAGGTGACAATAGCTAAAAAGAGCAAAATAATTCACAGCTGATTTCCCTTGAATCCACATCCCAGATGGTAGGAAAACAGTATAAATAGATATATTTTTCTGTTTAACACTTAACAGATGTGCCTCCTTGTTTTTTAGTGCATGTACTTTTATTTTCATAAAATGGTAAAAATGGTACCTATTACAGTTTTACACTTTCCCCTGTCCTGATTACACTTTGGAGGATTTATCATGCCCATACCTGGTGTTTTTGTTTTTTTTTATGAAAAGTTACAAAACCCATTTTCAGAAAAAGACGTGTAGTGAGGGTGGAGTGTGGACGGGGTCATAGGACCTGGTACATCGATCATTTACACAAGGACGACTGAAATTTACACCAGCTGCTGGAGGAGGCATACAATTTACGATGATGCCTGTGCCTACTCCAGCAACGCAAGCAGTAGCAAGACCTGTGTCGCACACTCCAGTCTTGATAAATCAGGACCTTTGTCTTTGTCCTACAACTTTCAATGATGTGTGTATATATACTGTATGAATTTCCCATGGACTGGCCATTCAAATAAATATATCCAAGGTAATATTTCTAAGTGCAATGCCTGTCCTGTGCTATAGAAAGGTTGCAAATGTTGATGCAAGTGTTGTTTTGGACCAAAATGTTAGACTTTTTGCAGCTTCACACTGCCCTCCCGGTCCTCCCTGCTACATTTGAAAAGTGGGTGGGAAAATGGTCATGGTTAGGTATGTTAATGAGCTTCATTCCAAATTAATATTTGAGACTTTTGCAAAAAAAAAAAAACGCTGCGAAGTCACTCCAGTAGGTGGGTGGCATAGAAAAAGTGTAGTAGCGTTTCTAGAAAAAAGTTGAGACTCTTGATAAATTTGGCGCAGAGCATACAAATGCAAACTGAAGCAGATTATCGCTAACAAGAGGGTACAAACGATTGTTAGCAGTAATCTTCCCGAACATCAGGCAATATAAACAGCCCCTTACAGAATGCTCTCTGTTCTGGCGCTCCTTAGCATGGGATCTTAGCTTTATATCAATATACCTTAAATGGGTATATTGATAGGGCTTGTCTTTATGGGACAACCCTTTTAAAGATCAGGGTTAAAATTCCCACAAAGACAAGGGGAACTGCCTCCATGTGGAGAAGAAAACGCTCAGTCTCCAGAGGTGACAAAGCTTCTTTACTGTAAGAAGTATGAATCTGTGGAATAGTCTACTGTACCTCAGGAGGTGGTCCCAGCAGGAACAGTAAACGGTTTAAAAAAAGTCTTAGATGAATTCTTAAAACTGAATAATATGCTTATGACAAGGTGTAGAAGTCTGGGTCTCATTCTTCTTTCCCAAATCCACATCCTTTGGTTGAACTTAATGGACTTAAGTCTTTTTTCAGTCGTACTATGTAGCTATGCAGGCCATCAGATCAATGTTGTACAGTTAAGAAACCCTTTGATTGTCGCAATCTGACATTATGACCCCTAAAATAATATGTATGCGTGCCTGCCAAAAATGTGCATATGCGCCCTTACACATATCCTAATCGCTATAACAAAAGGCTATGAAAATCCTGGAAAAATGTTACTCACAAAAATAAATAAATCAGATAAAGGGCAAAACTGTGTACTGTGCAAAAATGACATATACATAATAGGACATTATACATAGATATCTGTATAATGTAAAAATATGAATTTACAAAGAAAGATCAAATCAATGTCCAATCCCTAATTTTAAAAATGATCCTAATGTCACAGGTGAACATTTCACACTAGCGTTTTTGCTGGATCCGGCAGGGTTCAGCAAAATTGCTTCTGTTACTGATAATACAACCATCTGCATCCGTTATGAACAGATCCGGTTGTATTATATTTAACATACCCAAGACGGATCCGTCATGAACTCCACTGAAAGTCAATGGAGGACGGATCCGTTTTCTATTGTGGCAGATTGTAGCAGAGAAAACTGATTCGTCCCCATTAACTTCCATCATTGGGGGTCATGCCGGATCCGTCTTGGGTTTGTTAAAGATAATACAACTGGATCCGTTCATAACGGATGCAGACGGTTGTATTATCAGTAACAGAAGCGTTTTTGCTGAACCCTGCCGGATCCAGTAAAAACGCTAGTTTGAAAGTAACCCTAGGCACATAACACTTTGTTCACCTGTGACATTTTTTAAATTATGGGTTATGCTCTTGCAGTCATCTTTACAGGACGGCCACTCCTAGGGAGAGTAGCAGCAGTGCTGAACTTTCGCCTCCATTTATAGACAATTTGCCTTACCTTGGACTGATGAACAGCAAGGCTTTTAGAGATACTTTTATAACCCTTTCCAGCTTTATGCAAGTCAACAATTATTAATAGTAGGTTTTCTGAGAGTTCTTTTCTGCGAGGCATCATTCACATGAGGCAATGCTTCTTGTGAAAAGCAAACCCAGAACTAGTGGTGTTTTTTATAGGGCCGGGAAGCTGTAACCAACACATCCAATCTCATCTCATTGATTGGACTCCAGTTGTCTGACACCTCACTCCATTTTGCTCTTGGAGATTTCATTAGTCTAGGAGTTCCCATACTTTTTCCACATGCACTGTGAATGTTTACATGGTGTGATCAATAAAAACATGGCAACATTTAACTGTGTGTTATTAGTTTAAGCAGACTGTGATTGTCTATTGTTGTGATTCAGATGAAGATCAGATCACATTTTATGACTAATTTGTGCAGAAATACATATCATTCCAAAGGGTTCACATACTTTTTCTTGCAACTGTATATATATATAACATGGCGGCACCAATAGAACAAGCAATATAGTGGATGCCATGTCCAGGGGTATAGCTCCTTACCCAATAAAGTAATTCAAGAAACAAACAGCACAACCAGTAGAAAATACACGGTGGTTTATTCACCCATGTGGTACAGTGAGGCAACGTTTTGGCTCATACACAGAGCCTTTCTCAAGCAAAGAACACAAGTGAAGTGCAAAATATAAAGAGCTCAAACAATTCATAAAAGTGATACCGTATTTTTCGCCCTATAAGACACACTTTTGTTCCCCCAAAGCGTCTTATGGGGCGAATGCTGCAGTTTACTGATACACCGCCGACTGCATGCTGCACATCGCGGTTGGCGGGTGTATCAGTGGGGAGGGAGGAGGGGCTGGAGGCCGGCATCTAGTTTTGTAATGGCAGCGGGGCCCAGTGCAGTCCCTGTATTCTATTGCACCGGGCCCCGCTCACTGTAGTAATCCTATCTATTACTGTAGGCATTGTTTAACAATAATCTTCAATACAATCTATTAATCTTCACTTACTAATGTCCGTATAAGGCAGGAGGCTGGGCCGGCGGTCACTGGCAGCGTAACTCACTACGTCACTACTTTATGAATGAAGCAGGCGGCACGGGCGCATGACGTAGTGAGTTACGCTGCTAGTGCCCGCCCTCCTGCCTGATACGGACGTTAGTAAGTGAAGATTAATGGATTGTATTGAAGATTATTATAGTTAAACATTGCCTACAGTTATAGATAGGATTACTACAGTGAGCGGGGCCCGGTGCAATAGAATACGGTGACTGTACCGGGCCCCGCTGCCATTACTAAACTAGATGCCGACCCCCACCCTCTGTATTGGGGGTCATTCACACTACACAGGGACACTGTTATGGGCAGGGGATCTGTGGATGACACATAGCATAAGATGCTATATGTGTCATCCACAGATCCCCCATAACAGTGCCATACACAGATGCCCCCATAACAGTGTCAGCCACAGATCCCCCATAACAGTGTCAGCCACAGATCCCCCCCATAACAGTGTCAGCCACAGACCACCATTAGTTCAAAACCCACCAAAAGCACACCTTTTGGTTCAAAATATTTTTTTTCTTATTTTCCTCATCAAAAACCTATGTGCGTCTTATGGGCCGGTGCATCTTATAGGGCGAACAATACGGTAATTACATGATTAAAAGGTGGAGCAAGCAGTATACATAATAATGTTAAAAAATCACCATAATACATGATAAAATCAAGTGAAAAAAAGATAAATGTGATACATAATTACAATCTCAAATACATGATTGCAGATAAAATACATTATCAGTGAATATTTCTGCATAAACTGATATAATTGATAAGTGATACCAATTTAGCACAAGTGCTATATATTATAATAATAGTGATGAGATGACAGGGGTGGGACATAGGAATAAAACAGAATCATACCCATCAGGTGTATTGCGAACCCCATGCGATCGGCCGCCACACTCGGCGTGTGATGAATAACAATGCGCAGGCGCCTGGTTGCGTCAAGAGTGTAGGACTCAATGCCGTCAGTGGAGCATGCGTGCTACATGCATCCCACTCCTACAGCCATTGCGCAGCAAGTCACAAAAGCTAAATCCCAGAGCGCATGCCCACATGATGTCATAACAGGCAGGGCCATCTTGGGTATTGGAAAGTTGCCCAGAGTTGTTTTTACACTGGAATAACGGCATGCAGGTGGACAATGGTAAGGAGGGGGGGATACTCCTTGTCAAAGGTATACACCCTCCAAGATCGGCACAGTATGTCGATCATGCAATACAAACAGCCCCATAAAATCCTCCTAACGCAGCCAGAAACAGGGATCTCCTGATAACCCCGGGTCATTAAAATAAAATGCATATTGACACAATCTGGAAGATGGCAAAAATAAAACAAAATAGCAACGATAGCATGGGGCACAATATTATTCCACTGGGCATGCATGTTCAACTTCCATATGACTCCACCTCATTCATCCAAATTTCTGTGAAAAAAAGAGAGAAATAAAACAATAAATACATTATAATATGGCCTACTTGTGTTCAAAAAACATCTATCCACTCAGAATAAAGACAAGAACAATATATACAGCACTATCGTAGGGCAAACCAATCCTTTCTGTATACAGCCCAGGGTTATAGTCAATATTGAGACCATTAGGTTTAAGACAATTCAGGGTATAAATCCAATACAGCTCCTTTTTCTTTAATAACAATACTCCTAGGTGGGGGGGATGTGATCAATGATCCAACATTTCAGCTCACTTTCTGAGTGATTAAAATCAGAAAAATGTTTAGGAATAGGCAAGTCTTGACGTTTTTTCCTTATCGTGTAACGATGGTTGTTGAGGCGAGTCTTCAGATCTGTAGAAGTCTCGCCCACATACACCAGTTTACAAGGACAAGTTAAAACATAGATATCAAAATTGGAGTTACACGTAAGGTAAAAAGGTATAGGATACCTGATGTCAGTCACAGGGTGAATGAAGAATCTACCCTTGCAAATATATCTACAATTGACACAACAGAGACAGGGAAAACTGCCCTGACTCCGCTGGGTCAATGTGCTCTGTGTCAATCTGGATCTAGGGCCGATGTCTGCTCTTACCAATTGATCCCGCAGATTCCTGGATCTGCTGTATGAAAAAAGAGGGGGGAACCTGAATTCAGGGATTTGACCAAGGCACCCTCCCAAAATATATATAAGGCTGGGTTCACATCATGTTTTTGCCATCCATCCATTTATAGTATATGTTGGGGAAAAAAATGAGTCTGGTACTAAATGTATATGTTAACATATACGTTTTTTGTTTTTTTTACAATGGAACTGTACTGTATAGCAACTGTCTGAGGCATCCATTGATGTATACGTTTCTTGTATATGTTAAATGGATGGCAAAAACATGATGTGAACCCAGCCTTACAAAAAAATGCACCACAATGCAGCACTTGGCCACACCATATCCAGTCACTCTGAATAAGTAAAAAAAAGAAGAAAGAAACAAAAAAAAAAAGAGGTGAAATATACACTATTATAACAGATAAGGATATTTCATGATGTTATAATATACATGTCCTATCAAAGCTTGGACTCTCTATATTCTCCAATGTATCTTCCTTATTCAGCTGCCTCAACTTCAATCAGAAAAGTATTAATAAAATACTGTATTTTAAAAGTGTGTGTGGGGGGGAGAATGCGTCTTATGGGGCGAATGCTGCCATTTTTACTATGCTAACAACACTGATACATCGTCGGCTGCGATGCTGCACAGTGCGGCGATGTATCAGCAGGGAGGGAGGAGGGGCTGGAGGCTGGCAACTGCTGTTGGAATCGTGGCGGGGCACGGTACAATCACTGTACTTTTACACTGGGCCCTGCCGCTCACAGCAGTCTTCATATCTAAATTGTAATCATACTTAAAGGGAACCTGTCACCAGGATTTTGTGTATAGAGCTGAGGACATGGGTTGCTAGATGGCCGCTAGCACATCCGCAATACCCAGTTCCCATAGCTCTGTGTGCTTTTATTGTGTAAAAAAACTGATTGGATACATATGCAAATTAACCTGAGAAGAGTCCTGTACATGAGATGAGTCAGGGACAGGACTCATCTCAGGGTAATTTGCATATGTATCAAATCGTGTTTTTTTACACAATAAAAGCACACAGAGCTATGGGGACTGGGTATTGCGGATGTGCTAGCGGCCATCTAGCAACCCATGTCCTCAGCTCTATACCCAAAATCCCGGTGACAGGATCCCTTTAACCTCTTTGTAACGTTAGTTAAAGTAGTGCTATCCCGTGTACTAGTACTTACTATCTAACTCCCGTAGCATGCAGGGCGGCCGGCAGCGTAACGCTACTCACTCAAGTCACGCGCCTGCTCCTCCCAATTTTTTAATGAAGCAGGCACAATCACTAGTACAAGGGATAGCGCTACTTTAATTAACGTTACCAAGAGGTTAAGGATGATAACAGTTTAGATATGAAGACTGCTGTGAGCGGGCCCTGTGTATTGGGGGACACTGTTATAGGGGGGATCTGTGAATGACACATATATATCAGTGTCATCCACAGATCCCCCCCATAACAATGCCATCCACAGATCCCCCTCCCTATAACAATGCCATTCACAGATCCCCCTCCCCATAACAATGCCATCCACAGATCCCCCTCCCCATAACAGTGTCATCCGCAGATCCCCTATAACAGTGCCATCCACAGATCACCCATAACAGTGCCATTCACAGATCCCCCCATAACAGTGCCATTAACAGATCCCCCCATAACAGTGCCATCCACAGATCCCCCCATAACAGTATCATCCACAGATCTCCCAATAACAGTGTCATCCACAGATCCCTAAAGCAGTGCCATCCACAGATCCCCTCCTTAACAGTGTCATCCACAGATCCCCCATAATAGTGTCATCCACAGACCACCATTAGTTCAAAACCCACCAAAAGCACACCTTTTGGTTCAAAATATTTTTTTTCTTATTTTCCTCCTCAAAAACCTAGGTGCGTCTTATGGGCAGGTGTGTCTTATAGCGCAAAAGATACGGTACTCCTGCATTATGGCACATAACAAGATAATATCAATATCTTTACAAAATACAAAAGGCATTCGGCACAGGTCACAATACAATCAAACAAAGCTCCCACAAACTGATGTAATAAACATACCAATACCAGTCTCCTACCTACACCTCTCTAAAATCAATACTTTTATCTCTCTTGTTAAAGGCTCATGCACACGAATGTTGTCGGCCGGGCCCGTGCTGCAGACCACAAATTGCAGTCTGTAGGGCCACTATATGTGGACACAGGACCCATTCACTTGAATGGGGTTCACAATCCACATCACAAAAAAGTAGTCGATGCACTATTTTGCGGTGCAGAGGCACAGACAGAAAACCCATTGAAGCACACCGTAGTGTTTCCGTGCCTCCGTTACACACTGCACCTTCCGGATTGCAGACCAATTCAAGTGAAGGGGTCCGCATCCGCGATGTGGTACACAAACGGCTGGACCTGCTGTTTACCGACAATGGTTGTGTGCATGAGCCCTAAGCCAAATACATACCTACAAAGGGGGGCTGGTCTTCAATGTAGTGCTCCATTTATATTTAGTTATTTTTTGCAAAATACAGTGATCCCTCAAGTTATAATATTAATTGGTTCTTGGACTTTCGTAACTGAAGTCCATAACTCTATGGAAAACTGATAATTGGTTCCAAAGCCCCAGAATGTCATCCCAAGATAAGGAGAAATAATTTAAGAAAAATAAGCAGATAACTAAGACAAAGCAAGTCCTTACGTACCAAAATCAGGAATTCTATGATGAGGACAGTGTACCAGAAAAATGTGGAGTCAAAGCAGCAGTTCATGCTGACACAGACAAGGGGCAGTTGTATCTTGAGGGCCCACTGTATTTCTCTCTTGAGCCCAGCTTTGCATGATATATACCTGCCACTCATAAATCTATCCATTTGGGTAGTGAATCTGAAAATGTTGGAGTATTTTTTTGAGTCTCCGTGATTTTTCCATATCCTTCACTTTGATGTTACTTATGTGTTCCTGAATGCGAATCTGCAATTCCCTGAGGGTGAGTCCAATGTACGTAAATTCACAGGGGCATGTTGCATCGCTGTTTATATAATGGTCAATGCAGAATACCTGATGCCTACTGGAATTGCAAAATGTCTGTTTTCACCATGAGTCTGCATATCAATCACCACCCACTCCACTTAGGGCCGCTTCACACGAGCGGATGCCGTGCGTGGCATCCGCTCAGTGAAAGAGTGCCAAGACCCGCTGCAGACTGCAGAGGCACGGAGCGGTAACATGACTGTTAATGCTCCGTGCCTCTCTGTGATCTCTTTACTACGAAATCACAGTGACAACTGTGATTTCGTAGTAAAGAGATCACAGAGAGGCACGGAGCATTAACAGTCATGTTACCGCTCCGTGCCTCTGCAGTCTGCAGCGGGTCTTGGCACTCTTTCACGGAGCGGATGCCACGCACGGCATCCGCTCGTGTGAAGCGGCCCTTAGGGTCACTTAGTGATGACAATGTACTATGCGTCTAGTAATGTCTTATTGCATCTTGAGACTTATACATGTTTTCTGATGTTTATGTCTAAGATGTTTGTACATTGTAAGGCCACTGTTTACACAGGATGGCTTTTGTGGATAGATAGCATACTGTTTCACAGGCTACCATCACCATACAGTATATATATATATATATTTTTTTTTTTCCCCCACATAAAAAGTACCATTCACAGTACTTGATGTTCAGAGTTTATCTACTCCCCTTCCCTGCAGAATGACCTCTGCACAAGTCACATGTCTAGAAATCTCTCCGACAGAAGTCAGTGAACATCTCTTCACTATTGTGCCCTACGGTTCACGTGGCTGCTGTAAATGCTGTTAAAGGAGTTGTACAGTCAAGGAGCCCACAACCCCAGTGGACAATTAAATAAAAGCCTTACCTGTCTGTCGCCCTGCTGTTCCCACACTGCTGCCCCATTCCAGAGCCAGACCTCTTGATCTGGAAAGGATGTGGCTTGGTTTCATGACCTCTGTAGCCAATCATTGAGAATCAAAGAGAAAAATGCAAGTGGGCCACTGTGTCGTGGCACCCAATATCATTCTTGACTAGAATTCAATGTAGCCTCCAACAAGTGGGGGCTGAATGTGTGCTAAAACTTAGCTTTTAATGTGAACATTTAAAAGAATAATAAACAGAAAAACACCACAATTCAAGACATACAAGAAACAGGAGTTTCTACAGTTAGGTCCATATATATTTGGACACTGACACTTTTTTATTTATACCTGTTTACTAAAACATGTTCAAGTTATAGTTATATAATGGACATGGATGTAGTTTCAGCTCCTTTACATGTGGCACCCTGTTTTTCAAGGGACCAAATGTAATTGGACAATCGACTCAAAGACTGTTTCATGGGAAAGTGTGGGCAATTCCTTCATTATTTAATTTTCAATTAACCACCTCCGGACCGCCTAACGCACATGTGCGTTCCGGAGGTGGCAGCGCTGCGCACAGTCACGCATATACGCGTCATCTCGCGAGACGCGAGATGACGCGAGTATGCGCCCGCGCGTGCGCAGTTCGAGCCGGCATTTCGTTCAGGACCATTTCGTCAGCAACCTGCCAGCCAATGATCGTGGCTGGCAGGTTGCTGATTTTTAAAAAAGCCAATCACAGAGCCATATAGCAGATCATATTTGTAAATATGATCTGTTATATGGCTGCCTGCTCCTCTGCTGGTTCTTTTCGTCGGTTGGATCCAGCAGAGGAGCAGGCTTCACAGTGAGTACACCAAACACTACACTATAGCCCCTGATCACCCCCCTGAACCCCAATTAACCCTTTGATCACCCCTTTGATCACCCCTGTCAATCACAAGTGAAAAGAAAAAAGTGATCAGTGCAAACTGTCACTTTTTTTTTCACTGTTATTGACCGTTAGGTTTTAGGTATAGTTTAGGTCCCTTGGTTAGGTAGTTAGCGATCAGTTAGCGCCCAGCCCACCGCACCGCAGTCCGTTATTCGCTGATTAGCGTATCGCTAATCAGCATTTGTACTTTTATAGTATCTGGAAGTGATCAAAACTGATCACGGTCAGATCTATAATTGTATTAGTGTCACTTTAGTTCGCCCTCCACCCAAAACGCAGTGTTTGCCCGATCAGGCCTGATCGGTCGCCCACACGTGCGTTCGCCCACACCCGCCCCACCGCAGTGACAAAAAAAATATGTTTTTTTGATCACTGCACATTCACTTTACACGCACTGCGGCGATAAAAAAAATCAGTTTTGATATTTTTTATCAACCGCAGCGGCCTCCGGTACTTCGCTAGCCTCCCCTTTGTAAGACAGGCTTGCTTTTTTTTTCTTGGGTAGTCTCAGGGAATACCCCTAAATTTAGTTGCCCACATGTCTAACAGGGGGTATTCCTCTGAAGAGGCCTACAGGCTTCTGACCCAGTCGGATGAGGAGTGGGAACCCTCATCTGATGAATCCAGCGGGTCAGAATACGAACCTGTAGAAAGCAGTGGCTCTCTGACCCAAAGTTCGGACGAGGAGGCTGAGGTCCCTGATACCACCAGGCGTACCCGGCCCCGTGTCGCTAGACCACAGGTTGCGCAGGAGTGGGGCTGGTGCTGTCGGATTACGTGGTGAGGCATACACCAGCAGCCCAGCCCTCCCTGGACCTAGTACCAGCACTGCCGTACAACCTGGTGAAGTAGCGAGCACCAGAAGGGCAGTTGAAGCTGGTACGGTGGCACGTGCAGTAGTGACCCCGTCGCAGCCACCGCAAAGACGTGCCCGTAGAGCCCCTAGAATCCCAGAGGTGCTGGCAAACCCTGATTGGCAGTCCCCAACTTCAGCCGCACCTGTAGTTTTCCCTTTCACTGCCCAGTCTGGAGTTCGGGTTGAGACGGCTCAGATCGGTTCGGCCCTGGGATTTTTTGAGCTGTTCTTGACTGCGGAGCTTTTAGACATAGTTGTGGCCGAAACAAACAGGTATGCCACACAATTTATCACCGCTAACCCGGGAAGCTTTTATGCCCAGCCTTTCCGGTGGAAACCAGTCCAAGTTTCCGAACTTAAAACTTTTCTGGGCCTCCTCCTCAACATGGGCCTGACAAAAAAGCATGAATTGCGGTCATATTGGTCCACGAACCCGATTCATCACATGCCCATGTTCTCTGCTGCCATGTCCAGGGCACGTTTTGAGGCCATCCTGCGGTTCCTGCACTTTAGTGACAACACCGCCTCCCGTCCCAGGGGCCACCCTGCTTTTGACCGGCTCCACAAAATTCGGCCCCTCATAGACCATTTCAACCAGAAATTTGCAGATATTTATACCCCAGAGCAAAACATCTGCATAGACGAGTCCCTGATACATTTTACCGGGCGCCTTGGCTTCAAACAATACATCCCAAGCAAGCGCGCCCGGTATGGGGTCAAATTGTATAAGCTCTGTGAAAGGGCCACAGGCTATACCCACAAATTTCGGGTCTATGAGGGAAAAGATCAGACCCTGGAGCCGGTCGGTTGCCCTGACTACCTGGGGAGCAGTGGGAAGACAGTTTGGGACTTGGTGTCACCCTTATTCGGCAAGGGGTACCATCTTTATGTGGACAATTTTTACACAAGTGTGGCCCTCTTTAGGCATTTGTTTCTAGAACGGATTGGCGCCTGTGGTACCGCGCGAACTAGTCGCGCGGGCTTCCCCCAACGGCTCGTTAGCACCCGTCTTGCAAGGGGGCAGAGGGCCGCACTGTGTAACGAAGAACTGCTCGCGGTGAAATGGAGAGACAAGCGTGACGTTTACATGCTCTCCTCCATTCACGCAGACACGACAATACAAATTGAGCGAGCAACCCGTGTCATTGAAAAGCCCCTCTCAGTCCACGACTATAACCTCCACATGGGAGGGGTCGACTTCAATGACCAGATGTTGTCTCCGTATTTAGTTTCCCGACGCACCAGACGCTGGTATAAGAAGGTGTCTGTATATTTAATTCAATTGGCTCTGTACAATAGTTTTGTTCTCTACAGTAAGGCTGGGAGAACTGGATCCTTCCTCAAATTTCAGGAAGAGATCATCGAGAACCTCCTGTATCCAGGAGGTTCCGTGGCCCCAACCACCAGTGTAGTTAGCCGTCTACACGAGCGACATTTCCCCAATGTCGTTCCTGGTACCTCAACCCAACCGTCACCCCGAAAAAGATGTTGTGTCTGTAGCAGGAGTGGAATAAGGCGTGACACCCGTTATTTCTGTCCTGACTGTCCGGACCACCCTGCCCTATGCTTTGGAGAGTGTTTCCGGAAGTACCACTCACAGGTACACTATTAGCATAGGGATCATCTCACCAGGATAGGCACACAGGGCTATTAGGGCCCATTCACTCACTGCTGCTGCAAACGTCTCCTTTCACATGGGACAAAGTGCATAACGCACTTCGCCACATCTTTGGGCGATTTGCGCTTTGCACATTGTCCCATGGGGAAGGAGAGGTTTGTTCTATAAAGGTAAAAAAAAAAAAAAAAAAAAAACAGGTAAGCAAACAGGTTAATGTTTAGTTCCAAAAGTTAAAGTTACATGTTCTGTTCCAAAGTTAATAAAATTATTGCGTTGTGGCCTGGTTTTTTCTTTTTTTTTTTTTTTTTTTTTTACCTTCCAGGTGGACCAACCGATCGACCTGCTGCAGCACCGATGTGCATTCTGACAGAAGCATTGCGCTGCTGTCAGATTACACGCAAGTCGGTGTATGCGGCGCTGCAAGACGGGATTTTCTCCTCTGCAGTGACAGATACGTTTGCCGAGGCATACGAGCTGAGGAGGAGGCGGCGTTCCTATGCTTTGGCAAGCACTTTGTATATATATATATATATAAATAAAAAAATCCCGGCAATGATTTATTCATCCACATCGATTGATGTGAATGGAGAAATCTGGTTTGCCAGGGCATACAAGCTAAGTGGGTATGGATGTAGGGCGGAGCTCCTATGTCCTGGCAGACGCCTTTCCCCTCCATTTTTTTTTTTTGGCAGAGATTTTTTCATCCACATTGATCGATGCGAATGAAGAAATCTGTGCCGTTCATTTTTTTCTTTCAGCCCTGAGGCTGAACGGAAAAAAAAATCTCATTACCTGTATGCTCAATATAAGGAGAATAGCAGAAACTCCTAATGCTGGCCATACATGTAATGATTGCGGAGACCCTCAAATGCCAAGGCAGTACAAACACCCCACAACTGACCCCATTTTGGAAAGAAGACACCCCAAGGTATTTGCTGAGGGGCATATTGAGTCCATGAAAGATTTAAATTTTTGTCCTAAGTTAGCGGAAAGTGAGACTTTGTGAGAAAAAAATAAAATAATCAATTTCCGCTAACTTATGCAAAAAAAAAAATAATTCTATGAACTTGCCAGGCCCCTCATTGGATACCTTGGGGTGTCTTCTTTCCAAAGTGGGGTCACATGTGGGGTATTTATACTGCCCTGGCTTTTTAGGGGCCCTAAAGCGTGAGAAGAAGTCTGGGATCCAAATGTCTAAAAATGCCCTCCTAAAAGGAATTTGGGCCCCTTTGCGCATCTAGGCTGCAAAAAAGTGTCACACATCTGGTATCGCCGTACTCAGGAGAAGTTGGGGAATGTGTTTCGGGGTGTCATTTTACATATACCCATGCTGGGTGAGAAAAATATCTTGGTCAAATGCCAACTTTGTATAAAAAAATGGGAAAAGTTGTCTTTTGCCAAGATATTTCTCTCACCCAGCATGGGTATATGTAAAATGACACCCCAAAACACATTCCCCAACTTCTCCTGAGTACGGCGATACCAGATGTGTGACACTTTTTTGATGCCAAGGTGGGCAAAGGGGCACATATTCCAAAGTGCACCTTTCGGATTTCACCGGTCATTTTTTACAGATTTTGATTGCAAAGTACTTCTCACACATATGGGCCCCTAAATTGCCAGGGCAGTATAACTACGCCACAAGTGACCCCATTTTGAAAAAGAAGACACCCCAAGGTATTCCGTGAGGGGCATGGCGAGTTCCTAGAATTTTTTTTTTTTGTCGCAAGTTAGTGGAATATGAGACTTTGTAAGGAAAAAAGAGAAAAAAAAAAAATCATCATTTTCCGCTAACTTGTGACAAAAAATAAAAAATTCTAGGAACTCGCCATGCCCCTCATGGAATACCTTGGGGTGTCTTCTTTCCAAAATGGGGTCACTTGTGGCGTAGTTATACTGCCCTGGCAATTTAGGGGCCCAAATGTGTGAGAAGTACCTTGCAATCAAAATGTGTAAAAAATGGCCTGCAAAATCTGAAAGGTGCACTTTGGAATATGTGCCCCTTTGCCCACCTTGGCAGCAAAAAAGTGTGACACATCTGGTATCGCCGTACTCAGGAGAAGTTGGGGAATGTGTTTTGGGGTGTTATTTTACATATACCCATGCTGGATGAGAGAAATATCTTGGCAAAAGACAACTTTTCCCATTTTTTTATACAAAGTTGGCATTTGACCAAGATATTTTTCTCACCCAGCATGGGTATATGTAAAATGACACCCCAAAACACATTCCCCAACTTCTCCTGAGTACGGCGATACCAGATGTGTCACACTTTTTTGCTGCCAAGGTGGGCAAAGGGGCACATATTCCAAAGTGCACCTTTTGGATTTCACCGGTCATTTTTTACACATTTTGATTGCAAAGTTCTTCTCACACATTTGGGCCCCTAAATTGCCAGAGCAGTATAACTACCCCACAAGTGACCCCATTTTGGAAAGAAGACACCCCAAGGTATTCCGTGAGGGGCATGGCGAGTTCCTAGAATTTTTTATTTTTTGTCGCAAGTTAGTGGAATATGAGACTTTGTAAGAAAAAATAAAAAAAATAAAATCATCATCATTTTCCGCTAACTTGTGACAAAAAATAAAAAGTTCTATGAACTCACTATGCCCATCAGCGAATACCTTAGGGTGTCTACTTTCCGAAATGGGGTCATTTGTGGGGGTTTTCTACTGTTTGGGCATTGTAGAACCTCAGGAATCATGACAGGTGCTCAGAAAGTCAGAGCTGTTTCAAAAAGCGGAAATTCACATTTTTGTACCATAGTTTGTAAATGCTATAACTTTTACCCAAACCATTTTTTTTTTTGCCCAAACATATTTTTTTTATCAAAGACATGTAGAACAATAAAGTTGGCGAAAAATTTATATATGGATGTCGTTTTTTTTGCAAAATTTTACAGCTGAAAGTGAAAAATGTCATTTTTTTGCAAAAAAATCGTTACATTTTGATTAATAACAAAAAAAGTAAAAATGCCAGCAGCAATGAAATACCACCAAATGAAAGCGCTATTAGTGAGAAGAAAAGGAGGTAAAATTCATTTGTATGGTAAGTTGCATGACCGAGCGATAAACGGTGAAAGTAGTGTAGTGCCGAAGTGTAAAAAGTGCTCTGGTCATGAAGGGGGTTTCACCTAGCGGGGCTGAAGTGGTTAAGCACATAAAAGGCCTGGAGTTCATTTGAAGTGTGGTGGTTGCATTTTGAAGATTTTGCTGAGAAGTAAACATATGGTCAAAGGAGCTCTCCATGTAGGTGAAACAAGCCATTCTTCATCTGCGAAAACAGAAAAACCCATCCGAGAAACTGCTACACTATTAGGAGTGGCAAAATCTACAGTTTGATACATCCTGAGAAAGAAAGAAAGCACTGGTGACCTCAACAATGCAAAAAGACCTGGACGCCCACGGAAGACAACAGTGGTGGATGATCACAGAATAATTACCATGGTGAAGAGAAACCCCTTCACAACAGCCAACCAAGTGAACAACACTTTCCAGGATATAGACGTATAAATATACAAATCTACCATAAAGAGAAGAGTGCATGAAAGTAAATACAGAGGGTTCACTGCACGGTGCAAGCTACTCATAAGCCTCAAGAAAAAGAAGGCTAGATTGGACTTTTCTAAAAACATCTTAAAAAAACAGCACACTTCTGGAACAACACTCTTTGGACAGATGAAACCAAGATCAACCTCTACCAGAATAATGGAAAGAAAAAAGTATGGTGAAGGTATGGTACAGCTTACTATCCAAAGCATACCACATCATCTGTAAAACACGGCGGAGGCAGTGTGATGGCTTGGGCATGCATGGCTGCCAGTGGCACTGGGTCCCTAGTGTTTATTGATGATGTGACACAGGACAGAAGCAGACGGATGAATTCTGCGGTTTTCAGAGACATACTGTGTTCTCAAATCCAGCCAAACTGATTAGTCGGAATTTCATAATACAGATGGACAATGACCCAAAACATAAAGCCAAAGCAACCCAGGAGTTTATTAAAGCAAAGAAGTGGAATATTCTTGAATGGCCAAGTCAGTCACCTGATCTGAACCCAATAGAGCATTTTACTTGGTAAAGACTAAACTTCAGACAAAAAGGGCCAAACGGTCTTACTGAATCTGTAGTAGCCACTTAGAGATGTCCCGAACTATTCGCCGGCGAATAGTTCCTGGCGAACATATGCAATGTTCGGTCAGCCTCCTATACGTCATCATTGAGCAAACTTTTACCCTGTTCCTCACAGTCAGCAGACACATTCCAGCCAATCAGCATACCCTCCCTCCCAGACCCTCCCACCGCCTATCAAAAAGCAAGGACAGCATCCATCTTAGATTAATGAAGCTGCAGTGTCACAAAGTTGTAATCGCAATGCGATTAATACAGGTTATATTAATCGCATTGCGATTACAACTTAGAGCTGGGTTCCTAATGGTTATATTGATAGACTATAACGAAGATTGATAATATAGTGCTATATTCATTGTCAATTCTAGCAATACAACCATTAGGAACTCAGATCTAAGTTGTAATCGCAATGCGAATAATGCAGGTTATATTAATCGCATTGCGAATTCAACATAGAGCTAAGTTCCTAATGGTTGTATTGCTAGAATTGACGAATATAAAGAATATAGCACTATATTCTCAATCTTCGTTATATTATAGCAATACAACCATTAGGAACCCAACAGCTCTAAGTTGAATTCGCAATGCGGTTAATATAACCTGCATAAGGCTACTTTCACACTAGCGTTTCACGGATCCGTTTGAAGGGCATTTCAAACGGATCCGTCAATAAACGTACTAAACGGAGCCAAACGGAAGCCATTCAGACGGATCCGTTTGTTCGGATCCGTCTGTATTACGGATCCGTTTGTCACGTTGGTTTCCGTTTTGTCATCCGTTTAGCGGATCCGTTTTGGAAGGAAAAGCATCTCTAGGTTACATCTTCATGTATTGAGATCTATAGGGTTGTAATGCTCCTATATTTCTCCAGGGCTATCTTGTTGAAGTTCCAAAGCTGGTCCGACTTTGATAATGGACCACACCTTTCGGACTCTTGTACACGACTACATGCACTTAAAGATATATAGTGTTCGTTAGAGGGCCATATGTCCCTGATCGTCAATGATCGTGCGTACGGGAGTACAGAGCATCATGATGCTGACCATGTTGTGCCGCAAACTGGGCTATTGTCCTGCACTCATATGATCTATTAGTGCAAGACTATATCCCCGCGGGCAGCTCAACTTGCACAGGATGATTGTACACTATGATGCTGTGTACTCTCGTGTGCACGATCAATGCCACTACGGGACATATGGCCCGCTCACGGACCGTATGTCTCTTGTGGCATACAGTCGTGTGCAAGAGGCCTTAAAGGGGTTTTCTCATCTCATACAATGGGGGCATACCACTTTAAGATATACCTACATTGTCTTATAGGCGCGGGTCCCACGGCTGGTCCCCTCACATATATTGAGAACGAAGCCAAGAAAGTAGATGAGGTCGCACTGCGCTGCCGCCCTCCATTCATTTCTATGGTTGAGGCGGGGATTAGTGCTTGGCGGTGGACATACCATGTGAAATGTGTCCTACAGCATGCATGATTTCCCATGACCCGTTCTCTACCATGATCTTAAACTCATGCAACTGCTCGGGCGTCATTGAGTCCATCAAACCGATCATGTTTAGCCTATAATGGTAGTTATAGGCGAATCAAGTCAGCACCAAACTCCATCTGATGTTGGGCAAAACCTTCTAGAGCGTCGGAAACGACCTCTACAAGGTTCGCATAATCGGCTCGACTTGGCCTACCGGATCTCTGCCCACTCACCAGGGCTCTCAAATTTTGACGGAAACCTAAGAGCCTCTGTTGAGCAGAGGGACCCGGTAGGGGACCTAGATTATCCTGAGCCGATGCATGAGGGACAGGAGGGCTGGCGCTGGCGATCTGTTCCGGTTCCGCCTCAGGAGGTTGGTCAGGCTCCCGAGTGCTGCTGGCACTTCTGTAGAAAAAAAAAAGGAAAGTTAGGAATTGTTCTTTAAATAAAACATCCATGTTCTATGCTATGTGTACCGTATACCATAGGGGGCTGGCCAAAACAGGGGAGCCAAACGCTACCCTGTCTCAGACAGCCCCTTACACTCAGACGGAGAGAACAGTTGTCCATCTGACTGTAGGGGGCTGGCCAAAACAGGGGAGCCAAACGCTCCGCTGTCTCAGACAGCCCCTTACACTCAGACGGAGAGAACAGTTGTCCATCTGACTGTGGGGGGCTGGCCAAAACAGGGGAGCCAAACGCTCCACTGTCTCAGACAGCCCCTTACACTCAGACGGAGAGAACAGTTTTCAATCTGACTGTGGGGGGCTGGCCAAAACAGGGGAGCCAAACGCTCCACTGTCTCAGACAGCCCCTTTACAATTTATTTTTTAAACAGTTGTTATAAATATTTACCTTTTTGGTGCCATTGCCTTTCGTAGGAACCCCAGGGCCGCCGTATGGATGTAGGTGGCCCCTGAGGTTCCTCCAGAGCCACTCGGGGCCTGAACCTCCTTGTTGTAATCCCTCCTGAAGCGGTCCCGGATAGATCGCCAACGCGTTATAACCAGTTTGACTATCAAAAAAACCCAATAAAAACTAAAATCAGCATGATGAAAGGAAAACAACAATATTTTAATGTATTAAAATACATATTGTTTTACTTACCATATTTCTCCTGAGCCGCCGCATCTAGATCCCCCCAGGTCTCAAAAACTTCAGCAGAGATGTCCCTCCAGAGCCGCTGGGTACGGCGATGATCGGCGTGGTGGCGGTCGGAGTGGTCCCATAATGCTGGACGCGCCTCCACCAGTTGGATGAGGAGCAGGTTATCTATACTCGGAACCCCGAACTCCTCATCTTCCCTGGTGGAGCCTAGGGAACCCTGAAAAAAAGGAAATACAAAATTTTATGTAAATCCTAATACAAAATGCTAATTAAAACTACTAAATTCAATACTTACACGTCTACAACCGCCACGCTCATTCCCGCGGACTCTGGAGGCGACTGGGGGATCCTCGCTGGTGGCTCTAGGTGCAGATTGCTAATACAAATAAAAAATTTTTAGAAGACTGTACTTAAATAAAAAAAAAATTACGAAATCTCTAATATATATATATATATATATATATATATATACTTACTTCTTGACAGCCCCGGTCCGGGCTTGGTCCACCTCCCCTTGACGCTGGTGAGCTGGCCCCGGCAACGCCAGCCACTTCGGGAGAGCCCTCAGCAGATGATGATGAAGAAATCTATAATAAGAGCACATACTGGTTAATGCAACGAATCAAACAGTAAAAACTCCAAGTGTTGATTTTATACTTACCAGCCACTGGATACGGCGGCGCCTTCTGGGTGGGTTACTCCAGTCGATGGCTGATGTCTTCTTTGATGACATCTGTACGCAACAGAATACCAGACAAAATGCAGATAACGTTAAAGGAACTTGTAGAGCACTATTTCCTCATATATCAACAATTAATTTTTATTTTTTTAATACTTACTTTTTAAAATATAGATCTGGGCTTCCCCACCGCAGATGTCTCTTTCAATTATATTTTTTTTTTTGGAACGACCCTAATAATAAAATGATTTTAAAAAATTAATCCGACAGGAGCCATAATCCCCCCCAGTGCCATAAACACCCCGAGAGACAGCAGCCCCGCATAGTGCCAGCAACACCCCACAATGACATCAGGCCCCCAGTTCCAAACAACTTTCCCACAGTGCCCTCAGCACCACCAATGCCAGCAGCCCCCACAGTTCCAGCCACAAACACCCCTGCAATGCCAGCAGCAAACAAAGTTCTAGCCACAAACACCCCTGCAGTTCCAGAAGCACCGCACAGTTCCAGACACAAACACCCCTGCAATGCCAGCAAACCGCACAGTTCCAGCCACAAACACCCCCGCAGTGCCAGCAGCAAACAAAGTTCTAGCCACAAACACCCCCGCAGTGCCAGAAGCACCACACAGTTCCAGCCACAAACACCCCTGCAATGCCAGCAGCAAACAAAGTTCTAGCCACAAACACCCCTGCAGTTCCAGAAGCACCGCACAGTTCCAGACAAAAACACCCCTGCAATGCCAGCAAACAGCAAAACTTTCAAATTTGCCTTCCTATTGAAGTCTATTGCGCTTCGCCCGGTTCACACGTTCGCGAACATTTGCGGAAATTCGCGTTCGCCGTTCGCGAACGGAAAATTTTATGCTCGCAACATCTCTATAGCCACTGATGTAGGTCCGGTACTTGGCAGGGGACCATGTGGTTCCAGATACAAATAGTGGGTAGTCCAAGGGGGAGATATGGAGTCCAGGTGTCCGTGCAGTGGTGGCACTGCTTGGTTGGAAGGTATCTATCCCTGAATAAGCCCTAAAAGTTAAGATAAAAGCAGTGTTACACCTTACCTATCTACACAGAGCACCCAGCCTGAAGAGGGCGACCCTTTCCGTAACCTGCTCCTGTGCACAGCCAAATCTCTAAGGTAGTCCCTGAGACATGCTCCCGATGTGACACATTTCTGTTTGCTCTTTGTCACTAGACTCTTCAGGGGATAAAATCTAGAGACAAATTAAGCTGGCTGAACCAAACTACATTAATATGAAACCAAGGTCAATTAATATAACCAATTGGGAAAGGTTGCACTATTGCCAGATCCACAGTGGTAGAGATTGGCATGCCCTTCATCTAAGCATTAGTGATGAGCGGCAGGGGCGATATTCTAATTCGTGATATTTCGTGAATATTTGGGCGAATATTCGCCATATATTTGCGAATTCAAGAATTAGTTGTATCCAGTCATTTGTTTCTTGATTGCGGAAATCGGCAATTGAAAAATTTGCGATAAAAATTTGCATTACGAAAATTTGCAATCAACACTACTCCTAAAGTCAAAGATATTGCAGCCTTCTCATTGGCCCACAAGCTAGAAGCAGGGAGGGATCATGTGTATTGATTAAAAAAAAATCTCGAATATTCGAAATTAGGAATATACAGTGGATATAAAAAGTCTACACACCCCTGTTAAAATGTCAGGTTTCTGTGATGTAACAAAATGAGACAAAGCTAAATAATTTCAGAACTTTTTCCACCTTTAATGGAACCTATAAACTGTACAACTCAATTGAAAAAGAAAAAAATATAAAAATAAAATAATATGGTTGCATAAGTGTGCACACCCTTAAACTAATACTTTGCTTAAGCACCTTTTGATTTTTATTACAGCACTCAGTCTTTTTGGGTATGAGTCTATCAGCATGGCACATTTTGACTTGGCAAGATTTGCCCACTCTTCTTTGCAAAAACACTCCAAATCAGTCAGATTGCGAGGGCATCTCCTGTGCACAGCCCGCTTCAGATCACACCACAGATTTTCAATCGGATTCAGGTCTGGGCTCTGGCTGGGCCATTCCAAAACTTTAATCTTCTTCTGGTGAAGCCATTCCTTTGTTTATTTGGATGTATGCTTTGGGTCGTTGTCATGCTGAAAGATGAAGTTCCTCTTCATGTTCAGCTTTCTAGCAGAAGCCTGAAGGTTTTGTGCCAATATTGATTGGTATTTAGAACTGTTCATAATTACCTCTAGCTTAACTAAGGCCCCAGTTCCAGCTGAAGAAGAAAAACAGCCCCAAAGCATGATGCTGCCACCACCATGCTTCACTGTGGGTATGGTGTACTTTTGGTTCTTTTTGGGCCAAACATATCTTTTGGAATTATGGCCAAAAAGTTCAACCTTGGTTTCATCAGACCATAAGACCTTTTCCCACATGCTTTTGGGAGACTTCAGATGTGTTTTTGCAAAATGTAGCCTGGCTTGGGTGTTTTTCTTCGTAAGAAAAAGCTTTCGTCTTGCCACTCTACCCCATAGCCCCGACATACGAAGAATACGGGAGATTGTTGTCACATGTACCACACAGCCAGTATTTGCCAGATATTCCTGCAGCTCCTTTAATGTTGCTGTAGGCCTCTTGGTAGCCTCCCAGACCAGTTTTCTTCTTGTCTTTTCATCAATTTTGGAGGGACGTCCAGTTCTTGGTAATGTCACTGTTGTGCCACATTTTCTCCACTTGATGATGACTGTCTTCACTGTGTTCCATGGTATATCTAATGCCTTGGAAATTCTTTTGTACCCTTCTCCTGACTGATACTTTTTAACAATGATATCCCTCTGATGCTTTGGAAACTCTCTGTGGACCATGGCTTTTGCTGTGGGATGCGACTAAGAAAATTTCAGGAAAGACCAACTAGAGCAGCAGAACTTTATTTGAGGTTAATCAGAGGCACTTTAAATGATGGCAGGTGTATGCTGACTCCTATTTAACATGATTTTGAATGTGATTGCTTAATTCTGAACACAGCTACATCCCCAGTTATATACACTTATGCAACCACATTATTTTAGTTTTTTTGTTTTGTTCCCTCCACCTAAAATATTTCTGTTTATTTTTCAATTGAGTGGTACAGTTTATAGGTCACATTAAAGGTGTAATAAGTTCTGAAATGATTTATCTTTGTCTTTTTTACGGCACAAAAACCTGACATTTAAACAGGGGTGTGTAGACTTTTTATATCCACTGTATATCATTATATTCTAAATATTCGCAAATTCTTGAACTGCCAATATTCGCTATAAAAATTTGCAATTCAAATATTCGTGATCAACACTACTAAGCATACAACTGCCAGTGGGAACAGGTGTAAAGGTGTGCAATAATGTGCACCTTGGTCATGGGGGTATGCTTACCAGCAGCCGGATCGTAACTGCTGTGGCGTTTAAATCCCTACTAAAGCGCGCCTCCCGCTTTGTCCCGACTCGTTAGGTTGCATCAGATGTATCTGATGTTACACATGTGTCATGTGATGCGGTCACATGGGGCAGGACAGCCAGTAAGAGATAGGGGGAGGATACCTGTGTGATGCAACCGAAGATGTGTGTGTAATTATAGAAATCCTAGAGAAGGATAAAAGGGCTCCTTTAACAGGTGAACTAAAACAAGGCCTCTCCATGCCATAGTATCTGATTGATACATTTGATGCAGCGACAAAGGACTATTCATGAATCCTTGGTGTAAAGGTATATTGTCACAGACATTCACGTGACAGGTGGCAGGAGATTGGTGAGACTGGCAACACGTGGTATGATCTGACAGGTTTTCCCTGTGGATTAATAGGCGTCTGTGTTGTTTCTGGTATGGCCACACCCCTTGCCTCAGGTGTTGCTAATGTGGTAATTTAACCTTCCTTATTAACGCTGGGTTCACACCTGAGCGTACTCTGTATGCACGATTTTATCGGGCGTTTAGGCCAGGTTCACACATAAGCGTACCCGATAAGCGCTGTTTACAAGCGTGCTTATCGGGCGTTTACATACGTGCTGTAAAACGCTCAGGTGTGAACCCAGCCTTATATACGCGGCTCTGGAAACAAGCAAACGCCCACTGTAGCGCGTTCCCGGAAGTCTACAATACGCCCCAAAGAAGCTCCTGTACTTCTTGGGGCGTAGGGCGTTTTACAGCACGTTCGTACGCGCTGTAAAACGCTCAGGTGAGAACCATGCCCATAGGGAATCATTGGTTCTTGCCTGTTGAGCGTTTTACAGCGCGTAGGAACGGGCTGTAAAACGCTCAGGTGTGAACCCAGCCTTATAGTTGCTTCTCCCACTATGCGGTGGGGTTTATAGCTTCCGTTTCAGTTGTGGATTACTGGTGTGTGGATTTCGGTGGAGTTCCTGTTGCTTCCATAGCTCCTTTGAAGTTAAGTCTTTCCTTTCCCTTCTTGTGTTTTGTTTGAGTTCTGTGTGATGCATTTCCCTATTGTTTGTATTAGGCCTGAAGGAGACGAACAGGTAATCTCGTCCCTGCCATTAGTACCAGGGTCCTATAGGGCTAGATAGAACTCTAGGTATTCCTGTGTATGAACACACCTACCTCTGGGGTCTGTTAATACTAGTAGTCAGTCAGGATCTTGGCTAGGGTTTTACTAGGAGGGGTCCTTCTTCCTTCCCTAGTTCTCAGGCCTGATTCCCTGTTTCCCCCTTCCCTCTTATGCTGGGCGTGGTGTATCCCTCCCACACCGAAGCGTAACATTTATACAATACAGTTATAAGGGTACGGTTACTCCATAGGGATAAGAGGGATCCTGTGCATCGCTATGCCAAGTCATAGGTGAAAATGCAGTGGATTCCTCGCTATAGATTTTGCAATCGATGAAGGATAGAAACTTAATACCGAAGATAGGGTGCTGATGATAACTTATACGAGCAAAGGATTGGGGAGTGGGGTTCTGGTGATTAGGATAACAAGATGTATAGAATTAAATATAAAACATACACACAGCTTCTTTTAACCATTTCCGTGAATCAGCTAGTTAGTCCAAGGGTGAAACTGGGAGCTCGGACACTACGCCTGGGTACTAGATGAAGCAGCTGAAGTTAAGTCCTTTAGGGGCCAAAGTTTTTAGATAGAAAATCCAAAGAGCTTCCCTCTTTCAGGGAAATTTCCTGGTGGGCCGACTGAGCCCTCCTCATGGCTGGCCAGTGGAAGTTTTTGGGGATATATTTTGTGCTGCTGGCAGTATTTTGTGATGGACTGTGGTATTTGGCTCTGTTGGGGTGGTATAATGTGCCAGAATATGGTATTGCTGGCCCTGCCTTCCTTCAATTGAGACCTGACTACAAAACAGGGCCACTTTAAGTTCCTAGTCCGCCCTTCCACTTTTTCATTCTTAGTAATAAGTACATCAAGAAAGGGTAAAGATACTCTGATTCACTAGTGAATCACAAGCCTATATGATTGTCATTCAGGCTCAGAACGAACGATTCAAAGTCCTTCTTATCCCCATTCCAGATGATGAATATATCAATGTACCCCGCCCAAAAACCTATGTGTTATACATCCTCCATAATCTCCTCCTTGAACACCAAGGCTCCTTCAACCAACCCAGGAACAAATTAGCATATGACGGGGCACATGGGCTCCCCATCGCTGGGCCCCTTAGCTGGTGGTAAAATCCTGTTGTGAAGAAATTCCTGGTGAGTGTAAACTCAAGGATGCGGAAAATGAACAGGCTGTGGGCGCGGTACTGACAACCTCGAGTCTGCAAGAAATGGTCAACAGCTTTGATACCTAATTGGTGGGGAACTGAGGAATACAATGCCTTCATATCTATGCTAGAAAGTAGGCACTCATGATCTACAGGTACCCCTTCCAGTCGTGTCCCTGGTGTAGGATGGCAGTGCTGTCACAAATGGTGCCAGAACGTGGTCGATGTATATGTCCAGGTTCTGGCAAAGGTTCCTCTCCCCAGCTACAATGGGCCTTCCTTTTAATGGGGATAGCCCCTTGGGTATCTTAGGTAGACATCTGAAGGAATGGTGGAAATAAGAACTCATACTCTTCCTGTGTGATCAGATGAGTGAGCCTTAGGCCTCTTTCAGATGGGCGTTGCGGGAAAATGTGCGGGTGCGTTGCGGGAACACCCGCGATTTTTCACCACAGGTCCGGTTCCTGGAATGAATGCTCACCACAGGTCCTGTTCAGCAAAGGAGACAGAAGAGATGCCGGGCAGCGCGATCAAGTGTACTAAGTTGAGTTAAAAAAAAAAATTTAACCCCTCCAGCGCTATTTTACTATGCATTCTGTATTCAGAATGCTATTATTTTCCCTTATAACCATATTATAAGGGAAAATAATAATGATCGGGTCTCCATCCCGATCATCTCCTAGCAACCGTGCGTGAAAATCACACCGCATCCGCACTTGCTTGCGATTTTCACGCAACCCTATTCACTTCTATGGGGCCTGCGTTGCGTGAAAAAAGCACAAAGAGGAGCATGCTACGATTTTCACGCAACGCACAAGTGATGCGTGAAAATAACCGCTCGTGTGCACAGCCCCATAGAATTGAATGGGTCAGTATTCAGTGCGGGTGCAATGCGTTCAACTCACGCATCGCATCCGCACAGAATACTCGCCCGTGTGAAAGGGGCCTTAGAGGGTTACACATACTAGAACAGCTAAGGAACCAGAAGCTCCAAAGAATGAGCCACACGCAGTGGCAGATTACAATAGGGACGTTCGGGTCGGCAGCCCCGGGCCCAGCACCGCTGGGGGGCCCAACGCTGACCCGAACGCCCACATACTGCGGCGGGGCACGGGAGCGCATAGCTCCCTGTCCCGTCGCCGATCATCGGCATTCACCGCATAGGCTTCAGGCCTTGTAGGCCTGAGGCCTATGCGGTAGTGAAATCCCGGCAATTACTAGATGGGGCAGTGTGGGGGCAAATTGCTATGTGGGGGCAGTGTGGGGGCAAATTATTATGAGGGAATACTATGTGGGGGCAAATTACTAGATGGGGCAGTGTGGGGGCAAATTGCTATGTGGGGGCAAATTATTATGAGGGAATACTATGTGGGGGCAAATTACTAGATGGGGCAGTGTGGGGGCAAATTGCTATGTGGGGCAGTGTGGGGGCAAATTATTATGAGTGAATACTATGTGGGGGCAAATTACTAGATGGGGCAGTGTGGGGGCAAATTATTATGGGAGGGACTACTATGTGGGGGCAAATTTCTATATGGGGGCAGTGTGGGGAAAACTATTGTGTGGGGGAAATTGCCATGTGGGGACAGTGTGGGGTAATTTCTATGTGGGGGGCAGTGTGGGGTAATTTCTATGTGGGGACAGTGTGGGGTAATTGCTATGTGGGGACTGTGGGGTAATTGCTATGTGGGGGCAAATTACTATGTGGGGGCAGTGTGGGGAAAACTATTGTGTGGGGGCAAATTATTATGAGAGGGAATACTATGTGGGGACAAATTACTATGTGGGGGCAAATTATTATGAGAGGGAATACTATGTGGGGACAAATTATTATGAGAGGGACTACTATGTGGGGGCAAATTACTAGATGGGGCAGTGTGGGGGCAAATTGCTATGTGGGGGCAGTGTGGGGGCAAATTATTATGAGGGAATACTATGTGGGGGCAAATTACTATGTGGGGGCAAATTATTATGAGAGGGACTACTATGTGGGGGCAAATTTTTATATGGGGGCAGTGTGGGGGAAACTATTGTGTGGGGGAAATTGCCATGTGGGGACAGTGTGGGGTAATTTCTATGTGGGGACAGTGTGGGGTAATTGCTATGGGAAAATTGCTATGTGGGGGCAAATTACTATGTGGGGGCAGTGTGGGGAAAACTATTGTGTGGGGGCAGTGTGGGGAAATTGCTATGTGGGAACAGTGTGGGGAAATTGTTTTGTGGGGGCAGTGTGGTGGAAATTACTATATGGGGGTGTTGCTATTGGGGAGGCACTGTAGGGGCAATTCTATTATTTCTGGGGACACTATACAGGGATTATTGCCTGGAGCACACTAGAGGGTGGTATTATTACAGGGGGCACTCTAGGGGACATTATAGCTGCTATGGACACTATAGGGACATTTGGGGTAATTTATCAAACTGGTGTAATGCAGAACTGGCTTAGTTGCCCATAGCAGCCAATCAGATCCCACCTTTCATATCTGACCGCTCTTTTGGAAATCCAATTCTACTTTACACCTGTTTGATAAATTACCCCAATGATATCTATCAGGGTCACTATTTTTTCAGCAGTACTGTATAGTTCCTGGGGCATTGGGGAGCACAACGGGCACAGTATTGGGGGTGGCAGGATGACACTGTGGGGACACCAGGATGAGGAGGTTGATGGAAAAATTTAGAAATCTAACGTGTCTGTGTTACAAACTGTAGAGACGAGATGCGGCTGAAAGAATTTGCCATGGTGGTCTAACGGAGGAGAAGAGGAAAGAGAAGGTCTACATGACAGGAGATGTCACTGGATGTAAGAGGTATGTGGTGCTGTATTCTCCTCCATGTCTTTTTTATTACAATTATATGTATTTTAAATTTGACGACCAAATTTTTCAGTTTAGGACCCAATTTGGGGTATTTTTTTTTAGTCTGAAGATGTCATATGGCCTAAGAAGAGACTGTGGCGCTCATGAAGCACCGCAGCCTCTTCATACAAAAAAATAAACTAAAATGGAAGAGAGTTGGGTAGACAGCCCCGGGGCTATCATGCACTTAATCCGCCCCTGGCCACACGTTTGGACCACTGGAGCTGTCAGATCCTATGCCAGACAACAGCAGCTCAGCCAAGATGGCTGCCCCAGAATTGTGTATAGAAACAGAATAAAAACTACAATAAAGACTGTTTCACTACAACATGGGCAACACATTTCATTTCATCCGTTTTTGTAAACTTCCAGTCAGGATATCAGGTTCCTTCAGTGAATTTATAAAAATGGCTTTTGAGTACGGTACAGAACTAGAACGCAACAAACGCAACGCCTCCAGCGCACAATGCGATAGCTGCACGTTACCGTATACAAGGCACAGGAAGTTACTGGCCACGCCCTCCAAAAGACACATCTACTGGAGTCCTCTCAGGCTCCTCCCAGCAGGCGGAGCGGCGCGTCCAAGTCCTTGAAGGAGGGCGGTGCCAGCTCAATAACCACGTCCCCGCTCCGTCTGCGACGTTCACATCGCTCCGCAAACCCGACAGCGTACAACGTCACGCTGAAAAGGGCGTGCTTGTGAGGGAAATCAGAAGTGGGAGTGTCTATCACTGGAATGTGGGCGGTGCTAGTGAGGAGAAGGCGTGATTTATGAAGTATAGTAGGTACAGTGCCGGCAACTGGGCGGAACTAGCGCGGGAGAGGGGCGTGGTTGTAGTCAGCGCTGAGTTGCGCACCCTCTCTAGCTCCTAGTCTCTTGTTAGCCTCCGTCGAGGCAGCATCCGGACGTAGAGCGGTAGGATTGCAGCAGCAGCAGCAGCAGCAGGGGGTGATACTGGGGGGAGCAGCCGCATCATCCCGTCTGTGAAGAGGATTCCCGCTTCTCTCCTGTGCCCCCCTCCAATTCACCAGGGACTCGTTCCATGTGCACGGATACCAGTGACAGACTGCTTCCTGGCACACCCCCTCTCCTTGCCCCATTCCAGGCTAACTTCTCCCTCAGAACTTTGATCCCTGTCAGCCGAGAGACCCTGATGGCACAGCCTGTCCTGCTGCAGGGGAGGGCAATCAAGGGTTAACCCTGCGCTTGTAGATAGTTGCTGGTGTTCATCTGTGTCCAGTCATCCTGGGATTGCACAGGGCAGCATCTGTGGGGTGTCGGTTAATGGGTTAATAATAAGTCGTCTTGGGTCTGTCCAATGTCTTGTCAGTGACCCCTGGGCTTGTAGGGGTTAATGTGGACTGTTTTGTGGTTGATCCCTTGTTTCCGTAAGTGGCTCTGTGTTTGACTACTACCCCCAGTCGCTACTTGGTGGATGGCGTCCCTGTAGTCCAGATGCCCTGTGATCAGCAGGAGATGCCTGGATTTGGCTCCTCTTTTATCTCTGCTATCAGACAGCCGCATCCATCTTTGTAGATAATATAGTGTCGCCAGATTGTGATCTCGCTGTAACCTGCTGTTTTCTTCAGTATCTGATTTAGGGACTTGAGAATTTTTTATTTATTTTTTTACTGGAGGATCTATGCAGCTACGGTGACATTTGTCATTGATGGTCCCCTGGTTGGGTCTGCGCTGATGCCAGCTGTGAACCAATCGGGTAGGGGCATCATTTTTAGTGACTGTGTACCTACTTAGGTCCCGGTCCTCACAGAGATTTTACTCTTTTAATCCTGTAGTTCTTTAATTATTTTTATACTGTTGGAGTCTTACACTAACTGTTGAGGAGACTTTAGTGCCCATCTCCCGTATGCGGCACCATGTCCAAGACGCTGAAAAAGAAGAAGCACTGGCTGAGCAAAGTGCAGGAATGCGGGCTATCCGGCATGGGGGGAGATCCGAGTGCCCTCCTGGAGATCCGTGGGGGTGCTGAGCATGGAGAGTTCCCTTACCTGGGCCGCCTCAGAGAGGATGCTGCAAGCTACATTGCGGGCAAGGTACCCAGCCAAGGGGATGTACTGTTGGAAGTGAATGGAACGCCAGTCAGCGGCCTTACGCACCGTGACACCCTGGCAGTGATAAGGCACTTCAGGGAACCCATCCGTCTAAAGACCGTCAAACCCGGTAAGTGCCTTGTGCAATTTATTTTTCTGCTCTGGAAACCGCCTGAGCTAATGTGCTGGGCACGGAGCCCATGTCAGGATTTTCTGTAAGGCTTGGACATTCCTGCTCGCTTATGATTCTGACTTTGGTCATGTCGATGGTATACAGCGGTTTTATATACAGTATGTGGCGGTTTCCAACCTTTGTAATCAGTAACAATTATTTAACCACTCATACCCTTCCTCGGGGAATGTAGATGTCAGCAGTTCCATGTTCTAGGCAACTTTATAATCCCTTCTGCAGCTATTTCTGGATCTCAAGTCCCTCCAGTGACTTTCCGGTATTATTGGTTGTGGTGGTCCACAGCAGCATCCATAATAATCTGAAAGCCTAGCCGTCATGAATTCTGGAAATTGTCGCTCATACGTCATCTCTGATGGTCCAGATTTGAGCATGTTGTATTGAGGATACTTAAAGGAAGACTCCACTTTTAGTTATCTGCTCACCTATTGAGAACATCTTTAGGGATTCATGAGATGAGAACTCTTATGATTCCCAGAATGGAAGAGCCTCAGTTTTAAGTAGGGTACCTACCGTAAAACCTGGCAGCATTGGTCATTGATTGCCGTAAAGCAGGGACTGAGTGGATAGATATTCATCTCATGTAAAAAAGGTTCTAGACTACTCACAGGCCATCACGAGAACCCCAGGTTCATTTCAGGTGAACTCTTCTGTTCTTTGGTGTGGTACTACTTAGCTCAACATTGGTTCACATCATCATTTACGAGCTGCTGTTCATAGCATCACATTTTTACCTGGATTGTATAGTTCCATGTTTTGCTACTCATGGTAAGGGTATGTTCACACTGTGCAGATTTTTAGAAATTTCATCCACAAAAGCTCGGGGGGAAAAAACAAAACAAAAGTATGCAGAATTCCCACAGAAATGGACCTGCGGTGGGATGTCAATTTATGTTGCAAATTTTCACCATGCAGAGGGTGTAATCCACAATAAAGTCCATGACTAATCCACATCTGCTGTCAATTTTGATTTCTCCTCTGCTTATGTAATGTGTGAACAGATGCTGGGTGGCAACCACTAATGGCTCTTTCTTCTAGCTTCCTACAGGCACTGAATGGAATCCATTTGAGCTACAAGAACCCTGGATGTTCTGACTTTATAATTATGGAAAAATAAAATTAGGATGAGCAATTTTATAGGTCCTCACATGTTTCAATGTATGGAATTGTGGAGGGTATAAAAAAGTGACTTTAAATAGTAACTAAGTATCTGCCAAAAACGTGATGAAAAGTTGGTTTTTTTTCCATCTGTCAGCTGAAAATGATGCAGATGTATGGCATGATCGGCTGAATGTGGGCTATCATGTGCCACTTAGCGTCCCTTTTTAGTCAGGCATTGAGATGGTCATAAGGTTTGTACACATGATCTGACAGATGATTGATGGACCACATTGCTGCCATTATCTTAACGTGTATGGCCAGCTTGTCTCTCATTCGCTGCATATTGATATGTCCTCAATGGGGGCCTCTACACCAACAGAGAGTAAAATGGATCCCACTGCTCACTAACTAGAGCAGGATCCAGTAGATTCTTTCTGTTAAGTGTAATACAGTATGTGGCCATAGAGCTTGGCCATGGATGAGGGCGACCATCATAATATGATGGCTGGTTTGTAAATTCATGCCAGGTTTTCTACACAGTATGACCTCTGCTAATGGCCGTCAGATGATGAGGTCATTCTTGTGTAGCCAGGATTGGCCCCAGAACTAGTTGGACTGGTTATACTGGATTTGTCAGTGTCATGCTAATATGTGAAATCTGACAGTATCAGAGAGAGCAGAAAGTCACGTCAGATGTAAAGGCAGAATACAAGAGAAGATAAGATTTCAAGATTATGATCTGGCGATGATGGTTTCGTGTATAGATAAATCATGTTATTAGCTACAGGCGTCTGAATGAAACCAGAGTGTTAGTGGAGGATTCTACACGCCACATTACTTGTACACATTACCTCAGAAACCTGTCCTGACACCTTTCATACCATAGTGTCCCACTTGTACACGTTACCTCAGAAGCTTTTCTTGACGCCTATCCTACCATATTGTCCCACTTGTACACGTTACCTCAGAGGCTTGTCCTGACACCTTTCATACCATAGTGTCCCACTTGTACACATTACCTCAGAATTGCTGTCCGCATCTTTTGCGTCCCCATTGAAGTGAATGGGTCCGCATCTGAGCCACAAAAAAAGCGGCTCGGATGTGGCTCAAAACAACGGTTGTGTGCATGAAGCCTTAGTAGGAGGAACTTTGTATGTTATCTGTTCTTGACAACTGCCATATCTTGAATGCTGAGGATGTTTAGGGCGTTGATCAGAGGTGTTGGAGACTCCTTCAGGAGTTGGTCAAGAATACTGGACAAAATACCACAATGTGCTCCTCCTATTTTGCCTAGGAAAGTGACTGACTGAAATTCAACATAGACAATGCGATCCATCAGGCAACATCAGTGTCATCTGATGTATCAGTCTTTGGCTTGCATTCCATTTTTTGTTCCTATGACAGAACTGAGGAATAGAATACCTGAAGCAGATGTGAATGAAGCCTTAAAAGGGTTGTGCGCGTTTGCCAAAACTCCAACCTCCCCTTGTGTCATGTGTGGCAGTTTTTTGAGCCAAAGCAAGACATGGGTTGGAAGGGGATGTAAAATATAAAGGAACTTATACTTCTTCCTGCTGGATCCAATTCTGGCCTTTGTCCTATAACTGCTGGAAAAACTGTGTGTGAACCCACCCTAATACAGGTGTATTTTAGGCCCGGTGATTGGGAATGAGTGTTCTTATGAGAGCTTGTTCAGCTCCATACATTATCAGGTTTTCTGATGTGGTTCTGAAGCTAAATCCAGGTGTAGAATCTGCACTTAGGGTATGACCATACAGCGCGGTCGTGCTGTGGTCGTACGGGCCGACATTGTGCTGTGGTCTCATTAGTTTAATTAGAGGCAGCAGCAGCCCATGACACGACCTTGCCGTTGGTCGTAACCTTACTCTCCTTTTACAATCCATACATGGTTTTGGCTTTAAAAGGTAGTCTTAATTAAAGAGCCGTAATTAGATAGGTACCCCCCATTAAACTTTGTTATTTCTATAAAAAACATGAATGCATATAAGAAAATATCAAACTATATCCTTTTAAAGGCAGTGTTCCTCATGACCCCCCAGCAAGTCATGTTTTCTGGATTTCCTTCGTATTGAGCAGATGATATCATTAGTGTCCATGCATCAAGACTTACCACAGGTGCTCATTCTGTGGGATGTTCTCAAATCATGACCATCATGTGGGCCATGAGGACTGGAGCTGTTTACTACTGTCTACTAGACAAAAAAAAAAATGACAAAATTTAAAATTTTGTTTGCTCCAAATTATTTAACGCGGATGTTTCTTTACAGGCATCTAACATTACTAATTTTGAAAGATATATAATTTTTTTTTCATCTGTATAGAGGAATAAAATAATTTTATGTGAGAGGATTTTTAGTGTAGAGGATTATAAGAGATGTTATGTGCATTTTTCATCTATCTACAGGATGGGTGGTAAATATTTGATATCAGCGGGTGCTGACTAAAGCCAGGATTGGATTGAAAATCAATAGGAAGCGTAAAGGGAGGTGTCTAAGTAGCTGTCTTTTTTAAGTTGCTTTCTGGCTATTTCTTAAGTTGCATACATTTCTGTAAAAGATGGAAGACAAGCAATGACTGTGTGAATGATCAGGACTCCAAGAAAGCTGAGAAGTTTGCACATTTGCTGTGTTTGCTGTTCTTGTACCTTGACACATCCTGAGTAGGAGTGTACTTCTGTGCACTAATCTCTGACCTTGACTATGATAACTGATCCTCAAGGGACCTTTGCTCCCCTTCTCCTGCCACCCGTCCAGTAAGTCACTAATAGTTGTCCTTGCTTTATATCCTTTTTGTTACAAGGAGGTTTTCTCCATGTGTCGAGTACATTGTTTATTTTAGGGGAAAAATAGGTGGGTGTCAATTATTTTGACCCTTTGCCTGACCTATGAGGTTGCCATCACATCTTGAGGGCACACATTTCAGCAGCAACAGGAGCCATGTAATTGCGTTTAATGCCTTCTTCTCTCCTTGTTATGGATTGAGGTCAGCCATTTCTTCAGTCTGTCAATGTTACATCTAGAGCACCACATAACCCATTGTGGAATCTGTCGCTTCCAACCATTGTAATTCCCGTGAAAGGCTCTATTTAGATACTGGTGACATCTACACCACCGTTTATAATGGAGGCCACAATGGTGCAGCAGAATCGACGTATAATGCAGGGTTGCCCACTAGAATTTTTTTTCTTGACAATTCATCCAAAAATCACGGAGACCCAACATTTTTGTACGGACAAATTGGAAAACCATAATGAATGATGGAGATTATAAGGAACAGAGGTCTACAGCTCAATATACTAATAAGAACTCATTGCCATCATTAACTGTGATCTCTAAAATGATGATAATTACCACCAAAATAATCTAGACACGATCCATAAGCCTCCAAAAAAATAACACATCTATTTTTTTTCACGGACACAGGAAAAAAGTCGCCTATTTTTACAGACTGTCCAGAAATTTCTGGATGTTTGGCAACCCTGGTGTAATACGTTAATAAATATTGCAGGCACACATTTCCTCCATCGTATCTTCTAATTCTACTTGCTGCAGTTTCCCATGGTAAATACATTGCAGCCTGTGAAACGTTGATGCAGCTGGGACACGTTTTTGTTCGATGGATTGTCACTGAGGTAATACACGACTGTGAATTCCCACAGGTTTTGTGTTTCTGGAGCTGTAATACTTGAAGGTTTTCTTAGCTTGTGTCATGCTGAATATCTACGCCTTTCTGTTTTAGGAGGTTTGTTCTCTCTGCACTTCATGGGTTTAATTGCATCCTTGCCTCATGCAGCTATCGATGTCTGCACCCCGCCTATAATAAGGGTGCCTTCAGACGCGGCAGATTTTGTGGCTGAAAATCCGTTCCATTCACCTTAATGAGGCTTGCAGAAGTCCATGTACTGGCTGCCCCATTCAGAAGAGTAGAACAGATTTCCTGCCATGTCGGAAGGCACCCTTAAAATGCTAGCAATTCTGAATTAAAGTGGTTGTCCAGGTTCAGGGCTGTACCTGGACATAAGCTCCCCTTCTCACATTTAGGGCTCATGCACACGACAGTATGTATTTTCCGGTCCTCAAAAAACGTATCAGCAAAAAATACGGATGACATCCGTGTGCATTCCTTATTTTGCGGAAAGGAACAGCTGGCCCTTCATCGAACAGTACTATCCTTGTCCGTAATGCGGACAATAATTGGACATGTTCTATTTTTTTGCGGAACGGAAATACGGACATACAAAAAACAGAATGCATATGGAGTAACTTCCGTTTTTTTTTTCCGGACCCATTGAAGTGAATGGTTCTGCATACGGTCCGCAAAAGGAACGGACATGGAAAGAAAATACGTTTGTGTGCATGAGCCCTTAGCCTGTATCAGTGGAGAATCTGAGCCTTTCGTGCTCTGATGCTCCCCCTTGCCCTGTGCTGCATAGTGCAGGGCAAGGGCTTTTTCTCCACCACCGGTGACGTATTGGGCTTCTCATGGGCATGCTAGGCGGAGACTTCTGCTTAGCACTGACCCCTGTGATGTCACCAATACAAATGGCCGGTCTTTAGTGCTGCCCTAGGCTGTTTACAGGTTAAGGGTCTTTTCACAGGTCCGCAAGTGTTTTGCGGTCCGCAAAACATGGACACCAGCCATGTGCGTTCCGGCACTTAATAGAAATGCCTTTTTTTGTCTGTGTCTGCGGACAAGAATAGAACATGTTCTATTTTTTGCGGAACGGAAGTGTGGATGCACACAGCACACTTTGCAACATTTCGGAATGGATCCGGATCCATTTTGCAGACGTGTGAATGGACCCTGAGGCAGCGCTAAAGACCTCCCATTAGCGCTGGTGATGTCACCGGGACCACTGCTAGGTGGAAGCCTCCGCCTAGCATAATGAAAAAAACCCGGGAAAGTCACCGGCAGTAAACAAATAGCCCGTTCCCTGTGCTATGCAGCGCTGGGTAAGAGGGAGGCTAGAAATGCTCCGATGCTCCACTGATACAGCCTAACGGTGCATTCACACGACTGTGCCCTGTTTTGCAATCCACAAATTGCTGATCCGCAAAACATGGAGGCCGCCCGTTAACAGAACGGGCGATCCATTATAGAAATCCTTATTCTTGTCCGCGATTGAGAATAGAACATGATCGGAAAAGAACGGAACAACCCTGTGTGCTGTCCACATCTTTTTCGGCCCCGTTGCAATGACTAGGTCTGCACCCGTTCCGCAAAATTGGCTCTGCATCCATTTCACATTCATACAGTCGTGTGAATGAGCCCTAAATGTGTGAAGGGGAGCTTATGTCCAGGTTCAGCTCTGAATCTGGACAACCCCTTTAAGTAGCAGCTATCCTAAGGCCTGGTTCGAATGTGTGAAACATCCGTTGCCTTGTTGCTATGTTTCCGCAGCAAAAAAAAGCAACAAAACATGCACCAAATCCACATGCATTACACGCAGTTTTTGGCATGGAAAAGCCAGTGGATTTCACCCTCTTTATTGCAAATGGTGAGATCCACAGGAGAGATCCACAACATAAATCAACATGCTGCAGATTTCAAATCCGCAGCGCAGGTCAATTTACGCTGCCATGAAAAAAAAATAAAGTCTGAGTGCTTCTTTATGAAATGGGAGACATATTAAATATGAAGACAGTTGGACCCAATTAGTCTATAGACACTATATTACAACTCATAGGTCCTACAAATGCGACAAAACATGACATCTGATGTGTAAGTCTAACACATGTACATAAATGGAGCGTGTCACCTTTAAAGGGAACCAGCTGAGGACATGGGCTGCTAGATGTCCGCTAGCACGTCCGCAATACCCAGTCCCCATAGCTCTGTGTGCTTTTATTGTGCAAAAAAAACAAAAACTGATTTGATACGTATGCAAATTAACCTGAGATGAGTCCTGTCCCTGACTCATCTCACGTACAGGACTCATCTCAGGTTAATTTGCATATGTATCAAATCTTTTTTTTTTTACACAATAAAAGCACACAGAGCTATGGGGACTGGGTATTGCGGACGTACCCATGTCCTCAGCTCTATACACAAAATCCCGGTGACAGGTTCCCTTTAAATAGCCCTGTTTGTGTACGTTCCCCATGGTAATTGTCATATTGAAGACTGATTAGCTCTGTGGTTAAAATAGCTGATTGTGTAACTGAAGCCTTGACTGCAACCTCATGTAGCCTCGGACTAATCACAGTGGACTACGGAATCCAGGATTACAAATATTAAAAGGAAGATCATACTATCACATCTTCTTGTGTTCAAAATGTGTTTTTGGAAAAGGCTCGAGCTGAACTGCGGTACCTTCACATGTGGTGGAATGCGTTTGTGGGAAAATCGGCATCATAAGTGGTTCCCCATATATTCCTATGGAGTTTACATTTTTCTTCTCTAAAAATCCATGCATCTGCCAGGTTTCAAGGGGAAATCGTAATACTCAGTGAAATCTGAAATTAAAAACCACATCGAAATCAGCTTGAACCTAAAAATTCATGGCTGTGGATTTCGGTGCATACGGCTCCATACCTTCTTCAGGTTCTGTTTTTGGATGAAATAAAAGTACCTGCATTATGACTATCGGAGCCGTATTGGACCACCCTGCAATCAATCAGTGGTGGTCGTGCTTGTACACTATAGGAAATGGTGTTGGCCTCTCTTGTGGCCGGGACCATGGGAGCGCACATAGGCTAGTGCTTTTTCCTATATTGTGCAAGCACGACCACCGCTGATGGATTGCAGGGTGGTCTGTAACCATGGAAACGATCAGTGTATAATGTGATGGGAAAAATGAATCCAGCCAGCAAAGGAGGCAATATGGATAATAACAATACATTAGTAAGTGCCTTGTATTAACTTTCTCTACATGATAAATACTATTTACTGAAGTGAGACACCCCCTTCAAGGCCCTATTAGACTGAACGATATTTGGGCCAGATATTGGGTATAAGTGTTTGTAGGAACGCTCGTTTGTTGGCTGATTGGCATCTTTCATCTGATACCTGATTATCAGCAGAGCTTCTCCCCGTGTAATCAGGAAGGTGCTGCCGGTAATCATTAAAAGTGAATGATGGAAGATCGACTGTGGTGCTGATGAATGTGTTTATCATCCCTCGGCTCTCATCCTGCTTGAATATCGGGCAGTGTCGTAGTCCCCTTAGGGTACTTTCACACTAGCCTTATTCTTTTACGGTATTGAAATCTGGTAAAGGGTCTCAATACCGGAAAATAGTACATCAGTTTTGTCCTAATGCATTCTGAATGGAAAGCAATCCGTTCAGTATGCATCAGGATGTCTTCCGTTCCGTCCCTTGTAATGTATTTGACCGGACCAAATCCTGGAACACTACCACACTTGCCGGACCCGGCATTCATTTCCATAGAGATGTATAAATGCTGGATCCGGTACCAAGTGTTCCAGAAATTGCCTCGTTGCTGTATCCGGTTTTCTGGTCTGCGCATGCGCCCAGACATAAGAGGAGCTAGTTTTGCCTTTGATCTCTGAAAAAAATTAAATACCGGATCCGTTATTCCAGATGATACCGGGTGAGAAGGATCCGGTATATCACCCGATTCATCTAACAGATCCGGCAAAAACAGATTTCCGTTTGTATACGGTTTGCAACGCTAGTGTGAAAGTACCCTTAGGGCAAGACGCCACGTGCAATGAATCACTGCACGATATTAAGTAAAATCATGCGCCCCTTGGCTGCCGTAGGCTGGCATGGCTGGGATGAATATGGCTAGTGTCACTGTGAGGTTGCATGTTTGGTGTAGGAAATACAGTACGTTTCCTGGACCGACCGCTGCTCGTCTGACCTGAACTCACAGCATCATAGTGATTTACGGTGCAGAGAGTTCGACCACAAATCTGCTCCATATAGTACAGGACCGTAGAGCCGTAGTTGGCATGAACTCCTTGCTTCGTCTGTCACTGGGATTTGAGTCAGACGAGCAGCGGTTGGTCTGGGAAATGGTGATAGATGGATATATATACACAATCATATATTTCTACTTGTCTCCAGTATTTTCCACCTTCAGCAGGGAGCCTTGCTCGCTCCTCCCTCCTCCTCTCTTCCTTCCCGTATGTACAGTCAAAACAAATTCTAGTAATGCATCAGCCTCCTATACCGGCTTGTCAGATCACATTCTTGTTGTGCAAATTTGTGTTCTCTGTCAACATAACACATAACCTTCCTGTTGCTGTTTCTCTTTCATTCTGCTCCCTGTTTTATTTTGTAAGGTGTTTTATTCTAGATTGAGTTTTTTTCTATGCCTCACCTGCTACAGAGGGCTCATTAAACAGGGGCATCTATAGGATACTAATGAGTTAAACCTGAGCATTCTGAGCTTCCTTAAATACTGAGTACCCCTGACCGACCTCGTTATTCTCCCATATCAGCACCCACAAAATATTTTTGGGTAAGTGCATGCTATAGCACAGTAAGATGAGTGACCAGTATGGCAATCTGTAGCAACGCCAGGTAAAGGGAACCTGTCATCAACTTCATGCTGCCCATACTAACGGCAGAATAAGGTAGAGGCAGGTGAGTTGATGTCAGCGGTCTGTGATTTATAAGTTACAAGTAAGTGGTTGCCGAGAACCAACATCACAATCATGGCAGACCGGGCCTGGAAAAAGAGTCCCGGCCACCTGAGAAGAGTCCTGGTTAGTCATGAAGTCCTGTTCTCCTGCCCACCTGGTGTCTGACCACCACTGATCAGATATTGATGACATGTCCTTAGGATTGGTCATCAGTATTAAACTCCTGGAAAACCCCTTTAACCAGTTTGATGAATAAGAGCTAAAATTTATCATCTGGTATATATCACAATGTTGGTCTAATAGAAGAAAACATCACCAGGAACTACTGCAAAACTTAGACTGTCTAGGTGTTTTATCCTGTAGGCTGTCCTAACCCTCAAGGTCACCTTCTTCCCTTATCAGAGAGGCCTCTGCCAAAGAACACTGTCTTTCTGAAGACTTGATGTCAAGGACTGCTTGCACACACGCCAGCTTCCGTAAAAGCCCTGACAAGTTACATACTTGATCTTCACAGCAGCCGTTTAATAACCTGCTATCAATGCTTCCAGTAGATTACCACTATTCTAGCATAGGTCCACAGAGCAAATGTTGAGGAGCTTCCTCTGCTGACCTGATTTGTCAGTGGACATCTCTGAATCAAATGGTTTGGAAGGCCCCCGACGGCTGTTCTCGGAACTGCCTGCTCCCGGTGACCGCATTTGATTTCAGACCGGCTCGCACACAGGCACAGGTAAGGGCTTACCTGTGCATCGCCGGACTTGTGAAAAAAGATGGCAGCCCGCATGTGTTCGCGGGTGAACAATGCGAACTGGCCATCACTGTTCACAATGTCATGCTCTTCCAGAGGTTTTTGTAATTAAAATTAAATACATACAGCCTTATTCTACATGATTAAAAAAATAATCTTTATTTTATGATGGAATAACCTTTGGATGGTAATATATTTTCCTCAAAAAGCATTTTATATAAATTTGATTTAAATAAAATAATAAAAAAAAAACTATTTTTTTTATAATTTTTTTTTAAATCATTGATTTTTATCCACCCTGATATACCGTGGTATGTGTGTGTGTGTGTGTGTGTATATATATATATATATATATATATATATATATATTTATATTTCCTGCTTTTATGAAAGTTTCTAAACATACTGGACAACCCCTTAAAATAGGAAATACTGCAGTTTGTAAATGGCCTTGCTCATTTCCTAGCAGCTGCATGTACTCTTCACCAGGTCAAGGTTATTCGCAGGCTTACGCATTTCAGCCACCGAGATTTAGCAGTATAGAAAAGATCTACCTGAACTGCCAGAGGTGTCGTAAAATACACAGCCCCGGATGTTGGAAAAATGCTTATCTCATTTCTATGTCATGTTGCATTTGACAGTAATAGCAGTCCCGGAATGCGTGGGGTTCAGCAGCCTAACAGCATTGCATATAACTAACATTTAAATCCCAAAAACATGATTTGAGCTAACCGTCCCCGCGCTGTCACAGATCAGTAGAGCTGTCAAACAAATCTGACTCTTAACATTTTAATTGCTGACTAGAAATATTATTCATGAGTTTCATGCTGGCATGCCTGAGTAATTGCAGCTATAATACCAGGCATGTGATACACAGGCGAGGCAGATGGCTGTGTCTGCAAGTATGAAGAAACTGAGACGATAGACAACCAAGGATACATATTTATATTCAGAAAGCAGATTATGGAGCGCGGCTTTGCTGGCAAAATAAATGCTCTAGCTCCTGGAGTGTGTAGGGTCGTTTTGGATCCCATTTGTAGTTTACAGAGGCCCTTAAAGGATAACTGTCATATTTTTTTTTATTTGCTAGTTTATTAGAGCTAGGCATGTATACCTGAGTTAGTCTGTCAATGATTGTTAAAAGATCTGTAAATACCTTATAATAACAGCTTTCATTAATGTCCTCTGTCCCTTTCCACTGCTCTCTTAAAGACAGTTGCTATGGCTCATCTGTCTCTGGCTAGGAAGACGGAGGGGCGGTCCTTCACACTGCATGCCTGCATTAGGCTTCAGAGTGAGGAGGCGTGTCTCTCAGCAATCCAATCTGATTGGCTGGCAGGGAGCTGCTGGCTACAGCAAGTGTGTATGGGAAAGCAGTTTTGGCCTCAGAACTGGCAGAGGAGCCATCTTGAGAAGGTCCTCGTATTGTAAATGTTTAAACAGCCATAACTAAGGGAGAAACTCATAGAAAACAGTGGTATGGGAAGAAACTAAAGATTGCTTTATGCATAATGCTGCTGCAGCAGTAACATATCATGAAATAGATTTTTTGATGAAAACATGACAGGTTACACTTTAAATTGTAGACTGTATTCTATTCTACTATCATTTGATAAATAATTTCTGGTTCCCCAGCAGCAGTTTACTAATGTAATGTTTTCCATAAAATCTGTCCATGTGGTCAGAGTATAAGAATGGTTGGGTTTTTCAGATCTAATCCTTCTCATGGCTGAGGGTCTGCTGCAGTTGTCCATGCATTAGGCCTCCTGGACACAACCTAAGGCCTCTTGCACATGACCGTATGGCTTTTTTAGTATTTTGCGGTCCGCAAAATATGGATCCCCAAATACGGATGACGTGTTCTATCTTTGGACCGGAACAGAAATACAGAAACGGAAGGCATACGGAGTACCTTCCTTTTTTTTGCGGATCCATTGAAATGAATAGTTCCGTATACGGAACGCAAAAAACGGGACATAAACAAAAAAATAATGTTTGTGTGCAAGAGGCCTAATGCAGTTGTGGAACTGCAAACTACGGATACAAACAAGAATAGGACATGCTCTATAATTTGCGGACAGCACGCGGATGACATGTCCGGATATTTTGCAACCCCATAGAAATGAAAGGGTCCGCATTCGATCCACCAAAAATGCAATGCAGTCATGTGCACGAGGGCTTACTCTGTGAGCTAAATACATCAGCAGCCGAGCAGATCTCTCACTTGGGGTGATAGGCTTTACACTGATACATTGTAACAAACTAAGTGCTTTAAAGAGGTTTAAAGAGCCAATCAGCTGTTAGAAAGGGGCCGCGGCGCCTGTGTGATCGCTGCAGTCCTCTTCATTGTCTACCTGCTTGCCGTTTACATTGTAGCAGGGTAATTTCAGCTTTTCGTCCCATTAATTCACTGCTACAATATAGATGGACATTGAGAAGGACGCAGAGCAGGCAGGACATGTGGGCCAGCAAAACTGACGCATATTACACCTCATGCACATGACCATATGTATTTTGCGGTCTGCAGATCGTGGATTTGCAAAATACGGATAATGTTCATGCTGCATCCGCATTTTTGCAGGCTAATCGACCATATTGCATCTGCATTTTGCGGCCAAGATTAGGACATGTTTTATCTTTTTGTGGAAGGACATACGGATGCGGAAAGCACACGGGTCATCCGTATGCTTTCCACATCTGTATTTCCTTTCCTAAAAAAAAAAAGGATTGAATATCTCTGCGAAATCCGAACCACCGACCCATTGTAGTCAATAGGACTGCAAAAAAAATTCGGACAACACACAGACCGCATCCATATTTTGCAGATCCTCGGTTTGCGGACCGCAAAATGGACACAGTCTTGTGCATGAGGCCTTGCACAGTTACCATCAGCAAGCTATGTTAGGTCTTTATGGTAGTCTGTTGACGGTAAGGGTTGGTTCACATCACGTTTTATGCCTCCCTTTGACGTATACTGTTAGAAAAAAGAGACACGATGGTAAAATAAAATGATGTATACTTTTTTTTACAGTGGAACTCTATGGTGAACGGATGCCACTGTATGGCATCAGTCTGAGGCATCCGTTTAACTTATACAAAAAACGTATACGTTAAACGGGTGGGAAAAACGCAATGTTAACCTACCCTAAATGGCAAACTATATGAAAGCAGCCATGTGCAAGCGAAGCTTTCTAATTATTATTATTATTTTTTTTCCTGTCGTCTAAATCCACATATGCCATTTCTAATAAGCTTCAGCCTTTTGCGAAAACAAAAATTCTGGAATTGTGTCCATATTTTGTGATAGAAGCAGCATATGTCACTTCATATGGCTGTCTGGCGAGGAGCTAAGCACTGTATGAGAGTGGCGTCTCGTTACTTAGCTGTGAAGGTGAAGAACTCCTGACTCCAGCCATTGATGGGTCACATGAAGCACCCCTACAGTTTCTTCGGCAGTTCTCACTTGTTTAAGAAGAGACCGCTCGTGCAGTAATCCAGCGCTAGTACATTAATGCAGAGCGGCAGGCTGAATGCCGTAACTTCTTTTCACCTTGAAGATGAGATTAAATGGTTGTTCTGGTGGAAGGAGACGAACGAGGACATTGTGGGGAGATGAGGTTCGGATTCATGTCTTGCAGAGAGAATGCAGCAGTCAGGTTTGGGTCAATGTGCCGAATGTTTTCCGTAATCCTCTTGGTGCTGGCGGTGTTGATACTGGATATGCTAACCGTACATGTCACCACAGTACTGCTCTTCAGACGTGGGCTCCTAAAAGAGTCGAAGCAGTAGGCGCTGAGTGTGCTGAATTCAGAGTGCACCTGTGTCCTCCACAGTCCCCATGGGGCTTAATCTTCCCTGACTAAAGCATAGATTCAGTACTGCCTGTTTAAGTGGAATTGTCCCTCTCAGTAAGGCTACTTTCACACTCAGATAATACGACCATCTGCATCCGTTCAGAACGGATCCGTTTGTATTATCTTTAACATAGCCAAGACGGATCCGTCTTGAACACCATTGAAAGTCAATGGAGGACGGATCCGTTTTCTGTAGTGCCAGATTGTGTCAGTGAAAACGGATCCGTCTCCGTTGACTTACATTGTGTGCCGGGACGGATCCGTTTTGGCTCAGTTCCATCAGACGGACACCATAACGCTGCAGGCAGTGCGCCACCAATTATTTTAATACTGGGGGGTGGGGGGGCGCATAATTTAAGTTGTCCACATGAACAATCTTTGCACCCAATGAATGAGCGTTTTGCTTGTTCATCGGGTGATCTGCAGCACCTTTAGTCCGGCAGATTATCGGGAACGACTGTTTGTAGGAACGTTCATCCCCGACAATCTGCCCAACAATCGGCCGTGTAAACCTGCCTTTAAAGATTCATTGCTCTTAGGCCCCATGCACACGGCCGTGTGCGGGCCGTGGAACCGCGGCCTGGATCCCTCCTGAGAGCAGGAGCGCACGGCGTCACTGGTTGCTATGACGCCGTGCTCTCCCTGCTGCCGCCGCAATACAGTAATACACTGGTATGATCTATACCAGTGTATTACTGTACTGTGCCGGCAGCAGGGAGCGCACGGCGTCATAGCAACCAGTGACGCCGTGCGCTCCTGCTCTCAGGAGGGATCCAGGCCGCGGTTCCACAGCCCGCACACGGCCGTGAAACACGGCCGTGTGCATGGGGCCTTAGGCATATATTAAAACGTTATCTCAGGGATGAATATAGGACCAACACAGATGCCTTCAGCTGCCAAGTCCACATGCAACAGGTCAGCCAGTTTCATAGGTACAAACCTGCTGACAGTGGCCCTTTAATTGAATGAAATACAAGTTTTACTATATCCTTACCCATAAAACTATACATCAAGCTGCTCTGCTCCTCCTGCTCTATGCAGCCCTCTGCTCAAACACCATGTGTAACCTGACGGGTTCCCTTTGATGTGACAAGTGCTTACAAGAGCCTCCACAATACGGGCAACATGGATTGTGCTTGTAATAGATGCCCACTTATAGAACTACAATCCATTAGCGCAGCTATATAAATTTTTAATCTAGTTATATCAGATTATTTCTAGATCTAGAATTCTAGCCTACAAGAATATTTTTATTACTTCTATGACTTAATACCCAGATCCTGGGTGGCAAACGTGGTACCATTATGTGGACACTGTCTTCCGTGTTGACCCTGGTGTGAGCTAAATGTGGTCAGATCAGTAGACTGCCATTCTCCCCGACTCTCCACCCGTAAACATGCATCAATGTCTGATTAGCTAGGGGCCGACCCCATGCACCCCCGCCAATCGGCCGTTTCGGAGTAGCTCTGGCACTGGAAATAGGCGTTCAAATCGCATAACTCGCTATAGGCCATCTATATCAAAATAGTAGACAATCCCTTTAAACCAATGTGTATGGCCAAGGTGAGTTCCGAATAGAATTTCCAATATTCTGCTATACCGTCATTTGTGAAGCACCATATGTCATATAACGCTAGTCTCCAGCGCTGGTTACATGCAGGCAAGCCGCAAAACAGATGAAAGACAGCCAAGGACTTGACGGAAATAGCATCTATTAAATCATCTCTGAAGAGCAGAAAAATAATGAAATGGTGCGCGTTGCTTCAGACTGGCAGTGGCTCAGGATTCAGATTGGAAGTCGTGTGCAGAGAAGCTCTGGCTTATTGGCAGCTCTCCCTTAACTTTTAAAATGGGAGTCGTTAACGTCGAGGCGATTGGACCACGCGCTGTACCTTACAGGATTTCCTAGGTTTCCTCTAGTTTAATAAAGATAGCCTAAAGGAAGAGATGCACTGGGTGCCCGTATATGATGGATTCACTGCATCTTGCCGCATGTTAGACTAATCTTCACACCACTTATCGTACCAAAAATCTTGGGGCATTTTACGACTCGACACTGCAAAGGCCATATTCTAAGTATGTGATGCAATATGGCAACCGTGTTGCAAAGTGTTATTTTTTTTATGGCATAAAACTATACAAAACGAACCAAAAACTTGCTGCAGTGAAAGTCCGAAATGAGGCGAGAGTTTGTAAAAAATATATATATATCTGCCCTGATGGGTTTAGTTCAAGGGAATCTCCAGTCGAAACTTGACTATACATGACACTCCGAATAGATGTCATTTTTCACGATTATGCCCTATTTGTACAGCAGCTAAGTACGGTAGTAGCCGTAGGTTTTCACTTGCACGTATATGAAAGGGCATCTGTCAGCAGTTTTGTACCTATGAAACTGTGCAGAGCGCTTGGCAGTTGCAGATAGAGCTAAGCCAATAGGCTCCTAGAGGCTCATTTGACGGAACATAAGAACTTGGGACCAACACAGATGCCTTCAGCTGCCAAGCACACATGTAACAGGTCGGCCATTTTCATAGGTACAAATCTGCTGACAGATGCCCTTTAAGTCCACGGTGAAACATCTTTAGGCCATATGCAGACGGTGCGTGTTACTTGCAGAGCATAATGCAGTAACAGCTAAGGCTACTTTCACACTAGCGTTCATAGGTCCGTTCGTGAGCTCCGTTTGAAGGAGCTCACGAGCGGACCCGAACGCCTCCGTCCAGCCCTGATGCAGTCTGAATGGAGCGGATCCGCTCAGACTGCATCAGTCTGGCGGCGTTCAGCCTCCGCTCCGCTTGCCTCCGCACGGACAGGCGGACAGCTGAACGCTGCTTGCAGCGTTCGGGTGTCCGCCTGGCCGTGCGGAGGCGAGCGGATCCGTTCAGACTTACAATGTAAGTCAATGGGAACGGATCCGCTTGAAGATGTCACCATATGGCTCAATCTTCAAGCGGATCCGTCCCCCATTGACTTTACATTGAAAGTCTGAACAGATCCGCTCAGGCTACTTTCACACTTAGAATTTTTTCTAAGTTATTAATGCAGACGGATCCGTACTGAACGGAGCCTCCGTCTGCATTAATATGATCGGATCCGTTCAGAACGGATCCGATCGAACGCTAGTGTGAAAGTAGCCTAAGGCTACTCTCACATTGGTGTTATTGCTATACGATTTTGGGAGCTTGTGCCGGATCTCAAAACCAGGACAGCACAACGCTGATGTGGGAGTAGCCCAAGTAGATGAGATATTCAACATCTCATCCACACGGTGCGTATATTTTCCACATGGAAATTGGTGCAGATTTTGACATTCGCAGCACGTCAGTTGTTTGTAGGGATTTTATTTATTATGTGCGGATTGTCTGCAGCGTAATACAGTACCAGCTAAGTAGATGAGATTTTCACAATCTTCTGTACCTGGTTCATATTTTGCACTCATGGAAATTGACCTGAGGTGCAGCTTTTAAAATCCGCAGCATGTCAACTGTTTGTGCAGCTCAGCGGCTGATGGATTGTGGTTTTCCCCATAGACTTCAATGGGGGTTGTTAAAATACACAGAAAAGCCACATAAAAACTGTGATCAATAGTGCAGGTTTATGTATGTTTTTATTGTGTTTTCCATACCCTTTTTATGTGAGATTTTTTGCATACAAATTGTATGCAGGTACCTAAAACTGATTTGGGTTTGTATCAGATAATAATGGGTGTTGCTGTTTCTGAATAGGCCTGAAAATAGAACATCCTCTAAATGTTTTGTACTAGCATAGACCTACCACCACCATGGCCTTTTGAAGTGTGTGTGTATGTGTATATATATAACAGGTGCGGACCCATTCATTTTCAATAGGGCCAGAATGTGCCGTCCGTAAAATGCGGAACGCACATTGCCGGTGTCTGTCTTTTGCGAAACCGCAAAACACATACGGCCGTGTGAATGGACCCTTAGGGTACTTTCACACCAGCGGTATTCTTTTCCGGTATTGAATTTCGTCACAGGGGCTCAATACCAGAAAAAAAACGCTTATGTTTTATCCTAATGCATTGTGAATGGAGAGCATTCCGTTCAGTATGCATCAGTATGTCTTCAGTTCAGTCCCTTTACAGTAAAATTCCGGAACACTTGCCGGCATGCCGGATCCGACATTAATTCCCATTAAAATATGTATTAAGGCCGGATCTGGTACCAAGTGTTCTGGTAAACCGGATCTGGTTTCCCGGTCTGCGCATGCGTTTGCATACGGATTTCCAGATCCGGCAGGCAGTTCCGGCGATGGAACTGCCTGCCGGATCCTCACAACGCAGGTGTGAAACCAAGTACCCTTATATGTTTGCAGTTAACAGTATAACAGCTCTCATGATGTTCATTGCTCGAAGCTGCAGCAGCACGAACTCCTTGACCACTAGGGATGAATAGTGTCTAGTTGGAGCAATGCATCATGCCATCTTCTGTAAGGATATTTAAGCTGCCTGGAATTCTGACGTACACTGCAGTGAGACACAGCGACACCGCAAACACCGTTCTATCGTTCTGATTTTCACTCCTTTACTTTCAAGCAGAATTTGTGGTTTATACATTGGACTTCATTCTTGGATTAGCTAACATGGTATTAAACTGTAACTTTTTATTGTTTTTAGGTATAACTTTGTGTTTTTAATATTTTTTTTATTTCTCTTTGGGTTCAAATATGGGAATATATGAATCTCCAGAATGCCCATAAAGGTTGTGCCAGCAGACACTTGGTGACCCCTGCGCAGCCCAATGTTGCGTAGACCTTGTGGGCAGTTCATTGTCTGTCAGCCTATCTCCTCAAGCCCTGGTTAGCACCGTTGCCTTATAGCACTGGGGCTCCTGATTCAAAGTATGTGTTGCTATGATTGTTGAGCAATATAAATGACAAAAACATATAGGGGAAGTTTCACCATACCCCCTGCACCAGAATTGTGCCATCAAAAAGTTGCATTTTGTATAAGCCTCAATTGCAACTTTCTGCATTTTTTTTTTCCACCACACTCTCCACTTTTGGAGGGGGGTCTAAGCATACACGAGTCTTATGGTGCACATAATGCCTAAAACCTGCTCCAGCTGGCGTAGCTTTCAGATTCTGGCACATGGGCCAGCCGAGATGCGGCAGCATTATTTAGTGAAGTGCGCCTCTTAATAATGTTGGCCCATCTCACACCACCACACTAGAGAACAGGAAAGGTCAATCTTGATAAATCTCCCCAATTAGTTTTCAACTGTTGTCTTTTAAAGGGTTTGACCATCTTTGTTGTGCTTTTTTCGGACTCCCCCAGGTTGGCTTGACCCTAAAGTATACATACCGGATCTTCACTGCTGGCTCCATTGCTTCCCCTCCTGCATCGCTGGTCCTGTCTTCTAACAAAAATCCTTACTTAGTGAAAATACCTTACCCCTCGTGACTTCCGGGGGTGTGCGCCTCAGTGCAAGTGCACTACCACGGCACAGGTAAGCTAAAATTAAAGGGAACGCTGACTAATGGACACCGCGCGTGCACCCTCGGGGTAAGGAGATCTGACGGTCTTTTCTCCTTACCCTCACACTGCGCACACGCGGATTGTGAAATCTCCTGGTTAGGGTTAGGTTTATGCCTGCACCCACTTTATGCTGCACCCACCCCCCCGGATGGCTGTTAGTGCTGGGAGCAAAAGGAGATTTCATAATCCGTGTGTGCGCAGTGTGTGGGTAAGGAGAAAAGACTGTCAGACCGCCTTACTCCTGAGGGCGCACGTGCTGTGTCCGTGAGTCAGTGCTCCGTATAATTTTAGCTTACCCGTGCTGTGGTAGTGCGCTTGCACTGAGGCGCACACCCCGGAAGTCACGAGGGGTAAGGTATTTTCACGAAGTAAGGATTTTTGTTAGAACACCAGATGTACCCACGTAAAAACGGGTCAAGCAACTGCCTCAGCCAATGACTGGTCATGGCGGTGGCTTGTCACCTGTGTGTGTGTCACTGGGAACAATTTCTTCTAGTGTCTTCATCTTTCCTTCCACCTCAATCTGTGAAATAAACTTTATACCGTTTCTTTCCCAAAATAAATAATCATCTAACCTCTGAAACTCAACTAAGTGTATATTTCCCCATATAGGGGTAATCCTTGATGAGTGATTTATACCCAGTAATTTCTTAACTTTAACCCATATTAAGTATATCATTTTACTAATTGGGCACCTCCTGCCCTTTATTTTTAACATCCCTGTTTCTAAAACACTAACCATGTTATAATGTGTACCTTCACTCTTATCCAGCAGAAAACATCGCAGTCTGTCATCTTCCGTCATTAGCCATTGCAGCTGGGAAGCATAATAGTAGCCACGAAAGCATGGAACGGACAAACCACCATCTTCTTCATCTAACCACAAATATTTTTGTTTCAACCTTACCCTTTTTCTCCCCCATATGAGATCATTTATCAATCCCTCCAATGCATTAAAAAAACGATCGTCTATCCATACAGGGCAAGAGGAGAGCACATATAGAATCTGTGGTAACAAAACCATCTTAACAATAGCAATTCGATCAGCCTGACGAATCAATAACCTTTGCCAAGTGCTTATTTTATTTTTAACCTTTTTAATCAGTGGGGTGATATTAAATTCTATATACTCCTGGATCCTGGAACTGATTTTTATTCCGAGATAATCAAATGTTTCTGTGGGTTTCAGAATTTTGATGTTTAAATCTTTCTGCATTATTTCATATCCGATTGGGAGCAGGACAGACTTTGTCCAGTTGACCCTAAAACCAGAAATCTGTCCAAACTGTTCTACTATCCCCATCAGATATGGGACTATCAACACATCTCCTTCCAAAAAAAACAAAATATCATCCGCATATAAGCATATTTTATCTGATACACCCCTTCCCCCAAATCCCCTAATTCTGTCATCTGCTCTCATCTTACACGCCAGTGGTTCAACAAATATGGCAAACAATAATGGGGAAAGTGGGCACCCCTGTCTAGTTCCCCTCTGTAGCATTATCGAATCAGATATCTGACCATTTATTTTCACCCTGACTTTCGAATGACGATAAAGCACCTGTACCCACCTAATAAATTTTTCCCCTAGGTTCAATTCGTGCATTATCTTCCAGAGATAGGCCCACTCCACCCTGTCAAACGCTTTCTCCGCGTCCAGAGACAGGATGGAGTGGGCACCCTCCTCGCTCATCTGAATGTTCAGCAGGGTCCTGCGAATATTTGTTTGGGCCTGACGTTTTGGCACAAACCCCGATTGATCTGGGTGTATTATTTTTTCTATAACTCTTTTCAAACGGTTTGCCAGCAATTTAGCACATATTTTAAAGTCAGTGTTGAGAAGAGAGATGGGGCGATACGACTCCACCTTACTCTCATCCTTCCCCTTCTTCCCTATCAGGGTTATTACAGCCTCCGATAGAGAGGCCGGGAGTTCACCCCTATCCATTGACTCATTGAGAACCTGCAAGAGGACTGGGAGGATAACCTTTCCATATCTTCTATATATCTCAAAGGGGAGGCCATCCAACCCGGGACTAGTATTCCCCTGTATAGATTTCAAAGTTTCCCATAGTTCCTCCAATTTAATAGGGCCATTCAACAATTCACTCTCCTCCCCGGAGAGTCTCGGGAGCGCTACTCCCTCCAGAAACAATTCTATATCTCCGGGCCCCCCCACTCCCTCCGAGGAGTAGAGGTCCTTATAATAATTAACGAATTCCTTCTCCATTTCTCCCAAGTTGGATGTCATCCCCCCATCTCTCCTCTCAACACTCTTGATTCTACAGCCCCCCTTTTGGTTCTGTATAAGCGAGGACAACAATCTCCCGGGTTTTCCCGACTCCCTGAAATATCGTGCCCCCTCAAAAAACACTTTTTGTTGTGCCTTATCCACCAGGTAATCTTTTAGTAAGGTTTTAGCCTCTTCTAACTGGCCCACAATTTCGGGGAGGTTTTTTACCAGGAGTGTCTCCTCTATATCCTTTATATTCTCTTCCAACTCTTTCTCCTTTTTAGCAAATTCCCTTTTTAACCCCTTGATTCTGCCGACAAGAATGCCCCGTAGGTATGCTTTAAATGCATCCCATACATACCCTATTTGTGTAGATCCTAAATTAATTTTCCAATACTCAGAGATGTCTTCCGTAATACTTTCATCTTTGTCTAGCAGATTCAGCCAGTGCGGATTTAACCGGAACTCTCGACTTTTTAACCCTGCATTCATTTTCAATGCCAGGGTCATTGGCGAGTGGTCGGAGATGCTATTAGTCTCATACCTCATTCTTTCTATCTGCTCTACCAGTTCCGGGCTGGCTAATGCCATGTCTATTCTTGACATTATTTTACTCCCGCGGCTGAAACATGAGTACACTCGTTTGTCTTCGTAAAGATACCTCCACACATCTATTAATAACAGTTCCTCAGATATTCGTTTAAGAAGTGTTGGTTGACTTGTATCATATTTATCATTTGATAGCACAGAGTATCTATCCAGCCTCCTATTCATGACATTATTAAAATCTCCCATAATAAGTATGGGGCATTTACTTCGAGAGTCGGCAAATTCCACCAAACGGTGAATTACACATACGGAGAATGGCTGTGGTATATACACAAAAGCCAAAATGCAGACTATCCCATTCCACTGGCAATGTAAAAAAACATATTTACCCCTGTCATCTATCTTCTGATCAAGTGGGAGGAAGTCTACTTTATGATGGACATATACACTAACTCCACATGAGTAGGTAGAAAAACATGAATGATACTGGTACTTCGCCCATTTCTTCATAAATAAGTTTGTCTTATCCTTTGTGTTGTGTGTCTCCAATAATCCCACGATTGCCGGGAGATGTCTAGTGACCAAGTCAAAAACCATAACCCTCTTAACCCTATCTCCCAGACCTCGTACATTCCATGTCAAAATCCTACTCATGTGTGCCTCCCACCTGCAATATCATATTTTCCTCTTCTCCCCCCTCTAGACCCACCAAGACAACCATCCCACGCATCACCCACCCACCACCCCCTCCCATGTCCCCCCCCCTCCTCCCCCAACTGATTGGCGAGATCGAAGATCCCCCCCACCTCTTACACTAAACCCCTTCCCTCCCCCCTCACCTCCCCCCCCTCGTGTGTTTCACTTTAATTCATAATCCTATTCCCTTGGCATCCAGCCATTCCACCGCCTCCTCTGGGGAGCCAAAAAAGCTAACTTGTTCACGATATATTACACGCAGCTTAGTAGGGTATATCAATGAATATTGTATCTGTGCAGCTGCTAACCGTTTTTTTACTTCTTTAAACTCACGCCTTTTTATCTGTGTTGCCCTGGAGTAATCTGGATATAGCTCTATATTTGTTCCATTATACTCTATAGTTTGCATCTTCCTTTTGGACCTCATTATTGCATCTCTATCCTTGGAACATGATATTCTGGCTAAGATAGCCCTAGGCGGGCTCCCTTTCGGAGGCGGTTTCCCCGGTATCCTATGTGCTCTATCCACTAGAAACCATGGAGAGAGAATCTCTTTATCAAAATTATCTTGAAGCCACTGCTGAACGAATCCCGTCGCATCCTCTCCTTCCACACCCTCTGGGAATCCCACTAATCTAATGTTCGTCCTACGTGACATATCCTCCATTGCAGTTATTCTATCTACCAAGATTTTCTTTTCCCCATCTATACCTTCAACTCTTTTCTTTATTCCTTCCATATCCTTTTTCATTCCACCTGTGGAGATCTGCAACTCTTTCACCTTTTCCCTAACTTTATTCATCTCTTCTTTAATAAGAGAGAGGTCCACCTGTGCTGATGCTATCTTTAAGGTCAATTCCTCTAGACTGTGATTGGACTGTTTTACTGCCCCCAATATTTCAGCCAGTTTCCTGTCCACTGAATTTATTCTTTCTTCCATCCCCTCTCCACTTTCTGCCCCCCTATCCACCCCCGCTCCTTTGTCCGAGATCTGTGCGTCACCACCTTCTCTCTGACTTTCCTTATTTCCCCGAAGTGTACCTCTATTCTTTGGGGGGGATTTGAGGAATTTTTCTAGACCTGTCATCGTATTGTTTCCTTTTCCTCCTCCCGGCGAGGATGTACCCACTGATTTTCTGTTATATGCTTTGGGTGGCATAATTACGGCACAGTACCCCCAAGCTATACCAAAATCAAAATTGGCAATCAAAGAAGATAGAGATAGGGACAATCAAATAAAAATAAACAAGACAGTCAAGAAGTACCATGGGTTCACCAAAAAAAAAAAAAAAAAAAAAAAAAGAGTAAATAAATAATAAATAAAAATAAGAAATAAATAATAAAAGAACCCGCCCAGTTTGCCCTCTCTCCTTTTCTTCTGATCCAGATGGTGCTTCTCCGTTATCAGTCCAGCTCGTCGACAAAACAAACAAAACCAACACAAACAAAAAATGTCCACTCCTAGTTAACCTCCTTCCCAAAATGTGATAATACTAGGCAGTCTCTTACTCCTGCAGTGAAAAAGGAAGGCAAAAAAAAAAAAAATAATAATAATAATTTTTGAACTTATAAACCAAGATGCTGTTACTGAGTCCTGAAATGCAGATCCTCCCAGTACAGAGTCCAACTCAGTCTTCAAATGTACGTGCCCCCACGGTATTTACGTGGGCTTAAAGGCAACTCCGCCATGTGACTATGAAGAGCCTCCCGGATTCACTTTGTGGGTACCCTGTACACCTGCAGTGCTGCGGTGCTGCTTATCCACTTAACCCCTTCTTTTCCAACTCAGATCCGCAGCGGCGATACCAACATATAGCTCAGATTACTCCACCAAGGTCAGCCTCTATCACTGCAACTCAGACCCCCTTGCTGGAGTCCCATACCCCAGTGATTTCAACACCTATATGGCTAATTTTCCCCAAGCACAGCCAAAGATCGTCATACATATCAGTTGATACAAGCCTGTAGAGGGGCACCTCCGTCCATCTCACGTCCAGATCCTAGCACCTCCGGCAGGAGGGGGGGGAAGGCAAGCAGCACCGGTCTTCTCTTATCATAGGAAGCGGGGAAGATCACCACATGTCGCCGCTCACGTCCTGTCCGATCGTTCAGACCACGGCTGTAGCAGGCATAGCAGGCATCTCACTGACAAACACAGGTCCAGGGCGCCCTCTGAGAAGACGCCACGGCAAAGATCCACTCCTGCTCCAGCTCGACGCTCAGACGCTCAGGCGCTCCGACACTCAAACGCTCGGACGCTTGGACGCACGGACGCACAGATGCCACTACCCATAACACACGAGGTGTGGAGGGAGGAGGGGAACGCGGCACGTCCTCACGTCATGCCGCTACGGGCGTGTCCCGGACCCTGTCCCTGGCGGTGGCTTGTCACCTGTGTGTGTGTCACTGGGTCAGGTGACAGATGGGTTTAACATGACCGCTGCAGCAGTCACGTGACTCGCTCAAACAGGATGTTGACACGGGTACACCCGGGACAAGTAGCCAATGAGGAGGAGTGATTGAGCTGGAACCCAACAGCTGTATCTGCTAAGTAGGTTCACCATCACTGGTCTAAAAAAAAGCACAAGGTTGACAACCCATTGAAGGTTGCAGCATCTGCAAATTTTATAGTGTGCCTGCAGCGACATGTTTGTGACCAATCAACAAACTGCTTCCACGAGTTAGATGTGACAGGTCCTCATGAGGTGTGGCTATACAACTGTATGGTACACAAGTATTCTAGTGACCTGGTACGTCCTTCACAAACTCTTGAACATGAACAAAGCCCTACTATATTTTTTACATTCATATACAGAGCTATAACTATAGCTGTCAGAAAACTGGATATTTTTGCATTACCGACAGGGTTGCAAAACTTTGCCACTTAAGCCTTCATTGAATCCTAAGAATGGCGACCTCACATTTTACCACAATAGCTTTCTTGCTGGTGCCTTTCTTGTATCCATTAGGTAATGTTTACTAAAAGGCGATACTCTGATCCAAAGCTTTTTGCAAATAAAATTGGCTAACAGATTTTCGTAAAACGCTTACAGTACTTGCATTCATAAAATCACTACTGTACCCGATCACAATGCAATGTGGTAATTGCTAAAATGCTAAGTACATAATATAGGTAGAGGCATTTTTCGTACATTGGAGTCCTTGTTTTTTTTAAATGCTTTATAAGGCTGTTTTATGTTTGTTTTTATTCTAGGGCTTTTTAAGGCTAGATAATGAATCCATGCAGATGAAATCCTGCTAGTTTTTTGTTTTGTTTGTTACATTCATTAGTTTGCTTTGTGTGTCTGCAAAAATGAAGATATCCTTATTTGGGTAAATACTTTGCTCACAATTTTCAGAACAATATCCATAATGAGTATCATAAGTTTAAAGCGGAATTCAGGAGACCCATATGGACTTGGTCATTTTTGTAGATACGTTTATAGCTTTGCTACCAAGTCCAAGAGTGTTTTTGTACAAACAGTGGGGATATTCATGAATGCAAACAATACCAGATATTACTTACAGTACACCTAATTTCATCTAAAAATGATGTTGTCTAAAGTGTTATACTCTGTAATATAGTCTTGTATTCACATCCCACAAAGAGAACCTGTCACCTCTCCTGATATGTCATTGTTTGAAATAGTTAGTGTTCTAAAAAGACTAGAGCTCACCATACATATTGGATTAAGGTTGGCGACATTGACAATTTCAGTGAGACCTGCTGACCATTTAGTGTATAGTGGTGCTTAAAAGTTTGTGAAGTTGCTTAGTGGTTATCTTTGACTCCTTTGTGACCTCACAAACTGTTACACTAATTGTTCATGACATCATCTTTGTTGGTCGACAGCTCCTGGGCAGAGTAACAGTGGTCTTTATTTTCCTTCATTTGTACATAATCTGTTTGATTGTAGATTGGTGGAGTCCAAACTCTTTAGAGAGGGTTTTGTAACCCTTTCCATCCTAATGAGCATCAACAACTCTTCTTTGGAAATCACCTTTGTTCATGGCAGGATACACTTCCACAAACGTGTTGTGAAGATCAGACTTTGATACATCCCTGATCACACCTGATTGTCATTCCATTGATTGAAAACACCAGACTCTAATTTCATCTTCAAATTATCTGTGAATCCTAAAGGTTAACATAGTTTTGCCAGTCACAGACATATGATATTGGATCATTTTAATCAAACAAAAATTGAACAAGGTAATATTTCTCATTTGTTTGTTTGATTTGGTCATCTTTATCTACATTTAAAACTTGTTTGAAAATCTGATGTAGTTTTAGGTAAGATTTATGAGGAAATATAAAAAATTCAGAGGGTTCAAAAACTTTGAAGCACCACTGTATATAACGGTGTCCCAACCTTCCTGCAAAGGTAGATGTTGGGGAATGAAGAACCACGCTTTTGGATTTCAACATGTCCAATTCTTTTGATCTCTGGGAAATAAGCTGACACCAAACAGTGGCTTTCTCCCTTTTCTCCATTCAGAACACATGCACAGTAAGCAGAGCTGAGCATGCATGTTCATGGGGGTGTCTCCTTGAGGAGAGATAGCTGTCTGCCGAATGAGAGTTCAACCAACAGCTGTTTAAAGTGTATGGCCAGCCTAAGGTCATTGAAAGATGAAACAAGATGCAATGTAACATGATTGCATTCATGCCTCCTAAATATTGTCCTCTTGCATGTGTCCTCTGTCAAACAATATCACAGTCTTTAACCACGGAGTCTCATGTCCTGTCCGGTCTAACGGTTTTGGTCATAAATAGTCAATTAGTTAAAGGCCTAGGAGAGAATATGGTAGGGATGCTCCTCTATTCTGATGAATCTAGAAGAAAAGCAAGTTGGCACCTAGTCCTGGGTTAAGTATTGAGGATGTGAGTCTTATCTAGGAGATGAAATTCTGATTCGAATCTACATTAGTTTAGGGCTTGTTAAAATTGGTAAAGGTTAATTTGAAGAAAAGACAGAGTGCTCAAAAATTACAAAAGAGACGTTACTCATCTGTCCATTCCATTACCGTTCCATCTCCTTTTATCGTTGCAGTGATGACACAGCTCTGGAGAGGTGAGGTCTCTCACTACCTAACATGCCCACTAAGGCCAGGGATGGACGTCATCGCTGCAGTGATGACACAGCTCTGGAGCGGTGAGGTTTCTCACTACCTGACATGCTTACTAAGGCCAGGGATGGACGTCAGTGCTGCAGTGATGACACAGCTCTGGAGCGGTGAGGTCTCTCACTACCTAACATGCCCACGAAGGCCAGGGATGGATGTCATCGCTGCAGTGATGACACAGCTCTGGAGCGGTGAGGTTTCTCACTACCTGACATGCTTACTAAGGCCAGGGTTGGACGTCAGTGCTGCAGTGATGACACGGCTCTGGAGCGGTGAGGTCTCTCACTACCTAACATGCCCACGAAGGCCAGGGATGGATGTCATCGCTGCAGTGATGACACAGCTCTGGAGCGGTGAGGTCTCTCACTACCTAACATGCCCACTAAGGCCAGGGATGGACGTCAGTGCTGCAGTGATGACACAGCTCTGGAGCGGTGAGGTTTCTCACTACCTGACATGCTGACTAAGGCCAGGGATGGACGTCAGTGCTGCAGTGATGACACGGCTCTGGAGCGGTGAGGTCTCTCACTACCTAACATGCCCACGAAGGCCAGGGATGGATGTCATCGCTGCAGTGATGACACAGCTCTGGAGCGGTGAGGTTTCTCACTACCTGACATGCTGACTAAGGCCAGGGATGGACGTCAGTGCTGCAGTGATGACACGGCTCTGGAGCGGTGAGGTCTCTCACTACCTAACATGCCCACTAAGGCCAGGGATGGACGTCATCGCTGCAGTGATGACACAGCTCTGGAGCGGTCAGGTCTCTCACTACCTCACATGCCCACTAAGGCCAGGGATGGACCTCATCGCTGCAGTGATGACACAGCTCTGGAGTGGTCAGGTCTCTCACTACCTCACATGCCCACTAAGGCCAGGGATGGTGGGTTATTCCTCTCCTTCCAGGAAACAGTGTTTCTTCACAATTTCACACTACAGGTTCTCCTTTAAATTTGTTTTCTTTTTTTTTTGTGACTAAAAGTTAAAATAAATATTTCCACATGTATCTGGGCCAAATGTGAATACCTTAGCTCTGATATCACAGAGGTAGTAAAGTTGCTTGCTGTATGTGATTAGCCTCATAAAAAGATAAGAGGGGAGTAAAGTGAAACTCGCTCTGGTGTCTTCCTGTTGGATCACCGTTTCGGTGACATGCTTGCGGTCTGAACTGGCCGGACTGGTTTCTAGGCTGCAAGCCCAGTCTGCTTCTGTACACTTGAATCCTAACAGGTTGGTCTGGATTCTGTCTGTGCTTTTTATCTTGAGTTTAAATCTTGTCTCTGATTATATAGCAGTAGTCAGTCATGGATGTAAGTCTTGTGAGTACAGGTCATTTACATAGGACTGTACACCATGTAGCTGTGGATTAATTTTACTACCTGTAAATTTGTGTTGGTTTACTGTTAACACTACAAGGATTCCCAGTAGCACTTTAAGATATTACTTTCTAATGTCTGCGTGATATAATAGTCGTACCTATTGATGTTGTGGATGCACACGTTTCAATTAATCCTTTAAAGGGGTTTTCCAGCTATTTATAATGATGACCTATCCTCATTATGAGATCGGTGGGGTCCGACACCCAACACCCCCACTGATCAGTTGTTACGAGGAGCTTTGGGGAATCTCTGCCAAGCACAGCGCTGTACATAGTATATCAGTCCAGCCACAAGTCCGATGTACTGTGACGTCACATGGCCTAGGAAGAGGCCACGGCGCCTAACCTCTTCAAACAGTTGACTGCCAGGGGGTCCTGGGTGTCAGACTCGAGCTGATCTGATATTGATATTTTTTTACTGTATGAATTTATGCCTAAAGTAAATATAGTTGGCGCACAGCTGACTAGCTGTATGAGACCTTGAATTTGACGAAACGAGTTGTAATTTTTTTAAGGAACTATTTTGGGGTTCATATAGTAGTGTATTAAATTTTTATTATTTTGTCTTTAGGGGGAAAGATAAAAAACATCAGAATTTTAGTTTGTTTTCTTTTTTAAATATAGATAGTGACAAGGAAAATGTAAAATTGTATTTTACAAAAATTCTTATAAATGGGTTTAACATGAAAATATGATTTAACATAAAAATATGGCCATTTTCTGGTGGCACATTCCCTTTAAATTGTGACTACTGGAGCTAGTCTGCACAGAATCTCAGCGTACATCTTTCTCGTGTGTATGGCTTTAGAAGATGATCACCTCCCTGTATTGAGACTAAGGCATTGTTTGTAGGGAAATAACCACATTGCGGATATCGAAGACGGATGGGCTGTTTATAGCCGATTATGGCTATTGTGGATGAGTAGAATATATCCTCTGTCAGGGGGTGTAGTCTGTTCAGTAATCCGTGCAATTGTTAAAACTGTAATTGCTGATGAATGGTCAGATTTATATGACATGTATATTAGGACGGAAGATGAATCGGTAAGTTGTGGACTAATCTTATAAAACCAACCACGAAGTTACAGCTACCTTCATCAATGATCATCTTAAAGGAAACTGGAAAACCCCTTTAATGTACATTTTCATTTAAAGTTCAGTAATACGCTAAACATAGTATAATATGAGCCCAGACTGTAACTTTGTAGAGTTTTTATTTTCTTCCATGAGAAACTCGTAGTCGTCTTCGAATTGTTATTTTTTGCCGTGTTATTAAACAGGAGGAAACTTATGACAACTGTCTAATAGAAGATCTGTAGCTGCCAATCGCAGTGCAGCATTAATTTTTCTAGAGAACTATAAAAAAGGAAATCTGCAATGTGGTTGCTATGGACAACACGGTCTTTCTTTTGGACAGTTTCATATATCTTCCACATAGTTCAGCACGGTGTCATTTATTGCAGGTTTAATGAAAACTACCAGACAACCAGTATGGTCTCTATTAACCCCTTTAGTCACCTCCAGTACACCCTTTTACCGTGGTCATTTAGGGACCCTAGGCTAGGCCGCTGCCTTTCTTGACAGAGTAGTCTAAGCGCTGCATGGATCTCCCATGCAGCGGAGAATGGGGGTTCGTCTCTCACATGAGCAGCTGGCTCCTGCTCTAACGCCCGGTTCGGTGGCTGTTTAAGCACATAGATGTTGCGGTCAGTAGCAACTGCGGAATCTAAGTGGTTTAGAGGAAGGGGTCTCCCTCTGTCTCCCATCGGCACTCAGCGAATGAGATTGCGGGGTGCCAGTGTGTTCACATGGCAGTCTGGAGCCTAATGAAGGCCTCAAGTCTGCCTGGAGAATCGTAGCTTGCTGGTGACTGTCAGTATACCAATGACAGTATAAGGCCATTGTTTTAGTCCGTATCCGAGCCGCCGTTTTCACTTCAATGGGGCTGCAAAAGATGCGGACAGCACATGGAGTTGCTCTGTTCCGTGGCCCCGCAAAAAAATATAGCATGTCCTATTATTGTCCGTTTTGCGGACAAGAATAGGCATGTCTACAATGGGCCGCCTGTTCTGTAAATTGTGGAAGGCACACGGACGGCTTCCGATTTTTGCGGATTCGCGGTTTGCGAACCCGCAAAAAACTGAACGGTTGTGTGCATGTAGCCTAATACTGTGTACTGCATAGGCAGTCCAGAGTATTATAGAAGTTGTCAAAAGATCGCTTGTTAAAGTCCCCTTGTGGGAGTAGTTAATAGTTAAAGTAAATAACTATGCGTCTGTAACAATCTGTAGTAAACACCATAAAAAAAAAAAGCCAGAATTGCAGTTTCTTTTCTTTTTTTTTTTTTTTTTTTTTGTGATGTGTTTTCAGGACCAAGAGCAGTCGCGTGAATTAAAGAGGACCTTTCACTTATAGGAGCTAAATACCTGTACTTGCGGGGTACCCAATATACTTCCTGCATCCATTCTTCAGGATTTTCAAGATTAAAGGGAACCTGTCACCGGGATTTTGTGTATAGAGCTGAGGACATGGGTTTCTAGATGGCCGTTAGCACATCCGCAATACCCAGTCCCCATAGCTCTGTGTGCTTTTGTGTAAAAAAAAAATAATAATACGATTTGACAAATATGCAAATTAACCTGAGATGAGTCCTGTATGTGAGATGAGTCAGGTACAGGACTCATCTCAGGTTAATTTGCATATGTATCAAATTGTTTTTTTTACACAATAAAAGCACACAGAGCTATGGGGACTGGGTATTTCGGATGCGCTAGCGGCCATCTAGCAGCCCATGTCCTCAGCTCTATACACAAAATCCCGGGTTCCCTTTAATCTTGAAAATCCTGAAGAATAGATGCAGGAAGTATATTGGGTTTTGTTGCAGCTCAACAAAACCCAATGAAGAATACAGTTTTCCCAGTTCTTATTTTTAGTGATTACTACGTAGATGGTTACTTTGTGGCTCCTCCAGCACTTTCCCGACATAATTGCTTTCGCTATATGGCCATAAGATTCATGCATTCCTACTTTTTCTGCAGCGAGTTTCTTTGCCATGTTGCTATATTAAGCCTATGTATGTCGATCTGCAGAAACCTTGGTATTCCAGGCCTGTGTGTGGGCAGAGGTAAATCTGGATTTTCAAATTTTATGACATCCATGGAAGCGTGCCATGGAGATTAAATAGTGTTGTTTATTTCGGCGTGCTTTCTAGATAATATAGTTCCTGCTTGCTCTGATCAACATCCTAAGGGTACAGCAACACTGCGTTTACTGGTCCCGCAGAGTAGCAGTGATCCAATAGAAATAAATGGGATTGCAGCGTGTGTCACAACAAATCCAACACTTCTGGACTTTTTGCAAGTCGGGCTGCAATCCCATTCATTTCTATGGGATCACTGGTACTTTGCTATCCTGGCCTCGACCCAGTGTTGCCATGTAGCCGTATCCTAAAGATGTCCATCCACTTTCGGTAGATGTCTGCCAACAGCTGTTTCTCCTGACTCCACCATACATGTACGGGCTTTGTTTGGTGCCCGATCCTTCACTCATGAATTCTCCATATACATTAGATTGTCCCCCTGAAAACAATGGATTTGGCCACCAATACACTAATGTATATGGGGGCCTTTAAGCTGACCTTACATGTCAGGTAACTCATTTGACTTCTCACCTTCCCATAAACATGACTGCTCATGCATTTTTTCTGAGAAAGACTCTGCTAGACATCTCTGATGGCATCTTATCTTCCCTGAGACAATTGAGCATCCCTGACCCTTCTTTCTTTTGAAATTTACCATTTAAGAGAAAGTGGGATGACCCCCATATATAATGGTCGGCTGGTCCCACCAAAGTTTCGGCCAGGATTTATCTGATGTGTAATATCTTAGCAGTAACTAGATGATGCCAGTGAAGCCTCTTTCTTACGTGCTATATAATGTAGTTGGGTATAGGTGACTTCTGGAGAGTATGGTCCCTTGGTCCCTGCTAGTCGAGTCTTCGAGTTTCCATCATTGCTGCTATTGAAATCTTTCCAGCCACCACTGTATGAACAGTTATGTAAGAGCAGAACGAATTGTCCCTAATACAGGACTGTATCTCCGCAAAGGGAAATAGGAAAACCTCTTCTGAGGGACACATACTTTATGCCAAATATGAGGATATATCCCATCAGATGATGAAATGGGAACTGATCATGCTTTTGACAGACCGCATATAGTTCCCACAGATACAATTGAAGACTAAAGCAAATAGACCTGATGTGGGAAGACGTCTTCTCATCAGTATTCATCAGTATGCTTGGATTAAGCGGATCACATCTGTTCAGTCAGTCCCACTCCTGAGTGCTTGATGGTTTACCGGAATAGTAATTAAGTGGCAGAAAAACAGCAGCCTGTGTGCAGACACCTGCGTGTGTCCTAGTCGTGGCATGAAATGGCAGTCTTCAAATCGAACGAGATAACTCTATTATTTGATGACTCATCTGACACAAATCACAGCAGAGACATTTTTGTTTCATTTTTGTCCTGTACTGAGAAACCACAATTTTAGGCTTTGGAAGACCAATTTTCTGCTCCGCGCAGCACACTTTGAAGTAAGTCATCTATTAAAGGGAACCTGTCACCTCCAAAAAACATCCCAAGCCGCCAGCAGTACCTGACAGTAGCCAGCAGCATGTTTCCGACGATAATTTTCTTCCTGAAGGCCGATGCGGCTAAAGCTCAGAAAACGTTCTTTTATTCCCTGCCCGCACTATTTTCTAGACATGCTTGAAGTGAAGGGGGCACCGGCCTCCTTGCTTCAAGTCAAGATAACCCGCCCCTTCGCTGTGACTGACAGCGCTTATGCAGAGAGTTCGGAAAAGCCGGCGGAACTGCCAGCTGTCAGTCACAGCGAAGGGGCAGGGAAGGATGCGTGGTTACTGTGACTTGAAGCAAGAAGGCTGCTGCTGCCCCCTTGACTTCAAGCATGACTAGAAAATAGTGCGGGCAGGGAATAAAAAAACGTTTTCTGAGCTTTAGCCGCCTCGGCCTTCAGGAAGAAAATTATCATTGGAAACATGCTGCTGGCTACTGTCAGGTACTGCTGGCGGCTTGGGATGGTTTTTGGAGGTGACAGGTTCCCTTTAAGATTCATAAGATTTGGGGAATGTGATTGTGTCTAATTTATATACATTTATGGTAAAACCTGAAACGCTACTGTGTGCTTTCAATATCTTCAATTTGCAAGAAATACCTTGTTTTTCATGAGTATGACTTGTTGACAATTGGCAGCCCTGGCACCTTTAGGGTGGATTATTGTGATGATAGGAAGTTGATGAAACGATGTATATGCCAAGTAGAAAAATACATTTTCCATGCATTCAGATCATTGTATGATCCTGAGCTCCACCATGTCTAGATAAAAAAGAGATCAATGATTATTTCAGAGTCTAGGGAGGCATAGTAATAGTAACCAGCCTTGTGGTAGCCCTGGTCACTTATAATGGGATCTCAACCTTAGATTTAGGCTTCATTCACTGATGCATGAGGCGCACAAAGTCTATGTGAACCCATATAATACCCTGTGGGACATGCAGTAAGACCCCACAAGAGCAAGTTGGAGATTGTTGAGAGTTTGTACTTCTTAAATGGGTTGTCTTGTATAGGTAGCCCATTTTCATATACCCGTTTAGGGAATCTTCTGTTCAGTATGGTCATATTGTGTCAGGAGTGGAGAGCGGTTACAAAGAGTCTCTTACTGACAATACTTATTGCCACGTTTCTACACTGATTGCAACCGGTCAGTTGGGTCCTAGGGTGGACACTTTGTAAAAAATGCCTATTATCAAAGAACTCTTTTAACAGACAGCCCTCAGAGACCAGGAACCAACAGTCAAAAGTAAAAAGTCTTACCTGTTCAGAGAGTTCCTGGTACAGTGCTGGACAACTATCTCCACCTCTTCCGGTACCGTCTGGACCAGAAGTGTGACGTGCCATCTACATGCATGTTTCTGCTGGTCAGTTTATGGCCTCAGCAGTGACCCATATAGGAACAAAACATGATTGCTGAGCTCAGTGACTTACATACTATTCCTGCACAGGTCACTGCTGAGGCCCTGGTCTCGGTGAACCTCTTAAAGGACAATATTAGTCCTCTGTCAGAATTGGGCTCCAGGACAGAAATGTTGGGTGTGCAATCACCAAACAAAAGTGTTTACTCATGTTCGCCCGTGTTCTCTGATTTCTCCATATTTGCGGAAGGCAATTTATTTTGTTTTAAAAAAAAACCCTCTTTGAAAATTTTTCCTTCTCAGCTCAAAATCATTAGTTTGACTTAAAAGGCCATAATAGCATTTATTCTGTGTATAATTGCATGCGCTGAATTGTAGTGCCTGTCATTGACCCTAGAAACCTATGTTTTCAGATAATTGTAACTGAAAGTCTGCCAAAATGCTTGTGCTCTAAAGAAGAACGTCTAAAGAAGAACGTTTTACTTAAAAATATGGGGTTGCTGCATGTTTTAGCCAAAAAAGTTCCTGGGTAACACAAAGAAGCAAAAATCAGATTGACATAATTGGTTATGCAACTTTATGTTCCCCATGTGAAGCCGAGTCACTGTGGTGAGACCTTTAAAATGGGCTTTCCAGCCCATTGAAATGTTTTACCCAAAGTTTATAATTCTATAAAATTACAATCTGTGTAATACTTACCTTGCTGATTCCCCACCACTTCGTGGGCAACCGCCTGGTTTCTGTCTCCTGGCCTCCAGTGATGAGGTTTCAACACAGACATGTGACCAAGCAACCACTCTCTGACCTCTGCAGAGGGACCACTGTTAAAGGGGTTGTCCAGGTTCAGAGCTGAACCTGGACAGCCCTCCATTTTCACCCCGGCAGCCCCCCCTGACATGAGCATCGGAGCAGTTCATGCTCCGATGCTCTCCTTTGCCCTGCGCTAAATCGCGCAGGGCAAAGGCATTTTTCAGAGTTCTGGTGACGTACCGGGCTCTCCATGGGGCTGACAGGAACCCCGGTGACGTCACCGGCACTGATGGGCGGGATTTGGTTCTGCCCTAGCCAGTAAAACGGCTAGGGCAGAGCTAAAGCCCGCCCCTCAGAGCCGGTGATGTCACCGAACACACTGCTGGGCGGAAGTTACCGCCCGGCAGTGTGTTATTAAAAACAAAAGAGCCCGTGCCCTGCGCGATCTAGCGCAGGGCACTGGAGCGCATCGGAGCATGAGATGCTCCGATGCTAGGCTCAGGGGGGCTGCCGGGGTGAAAATAAGGGTATGTCCGGGTTCAGCTCTGAACCCGGACAACCCCTTTAACCGAGAATGCAGAGGGAGTCTAGTAAGATGAGTATTACACAGTTTGATATTTTATAGCTATAACATGTGGATAGAAAAGAAAATACTAACCACGGACAACTGAGGATAATGGAGGGAAAATATCTTGGTGCTCAACTCAAAGCAAAGTCTAATATCAATGTACATACATAAAAAAAATATAAAAAGTTGTGGCACTCACCAATCCTTAAAGGGGTTTTCTGAAATTTTGATACTGATGACCTATCCTCAGGTTAGGTCATCAGTATCTGATCAGTGGGGGTCCGACACTCGGGGACCCCCACGATCAGTTGTTTTGAGAAGGCATCGGCGCTCCTGTGATCTTTGTCTGAGATTTACGAAGTATTAACAGCTAGTTGTGCTTGGTCAATGATCACACAATCAAGGTGGTGCACTCTTTATTTTGGGTTCTGCAGCAGGGTATATGTTGAGGCAGGGTCGCATAAATACTGGGTGGCATCTCCCCTCGCTGTGATATAGGATACCATAGGCTACAATTGTGACATGATAACAGTCATACAGTCGCTGGATATCCTCCTATAGTGTCATCCAAGCTCTTCCATCTTGGACCCATAGTTCAGCCAGGAATAAAAGACAAGAATGGCCATAGTAGCTAAAGGCACTTACACCATCCTACCTAGTGCTGGTCTTGTGTGTCTCTGCACTATGCTTGTTGGCTGTAGGCACTCTCCAGCCCATGAACTCTGATGTGGCCATCAATGGAAAACAGTAGTGTTCAGTGATGAAAGCAGGTTCTGATTTGGTACTAATGATGATGACATCAGAGCTTAAGAGCACCTACTGTCAGCATAGTGCGGAGGCTCACAAGATCAACACTAGGTGGCATGGTGTAATTTATGGCCAACTACTGTATGTCCTTATACAATGATGAACAAATGGGGAGGAGAAAAGCAGAGGAAGACAGCGGCACTGCTCCCGCTAGCAACGCCCTCCCGCCTCTTGTGATCGGGAACTCCTAGGCCCTTATACAATGATGAGTTACTCGCCACACAGAGCTTTACCCCGCCCGGGCCAGTTGATACAAGTCGTGACGTCACTCGGCCAGCGGTAAACAGTGAGAAGGCCGCGGCGTGTCTGCAGTGCCGCTGCCTTCTCAAACAGCTGATCGGCGGGGGTCCCGGGTGTCGGACCCTCGCTGATCAGAAGCTGATTATCTATCCGGAGGACAGTTTAAACAAAGTGCAGAACCCCTTTAAGCTGTGTAGAAGTAGATGTTTTATCAGGCTTTGGATCTCAGCTAGCTCTCAAAAGCCTGTTTCCTGTGACCTGTCTTCTGTGTCTCTGTTACTAGGGATGGATCTTGTCTAACTACAGACAGTGGACTGCAAATTAAGTGGAAGTGAGACCCCTAGTGGCCATGACTTTACACCAAGTTTCTAGATACTTATGATGGGACATCTACTTGGAAAGTACAGTATTGTGTCATCTAATGGGTCACCTCTTGCTGTATAGAAGGCCCGTTTCAGCATTAGGAATGTTTTGTCTCTGGGTTTCTGACATGTCATACAGACATGGAAGGAAACCCAATTCTCCCTACATACCATAAGATTACTGTGCCAGTGAAAGCTGACCTCATTTTGCATTGTGAGTGCACAGAAATGGCTGTGAAATGCACATGAATTGTAGAAAGCAGCTTCCAGTGTCAATTTGAGGTCTGTTCCTTATGCTTTTTGGGCAGCATTCCCCCTCGATTAACTGATTCATTTATTGATCTATGATAACAGCAGTAATTGAGCAGTACACAGGCAGAAATTAGTCTTAAAATACTACATAACTGATCAATAATGCAACATAATGACGATCGTGCTGTTCAGCGTTCTATCCATAATTTCTGTCCTATGCTTTAGTCCCATATTAACAGGGTTTTCTCATCTGGACATACCCCTTTCAATTTTGGAGAAGGCGCCTGTCATTAGCAGGAGAAACTTTTAGCATCTACTGATGTGGTGCCCATTCAGATAAATATGCCCTGCTTTCCGATAGTTCGTGCTTGCAGCACAATCAGTTCCATTACCACCAGTGCATTTTTATTTCCAAAGGTATGTCTGTAGTGGAGGCCATATTTAAATCCTGGTAGATCCTAGATTAAAAATGACTTCAGTCCAATAATTTATGAACCCAGCAATTTTTCCCCCCCCCCTAGTTTGTCAGAGATTCAAAATTGGGGATGGCCAAAGGCAGTAAATTAACTTGAGATAAACATGATAAGGTGTGACTCCCCGATGCAGCTGGTCATATCTGGCTAGGCCATGGCAACTAGTGGCCATATGTGTCCAGCCTCACCATGGGGTCAACCTGTAAGGGGAGGGACACCATTGTGGCACCAGTGTACAGCCAAACCCCACGCAAACATGCAGTAACCAGTGACCGCGCAATTTTTGGGGTAAAACTGAGGTATTACTTTTGAAATGATGTGGCTATAGGAGTGTAATCTGTGGGTCTTACCTCATGTGGGGCATTTGGTAGCAGGGTCAATAAATATGTTCCATTCTTACTCTAAACTTTAAAGGGGTTGTGCAAGAATAGGGGGCTTTTGGCAACACCCTCCCAATTGGCTGGTTTTGTAAAGGGAAGCTCACTTCGCTGATTCCCGGCGCTGACTCCCTGCTCCTTCTTCTCCCGGCCTGCGATGCTCTTCTGGTCTCCTTTTCTGTAAACGTCTGGCTTGACATTGACACAGCCAGACCGGATCTCCTTGCGCCATATGACCATTTGTCATGACGTAAGAGGAGCCGGTCACCACCGCGGCCAGTGATTGGCTACGGCGATGTCAAACCGGATGTTTATAGTGTGGGAGCCCAGTGGAGCGTCGCAGGTTGGGAGAAGGAGCGGCAAGCCAACATCGGGAAGCAGGTAAGTAAGCTTCCCGTTACAGGTTTTGCTGAGTGTGTCAGAGCCCCCCATTCTTGCAGAATACCTTTTAAGATCAAACAAATTGTCCAAGTTCTTATTTGAGTCGGCTATGTAGAAAGCAAGGAACAAGTCCAATCTCCTATTCATGATCATTGCTAGACTTGAAGGACGTGCTGAGATACATGCTGTCGCTATCTGATGCAAAGATCATATCCCTCTTATCTGCAGCATGTAGAATAGGCTGTGTTTTCCTATAGTGTTAATATGCTGGTTGATGGGGGGTGCCTGTGTGCCACACCTAATGGGCAGAGAATGGCAGCAAAAATTGTGTATTTGTAGTTATTATACTTGAGCCGTTTATGAAGGAGTCAGTGTGGAGAAATAGAGGAGTAGGGGTTTGACTTTAGTGTGTTCATAACTTTGGTTGATCTCCAGTAGGAGCCCCTTTTGCTGGATGAAATAGTCCAGCATGCTGCAGTTCCCAGAAGCGCCCTGCATCTTCTGTGGTCATAGGCTTTCATAAGTATGTATTGGTTTCATTGGATGTTCTTATGTGTGTGCTCTCAGCCGCAGCTGTAACACAGCCAGGTGGAACATAGTTAAAGTTGAGGATGACCCAGCAGTCTTTACTGCGCATGCTCATCCTGTGCAGTGAGGACTGGGAAACTGCATGCGCAGTACTGCTGCACGAGGCAACACAAGCAAAAAGTATAGGAAGTCAGTTGGGCATGCCGAAACAGCGAAATAAGAACTACTGAATGATGTGTCCAGTAGCAAAATGAGATAAACACTGACTGGTCATTCATGGTTTGGGTGCATTTAATTTTTTTGAAAATTTAATATATTTAGAAAGATTTTCCATGTAGGGCACACTGAGCCATCAATTAAATCTTGGGAACACCCCTTTGATCTTTATTTGCATGAACTGGGAAGCCCCTCTAACACACTTCTTAACCTTTGTTTTCTACATTAATCATATAGTAAGAAAAAGGGGTCACTAATTAGTAGAAGCTGCATCCTTGTTTAGAAACTGCAGCTGGCAGATCCGTGTAAACTGAGTGGAGCAGATTGTGGTGTTTGTCATAAAATATGTTCTTTTTGGGACAGAAAGTTTGGTTATGCTAAAATATGGTGTAAAGATGATGATTTACAATTCCTGCTATCTAAGAGAAGCCTATGAATGATTATTAGATGACACATGTTAAAACTCTTGTCTATTTTTACTTAAAATTGGTGTAAGGTGCCTGAACGTTGAGAGGCATGGTACAGGTTGATTACTATTAACTGGTTTAAAGGCTATGGACACCTTCAGGGCAATTTTTCTTTGATTGCATTTTACTCATTTTGGACTACAACACATTTTTTCAATTGGTCTTCATTAAAAAAATTCTGCAGTTTTTGTTATACATGGGGTTAAAAATCAGTCTATTTGTAGAATGTCACTCCTGAGTTCCGTGGGCTGATGGCTCATATGAAGCCTGATCTTCTGACCTCCTAAACACCCATTTAAGCCATGTTCTTATGACTTAAGAGTTTAGCTATAGTGAGTGTTTGAGGTCAGGAGATCAGAGATAAGGCTTCACATGAGCCGTCAGCTGACACAACTCAGGAGTCAGTCTGCAAATGGACTGATTTTTAGCTCCATGTATGACAAACGCTGCTGAAAAGTTTTAATAAAGACCAATTGAAAAATTATTTTTATTTCAAAATGAGTAAAATGCAATAATAAAAAAAAGTTGCCCTGATGGTGTCCATAGCCTTTAAATTTCAAGTACAGATGCTGGCTGGCAGCATGCAGTTTCCGTGGCTGGGCTGCACCCTGTACAAGCACCCCAAAGGATTGCAGTTAAAGGGGGTATTTCATCACAGATATTATGTAGAATAGAATGGTGGTCTATGTGGCTACCTGAAAAAGCCAAGTGGAAACAACGGGAGACAACATTGCACATAGCTTTCCTAGTGCCGCTGCTGCTTCATTCTAGGGATCGGCAAGGCTCACAGTGGTGGGGGACAAGACCGTTCCTGCCAATTGATTATTTACTAAAGGTAATATAACAGATGTGGCAAATGATGACGTAGGGTGATAGCACGTGACATTATAATATAGAAGTTTTTACCAATCTTGTTTGACAAGAGGAGACTAAATATGAAACAACCCTTATTATCAAAGTTTCAAGATCTTGTCTTGGTTGACCAATGGGAAGTCTGAACATCTAAATGAGGTTTTCAAACCAACTAACACATGACGAAGGAATAGTCTACAGATCCATCCGTTTCAACACTGACACCTTATAGTAGCCAAGTCCAAGAATATTGCAACACAGCATCTGGTGGTAGTACTATATCAGTATGACTGTGGTTCTAGAAACATATCTCTTGTTGCCTCATATTTTAAGTTTTGTTTTTCTTGATTAGTCTACATGTTTTAATGTTCTTCTATTTTAGTGCTGTGGAAGGCTAAGGTTCGGTTTCCACGTTTTAAGGTTTTTTATGCAGTTTTTGAAGCCAGTGCCAAAAGAAGTCTCGGTATTCAAAAAGACTCAGTATGTATGTTTTCTATTTATGGTCCATTCCTGGCTTTGGCTTCAAAAACGACATAAAAAAATAAAAAATGAACGTGAAAACCAACTCCACCTAAGGGGGCTGTGGCCTGACACGACATGGTGTGAGTTACATATGTGAGCTCTCCTGCCGAACTCCACTAAAATCAGCCTGATTACCTGCCAAATACATTCTGGACCTGCACAAAGGGACGTGTCACTCAGCTGCGGGGATTGCAGTATCATCCTACAGGGAGCAGAAATACGCCCAGGTTGGAGTGGGAAGTTCATTTCCAACATGGCGCTGGTGAGGAGGAGGGGCAGGATCCGCAAGACAGGAGGAGCCGCGGCATAGGTGAGCGGATCAGTAAATATGCCCGCACACAGGAGGGAAAAAAAGAGTGGCACAGGGAGAAAATGGCACCCGATCTCTCATCTGAGGAAGGAGAGAAGTCCACAGGCGAGAAAAGACAAGAGGAGGAGATTCCAGCAAGGCTAACACCTAGTAAGCAAAAAAGGCTGACTGGGAAATGACATAATTCCTCTGAAAAGGAGTCTACTTTAAAGGATGTTATGAAGGAGGTGGCAACCTGTAATACCACTCTTAAATCGCTGTCCATGCAAGTGGGGAGCTTAAGGGAGGATCTGTCCTTGATAAGGAATTGCCTACACAAAATTGGTGAAAGAACCACTGCAGTGGAAAGAAGGGTGTCAGACCTGGAAGATGTAACAGGGCCTCTCAGAATGGCGGCCAAGACAACAGCTTGAGATATAGATGCTTTGTTTGCCAAGACAGACGACTTGGAGAATAGGTCGTGGCGCAATAACATCCGAATTGTAGGTGTTCCTGAGAAGGTGGAAGGTGTGAACTGACTATATAGAGAAATGGATATCCCCCCCACCAGACTGCTTCCCTCTGGGAGATCACCACGTCCGATTTGAGCTAAAATACTTCATTATAAGAACAGGAACACCATACTGAGACGAGCACGAGACCATCCAGATCTATCCATTAATGGTATCTGCATATCAGACTATTTCACTGAATTCAAGAAAAAATGGGCTTGCTTTATGGACATTAAACAGTAATTTCAACACCTTCAAATACCATATTCCATGTTATTCCCAGCAAAATTAAGAGTAGCAGCTATGGGAAATACGCAGTTTTCAAATATCTGGAAGACGCACTGAAGTGGTTGGATCTGCATGAGAATCAGCTGAAGACTAAGGACGTTGGCACATGACGTATACTAGACCGGTTGTTCTGACACTCTATTATGTTTTTCCCCTGATGGGGTGTTTGAGTTGTTATATTCCCTTCTTCTCCCCCATTCTCTATCTAATTCCTTATGTTATAGTTGGGAGGGGAGGAACATATCGCCACCGGCAGTACAGACCCAAAAGGGACTTAATGCTACATTGGAGAGGTACCTACAGCAGCCTTGGCGCAGGAGTGTGAGTAGCATGTGGACTTGACCAAGAGACTCTAGTCCATGCAATTGAAAGCACAGCGCTGGGCCATGTTGCAGAATATGTTGGGCAAAGGAGTGTGGTTATGCCCATGTTAGGTAATCTATAAGGCCTATTACAGGGCACATTGTTTGAAATGTTCTAATTGGGGACAAACAAAGGTGGTGGTGGGGATTACTCCAACATTGGTAAAAGGTCAAGGATCGGGCAAAGCTCTATAGATATATGATATGCATGGCTTATTGGGTGGAATTACTGGATTATATTCAGAAATGACTTATATGACTAAGATAATTAGCTGGAGAATGTGAGGGGAATGACAGATGTGGCGAAGCGCCAAAGCATATTTGACGAGATTTCACCTTGCCATATACAGCTTACAAGAGACCCATTTGACCAAACGGACGTTACATAATGTAGGGAAGTCATGGGTCGGCCATTTGGTGCATTCGGTGTTCTCCTTCCATTCCAGAGGGGTAAGCATTTTAATACACAGGAACTTTTGCTTTGAAGGTATTAGTGACCCGGAAGGGAGATATGTATGTTTATACTGTATTCTAGATGGTGTGCGAATAATTTTGGTGGTGGTTTATGTTCCCCCTCCGTTCTCGTGGTTCCTATAAGACTAATAATTAAATTTTTGGCCTCCTACGCAGGGATTCCTTGGATTCTGGTAGGGGATTTTAATAATGTACCTGACGAGAACAAGGATAGATGTAGGGTTGCTGGGCCAGGAAGGTGGGCGGGCCCCTCCTTTCTATATAACATATTGACAGAAGTGGGGCTGTTGCATGTCTGGAGGTTACAGCACCCGGCAGAGCTCACATTTTCATGTAGTTCTTCCACATACCCTTTATTATCGAGAATCGACTTGGCTGTAGCTAATAACTGTATGTACCCATTAGTACAATCTTCCAAATACTTACCTAGATCTATATCAGATCATTGTCCCCTGAAGATTGAAATATCCCTATGTGCAGACACTAGGCTGGGACTCAGGATGTGGAGATGCAACGCTTTTTGGTTGCAGATCTTGGTTGATATGAAAGATGTTAAGGCTGCATTGAGGGAGTATTTTCTTTTTAATGCAGGGACGGCATCTAGGCACGTGATATGGGGCACCATAAAAAGCTTCCTGAGAGGGATATTAATCCAGTCTATTTGTAGGCATAAATCAAAATCGAGGGAGGCAAATACTCGTATGCATGAGAAGGTTAAAGAGGCAGAGTCAGCATTTGTGCTAGCTCTTTCAGTGCTGTCTAGTATACAGTTGAAAGAAGCGCAGGAAAATCTGAGATACCACCTGCTCCAAGTGGCAGACAGAAAGAGATTTTTTTTTTTTTTTAAGCAGCGTCTCTTTGAAGAAGGGGAAAGAGTAGGGCATTTATTATCAATCATTTCAAAACCGCAGCAAGGATCGACATGTTTTACAGAGTTAGTGGATTCTCAAGGACAGAGGAGGACAGGTACTGGGGATATACTAGATACTCTGGAGGGCTTCTACACCTCCTTCTATACATCTAAGATTTCATGCTCAGAAGATAAGATAGTGGACTTCTTGAAAGGGATTGACTTTCCCAAACTACCTCCAGAAGCAAGAGCATCGTTAGAAGGCCCGATAAGCTTAGACGAACTTGATGAAGCTCTGAAAAGCATGGCCAATGATAAAGCTCCAGGCACAGATGGACTTCCTGTGGAGATACAGTATATAAAATGTTTCAAGGGGCGTTGCTCCCAGAGTTGCTGAAGGTCTTTCAATATTCTCTAGAGGTGGGCACTCTTCCTGCACTGATCCCTTTAATAGTCTAAGGCCTCATGCACACAACCATATGTTTTTTGCAGTCCATAAACCATGCAAAACACAGACACCGGCCGTGTGCATGCCTACATTTTCTTTTTCCATTCAATAGAATATCCTATCCTTTTCTGCAAAATGGGCAAGTATAGGACATGTTCTATCCTATTTGCGGGACGATGGCCTTGACATGCACAGTGTGATGTCCATATTTTTGGAAGCCCCATTGAAATGATGCTGTTGTGAGCATAGGGCCTGACTGTTATGAGCAGACTCGTGGACCTCGTTAGGGTGTATTCACTCTGCATTTGCAGTGTTCATCAGAGGTTTACAAGTAGCGATCAAAATTGGAGAACAACACGCAATTTCCGAAATGTCAAGGTCATAGTGTAGTCCTATGTGAATATATCCTAACATTAGTAAAATTGCTGTATTTTAAGATTATTTCATAAATTGTATTTATTCTAAAGCACAGAGTAAAAATGTAAATTAGATAATTGAAAAAGAACACTGATCAAAATTAGAGAACACTTTCAGGTACCCACAAGTTATTGGTGTTAATCTGGCAACTGGTGTTAATTTCCTTAATGACCTGACAAACCCTATTTAACTGGCAGCCTAACTTTCCAGTTTTTACTGACTTTGCCAAAATGGTGTGCCGTTCCAAAGGGACCGAAACCCTCTGGCAGCAGGTTGTCCAGATGAAGGCCAAAGGGGTGACCCTATCAACCATAGCAAGAGAAGTTGGTCGTTCCAAGTCTGTGATTTCTAGAATATTGCATCTTTACAACATCACAAACTCATTAAAGTCTCCCAAGAAGGCTGGTCTTCTTCGAAAGACAAATGCAAGAGAGGACAGGATAATGCGGAGAATCTCTATGGGTAATCGTTTCAACACTGCAGCTGGAATTGCTCGCCAGTTCAGCACTGAACAGGGTAAGGATCTGTCTCGTCAGTGTCTTGATGTTTAAGAGCATTTGGACTGAAAGCCCACTCTCATTGGCCAAACCTCTCATTGGCAGAAAGAATCAAAAGGCTAGACTCTGACTTTGCTGAGGAGCATGTTATGTGGACAGAGGAGAAGTGGTCCAGAGTTCATTTTATTGATGAAATAAAGTTTAATTTATTTGGGCCTGATGGGACACATTATGTTCGTTGACAAACTGGGGAAAGACTGAACCCAAAGTGTGTAAAGTCAGTGAAAGGTGGAGGAGGAAGTGTCATGGTTTGGGGAATGTTTTCTGCAGCAGGAGTTGGACCTCTCATACAGCTACATGGGCAGAGTGAATGCAAGTGTGGATCAGAACCTTCTTCATCACATGGTTCCTTCCTTGCGTTCATCACTCAATCAGTCAGCAATTTTCATGCAGGACAATGCCCCCTGTCACACAGCAAAACGGGTAAAGAAGTTCCTTAAAACTGAAAACATTGAAAATAAAATGGCCAGTCCAGAGTCCTGATCTAAACCCAATAGAAAACCTCTTGAAAATCCTTGGTGACAAAGTTATGGTCAAGAAACCCACAACAATCGCAGAACTGTTGAAGAGACTGGAAGAAGAGTGGACCAAAATCACACTAGAGCAGTGTGAGAGACTAGTGATGTCCTGTGGCCGCAGATGTGCTGAAGTCATTCAAAGCAAGGGCCTGTACACTTCTACTGATTGGTGACTGGTGTAACCTTCAGAAAATTTAGTTAGAATCTTTCTTTGTGCTACAGTCATTGCTGTTCTCTAATTATGATCATCAGGTTTTTTGAAAAATACACGTAAAGGTTTTATGTTGATATACTTTGGTTATTTTGGAAAACACTGGTCTAATGGCAGGGTGTACCCCTTAAACCTCTTTCACACAGGTGTCGCGGGTGAGGGCCAGATGCATTCAGGATGCATTGCGGGAAACCTGCGCGAATAGGCATGCAATTTCAGTCAGTTTTACCTGTGATTGTGTTCCGTTGCTGTTTTTTTTCTGCGCGAGTGCAATGCGTTTTGCACGCTCGAGATAAAAAGCAGAATGTGGTACCCAGACCCGAACCCGGACTTCTTCACTGAAGTTTGGGTTTGGGCTTTGGTGTTCTGTAGGTTTTATTATTTTCTATTATAAACAGGTCCTTCTATCTATATTCATGGTGAGCGTGATGACGTCAGCAAAGGTCTTTTTGCAGGTCCTTCAAGAAGAGGATCCCAGCTGTGCGATCAAGTGGATGAGGTGAGTAATGTTTTTATAATTTTTTAACCCTCAATTGACATTGGACTTTGCATTCTGTATTTGGAATGCTATTATTTTCTATTATAACCATGTTATAATGAGAAATAATAAAGTAAATAGGGTCCCGGGTCACTCATCCCTCGTCTCCTTAGCAACCATGCGTGAAAATCGCAAGCAAGTGCGGATGTGATGCGATTTTCACGCAGCCCCATTCATTTCTATGAGGCCTGCGTTGCGTGAAAAACGCAGAATATAGTACATACTGCGATTTTCACGCAACGCAGAAGTGATGCGTGAAAAACATGCTCATGTACACAGCCCCATTGAAATGAATGGGTCAGGATTAAGTGCGGGCGCAATGTGTTCACTTCACGCATTGCACCCGCGCGGAATACTCGACCCATGTGAAAGGGGCCTTACAAAAAATCCTTCAAATGATGATCAACGTAGATTACATTATTTCTGGAAAAAATCAAGTGTTCATAAATTGTTCTCTAATTTTGATCGCCAGTGTACAGGAGAATCTCGTGGTGTATATACCTCCATAGGCCACTGTATGGGTTGTTGGATGCCTCTGTATTGAATAGCATAGTTGACTACACTAGCCAATGGAGGACAAAAGGACACTCTTTTGGCCTCTATCGTGTGAGTGAAGGCCAGTGGACATGTGTGAAGCTTTGTATGTCAAATGCCCTCGTTCTGTCTAGGCTCTTTATACCACTTTTTATCCTCTGAGTTATGTCACAAGGCTCTGTAAATAATAAGTACCGCCACCTCCGCTAGAAAGTTATTGAATTAGCTACATTTCCAATGTCTCCTGCTGTCAATCATGCAAGGCTGCAATTTCCTGGAGGGAGGTAATCAAGAATTCTCTTCTGAATGTGGGGTACGGAGCATTTTTCACTGCATTATTAAGTAAATGGCTGAAATCAAATGAATTCTTGTGGCTTCTACAATGGGTTTCTTATTGTAACCACCCTGCTCCTTCTGCCATTCTCTTCTGTAGACCTGGACTGGTATTTGAAAATGCCAGCTCTACTGCTGAAGTTTTCTACGCAGAGCATTTCAGATGACACATAAAAGGTTGACCTTTCCTAGAAGATCATTCTATTTTATCTCACTTATGCTTTGTGCGCTGCAAAATTCATGTTTCTTTGTTATCGCCGTGGTCTGACGCTACTATATTGTGCTTTTTTCCATCCTTTACAGCAAGACGTGCAGCACTATGGCCAATCTTTTAGATAAAGTCTACCTGACATCCACATTCTGCATACTTCATTTCAGACCAGCTTAAAATATGGGCTGTCCCACTACACTCTAGGCGCTTGAGCAGTGAACTGAGGTGTAGTGGCCACGGCTTGATCTGTATACTGCTCGTGTATACTGTCAAGTCTCTACCTATAGATAAGAGTTACCCGTCATTTGGGTTTATGCATTAAAAGGGATTACCTGTTCAGTATAATCCCCTGGGACTCCCATGTACTTGAAAAAACGACCAACCACTTCAAATATACTGTAAAATCAGGAGTTTTGGCAACCAAATCTTTGTAGATCAACTACTACTTTTTGACCCAATCCCATTTAAAAACATTTTTTTTCCTGCCTATGGAGGTGCCTGCAATACTGCATATGTATTTTTCCAAACTGGACGAGCTTTTTAACAGCTCAAGAAAGTGCCTTTGAAAAAAATATTGAAATTTCTTTGGCCACATTGGTATGTGTTTTGCTGAAATTAATTACTGAGTATTATTTGCCATATTTCAAAGTTTCCAGAAATCTAGAATGGGGTAGCAGACCTTGCTGCAGCTTTTAAGAACATGATTAATTTTTAATAGCAGATGCTTGTCTCTATCCTGCCAGTATCTTAGATGTGGAAAATGAGTTTCCGACTTCCCATTCCTGGACGCATCTCCCTATAGGCTTCTTGCCGTTCTACAGATGAATCCCAGTGCCAAGGAACTGTTAAATAACTGGCATGAGATTCATTTTGCTAGCACACAGCTGGGCACTCCAGTCACAAAGCATCTGTTTCTCTTTAGACTTTTTCAGTTGATCTGGTTTCTAGACTGTGATACATGGAGAAGTTGAACGGCGAACGCATTACACCAAAAGGGCTCTGGGTGAATGCAACTCATGTGTGCTTGGAACTGCTTTTCTCTTATAATTAGACCAGTGTTCGAAAATGAAGCAGATGATCATTTGTTTGGTGATGTGTCCAGCTTTATAGAAAGCCCACAAGTAAGGATTTAAAGAGGTGGCACAGTGTACCTTGTACTTCATGGCAACCATAATTTAAAAATGCATACTGTAGTAGCATGGAGATGTTGAGAGAGGACACGATCCAACAAGTCCAACTTATAATTCTACAATGTTGATCCAGAGGAAGACAAAAAGCCACACGTTATTTTCATCTCAACATTTATGGCATATCCACTGGATGTGCCATAAATGTCCAACAGGTGTGGGGCCCCTGACCCCCATCTTGTGTCTGCCATGAATGGAGGAGTAGCCACACATGCACGGCTGTCTTTTCACTTCTATGAGCGGTCCAAAAATGATCCAAAACACTATTTTCTAAAGTAGAGGGCTGCATGTGCATGCCCATCTCTTATTTCATAGATGCTGTAAGACAGGCATTGGGGGATCTCCATTCTTGAGAGGTGTGGGTACCAGATGTGGACCTGTTGGACATTTATGACACATTCTATGGATATGTCACAATTGTTGAGATGGGAAATTCAAATAGGCAATGTACATCTTCCTCATAGGGGTTTTTGTCTTCCTCTGGATCAACTTTGTGGAATTATAAGTTGGACTTAATGGACCATGTCATTTTTCAACCTTACTATGCTACTCTCAGACATTTAGGGCATATCCTGTGGATATGCTATAAATATCTAGATGGGAAAAACCCTCACCTACTGTGTTCTTCTCCCATCCCTCGTGGGCAGGGTCCTCCCTCCTTCTGTACCAGTTTGTAACTCCTCTTGTTCATGCTTAGTGCAATTGTCTGTATTATGTATGTATAGCCCTTTTCATATGTACAGAGCCATGGAATGAGTGGTGCTTTGATAATAATAATAATATGGTTTTCCAATCTAAATTTAAAAGAAAAAAGTAAGGACACTCATCTTAAAAAGGCCAATCGTTCCTACGTCGTCTACATCTGAGCGCCTCCAGACGAGCTCTTTGAACACATATCACCCCTTAGGCCAGTAATTGGCTGCAGTGGTCACCTGATCAGACAGAATCTTCACTTTGTACATAGTAATAAGTTCACAGTCTTTCACAATACTGCAATCCACCCATTTTGTTGACCTTCTCTTCCCTTGCTTCTTTCAGAATATTTGACCATGCATCAAATATGGGGCATAATGGTTTTTAAAAAAGAAGCATTACTGACCTCACTGTTCTACTGCTGTTCCGGCTGTGACCATATTTTTTTTTCCTGGTCCCGGCTCCACTCTGGTTGCAGTAGTGTCCTGCCTTAGCTAGTGATTGGTTGATAAGGCATCTACAGACATTTCATGGTTGTCAAGTTTGGATTAGTAAGTAGACAGTGACCCACATGTATGATGACTTAAATCCCTCTGGGCTACATTTTGGTTAACCCCTTTAGTGGGCCTTCACACATGACATTTGGTTGCAGAAATTTGGGCTACTGAAAATTAGTTCCATTCATTGGCATGGGGTTGTTTTGGCAGCAAGCACACGGATTTCTGTAAGGGCTCAGGCACACAGCCGTAGCTGTTTTTACTGTCTGCAAATTGTAGATCCACAAAACATGGATACTGCTCATGTGCGTTCTTCATTTAGCAGAAGTGAAGGTTCTGCTGTCTGTAGAGCATTACTATCCTTGTCCTTAAACAGACAAATATAGGACATGTTCTATTTTTTTTGCGGGTGCTAGGGAACAGACATACGGATCTTTTGTGGCCCCTGTTGAAGTAAATGGGTCCTCATCCGACCTGCAAAAAATGTGAATCGAATGCAAAAAAAAAAAAAACACGGTTGTGTGCACGAGCCCTAAGCGCCTTTCGGGTGAGAAGGACAGTTGGAAATATTTCTACAACTAAATCTGCCACGTATGAAGGTACCCGTAAGTGTTAGGCATAAGAAAAGAATAAGGTTAAGTGGTCAGGTGAAAAAATATCCACTTGACCAGAGATGTTTTTCACTTTTTTCTTTACGCGAAGAGTTTATGACTTTGTCATGAAACTTCAGTGCTTTTTATGCTTACTTCAGCCAAAAATTGTCATGAACATACCACATGACTGGAAGCCTTCTACTTCTAAGACGATGAAAGTTTTGCCATAGACATAAAATAATGGTAGGTCTGAAAGATTCTCTTAGGGTACTTTCACACTAGCGTTTTGGCTTTCTGTTTGTGAGATCCGTCATGGGCTCCCACAAGCGGTCCAAAACTGATCAGTTTTGCCCTAATGCATTCTGAATGGAAAAGGATCTGCTCAGAATGCATCATTTTGCCTCAGTTCCGCCTCCATTCTGCTCTGGAGGTGAACACCATGCTGCCTGCAGCGTTTTGCTGTCCGCCTGACGAAACAGAGCCAGATTGTGTCAGAGAAAACTGATCCGTCCCCCATTGCATTTCAATGGTGTTCGGAATGGATCCGTCATGGCTATAGAAGACATAATACAACTGGATCCGTTCATGACGGATGCATGCGGTTGTATTATTGTAACAGAAACGTTTTTCGCAGATCCATGGCGGATCCGCAAAAAACGCTAGTGTGAAAGTAGCCTTAGTCTTCACTTACTGCTTATTTTAGGGAAAACTGTACAATTGGATATCCAATTTTTTAATTCCATTAATATGGGCCAGTAATGGTCCTACATATCCGTAGAGATAAATTAGTAAAATGTGTAAAACCTTAGCATTATAGATTGTCTCTACTTCTTTTACTTTTGTCAATGGAGATGTGAGAACTTATGTGGCAGGCATTACAAAAGGGCGCAGAGGGGCCTGTATGTGAGGCAATGTGCTAGTTACAGAACTGTATATTCTAATTAAATTGTCGCAGGAGGTCACAGAACTAATTTTGGCTGCAGGTGCAAGTTAGTCTACCTTGTAAATATTCTTAGCAGTGCTTTGCTATGATTGGACATTGTTCGGTGTCTGTAGGTAACATAGTCACTCTTGTGATGGCCTGCAGAATTACTGGAATATTGGATTTTACTGTATATGTTATGGAATATACTATAATATATGCTTTGATCCACCATAGCCTTAAAAACCCCGAAAGGTGAAGTTGAATAAAATTGATTATCTTGTGACAACAGCATCTGTCACTTAGGCAGCAAGCGGATATTCGTTTCTCGTAATTGGTGTGCGGAAGCAGGAAAAAATCGGCAATTGTAAGGACGGACCTGGTCAAAGTGTGATGACTAGGTCAGAGCATCTCCAAAATAGAAAGTCTTATGTGTTGTTCCAACTATGCAGTGGTTAGTACCTACAAAGGGTGGTCCAAAAAGGAGAATTGGTGAACTTGCAACAGGGTTATGAGTTTCTGAGCCGTAACTTACAGGACTAAGGCCTAGTTCACACTTTAGTGGTTTCCATCAGTGATTGCGAGCCAAAACCAGGTGCTGGTCAACAACACAGAACAGATGAAATCTTTCCATTATACTTTCTCTGTGAAGGCTTCACTTCTGGTTTTAGTTCACAATCACTGATGGAAATTGTGATCTAGGCCTTACTGGATCTTTTGGTGCCAGTGTTGATGCCAAGTCTTGTGGAGGCCATGCATTGAAAGGTCAGCGCTGTTTTTGTGGCATGAGTTGAGTCTACACAATATTAGGCAGGTGATTTTCAGGTTATGGTTGGTTGGTGTACACTTATAATTTAACGTTTCGCTGTAGTAAATAGTAGAATATCAATAAGTATTGATTACGGAATAGTTTTTATGGAATGTGTAAGTATAGACTAACCAAGATGTAGTTAGTGAGCCAACCCACTTAGTCATTTTAGCGGTTTTACTCTGTCCCATAGACACAGCCCTATACTGGCAGAACTTAACGTATTTCATGTGCTGAGAATGGACTTGGTCATCATTGTCCATGCATCATGCTGTTCAGTGATTGCAAGAAATGCCAAAGGAAGAAAAACATGTCATTTTCTTAAATTATTCCTTCCAGGTAATGCAAACTAGCAACAGATAAAATGCAGTCGGGGCATGAATAATAAAATAGACTTGATTGCCTTGCGTGAAAGTTAAGATAGCGACCTTGTCAAAGGGGCACTTAGAGCTCTTTGGAGCCAGATGTTAGATAAAGGAGCATTAAACCTGTGAAGGTGGCTTTAAAAGCTGTCAGTACAAAGAATACCTTTTGTGCTCTTCAACAGAACGGTATCATGGGACTTGTACTGTATGAAGACAGGTCGGCAAGATGTAAAGAAGCAGATCTCCTATCCTGCTCAGTATTTAACAAGAACTGGAATGAAAATAAAGGGAAAAAAAGGCTTGCATGTGACCACGCTAAATGAATTAAGGGGAGCCTGTCAAGCTGAACATTTAGTCTGAGCTGCAGGAAGCATGTTATAGAGCAGGAGGAGCTGAGCAGATTGGTATATTTGATTTTGATTTGTCATTACACATGTATAAATACAGAGTAACGAGATACAGTTTGCATCTAATCAGAAGTGCAAAGAGCAGCAAGTGCAATAAAACAGGTTATATACAGATAAGGGTAGTGAAGAAGGTACAGGTGTTTATATTGCTATACAGAGAGCAAATATACAGATGTACTGATTTATACATATATATATACAGATGTGCTAATGTATACGTATATAACAGAGACTTATGCTCTGACAGTCTCCCAAACTATAGCAGTAACCAATGTGAACATACAGTAAATATTGAGAATGAATGACAGTCATGGGAGGGATGGAGGGCAGTGTAGAGGGTTAAGTGAGTGTGGATGGAAAGGTTCATCGAGGAACGGAGTTCAGTAGGGTGACAGTTGTGGGGAAGAAGCTGTTCCTAAACCTGCTGGTTTTAGTCTGAAGGGTCCTGTAGCGCCTTCTAGAGGGAAGGAGCTGAAAGAGTTTATTCTCAGGATAAGTGGAGTCCCTAAGAATGATGCGTGCCCGGTGGAGACATCTCTTCTTGTGAACATCCTCAATAGTAGGAAGTGGAGTCCCTATGATGCTTTGGGTGGTTTTCACCACCCGCTGCAGTGCCTTATGGTCAGCCACAGAGCAATTTCCATACCAGACTGTAACACAGTTGGTCGGAATGCTCTCTATCGCACATCGGTAGAAGTTACCCAGTATGTCAGCAGACAGGTGGTTTTTCTTTAGTGTCAAGTGGGCAGTCCTGTGCAGTGAGTGACAGCCTTACGTGTATGACTCTACATGCATAGTTGATTAGGTCCCACCAATGGACTCTTAAGTCCAGAATCATTAGAGATATAAATTAATATACAGAGGTCCCTCAAGTTAGAATATTAATTGGTTCCAGGACGACCATTGTATGTTGAAACCATTGTAAGTTGAGTTTCAAAGACCCCAAATTTAATCAAGATGAGAGAAAATGAAGATTTTGGAAAAATAAGCAGGTAACTAAGGCAGATACAACAAGTTCCTCCATATAACAGTCAAGAATAGCCGCTGACTAGTAACTAAGACAGATATTTTACCAGAGAAGTGACCTTGATTGGTTGGATCTGAGTCTGAGGCATTGTATGTTGAGTCTAGTTTTAACTTATGATAGGTCAGAAAAGACCCTTGTATGGTGAAAATATTGTATTCTGAGGAATCACTGTATTTCAGTTCTAGTGAACCTTTTCCCACTAACGAATATCTCAATATATATAGTTCTTCCTGCTGTATAACATGATCCTGGCAGATCAGAAAGTTTCTCTTTATGCTTTTTTTGACCACTTGAAACTCACACTGGTTGTCATTTTTACAGAATCCTCTAAAAAAAGGTGACAGGTTATCCTGTTGCTAGGCCATAAACTGATCAACTGCAATGTGGGGAGAACTCTAGCAGCAGATGTGTCACCAGGAGTCATGGATGTGCTGCTCTATGTGTTCTACTTGGACAGCACATGGATCCATATATTTCCATGTGTCTATGCAGACGCCCAAAGTCATGCACTGCTTTGGTCTGTGTTATGGACCAAAGATACCAAGTCAAGTCTAAGGTCTGTGAAACCATGGACAGAACATGGATCCATTGCATAGAACATTATTTAAAGGGTCACTAACTTTTCAAAAGACTTTTGATGTCCTAGAGAAATATCAAAATTTTAGATCAGTGGGGATCTGAGCACTGATAAACCCACCGATCCCCAGAACAAGGGGAGAGAAGTGGGCGCATGACATGCGTGGTCTCTCTCCTCCCTGCACGAGACAGGCTCCATAGAAGTCTGAGGGGCCTGTCTCTATACCATTTTCAGCAGCGAGGAGAGAGCGTGATATTTGTGCTCTTCTCTTCTTTAGTTCGGTTAGTGGGGTTTTCAGCACTCAGACCCCACCTATGTAAACTTTTTAAAATGTGTCTGACATATGAAAAGTTTTTAGAAAAGTTAGTGACCTATTAAAATGCTATAACATTTTTTTTAAAGTTGCAGTTTTTTGTGAAAGCAGGAACCCAATCAACCACAGTCCAAAAGACATGGAGACACATCCTGAACTTGGACCTTAGTGGTTGGAAAACTTAGATGCAACACAGTCCGAACCCTAACAGGTTGCCCACTGAAATCAATGTACTGTCCATATAATGCACTGGTCCTCCAGAGAACGAGAGATTCTGTGCCTTAGGTAATGATGAGGATTCTTAATGAAGACCTTTCATCTATTAACATAAGACGCACCGGCCTATAAGACGCACCTAGGTTTTTGAGGAGGAAAATAAGAAAAAAAATATTTTGAACCAAAAAGGTGCACTTTTGGTGGGTTTTGAACTAATTGTGGTCTGTGGGTGACGCACTGTTATGGGGGATCTGTGGGTGGCACTGTTATGGGGGATCTGTGGGTGGCACTGTTATGGGGGATCTGTGGGTGGCACTGTTATGGGGGATCTGTGGGTGGCACTGTTATGGGGGATCTGTGGGTGGCACTGTTATGGGGGATCTGTGGGTGGCACTGTTATGGGGGATCTGTGGGTGGCACTGTTATGGGGGATCTGTGGGTGGCACTGTTATGGGGGATCTGTGGGTGACACTTATGGGGGATCTGTGGGTGACACTTATGGGGGATCTGTGGGTGACACTTATGGGGGATCTGTGGGTGACACTTATGGGGGATCTGTGGGTGACACTTATGGGGGATCTGTGGGTGACACTTATGGGGGATCCTCTCTGGATGGCACTGTTATGAGGATGAGGATCTGTGAATGACAGTTATGGGGGGGATCTGTGGATGACACATATATAGCATCTTATGCTGTCATCCACAGATCCCCTCCATAAGTGTCCCTGTAGTGAATGACCCTCAATACAGGGGGTGGGGGTCGCATCTGCTTTAATGACAGTGGGGCCCGTGCAGTGACTATTCTACTACACGGGCCCCGCTTACTGTATAATCATATCTCTCTAATAGTTAATTGTTCTATGCATGTAATCGCATAATGAGCGCTGTGTATTACCGTACTTAAAACTAGCAGCGCTCGCCGTTCGGAGCAGAGAGGAGGCAGGAGGCAGGCCGGGAGGACGGGCGCTTGCAACGTGAGTCATACGTCACGCGCCTGCGCCGCCTGCTTCATTCATAAGTGGGCGGTGCAGGCGCGTGACGTATGACTCACGCTGCAAGTGCCCGTCCTCCCGGCCTGCCTCCTGCCTCCTCTCTGCTCCGAACGGCGAGCGCTGCTAGTTTTAAGTACGGTAATACACAGCGCTCATTAGCGCTCATTATGCGATTACATGCATAGAACAATTAACTATTAGATATGATTATACAGTAAGCGGGGCCCGTGTAGTAGAATAGTCACTGCACGGGCCCCGCTGTCATTATTAATGCAGATGCCGCCCCCAGACCCTCCTCCCTCACAGCTGATACACCCGCCGCGCGGCATCGCGGCGGGTGTATCATTGAAAACTGGGCAAAATAAGCTACATTTGCCGTATAAGACGCACTGCTATTTTCCCCCCACTTTTGGGGGGAAAAAAGTGCGTCTTATACGGCGAAAAATACGGTAGATATTTGAAACTGGATTTTCTGTACCATCTTTCTCTTGTACATTGTAAACTGTAATACCCACATGGACTGGCCAGGTTTCTAGAGCTCCTGAATGGCCTAAATATCTGCACTAGAACTTTTGTTCACATAACGACCAATAATAGTGTGGTGTAAAATATAAGAGTGAAACTGGATCGCACATCCTCAATACTATGCTTTTATCTAATAACTGCTTCTCAGGATAATTACCATCGCTTCTCAGCGCAATTTATCGTATACCTACCCTTATGTTGCATGCTGTACATGAGGCATTAGTATACAATTTGATCAAAAAGCATAGGCCCACTCACCACGACAAGGTTGCTTCTTTGAATGGGAACCTACTCTAAATTTGGCGCAGCGCTGCGCGGCAACCACCGGCACCAAAGCACTGCACCAGCAGGCAGCGGGACCCAGCAGTCAAACAGCACCCCGCTGTCTGGCAAAGCCACCCTGGTACTGGGCCCCACCAACCCAGCAGCACAGCACCCATTCAAAGAGGCAACCTTGTCGTGGTGAGTGGGCCTATGCTTTTTGATCAAATTGTATACTAATGCCTCATGTACAGCATGCAACATAAGGGTAGGTATATGATAAATTGCGCTGAGAAGCGATGTCAGTTATCCTGAGAAGCAGTTATTAGATAAAAGCATAGTATTGAGGGGGTGCGATCCAGTTTCACTCTTATATTTTACACATTAATAGTGTGGTACAGGACCAAAAGGAAGTATTCATTTCAGTCCATCCAGTCTTTGGTTTTAAATGTTTCCACAAAAAAAAGGATGCAATTAATTTAAAAGGGTTGTCCCACGAAAAATATTGTGCAGTTTTCAAACCAGAACCTGGATGTGAATACTTTTGTAATTGCATATATTTAAAAATGTATTAAAGCTACTGAGATAGTCAATGAAACCCATCTGTATAGCGCCACCTGTAGTTTACTCTTTTTCTAATTTCTCTGACCTGCTCACTGAGATGGTAGCACATGGTCGGCTCCATCCGTCCACTGCCACCTGCTGCAGCAGACAGGACCCCCCCCTCCCGGGAGCGCATGCCCCCTGAGATACCAGCATGATATAAATCTAGCAGAGCAATGAATGGGGAGATCTCTGCATCCATGTGAGGTACAGGGCTGGTTCTCGCTTAGAAAGAGATTGTCATGTACTATATGGTGTCTGATTTTCATTTAAAATCTGTCTCTATTTGCTGTTGCACTAGCTCTCCATTCATCAACCAGGAGGACCAGGATGAATAGTGCAATATATTACAGCTTGGTAGGAGTGCATTTGCAGCAATACTTTGTGGCAGGACGTCCTTTGATTGAGAATGTTAGCTTTTTTATTTCTACTGAAGCCGCTGTTCAACGCACTTTTAAGACGGGCGTCGTTTTGACAGGAAGAAATTGAGGTTTTGATTATTTGATTGTTATAGGCAGCTCGTGAATGTTACACCAACATTTTAATTAAGGAATCCTGACCTAAGTGGAAAGTACAGCAGAACACCGCGTACGCATAGTTTTTATCCGTAAGCCCTTACTTGATTAAAAATGACGTTTGCCTGCTGGCTCTAGCACCTGCTAATGACCTACAAACAGATTATAGGCAGCGGAGTGTGGACACTACCATTAAGCTTAGTTTTACCGAGGATTCGCTTAGAGATTTTTAACTTGTTGATTAAACCACATGCAAGATAAAGTAGTGGAAAAAACTCTGCATTCTCTACATTGCTTCTTGTGGTGTGGCAGCGTTTCAAGTATTTCATCTGTATGAGTGAAATCAGGAACAGGAAAAGATCCAGGGTCAAATTTCGGAAAGCTAAGAGAAGCTGTGTGGGTTGCCTATAGGAGCCAATCGCAGCACGGCTTTCATTTTTCAACAGCCGAAGACAGAATTAAAGCTGCACTGTGATTGGTTACTATGGGCAACTGAGGAAGGTTTTCTTTAAGACCATTTCATAAATTTCCCCCATTCTTAGCTATGGCATGACATGCACAGGATTGGCAGACATGGAGACAAACTGAGGCAGAGAAAGCAGGGACATGTTTGTGTAGCCTCCAATATGGCTGTCTGCCTATCCCCGATGATGGCAAGAGTGCAGCTGCGGAGCACAAACTACTGTTCTAATGAGGAAAATGCTGCGTTTTAAAAGGAACCATGTTGATGTTGAACGTGCAGTCCAAAGTCTGTGAGCAGAATGTTATAGAGCAGGAGGAGCTGAGAAGACTGAGGTATATATAATTCTGTGCTTAGAAGTCCAGTGGGCGGTCCTATCGGTGATTGACGGCATACAGAGATGGCTGTCAACCAATGGTAAGGTGACCCCCTGGACTCTTTAGATTAAAAAAACACTAAAATCTTTTGCCACAAAACTATATCAGTCTGCTCAGCTCCTCATGTTCTATAAAATGCTGCCTGAAGATCAGACTGAATGTTCACTGTAATAGGTTTCCTTTAAAGGGGTATTCCCATCTCAGACAATGGGGGCATATCGCTGGGCCACCACCATGTGTTCCCATGTATTCTAGCGCGAATGGCTATTTTCGGAATCCCTATTGAAATGTATGGGAGTGCACTGAGTTTGCGACGTCAACCCTTCCATTCACTTCTATGGGGCCGACAGAAAAAGCTGGGCCAGCGCTATGGAAATGAATGGAGGGCAGCCGCGCAGTCGCGGTGCACCCTTCTTCACTTTGCCAGCTGCACTTACAAGATAGGTGCGAGCCCCAGAGGTGGGACCCGCACCTATCAGCCAATGGGGGCATATCCTAGCGATATACCTCCATTGTCTGAGATGGGAGAAGCCCTTTAAACATTTTTTTCTCTCTCGCATCATTGCCCCAATAATTATTGGGGACAGATCTGCTCCGAAACAGTCACATGCGCACTTTTTTTTTTTTTTTTTTTGTTATATTAACTGTCGATGAAGTGTACCTAAAGAAAGAACTACAAGGGAAAATAAATGTTGCCTATTGATTTATTAAAAGGTTTTAGTTCTAGTGGCGATACAAATGTTCAGATATGGTGGCTACTTTATATTGGTGTTAATGTAAATGTATTCCCTTTGGTGTGGTTTCTGGAGGAAGTTACACAATACCCATTTATACTGTGTCATAAGATTGAAGGACATGTCCAGTAGCTGCTTACCCCATTGATGTGCTGACTGCTGTGGGATCCTTTAATCTGCCCTATAGCCAGGAAATTGGCCACTTCCTATTAATTTCGACTGCCGCAGGGGAAATGAATATTACACGGCTGACTTTGTTTTACACCCTATAGATGTAATCTCAGTACAAAAAAAGCAGGGCAGTCAATTACAATGATTTATATAGTGACCACATATTGTTAAGCTCTGTACAGAGAATGTTTTAGTCACATTAGACCATTTTCCCAGTGCGGCTTACAGCATTCACATATACCTGTTGCGACGCAACGAGAAGTAGAGACTGGCCGGGGACCTGGGATTTGTAGCACTGGGGATCAGTAAGGTAATTATGACTTCTTTTACTATTGTAAAATTTATATGTTTTCTAAATATTTTTTCCAGGCAGGACAGCCATTTTAAATGGTAATGTTATGGCTACTGGCAGCCACCACTAGGGGAAAGCACACATACATATGTTCAATGGAAGCTTTATAAATCCATATGAAGAGGGCCCCCTCTAGTGGCTGCTACAGACAGACAACATTTTATTATCTGAGGCTAGGTTCACCTATGCTGCACATTTTCTGTTTTTTTGTTCTGGCTTAATTAAAAAAAGGAAGAGCTGGAAACAGAAAATAGATGGACATCAGTGGTGCCTGACATGCTCCATTGACTATATTAGGGTTTTTTGAGTTTCTGTTATTCTGCAGTATGAAATAATGCTTCATGCAGACCCCTTGCCTCAAATGTGTGTTTAGCCTTAGTATGGCTATGTGAAGGGAAGCCAGGGATTTGAAACTCTGTATAAGAAAAACTGTGTAAGAGTTTATGCTCACAGCACACAGATATAGGACTCAGAATACACATGATCATGACAACATAGGTAAAGGAAAATAGTTTCAGGTCACAGAAGACAGTTTTTGGGAGAGAGTTTGAGGGGAAAGTTCCAGAAAACAAGGACACATTGATTACAGCACAGATGGGACAAGGACTATGCAAACTGATTTAGTCAGTCCAGTGAATGATGATGACGACTAATAAAAAAGCTGAAACCAACACATTCAGAGGCTCACAAGCACTCTGACTTCTATGAATATTTTGGCAGTTTACTTCCGCCGGCTAGATCGGGATGTACGGGCCGGCGCATGCGCATTAAACGCTCTGCTGCCTCTGCCCTAGTGAGTAATGGAGTGCGCAGGCGCCGGATTTGTCATTGACTTGGAGGATGGTATCTGAAGAACCGAGGGCGGGCCAGAGGGGTGAAAGGGGAGGGGTTTGATTTGAACAGCGCCGTGGAGCCTGGGCACCGGCCGCATAAACGCCGCCCCTGGGCACCTTCAGAACCTGATTAGCATATGGAATAAAAGTGTTTTTAAGAGCGAATAGGCGACGGACAGCAATATCAAAGGTAGGATTATAATATGGGGAATGTAATGGATATCATCATGTTTGTGGTGTATAATGGTCATTTTAGGTGAAAGACTCCCTTTAAGCCCTGGATGGGGAAGGGGCCTCTGCACTGAGCTCAGAAGCCAGGCAGTGAAGATAGACACCCACTTCCTTCTTTCCGTCTATGCTCTTAATGACCTAGTAACAGTGAGTGGACAGCAAAATTGCTAGAAGGCAGAGATTTCAGATGTGCTTTTAGGGTGGATAACTTGAAAACTTGAATCAAAGTGATTTGCAGGTTTGTTAAAAGTCAGTGCCCATTTGAGGATATTACAAAAGTCTCCACAAGTGGTAGAAAAACATCGATAAATCTCCAGAAGATTAGATAGTGGAAAAAAAAAGCCTCTAGTCCCTGTTTTGAAGCATTATGAACTTCTGACACTACATCCCGTATTCATGTTGCATGACTTGGAGTGTGCTGTTTTGATTAGAGGCCCCCTCCCCTCCCATGGAGATTGTGAAATCTAGGTGCGAGTGCTCTTGGACAACAGCATGACGGCCAGACCTCCCTTATATTATCTTGTTTGTAACTAATGTGGGGATCTGCAGACACAGCTGCTGTCAGGGGGCTTTCTTCAGGCTACAGAATGATTTAAATTCAGATTGTTTTGTAAAAAGGCTACCTGGACTCTTTGCTGTTTGTGCTGCCAAGAGTTGCCATGGTATTGTAATTTGTTTTGATGACCCAGATTTCCAAGAGGGATTTTGTTTCCTACTTTTATTAGCCTCCCTCCTTCGCATCCTTATCTTTTTTTTTTTTTCCTTTCGTGAGCTTTCCAAAACCTTCCGACCAGTTTTGAATTTTTTCTTCATTTAGATTTTTCCTACATTTTATTTATTTATTTCTCTTTTAGCCTATTTCGTCTAATTTCCTGTATACCGTGTTGTATAATTTGATGATATCCTGCATCTCCCTTTTGAGTAATAGCTTTCTATATTTCTCATCACTCCCTAATCCATCTGTCTTAATATTATCCCCCTTCTCCCCAGCCGCCTTGGTCTCCCCTTCGCTGCGTGTGCCATCACTCTACTCCACATTCCCCCTCTCAGCTAAACACATGTATGTTAAGAATCTAGGGATTGTGAAAATAGGACATTTTCTCTCTTAGTCATAGACACAAAATCCCTGCCAATTTGAATCAGCTGTTCCCTTTTGATGGGTTGGTTCTTCCATTAGTATAATTCGTATGGTTCTCTCTTGATGTTCGATGTGTCTGTATGTACTGTGGGAAGAGTGCATTTCTGGGTTTGTTTCTGTCAGATTCAATTGGTTATCATAACAGACTGATCACTGACTCGGTAGGTGGCCAGATGCTCATCTGTGCATAAATGTAAGCGAATGATATCAGTTTGATGCCACCCAATTACCATATTTCAAGCTTCCCTCAGCAGCCCGTGCTTTTTCCATTTTCTAGGATGTACGGTGTTACACTGTTTGCTTTAACTCATTCTTTTGTTGTCGGCTTGCTCATCTTAATGATGTAGTGTATATATATAACATAGCTGCCTGACTTCTTTTGGGACTGCTGTGATGCTGGGAGGGATGCGTGAGAGGAAATCGTGCCTATTAACTTCTTGTCAGCTTTAGATATGTCTACTTTGCTCTTATATTTATGAATTTATGCATTTTTTTTAAAATATATTTTCCATATTTTCTGTAATGTGAATTAGCGGTTCAAGCCACATTCTTAGTGCACAAATAGAAATATATTAAAGGGAAACTGTCCTGAGGATTAAGGCCCTCCAAAATGTCACCAACCGGTTATCCTAACAGTAATGTCCTATATAATTTGACTGATTCTGCATAATGTAGAAAAAGTACATTGAAATCAGCGCTCACTGTGTTCTAGTGACCTGTAAGGACTCGTAGAGGTGGACTTACTCTTCAGAAGGTCCAGCTGGCCAGTCCTCCTCCTGACTTGATTGACGTCACACAAGCCACTTTTAGCAGCATCTGGCACATTAGCGTTGAACCATTTTTCATAGCCTTTTCAAGCAGCTGATTAGTAGAGGTGCCGAGAGTCAGATCCTAACCAGTCTGGTAGGCAATCAATAATTTTAACTCAAACAACCCCTTTTAAAACCATGGAAAATCCAGCAAACACACTGCAAATGGGGCTATGTTATCCTGGCCTTATATTTTACCTGAGATTTTAACGCCCTAGTAGTCAGAATAGAGCTTTGCCAGCAGCCTCCCACCAGATGTTGCAGTGCACTCACGGCAGTCCTCCCATCTTCCCCTGGTGACCACCGCAAAGCCACCCCTACCCTCCCTTCTCAGTGGGGTTCCCTACACCATCCCTTTATCTTTTTATATGTTGTATTTTTTTTTTTTTTTTCAGTCTTAATTGGTTTTGGCAGAAGATTAAAAATGGAGTACTCTATGGAAAATGTTTGTTCTGGAAACATCAGTTTAGAGCTGTATTACACCAACAGATTATTTGACCAGTTTCTGTCCAATCAGACCAATAGTTGGTGTATATAACAAAAGATCTGTGTGCGTAAATGGCCATCTGACCAATGATCTGTTCTTGTAGAACTGTGAAAAGTGTTTGTTTTTGTCGAACATGGTTTGATGACTAGATGACTTTTTGATGATCCTTCAAAAGACCTCTCAAGGGAGGTCCCCCACCCAAGCCCATGGTATTGTGACAGTTTAGAACCAAACCCTTCCAAAATATGCTGTGGATTTTGTGAAAAACTGGCTTTCAGTCAGATATTACAGGCTTCAGTATCTCGGTTACCTCTTTCCCCATTTTCCCCTCACCATAGACATTTGAATTGTAATTCTATGCAAGCTTCAGTGTATTGATAATATTGCTTTTCTTTGGGACCTCTCCGTACAGCTTGCTTCAGAAAGCATTATCTAATATTATTCCTCGAGAGACCTGTCTTTCCTTTTCTCTCATCTTACTCTGGCTAACTCCTGCAGAGCTCATTCCAGCCACAACATGCGGTTTCGTCAGCAATTGCTGCACTCTATCTTCTGATGCAGTGTTCTTCTGGAAGGAAATAAAAAGACTTTGCTGCCCGAGTGGTAATGTAAAACATATTGATGACAAAAACTGTGTCAATTTGTCTTCATTTGGGGCTTTGTCGTTTAGAAAGAACCTGTAGGTGCCTTCAGATGTGCACAGTTGTTGGACATGAAAAATACGCTCTTATCCAGGAGGCAAGAGATACCACCTATTGGATGAATAACCCATAAGTCAGTCCGTGGAACAATGATTTAGGATAAATGACAACACCAGACTCTTTTCCATAAGAAAAATACATCAATCTGTCTGTCCAGAGCATTATACTGATTCGGCAGGGTAAGAGGCCTTGGATATAGGTCTGGGGGAAAGTAGGTTTCTCCTTGTGGAGACTGCTAACTTAGAATGTGAATAACCTCTTATCCAGGAGGATGAGCTGTCCCTCTAGCGCCCCCTATTTAATGGCTACCCTGTAAGTCAGTGCCTAGCCTTTAATCAAGGGGTGCACAAGTGGCCCTCAATACCATTCTATGCGGCCCCCAACCATCTGGTAGCAGACATGTATGTCTATTTCTTGTGGCTGCTCACATGATGGGAGTACTAGAAGTGTAACTAGACATTTATGACATATACTGTATGTTCAATATGCCAAATAGTATTTCACTTGGTAATACCCCTTTAAAGTTTATTTTCATCCCTTGGAATTGGTTCAGGTTGACAATGTGGCTCCCAACCAGAAAAGGTTGTGCACCCCTGCTTTAAACAGACATTGGAACTTGGGATATAAGCCAAAACCAAAATCGGTCACGCCCATAAAAATGCATTGAGTCACACAAATGACCACAGCTCTCGAGAAAGTTGTCAATCGTTACACCCCAGTAGAGTTGAATAGGGATCATGGTAATCTTGTCACGGATCTCATATAAGTTTGGTCCCTGGTTTTCATGGATCTGTTGTAGGAGATGCTCTGGAAACCAATTTTCAGCCCAGCAGTGTCTGTGGAATACGGATGACACACAGATGGCAAACCGACACATGGACCCAACATGTAGTCTTCACAGACCATCTTTTCACAGATGTCATCACGGACGTATGGAAGAGGCAGGCTGCTAAAACCCTGAATATTTGGCAGATGTTTCCACCATTCTAGCTGCCACGGTTACCTGCAATTGCTGCCTGCCTGATAAAACATGGCAAGCACTTGATTACTTACAAATAACTGTTCTGATCTAGCAGAGTGAAGTAATCAACATTAAGGCTCCATTCACACGTCCGTGATGTGTTGTGGACCCGCAACACACCAGCCCGGCACCCCCATAGAAATGCCTATTCTTGTCCGCAAGCTGCAGACAAGAATAGGACATGTTCTATCTTTTGCGGAGCTGCGGACCCGAAGATCGGGGACGCGCTCCGCAATTGCGGATGCAGACAACACACTGTGTGCTGTCCGCATCCATTCCGTCCCCATAGAGAATGGATGGGTCCGCACCCGTTCCGCAAAATTGCGGAACGGATGCGGACCCATTCTGCGGACGTGTGAATGGAGCCTAACTCAGATTGTACAAGACAAAACAAATTTTTCTTAAGGTGACAGCTGATGTTTTATTTTGTATGAAAATATTATTGTTCAATAAAAAGGAACATTTCTAAATAAAAAAGGAAGTTGACAGTTCTAATTTACAATGGAAAATGTCTGTAAAATGATAAATTAATTACAACCAATATTGTCTTTCCTACTGGGGCTTAATTATCTTTCCAATAACAATTTTTCTTTATTTCCTGTGAAAAATTAATTATTTTCTTCCCTCCTTGACGAATTTGTGCAGAACTTCTAATTGTGTTTATCTGTGTGAGTAATGAGGACTGTGTAATTGTTTCACAGCGAAAATTAGCAGTGTAGTTTAGAGGACACCCTTTCACTTTGTTAAAACTTTTTCTGTTGGTATATCAAAATCATTTTCACTTACTGTTTAATATAGTTCTATCAAAAATTTGCTATGAAAAACACAGACAGCGCACCGTGAGAGGTGTTTCCAGTGTGGAGTATCAGTATATCAAATTGTATTAGGTGCACCACCCTAGATGTGATGTCAAGGAGCCACTCTTACAATTGCTTGTTTTGGGCATTTCTCTTTAAAGAGGACCTGTCACCTTAAAATGCAGTACAATCTGCAGGCAGCAGGTTATAGAGCAGGAGGGCTGAACAGGTTGATATATAGTGTTATGGGAGAAGATTCAGTAAAACTTGTATTGTCATTTTTACATTTATATCTCTGCTTTTCTGAGCTCAGTTGTACACAGAGGTTGTCTTTATCAGTGACTGACAGCTATCTATGAGTTCTATGTATACACACTTACACAGAGAATGCTATCTGTCACTGATAACATCTCCTGTGTACAGATATCAGTGACTGACAGCTATCTATGTATACACACTTACACAGAGAATGCTATCAATCACTGATAACATCTCCCCTAGGTACAACTATCAGTGACTGACAGCTATCTATGAGCTTTATGTATACACACTTACACAGAGAATGCTATCTGTCACTGATAACATCTCCTGTGTACAGATATCAGTGACTGACAGCTATCTATGTATACACACTTACACAGAGAATGCTATCAATCACTGATAACATCTCCCCTAGGTACAACTATCAGTGACTGACAGCTATCTATGAGCTTTATGTATACACACTTACACAGAGAATGCTATCTGTCACTGATAACATCTCCTGTGTACAGATATCAGTGACTGACAGCTATCTATGTATACACACTTACACAGAGAATGCTATCAATCACTGATAACATCTCCCCTAGGTACAACTATCAGTGACTGACAGCTATCTATGAGCTTTATGTATACACACTTACACAGAGAATGCTATCTGTCACTGATAACATCTCTTGTGTACAGATATCAGTGACTGACAGCTATCTATGTATACACACTTACAGAGAATGCTATCAATCACTGATAACATCTCCCCTAGGTACAACTATCAGTGACTGACAGCTATCTATATATACACACTTACAGAGAATGCCACCAGTCACAGCCTCATGTATAATTGAACTCCGACGATGCAGAGATCTAAATGTATGAATTGCAAGTTTTACTGAATCGTATACTAAAAAAAAAAACATATAACAATCTGCTCAGCTCCTCCTGCTCTATAACTTGCTGCCTGCAGATTGCTCTGCATTTCGTGGTAACAGGTTCTATTTAACGAACATAGTAACATGTGGGGTCCTTTATCAAACTGGTGCAAAGTAGAACTGGCTTAGTTGCCAATAGCAACCAATCAGATTCCACCTTTCATTTTTGACAGCTCCTTTGGAAAATGAAAGGTGGAATCTGATTGGATGCTATGGGCAACTAAGCCAGTTCTATTTTACACCAGTTTGATAAATGACCCCAATAGTTTGTAAGGCTGAAACTATCCAGTTCGGCCTTTTATCTTGCAAAATTAATCCAGAGGAAAGCAAAAATAAATAAAAACATGAGGTAGAAGCCAATTTTACCTCCTTTAGGGGGAAAAATTCAGCTGAACTCTGGCCAGGATCCAACTTTCTTGTCATAAGCTGATCACTTTAAACAGAAAAATAAGGGGATAGAACTTTTATCTGGTGCTGCAAGGTAAAAAAATCTGGGACAGTAGCCATATTTGAGAGCTTTGAACTTGATGTATAATGTACTGAACCACAAGCTGCCTGTACCACCCCAGTTTTGAACTTTGAATCCTTTTTTCAGTTTCATAGAGACCGTTTCAAATGGCAAAGAAACAGTTATATGGTATTTCTGAGGAACTGCCAAGGTCAGGCACACAACGTGTTGTGTTGCTTGGTAACTTTCATGGATATGTTTTATTATTTTAATGAACCTCAGTAGTAAACCATAAACCAGTGGTTTAGTGCAGAGATTTCTTCACCTGGGACCAGTACCAGACAAAAGTCTTATTCTCTACAATTTTCTGGGTAAAGGTATTTTCCAGCCTGTAGATATTGATGACCTATCCTCACGATAGACCATCTATATCAGAACAGTGGGGGTCCAACACCCAGCCCTCCCATCTATGTGCTGTTCTCGAGAGCTACCAGTGCCTGAAGAAAAACGGTGGATGTAGTGGCCGTTCCAGCGTACTGCAACTCTCCTACCGTTCAGCGGAATGTGGATGGAGCCTTCTGCTTCTGGTCCCATCAATTAATTTGTCCTGTCCACAAGATGGCCGCAGATGGAGGGTCATGTGACCAGACACATCACTCGTCCTCCTCTATTCAAACACACTGCACTACGATCTTAAAAGTGCAAGTACAGATGGCAGGTGCGGTGTATTTGGTACAACCATTTTATGGACAAGGGCCTGTGTTTTGGCAGCACAGAAGACTTGGCAAACAGGAGGGCTTAGAAAATGGCGAAGAATATCAAAAAAGGCTATGTTAGTAGGTGCCATATAGTCAACTTGCAAACACATTGATCAACATTAACCAGAAAGTGGCCAACCCCTTTAGCTTTACATAGTTAGACGTTGAAGGAGACTCCTAGGATAAATTTGGTGAGAGGTCATGGTCACCAGTCAACCATATTGTGGGTATGTCCCTTTTTCTTATGCTGCTATCTAGGATCTTTGCTAATCTGAGCACAATGTCTCAATTTGTTAACAAGCTAGCTAACTCTTTTACTTTTTTTGTTTTTTTTGTTTAAGAAATGCAAAATAATTGAGGGTTGACATTGAATTATTACTCTTGGCATCTTTCTGTATTTGTTAGCCGGAATGAATCGGCACAATAGACATTGCTTGGATATGTTTAGATGCTGCTTCCAGGTAGCTCCAGTCACATGTATTTCAGTTAATGAAGCACAGTGGTGTTTAAAATTGTACTTTAGTTAAATTGATGATCGCTTAGTATAAAGTATTCTCTATCAGACTGAACCGCTCCGCGTGACAGCGATTCTGCAATTAATATGTGATGGATTGTTTTAACTCGTGGATGTATATCTCAAGAATACTCAACACAGTTGACACATTATTTCTCAGAGGTATTAAGACCCTCCAGATGTTTCCTATATACTCATGGCAGCCAGTAGATTCCTTTGGAGCCACCTGTGGCTTGCAGACTTCTCCCCATCACCCTGTGCCATGCAAAGCTTGATTCAGTAGTAATATAGGATTTCTAGAACTTTCCTGTGGTCATTTGCACATTTTCCGTGCTAATCGCTGACTTTAGAGATATGTAGCATCAAATCAACTGCTCACATGTAAAGGGCTATGACATGATTGGCACATTTGTATGGGCTCTGTTTAGCAGTACCTAATCTACAGCTCTGTTTTGTGATCGTGACTTCTAGTCCCACTTCTGCCACGTACCAACTCCCAGCACACATATTTTAATAGAGAAAGGAGACATCAGCCTGTACTTCCCCGATCCATGACTGTTTAGAGTAACATCATACGTAGAAGACTGGGATGAGGCGGATGGAGCTACAGGGTCTCATTCTGTGTTTTGGCCTGATGAAGGAAAATATCCCTCTACCAGACTCCTCTGGTGGCAGCTTACATTATATTGATTGAGAACAAAAGAATTGGGCATATTGAAGTCCAACATTGCCACCCCTTCTTTCCCACATCTGCCATCAGAAGACAGTTGGGATATCCCCTTTATACATTAGATGGCTGGCTGGTCCCACCAAAATCGGCAGGTTCAGCCAACATTCGTCTAAGGCTGCTTTCACACGGCGGAGGGTCTCCGATGTGTTATTCATAGCTTTTAGATGAGCAGAACGGTCATAGGCAACAGCCTGCTCCACTTGGCTAAATCCTGTCATAGCTCATTGGTACCAATGTGCTGTGCCAGAATTTAGCGAAACCTGAAGGAGCACAGGCTCTTGCCTGTAGAATGTTCACTACATACTTGCATCCGATACCAGAGAAACTCTCACACTTCGTAAGAGAGATCTATGTTTATCACTTTGATGGTGGCCCCTGTGCAGTATGGGCAAAAATACTTTTATTGCATGGACCTTCTTCTGTCCATACCACTGAGTGTGTTAAACTGAAAAATACAAACCATAACCAAAAAAACAAACCACCTCAGTTATCCATGTTTAACGGCGTCTCTTCTAATTTGTTCTTTCAGGAGGGTTGATTTTTGGTTCACTGGCTGGGAAGCAGATCATACATAAAAAGCGAGTTAATGGCATACAGTAGGCTTCCGCTCTCTGTGTCCTCATTATTTAGCTCTTTTTATTTTTCAAAGGGGACTGTAGGTCTTAAAAGCCAAGCAAAATTAATTAGTTAAGCATTATTTTCCCAGAATGTAACATTAATATATCTCAAGCAGAAGTTCATGGATGTATTAATCCCAAACTACCGAGCATTTCTCTTCTAGGCTCCAGCCTCATTGTTCAGATAGATTGGAAGTTGGGAGTTATTATTTATTCTAGTAAATGCCTAACTATTTAAGAGCCACATGACAGCCGTCTGGTACCTTTATGTGCAATCTGTTCTACACCGCCTACTGTAAATGAGCAGTCTACATACTAAGGTCGGGCTGACACCAGTTTCCCGTTAGAGGAGCAGATGCACAAAAGTAGCAGAAATGCTGATTAAGCACATAACTGAACCAAACAACAGCGTACATACATGTATCCGAGACTTTTTGTATGTTCTTTTTCACCAAATCTGCTATGGAGGCCTCAAACTGAGCCTCAGAAGCAGACATGAACATAATATTGTAATTTCTGGTGGGTGATCTATAATACAAGTTTGGGCTTGAGATTTGGTAATTTATTGTACTTGAAGGGTGAATTTCACAAACAGCATTGAGTATTTAGGGTATTTAGGGTAATGTTTCTACAGAGGAAAGCAATCCACAAAAAAAAAGACTGTCATGTGCATCTGGCAGATAGAGAGACAAGCAGAAAGAACCGTCCTTGAGCTCTGCAGCAAGCCATTTATTCTCTGACAGCAGTTGCCGATATTCACAATGTAGTAAAATGTTAATGAATGACATGAGCTTTACCAAAAAAACATAGTATTTTTTGTGATTTTCAATAGATAAATGGATAAATTGAAAGACAAGGACCAATATGCTCTAGGAGTCGAAAGATGGATATAGAATTAAGAGTGTAAAGTGTATGTTTAATAGATTTAGATTTGTTTTTGTTATCTATCTATCTATCCACCCACCTACCCTATCTATCCACCACTAGTTTTTTGGTGCAGATCTGCTTTAAAAACCTTAAAGGGATTCTGTCACCTCCCCTAGCCCAAAATCGGATTTTAAAGCAGCCATGCAGCACAGCTTACCTTGATTAGGCTGTGCTCTTCTATCTTGTAATCCGTCCAGTAGTTTATGTGAAAATCGACTTTTATGGTTATGCAAATTAGCCCTGAAGGTGCCCAGAGGGGCGTTTTGTTCCCCTTAGAGAGCCCAGTACCGCCCCTCTTTCAGTGCCCAGCCCGCCTTCCTTGCGACTGTCTAACCGCCCCCAGCCTCCCACAGCCTGTCATCCCTCTCCTCCCCCTCCCTCACGGCCGAACGAACTCTCGCACAGGCGCAGTACCCACTGAGGGCTGCGCCTGTGCGATCTGCAGGAGACTGAGGGCAGGAGCTTCATCCTCGTCACTGGGCATGCGCCGAGCCCAGTGACGTCCGATGCTCGCTCTTCCCTCAGTCAGCAGGGCGTTACTGGGCTCACTAAGGGGAACAAAACGCCCCTCTGGGCACCTTCAGGGCTAATTTGCATAACCATAAAAGTAGATTTTCACATAAACTACTGGACGGATTACAAGATAGAAGAGTACAGCCTAATCAAGGTAAGCTGTGCTGCATGACTGCTTTAAAATCCGATTTTGGGTTAGGGGAGGTGACAGAATCCCTTTAAGGTAAAAATGCAGCTTTGTATTGTAGTGAACACTACAATTTTCATGCTGAAGAAAAACATGCAGATTCAGTTCTGATTTTTTTTTTTTAAGCGTGTTTTTCAAAATCAGTAATGTGAACTGGCCCTTACTGCTGATTATTTGGGTAATTTTAGCAGGAAGTAGACCTTATGCTCCATGGCTTTCTGCTCTCCATGGGTTGCCTGGATTTTGTGACTAGACTGTAGGCATTCAGTGTGAACTGGCTCAGGATCTGCCTGCCTCTGGGCTTGGGTAGATTTTGTAGATATAGGATCAGTTTGTACTCCCTTGCTACCTTATAATTCTTACATCTTGACATTAGAAATATTCTCATATAAACTGTATCTGTTGTGGATTTTGTGAGGTCATAGACTGAAAATTCATTTATGGTTTCTTGTATGTAGGAAGAATCTCATTCAGAATCTATAAAGGTATGATGTGTTCCCCTCTGTGTCAGCACCTCTACATAGAAGTTCCAGAATTTGCCATATGTTTTTAAGCGTACTGTCCCCTTAGCTGAACCTACATGTTAGGGAGTTGCCTAAACTACAATTCCTCAATATGTACCATTACATTAAAGCTGGCCATGCACATTACATTTATGTCAGCCGAACCCCCTGATTTCATCTGGAGTGGATGAACATGTAATGCGTTTGGCCAAAGTGTACATGCATGTGTGGTGGGGAGAGATGGCTGTTGGCTTGTGTATAGCTGACTTGACTCCTGTTTTAGGGGTTCTTGCCCTTTTGCCCTGTTATTGGACAGTCATAAGCCGTTTCCCTGTTACTCTAGTACTTCAAATTTCTTACATGACATTTTTGTATTACCTTTTTGGCCCCAGGGTAATAACTATGAGGCCTCATGCACACAAACGTATTTTCTTTACTTGTCCGTTCTTCTTTTTTTTTTTTTTTTTGTGTGGACTGTATACGGAACCATTCATTTCAATGGGTCCGCAAAAAAAACGGAAGTTACTCCGTGTGCATTCAATTTCCGTATGTCCGTATTTCCGTCCCGCAAAACAAAATAGAACATGTGCTATTATTTTTCACATTACGGACAAGGATAGGACTGTTCTATTAGGGGGCCAGCTGTTCCGTTCCGCAAAATACGGAATGCACACGGACATCATCCGTATTTTTTGCGGACTGCAAAATGCATGTAGTCGTGTGCATGAGGCCTAAGGTTGGAATGGCACATCTATTTTTAGATGAACTTCTTTGAGCCAAAGCCAGGAGTTTGGTATATGAAGGAAATACTTATACTTCTCCTTCCTGGTGGATCCACTACAGTGTTTGGCTCACAAAAGTCTCTCATAGCGTCAGTTTTTATCCAGCAGAAACTGGCCAGATGCCCGCCAATGGGGTCTGGCGATGAAGACAGTATCTCCTGCAAGCTGTCCTCTGCTGGAACAACCTGCCGGATCAGGTAAACGGAGATGTGAGACTACCGTTACATGGCAGTAGTGAGGAGTGAATTAATTTGCCTCAACAGGATTTCTTCCGCTTGAGTGACAGGGCTGGACATCTCGGCCAACCTTGACAAACTCGTCCTGCTCTGCTGCTCCAAATAGTGGTGCAAAGGCTCCGCTTCCAGAGCAACGACTGTTCATGCACCGCTACCCAGAAGAGTAGCGGCGCATGCACAGTCACTGCTCCAGTAGCAGCAGCAGAGCCTCTGCTTTTGAGTCACTACTCGGAGCAGCAGCACAGTAGTAAGTTTATCTAGGTCTGCCAAGACACCGGACAATGCCCATTAAGAGGCAGGGAGGACATCTTCAGCAATGGGAACAGCTTCTCGCAGGTGTATTTACTCTCCTCTACATGACACATCTCTGTACCATACTTATCAACATTTTGGTTGGTAAATAAGGGCATTTAAGCCCTGTCCTAGGCCTGCCCCAAACCCACCCTAGAATCAACATTTTCAAAATTTGCCGGTATTGTCTCTGAAAATTCGGAACTGTTGGCAATTATGATATATTTTGGTGATTCTTCGTTCAGATAAGTTCATGGAGATCGGTGGCCATTGGACTTCAACGTAGGGCTGTCCTTATTGACGTGCACATGTAAGCAAGCATCTCCATACCGTCTGCAGCTTTTGAGACATTTCCCTTTGCAAACAAAAGTATATCCACAGTTTTGAGTTTTGTTTGCAGAACCATCTTTCCAAAAGCCTTCCACATTTGCTTTCTGTGACACATATGCACAAGTATGAATGCAATAAAATATGGCCATTGTTATTAGTTTTTAACCATCTACGCGCTCTCAATGGATTCCTGCTGTGTCTTTTTGGCTAATTAAAATGTTTCAGTCTTCTGTACTCACAGATGAAATAAAATGAACGTTTTGTAAAAATATTGCATAAAAGTGGCTCTTTCAGGTCGGGTATCCTGTAAAGAATGGTTAGCTCTGAGAATCTATATTTTCACATAGAAAGCTGTTGAATTGCTTCCATGACTCAGAGCATGTGAGTCCCACCTACCACCACAAGTGATTGACAGCTCCTCCTTCATACAGACTCATATGTGAATTGGCTGTCAATCACTGTATGGGGCGGAGTTAGGCAACTTTCACACTGGCGTTTTGAATTCTGTTTGTGAGATCCGTTTCAGGGATCTCGCAAACGGTTCAAAACTGATCAGTTTAGCCCCAATGCATTCTGAATGGATAAGGATCCGGTCAGAATGCATCAGTTTGGCTCCGTTCCACCTTCATTCCACTCTGGAGGCGAACACCAAAACGCTGCTTGCAGCGTTTTGGTGTCCGCCTGGCGATGTGGAGCCAAACGGATCCGTCCTGATTTACAATATAAGTCAATGGGAACGGATCTGTTTTCACTGACACAATATGGTGCAATTGAAAATGGATCCGTCCCCCATTGACTTGCAGACGGATCCGCACCTAACGCAGGTATGAAAGTAGCCTAAGCCAGTCTCCTATGTCCTTTTGAGTTCTGGCAGGAGTGAAACAGCATTTTCCATAAAAACATGGAATCTCAGCATAGAAAACTGTATACATCTCTGATTTCTGAGTCTATTAAAGGTAGGCACACTATATAGTATGAAATCTGTGCTGTGATTGGTTGCTATAGACCAGGGATGCTCAACCTGTGGCTCTCCAGCTGTGGCAAAGCTTTATGCTTGAACAACCTATAGCTATAAGGGCATGCTGGGAATTGTAGTTTTGCCACAGCTGGAGGGCTGAAGGTTGAGCATCCCTGCTATGGATGAAAGATGTTTCTCGGAACATACTTTCAAAGAACAGTCGTTGCTTATATGACAGATCTCTCGCCTAAATATCAGACCAAAATATTAAAAACGTCCGACTTCTCTTCAGATGGTAATTTTCTATCATCTCTCTGCTAAAACGATCGTCCATTGTTAAATTTCACCTGACAAACGATCGTTTTGGTTGAACTGGTTCGGTCTGATCAACTTTAATGTGTATGGCACCTTAAGGCTGGTTTCACACGGGCGTTGCGGAAAAATGTGCGGGTGCGTTGCGGAAACACCCGCGATTTTTCCGCGCGAGTGCAAAACATTGTAATGCGTTTTGCACTAGCGTGAGAAAAATCGCGCATGTTTGGTACCCAAACCCGAACTTCTTCACAGAAGTTCGGGCTTGGGATTGATGTTCTGAAGATTGTATTATTTTCCCTTATAACATGGTTATAAGGGAAAATAATAGCATTCTGAATACAGAATGCTTAGTATAATAGTGCTGGAAGGGTTAAAAATAATAAAAAAGTTAACTCACCTTATCCCCATGATCGTGTAGATCCCGGTCTGTTCTTTAGCTGTGGACTGAATGACCTTTGGTGATGTCAGATCACATGCTCCAATCACATGGTCCATCACCATGGTGATGGAGCATGTGATCTGACATCACCACAGGTCCTTTAGCCACAGCTAAAGAACAGACCGACCGGGAACTAGGCGATCATGGGGATAAGGTGAGTTAACTTTTTTTATTTTTTTTAACCCTCCCAGCACTATTATACTAAGCATTCTGTAGTCAGAATGCTATTATTTTCCCTTATAACCATGTTATAAGGGAAAATAATACAGTGAATAGACTGTCACCTAGAACCCATGTGTGGAAATCGCACCGCATCCGCACTTGCTTGCGGATGCTTGCGATTTTCACGCAACCCCATTCATTTCTATGGGGCCTGCGTTACGTGAAAAACGCTGAATATAGAACATGCTGCGATTTTCACGCAACGCATAAGTGATGCGTGAAAATCACCGCTCATGTGAACAGCCCCATAGAAATGAATGGGTCAGGATTCAGTGCGGGTGCAATGCGTTCAACTCACGCATCGCACCCGCGCGGAAATCTCGCCCGTGTGAAAGGGGCCTAAAGGCTATATACACCTTCAGAGGCAATTTCTTTTTCTGATTTCATTTTACTTTGGCTAAAAAATTTTTTTTTAATTGGTCTTTATTAAAAAATATTGAGCCATTCTGTCATAAAGGGTTAACGGTTTTTCTAGCTGTGTGAATGGTACTTTTTACTTTTTGTGCCAGCCATCTAATAAACCTTATTACTAAATGGTCATAAATTCTTATTTAAGCCAAATTCATATGAGGATGGTTCCATCTATTGACAGCCTTATTTCAATTGAAATTAGCAGCAGTTGGGCTGGGAGAGCGGAGACTTCCATAATATCAGGACCCATCTGCAGGCGGAGCTGCTCAGTACAGGATGTTGGCAAAACAGCTGAAGCAGTACAAGAAGGTGACCCAGTGTTTTGCTAAGGGGGTCTGTCAGTAGTTTATTCTCGAACGGCATAAAACTGCTGACAGTTTCTCTTTCATGGCACTCGCTATGTAGTGCCCATTTCTCTTTTTTATTTTTTTTCCTTCCTTCATCTTTACCTAAAATCAACTGGTGGTTATTTATCTGTTTGCCATATAATATTTGTGAACCATAGAGACTTGTTCAAGGTCACAGGTGACTGCCGGAAATGTTTGAAAGGTAGCATTATCACTCTGTTTATACTTGAGCCCAAACGTGGCATAATACACAGCGCGGCTTCAATAACTGCAGAGGTTGACGTGGTATGTTAAGCCTGATCTTCTGCCTGCACTGTGCGAAATTGAAGACAGATATGATGTTCCTTTGTATCAGTAGCTGACAGCATACAATTACATTTCATGTGCGGTCTCCTATACCTATCTGCTCATTGATAGCAGGGTTCAGCTGCTGTTTGCTTCTGCGTATTAAGCCTATTGGTTCATTGTATGGGAATTTATTGAATTCTAGGCCTCAAGATTGTTTGATTAGATTGAGCCATTGCCTTTGATGCTTGTGTATTACTTTTGCTTGCTATTCGTCTTATACTTATTGCACAAAATGGAATCTGTAAAATGTCTGGGGTTTATTTTCGGGTTAGAATTTTTGAACTTATAGAAGCATGCTAGTCAAGTATATATTGCATAATATTATGCATAATGCTGTTGCAGCAGTAACATATGCTAAAATAGATTTTTTGATGAAAACATGATGGTTACACTTTAACTCTATTTTGTTTACTTTCCTGTACAATATTGTACATTTTGATGATCTTACAACAGTTCAGCCTGAGCAATATATAAAACTCTCCCTTTCATTTTCAAAGTTGTTGGTTTCTTAAGTAAATCTTAAAATATTCATAAAGTAAGGGTACTTTCACACTCGCGTTAAAGTTTTCTGGGATTGAGTTCCGTCCTAGGTTCTCAATACCGGAAAAAAATGATGAGTTTTATCCTAATGCATTCTGAAAGGAGAGCAATCTGTTTAGTATGCATCAGGATGTCTTCAGTTCAGTCAATCTTACGGTATTTGGCCGCGCAGTATTTTCTCCATTCAAAATTCCCGAACACTTGCCGGAATGCCGGATCCGGAATTAATTCCCATTTAAATGCATTAATGCTGGATCTGGCACCAAGTGTTCCGGCAAAACGGATCTTAAAAGATGAATGAATATATATATATATATATATATATATATACTGGATCCGTTTTTTCCAGATGACATCGGAGACACTGATCCAGTGTTTCAATGCATTTGTTGCATCTGGATCCGTCTACAAATGCTATCCGTTTGCACACGGTTTTCCGGATCCAGCAGGCAGTTCCAGCAACGGAACTGCCTGCCGGATCTTCATAACACAAGTGTGAAAGTACCCTAACTCAAACACCCCAGCACATTATTTTATTTGTTTTAGGCCTCATGCACACGACCGTTGTGTGCATCCGCGTCCGTTCCGTCATTTTTCACAGTTTAGCGGAGGTCCCATTAATTAATTTCTATGGAGCTGTGAAAAAAACCTGATAGTCCTCCGTTTTTTCTCCACGTCCGTGATCCGTGATTCCAGTCTGTCCAAAAAATATAACCTGTCCTATTGTTGTCAGTGGAAAAAAAAAAAAAACTGATGCACAATTGGTATGTCATCCGTGTCAGCGTCCGTGTCCGTTTTTTTTCTACAAGACCTTTTTATTAACCTTCCTTTTTCCCCCCCTGTCAGACAAAAAAAAAAAAAAAAAAAAAGGAAGACACCAAGGAAACAAAATTGAAGTAAAATCGGACACGGACCACTGAAGCCAAATCACTGACAGTGAAAAAACACTGTCGTGTGCATGAGGCCTTAGAATAAAAAAAGTCTACTGTTGATTGATCTTATTATGACCTTATTTTACTGTTGATAGATCTTATTATGGCTATGTTTTATTATGGATTCTTTCATTGGATACAGATGAGAAGACACGTTTATGGGTTAAGATGTTATTGAAACAATTAGGCACACAGCTTATCTACAGTACTAATTATACTCATAAAAAAGGAAGAAAATGGATCCGTCAATAGCAGCTTGTTGACAGTTTGCAATATAAACTTTTTTTTTTTACACATGATTCAAAAATGTGGTGGCTAGAAAAGTTAATGATTACATTAGATTTGTTGAAACTGGCATTTTCCTTGACGTGACCCCTGTAACCTCTCCTGACACGTCTATTGTAGCACCTACTTGCATCCCCTTTGTAATAAGAATTTTGGAGCATCTTTTCTTACGAGGCTAGTTTCACACTGGTGCTTGACATCTCCGTCTGGCAGGGACCTATAGCGTGGACCAGCGAAGACCAGCTGCAACCAAGCGAATATGGACTAAAACCACTACGCGGTTAATGAGGCCGGACAGCTGTAGCTTCCGGCAAAGCCAGATCCAGACATTTCCGGCAGGCTGCTGGAGATGTCAAGCCCTAGCGCTAGTGTGAAAGTAGCCTGACTCTGTGATGTGCCATTCCTTTCTTATTCCTGCTAGAAGTTATGAATGAATTATCAGTTTGCAGTGAAGGTCTAGATGTGTGTTACCAGTTGGGAGGGGGTGTCCCTTTACAGTCTGACACTATCCAGTCAATGCCCCCCAACTAGTAACACCCATCTGGACCTTCATTACAAACTGCTAGCAATTCATTTTATAACGTCTAGTGGGAATAAGAAGAGATTGTCCTGACGTGCTCCAGAATTGTCATTATATGGGAAATAAAAGTAGTTATTAAAACACGTCAGGAGAGGTGACAGGTCGAACCTTGACGGTGCCACATAATTGACTTACAATATTGTAAAAAGAAATTGCATTTTTTGATAAAACTAAATGCATAGGGCCCCATTGTCAGGAGACCACACATCCTTTTACTTGATCAGAAACCGAAAGATGGCTGATAGCGGAGCTAGATAAGAACGATCATAGATGGCTATCCCGATTCACTCACCCCACAACTTTTTACATGTGCTGCAATGCATTTATGGTTTTAAAAAATAATTTTGTAAATACGCAAGCACTTGTCAAACTTCTAGAATACCCAGGTAAAATTTGTTTTGCCCGTTTTTGGAAAATGAAAGCATGTCTGACGCCTTTCATTTTCAGTCTACACTGGTGCATCAGTGCCCTTGAATTGGAGCACCATTAGATTCAGATTGTCAGCCATTGTCTGCATTATTGCCTTTACTTTACGTTCAGCAATAAATAATCCCAGATTTATAGAGCCGAGCGTTGGGAGCTGTGAACTTCGGAAGGTTCGCCGTAACTGTTATGGATTGGGAGGCCTCGACTGCAGCTTTATTAAATAAAGTCTTCTTCAGTGACGGGTCCCCGAGAATCAATCAGTGAGTGTATGTTCTCTGGTCATGACCTGGTTCCAAGGATTTCATTTCAGATCTGCTGTCCACATTTTTTTATATCAAATCCTGCAAAATGAAGCAGCTGCTTAAAGGGTATGCCGGTTAGATGAAGTTATCTCATATCCACAGGTCTGGGGGTAACTAGTGGTGGCCCAACTGCCGGGTCCCCCACCGATCACAGTAACCGGAGACCCTATACTTGTCTACCTCCGGCACAGTCCCCTAGAGAATGAATGGAGCCGCAGTGAGCATGCTCCATTTATTTCGGAGCCCCTGCTTTCATGATCTTGGGGTCCCAGTAGTCAGACCCCCGCCAATCTAATAGTAATCCCTTATCTTCTGGAGAGAGGATAAAGTAATTTAACTCTTCTGAATGGTCCTGTTGATGCAGGTCCTTTTTGTGACCGACCCAATGATGCTGAGGTGTCAGATATGGGATTTTTTCCCCGTCTGTTCTCTCCCCTATTACCCAAATTACTCGCTCCTGCATATGAAGCTCTGCCATTAGGCTGTACAATGAGTGCTGCACAGTCCCTTATTAGGGAGCCTTGGGGACTCTGTCTGCTGATAAATAATGGAGAAGCAATGCCTTCAGTGTCACAATATGGTGTCCCACAGACGTTCCATACAATTATGGAATACATCATAACCGCCCTATGAGATGTGAGGCGTACAGAGGTAGAGTAGGGCCCTATAGAGTTAAATAGTGTCATAATACAGCCTTGTGCATGAGGCCTTAAAGGGGTTATGCTGGAAAAGAGTGTGATGACTTATCCTCAGGATAGGTTACCATTATCACATGAGCCGGGTGTCCAAGTCCTGGCATACCCACCGATCAGCTGTTTCAGGGAGCCAAGCTCTGGTGAAAGATGCAGGCTCCTGGCAGCTTTCCAAGGACAGCGCCATACATCGTATAGTGGCAGTGCTTGGTATTGCAGCTCAACTCTATTGACTTGAATGGGGCTGAGCTGCAACTAGGCCTAGGAAGAGTCTTCAGTGCTGAATGACGGAGGTCCTGGTTGTTGCAAACCTGAGATCTGATACTGGTGACCTATCCCAAGGTTAAGTCATAAATATGTTTTTGTGGTTAACCCTTTTAGAGAGGACCTACCACCACTCCTGACATGTCTGCTTTAGTAAATATATTTCACATTAAATGACCGTATATTGTTATGACTATGCCTTTGTTATTCCTACTTGAGGTTTATGAATGAATTGCCAACAGGATGATACCAGTTGGAGGGGGGGGGGGGGGAGTTTGCAACACCAACAGGATTATAGCAGTTGGCGGTGTGTCCTTGCACAGTCAGATGCTGACCTATCATTGCTGGTAGTACCAGACTGTGTACGGGCGCTCCCCTTTGGCAGAGGGCTTAGTAACACCCTTTTGGACTCTTGCAGCTGTTTGGAATTCAATGAATAGGCTTCTAGTAGTAATAATAGAGCAACACCACAACATAGAGTTATAGGAAAGACTCTGGGATTGCCTGGGGAATGCAAGTAGTACAGACATGTCAGGAGAGGTGGCAGGTTCTATGTAAAATAGAAATTTGGGTCCATAAAGTATTTTGGGTGCATTCACATGGGGCACTTTTTTTAAAGGAATTTCTGTAAATCTGTGCAGCAAGCACAGGGATTGCATGGGGCATCTGTAAAAATGTTAGCAACGGATCTGCCACATGTGAATTCATCCTTAGGCCTCATGCACACGACCGTTGTTTGTTTCTGCATCCGTTCCGCCGATTTTGGCACATCTGATGCGGACCTATTCATTTCTATGCAGCCGTTGAAAATGCGGATAGTCCACTGTTTGTTATCCGCGTCCGTGGTTCCAGTCCGTCAAAAAAATATAACCTGTCCTATTCTTGTCCGCGAAAAACGGTTAGCGGACCCATTCAAGTCAATAGGACCGCCAAAAATGCCGATGCACAACCGTCTGTCATCCGTATCCGGTGGGGATATTAAAATTACACTTTTTTTTGCCTCCCTTTTTTTTTTTGGGGCGGTCCGTTCCAAAATAATGAAAGACACATGGAAACAAAAACGACAACGGAACAACGGATCCCCAATTCGTCAAGTGTGATACCTTTCCTCCTATACATAGAGACCAATTTTTGCTTAAAAACGCCACTCAAGCGCATGACCTATTTCACGACCTTCCATTTTCTGCAGAATGATGGTTTTAGCAGCATGGCACTTAAATAATACCAGCTAAATCCTTTTAAATAAAGTATGGCTGAAAATGGGCTTCTGCCCAGACTGATGGTGAAAACCTTCTCTGCGTGATTTGTGAAAAAGGAGAGGGGAAAAAAAAGTAGGAAATTGAATGAATATGTCATAAAGTCACTTAGGGGCTAATTTCAGGAGGTCTAATGAGTTTGGAAGGTATTTATGATGGCGTCTCAGTGTTAGGGTTTCTGCTGAAGTGTTCCTTTGAACACGCGCCAGAAAAGATGATTTAAGCAATCGAGTTTTCTCTGTTCTTCCAAAGATCTGAGGCATATTTGGTGCTCAAACCATAGCGCACACTTAGTACCGCTCTGAAGTCTTCTTTCCTAGGATTTCTATTATAATCCTCCACCTATAATAGGTTCCATGTGAAGGTCACTCTAATATGGAGCTTTAGTTGTAGTCCATTTATAACTGACATCACCATAAGGCCCTATGCACACAACCATATCCGTTTTTCCAGTCTGCACGCGGGTACTGTCTGTGTGCCATCCACATTTTATTTACAGACCCATTGTCCTTAAAGGGTCTGTGTTCCGCATTTTGCGGACATGGGGCACATTTATTAAGACCCGCTTTTTAGACTCCAAGCGCAGGCCTCTCCATAACTTCGGCACATCCAGCGCCAGTTCTAAATGTAAGATGGCTTCCAAGCAGTCAAAGAAAATAGTACATGAGATGGGCACATATGGATGCAGAAAGCACACGGATGATCCGTGTGTCCATAAAAATATAGAACATGGCCTATATTTGTCCACAAATGGGTCAGCAGAAAAAGTGGATGCAACACGGACTGCATCCATATTTTGTGGATCAGAAAACCAGACACGGTCGTGGGCAGGAGGCACTGAGTGAAAAAAAGGGCAGAGTGCCCTGGGACCCACTCCTATCTGTAGAAAGGGGCTCCCGAAATGAACAGAGAGTAGCCGCTCACCCTCCGTTCACTGCTGTAGGAGTTCTAAAAATATCTGAGCGCCTTCTCGGCTGTCTCTGTCAGTCCCGTAGTGGTGAATGGAGAGGTGACTGCGCTTGCCATATGCTCTTTCACTTTAAGGGGACCATGTTCTGGAGATAGGTGCGGGTCCCACCATGAAATTCATTGTTGAACCAGGCACATTGCCTTCTGTAGCGAGCTCAGCTGAATGTGATGATAACTTTCAATTAGCGAGAAAAAGTATTTTAAATCCATATACAGATGATGAGCAGTTAAGTGCACTGGGGGCTGGTCCAAACCATTCTGTGCACCTTTGCCAGCCCCTCCTTCTCCCTTTTGATTGACAGGACCATGTTCCTGTATACTCATCTTGTCTGACCTGTCAGTCGAAGGGCAGGGGCTAAAAGAGGAAGCAGGAGGAGTAAGGGTGCACAGGGGGGTTTGGACCCTCCCTTGCATATGAATTAAAGGTACTTTTTCTGTAGGATGGATGAAGTGAAAGGTACCATTACATTGAGCTCGACTAGCCCTGGTTTAACGGCGAGTTCCCTGCTCTCAGATTCCCTTTAATTGCAGAATAAGGTGTATATAAGATGTATGTTTACTTCATTATAACCCCGTCATTACCAGAGGGAAGCAGTCCTGCACCTACCTACTTTGTGTGACCCCCAGAGCCCCCTCAAGGTGGTAAATTTGAAATAATGTACTAGAATCCAGAGGTTTATGGGCCCGGGCTGCTCCCTCTGGCACAGGAGTACAGCATATGGGCCAGGAGTTAGGGGGCACAGCCTATGAGAGTAGTGCCCGATACCGAAAATGATGCTTTCCTTCCAAGTCCTCTTGTGGAGCTGCTGACAGCGCCATAGATCTCTAAGCCCCCATAGGTGTAAAAGCAAAATAAAAAATATATATTATGTAGCAATAAAAGCAAACATGAATATTTCAGTAAATATTTTTACGTTGCCATAAAAAATGAAGTACATTTTCTTTATTTATGACTTTTATTACAGCAAAAACAGAACTCTGAAAAATAAACTTTGCACAAGAACACTGTTCTTTATGGTGTTTAATGTGGTTTATTATACATGGTCAGTGGCCTTTCTATAGTGGGGCTGATGCTGGATTTGACCAGATCCCTTCTGGTTCCATAGGATCCATGATATAGCAGAAAGTCTCACTGTCAGTAGAAGGCTGGAGACATCCGAGCAGTTCAGCAATTGTGAATGTTTTATGGAGATGAAATTAGAATAAGAACTTGAGCTGTCAAGAAAATGGACGTAAGAGAAAGTTGTATTGTAAGGGCCAGATTTATCATTACTCTGACAGCTCACTCCACTTTCACATATGGCTAAAGTCAGATTTATGATTGGCCCTTTAAGACTGTGATAAATGTGGTTTGACGGTAGCAGTTTATCCGTCAGTAAGCAGCTTTACAAAAGTCGCACATCTTTTACGGAAAAGTTGCATGTTCTTTTAAAAAGTCGCATAAGATAAGCATGGTCCGCACTGGAGTGATTTTGCGCATTGTTTGCGACTTTTTAAATTGTCACAATAGTAAATCTGTCTAGAGAGCCATTTACATAAGAAAACCCGCCCACTTTCAGAAAACTGGCGAGCATAGTGCAGAGCCAATAAAAGTAGCAATTTTTATCGCAGTTTAAGCGATTGCGCAAAAATTTGCAACTTTTTAACTCCATTATTCTGACTTGAGCTAATGATAAATGTGGCCCTATGTGTCTATGGACAAATAGTGTATTTTTTTTATAGCATTTTAGAGTTTAGAATTTTTAAGTGTTTAGTTTCATTATGTATTTTCCAAAATATATAATTATGCCGATTAAGGCAGGATCTTTTAAGGAATGGGTCTATATATATATATATATATATATATATATGTGTGTGTATGTATGTACCTCACATGGACCCAGAGATCTCCCAATTTATTGCTCCATTTACTCTACTATGGTTATATCAAACTTGCAGCTCAGGGGGCATGCCCTTTCTGCTGCAGCTCTCTCCCTGTAACTGTCACAGCTTCTGTCAGAACATATGGCGGGTGGCATTTGAAAGATTAAACTGAGCATGTGCAACCACGCGGACAGAGAAATAAATAACAGCAGGTGGCGCTATACAGATGGATTTAATTGAATAACTCAGTGGCTAGTCAACATTATTAATTACAAGCAATTACAAAAGTATTCAGATCAAGGTGCTGGTTTGAAAAATGTAGACTATTTTTCATGGAACAACCACTTTAAAGGCGTATCTATAAAAATAAGGGCCTATGAAGTCCATAATGCACGGGCACAGACCGTGTGGTTGGCGTTTGCGGATGCAGACCCATTCGCAAGATTCAGTCCACACCGCAAAAAAAAAATTGAACATATATTTTTTTGCATTACGAAAACACAGACTGAAATCCCACGGAATCGCTCCATAGTGCTTCTGTGAGCTTCCGCTCCTAATTACCGCTCTGTATTTTCTGGATTGTGGACCCATTCAAGTGTTTGCAGGCCGCAATACTGGCATGGCCGCACACGTTCGCGTGCATGAACCCTAATGTTAATATCAGGTTGGTGCATCTCCATCCAATCAGCTGTTTAAACAAGCTGCTGGTTAGTGGTCAGAAATGGTACTGCAACGCTGCACCCGTTCACTTACGGTACATTTTTATTCACATTTTATTTTATTTTTTAACACTAGTTTGTGGTCAGACAAATGAAGCAAACTAAATAAGTAAGGAAAATGAAGAGCTGAGAATGAGTGACTGATTCGTGGCTGATTGGGTATATTGACTACTGATGAAAACATAATTCTCATTTATTTTGTAGAAATATTAATTTTCAGCTTTTAATAGGCAAGTACTTGTTGAAGGTTTAGACATGAATGTCCTTAAATATGCTCTGGATTTTTTTTTGTACCAATTGGTATGTTTACTTTAGTTCTGTAGTCTTTTTATGCTGTTATTTGTTCAGTTTCTTCTGTAGCTGCAGCATACTGTGCAGTGCTTATAGAGATGGTCTCTGAGATCCTTGGGCCACTTTCACACGGGCAAGAATTCCGCGCGGGTGCAATGCGTGAGGTGAATGCATTGCACCTGCACTGAATCCGGACCCTTTCACTTCAATGGGGCTGTTCAGGTGAGCGGTGATTTTCACACATTACGTTCTATATTCTGCGTTTTTTAACGCAACGCAGGCCCCATAGAAATGAATGGGTATGCGTGAAAGTGGCCTAAGGATCTCAGAGACCATCTCTATAAGGCACTGCACAGTATGCTGCAGCTACAGAAGAAGCAGAACAAATAACAGCATAAAATAAGGGAAAATAATAAAATATACAGAACACCTGACCCAAACCCGAACTTCAGTGAAGAAGTCCGGGTTCGGGTACCACAGTCAGTTTTTTTTATCACGCGCGTGCAAAACGCATTGCACCCACCTGATAAAAACTGAACATCGGGACGCAATCGCAGTCAAAACTGACTGCAATTGCATACCTACTCGCACGATTTTCCCTGATCGCAGACGCAAAGCATCCGGACCTAATCCGGACACGCTCGTCTGCAAGGGGCCTTAGAGGTTCATGTAAGGTTCCAGCTGGGATCAGTCTATTTTTCAGACGCATAGATACATAGTAGGCCAACATCATAGGAAGTCTCTTAATCTATGTTTTGAAATTTGATAGAACCCCCCCCCCCCCCCCCCCCAAAAAAAAAAAAAAAAAAAAAAAAGACCCAACATAAAGAATAAACAAACATGCTAACCACTGTGCTGCCCATTTTAAGGAATCGGAAGCATACTTGGGAGGGAAACTTTAGAAAACCTTTAAAGGGGTATTCTGGTTATAAAACGTTATCCCCTATCCACAGGGGTCGAGGACGAGGGCCTTAAACCCAGTGGACCTCCCTCTGAAAACGTCCAGAAATAGCCAAGTACAGTGCTCGGCTATCTCCAACGCTCCCATAGAAATGAATGGACGGCGGCACACATTCAGACCAGCCGCTCCTTGCATTTCAGGGGGAGCTCCATGGGGTTTGGGACCCTGATCTCATAATCGGTGGGGGTCCCAACCGTAGGAACCGCACCTATCTAATAGTTATGCCCTATCCTTTAGTAGGGGATCACTTTTTGTAACTGGAATACCCCTTTAAGAAGTGTCCTGCCCATGTGGGAATGGTTTATTTCACCATCTCCTTTCCATCCTAAAGTTTGAGCGTGTACAGTTTGGTGCTTACTTAACCACTTTCCTATAAGACAGAAAAGCATCATGTCCCGGGGATTCCTGTAGATGTTACTTCCAACCACTGGCAAATTGAATTGGACATGGTTCTGTCCTCTATATGACCACCCTGCTGGTACTATGAGGTTCCTTAGCTGCTGCATAAAGCATAAGCAGTGTATGTCTAAGGCAAGGTTCCTACCGCCAAGTGTGGTATCGGTTAAAACAGTCTGACAACTGCGTTTCCTGGAGACTCACGTTTGGCTGAACCCACTGAAATTGGCTTGGGTATTGACAATGGCAAATCAGTTTGGTCTGAGAGCCCCCCTTTAGAGACCCAATTACAACATAACGCATTAAGTAAATCAATGCAATGCTATTCTGTGGGCATCTTTATCTAGGCCTACCAGGAGAACCGTAGAGCGGTCATACAATTACCTCTATTTTACACCTACTATTATTGTGTGGATTACCTTTCAAATAACCTCTTCCCCTCACAGCAGCAGTAAACTGACAATAAAATAATGATCTCTATAGGAGGTCTTATACTACCAAAATGAAAAGAAAGGGAGATTTAGCAAAACTTGTGGAAACAGAAACTGGCTTAGTTGTCTATAGCAGCCAATCAGATTCCACCTTTCATTTTTCAGAGCTCCTTTGGAGAATGAAAGGATCAATCTGGTTGGTTGCTAGGGGACATCTAAGCTAGTATTTCTTTACACTAGTTCTGATGACCCCCCCCCCCCGAGCATAAAAAAGAAACATCTTTCTGATGGAAGTTTCCCTTCCCTGTACCAAAAACGGGATTGCATATAGTCAAAGAAAGGTTTATGTAAATATTTTTTTTCTTTTAAAGTGGCCTTTATTATAAACAGGTCGGGATGTAGTCTTCTCCTGTGTAATTATTTCAGCCATTGTCTTTCTTTCTGAAAATAATTCAGTTGAGCGGAGGTGAGTTAGCTATGACAGGAGGTCAAGGGATGTAGCCTTCTGACAGCTCCCAATTTCTAACTCTGGACTGTACAAGACAGTTGACTGAAGAATAAGGAATATGGGGTGAGATGTATCTTGAGGAGAATGTCATGTGTGCAGGAGTCTGTGCATCAAATTCACTAAATGTCAAACGATGTGGATCATTTTGGTACATCTTAAAGTCTAAGGCCTTATTCATACAATGTACAAATGTAAAATATCGCAAAATAGTTGTATAGATAAGCCCAAAAAGTTGCAAAGCTCTGTTTTGGGACTTTCTGAAGCCAGAATTCGGGAGTGTGGGGACTGCAATCCGCATTTACGGACAAGTATAGAACATGTTCTATTTTTTGCAAAACATATATACGGATGTGGAAAGCACACCAGTCATTCATGTGCTTTTGACTTCCGTATGTTCGTTCCGCAAAAGATAGAACATATCTTGGGCTACTTTCACACTAGCGTTTTTTGCGGATCCGTCAAGGCTCTGCAAAAACGCTTCCGTTACAATAATACAACCGCCTACATCCGTCATGAACGGATCCATTTGTATTATGTCTTATATAGCCATGACGGATCCATCTTGAACACCATTGAAAGTCAATGGGGGACGGATCCGTTTTCTGTTGTGCCAGATTGTGTCAGAGAAAATGGATCCGTCCCCATTGACCTCCATTGTGTGTCAGGACGGATCCGTTAGGCTCATTTTCGTCAGAGCAGAATGGAGACTGATCGGAGGCAAACTGAGCAGATCCTTTTTCTTTCAGAATGCATTAGTGCAAAACTGATCCATTTTGGACTGCTTGTGAGAGCCCTGAACGGATCTCAGAAACGCAAACCAAAACGCCAGTGTGAAAGTAACCTTATGCTTGTCCGTAAGATGCAGACCGCAAATTGCTTACAGTCATGTGCATAAGGCCTAATAAAAAGGAATATCAGGCTACTTTCACACTAGAGTTTATTACGGATCCATCACGGATCTGCAAAACCGCCTGTTACAATAATACAACCGCCTACATCCGTCATGAATGGATCCGTTTGTATTATCTGTAACATAACCAAGACGAATCCGTCATGAACACCATTGAAAGTCGATGGGAAATGGATCAGTTTTCTATTGTGCCAGATTTTGTCAGAGAAAACGGATCCGTCCCCATTGACTTACATTGTGTGTCAGGACGGATCAGTTTGGCTCCGCTTCGTCAGCTGGACAGCAAAACGCTCGTGTCCGCCTCCAGAGCAGAATGGTGACTAATCAGAGGCAAACTGATGCATTCTGAGCGGATCCTTTTCCATTCAGAATGCATTAGGGCAAAACTGATCCGTTTTGGACCGCTTGTGAGAGCCCTGAACGGACCTCACAAACGGAAATAACAAAACGCGAGTGTGAGAGTAGACTTAGTAGTGAAGAACCATTTGGCAAAAACTCATTTTTGAATACCTCGTTCAGGTCTCCTGTTTGTTAGGTTGAAGAACAGCAGTAGAGGAAGGTCTGTGCACTGTGTACTGCTGCATTTCCCCTGTGGTGGCGCTATAACACTGCCAAATTCCAATCCTCCTTCCCCACAGATTCCAGCACATCACTTGGGATCTTCATGGTAGGACACACTGTTCAAGATTATTCATCACAGGGCCACCTTAACATAAAGTTCTAAGATTGTCCAAAGCAGGAAATCCCTTTAATAAAAAGCAGAGCGGTAAATGACGGGACATGAATTGTAATATTATTGCGCACTTTTGAGTGGCCTTCCTTTATATAGTATACTGATACACTTACAGAATGTTTCAGAGTCTTCAATGATCATTCAGTGTTCCCAGCTGTAGGTTACTATGACTTTGACTTAAAGTGGACCATGAAACCCAGCTTCTAAGATTCGATTGAGACCTTTCGATAAGGTCACGGTAATTGGCGCCTTCTGGGGTTTGTTTGTTTGGCTGAATTTAGTTACAATATAATTGTATTGAAAAATGCACTGGTACACAGTAATTACCCTGCAGTGAGTGAATTGCCTCTTGGCTCCCACAGTTTAATAGCTCCTAGCAGAGTTTAGCTTTGTGTCTTTTACACGTATATAAGCAGCATTCATACGGTGGGATAAAATCTGCCCACAGAGTTGATAGACGTGTAGCAGCGTCTGCTGCTTCAATGTTGCATTACGCCAGTTCGTTCTACCGTTTTCTTTTTTTGGGTATTTTGCAATGGTTTTAGTGTCTCATATTAATGGCTGGGGCATCACCCTTGACTGCAGTCTGTTACTTTTTTCTGCTAATTCAAAGAGGGCACTACTGCCGACTCGATGAACTTCTGTGAAGGCTTCCTGCTATGTTAAAGCCTTTTCTGCAAAGCTTCTAACATAAAACATATTGTGCCTTTGTGTGCCTGAAACTAAACCTTTCTAAGTAGAAAAGACTGGCCAAACCTCTAATATATGCATGCAACCCTGTGTGTGAGAATCCTCATATTTAGTTCTTTCTTAGTTGCATTTTTCTATATAGTGTCATTGTTCACTGCTGTTCTGAGTCCTACTACCTTCTTCTGAGATGTGTGGGAACGTAGGTGAGACTCCTGTTTCAGTGGAAATCATGGGACTGCTTTCACTGGTGCATCTGAAAGGTACCCTAAGCCTAAGGCCTCTTTCACACGTCTGTGTTTTTGGTCATTGATTTCCATCAGGGATTGTGAGCCTGAACCGGGAATGGAGCCTCCAAAGAGAGAAGGTTTAATGGTTTAACTGTGTATTTGACCTGCACCTGGGTTTGGCTCATGACCACTAATGGAAGTAACTGACCAAACACTCCTTTTTGTGATATCATTTTAAGAATGTTTTACTGAGGTACTCATTTCCCCCCCAAGAAAGTCCATATAAAACATATATTCATGAATAATAAATATATGGGGGAATAAACAACAATTTTTCTTAACCAGTATTGGCCCAGATTTACAAATGTTTGGCACATATGGGGTTTCTACACTTTCTTCTAACATGCTCATCAAGGGGGTGAGGCTTCTCAGGGAATTGGGCAGGGCCTAAGATGCACCATTTTGCTTCAAACCCACAGTAGAATTCTGCTATAAAAATCTGTTTCAGAGTAAGCCAACCTATAGGTGGTATAGCCATAAAGAAATGTGTGTCTATCCCTGTGCCAAATTTACTATCCAGCCTGAGCCACTATGATAAATCTGACGCAGGTCTAGACAGCCTGTCTAAGCTTACGGACACTTTTTAATAAGTAAATCTGGGCCATTGTGTTTGTAGGACATCACAATGCTAAATTGTGGATACCACTTGGTCCCTAGTGCAATCCCTATAGCTTCCCATACAGTCTTATACTGTAAGCATGGCCAACATCCCTAAAAGTGATGATCTTTTGAAGCTATTGTGTGATTCTAAAATTGATTTTATTTGTTGTCTCTTCCATTCATGGTGAGATGTCTCCTCACAATAAGGGCTGATACACACAAATGTAAGGGTTTTGTACCAAGATGTAGCCAAAGATAGGACATATCCTTTGCGGAGTGGAGGCACGGATTGAAAGCCCAGGAATCGCTTCAAAGCTCTTCTGTGGGCTGTCTGGTCTATGATGTATGAGAAAGTGCCCATAATAGTGGAGATAAAGTGGCCAGCCTCTTTAAGTGCAGTCTCTATACATCACGTTACCTGTCTGGCCTTCAAGCTAATGTACTGCCATCATGGCCCTAAAGGGTATGAAGACAAAAAAAAAGAAAGAATATTTTAATAAACTGTAGACTGTACTGGGGCCAAGTTTCAATAGGACATGTGCCAAAACCTCACTGATACCATTATTACAAGCTTATAGTTTCATATTGAAAACCACTGCAGAAATGAAAATTGTGGCGTCTGTATCAGAGAAGAAATGCTGTCGTATGACTAGCTGTATTCTGGTTTGAGCAGATATTATTAGATCATGTCGTAACAGTAGTTGTCTTATTTTATTATTTTTGTATTGTCTGTTTGAAGATGAAAGGACGTCCCCACCTTCATTCTAATTGTGGTATTGGAACAGTCTTGGTGTTTGATCTTGAGCAATCACAAATCAACCACCTTCCCACAGTAGGATAACGACTAACATGATCTGTTTTACATCCCCCCCCCCCCCCCCAGGGTAACAATGGACTTTTGTACCTTTTTTATTTTTCTTGTTATTTATTTATTTTTTTATAAGAAAGGGAGAGAAAATAAAGCAGCACCGATTCCTATGTGTAAATGGTGCATGCCTTGTCCATATAATACAATACCAAAACTCCAGGCAGCACTCCATGTATGATCCTTTATTGTACCCAATGCAACGTTTTAGCTCAGTGTGAAGCTCTCTCAAGCAAGACACAGTGAGAAAGGATCACACTGAGCTGAAACGTTGCATTGGACACAATAAAGCATCATACACAGGGCGCTGCCTGGAGTTTTTGTATTGTATTTTTTGCTTTTGTGATATAGTTTGTCACTGTAAATTTAAGATATTATAATATAAAAACTTATGCAGTTTCTTGGCTTGGTACTCTATCAGAACTAAAAAGTATAGTATTTCCATGTAGCCCAAAAACAAGCTACTATTAAGTCGATGTTTGGGCTGTGGTTTTAGATAACTATGAATACAAGGCTAATAGATATTTTAAAGGCTATGTACACCTTTGGGGGCAATATTTTTTATTATTGCATTGAACTTATTATGAGGTAAAAATCCTTTTTTCAACTGTTTTTTATTAATAATATGGAGGCCTTTTCTATGTACAGAGCTGAGATGCTCTATTAGCAGGATCTGTATTTTCTCTCTTCCGTCAGGCAGGGAGCTGACGGTCTTCTTATCTCTGCTCTCTGACATTAACGCTCATTATAGCTCTGTCCTTATCTTACTGATAAAAATGTTGCTGAGGCTACTTTCACACTCGCATTTGGTGCGGATCCGTCATGGATCTGCACAGACGGATCAGTTCAGATAATACAACCGTCTGCATCTGTTCAGAACAGATCCGTTTGTATTATCTTTAATATAGCCAAGACAGATCTGTCTTGAACACCAGTCAATGAAGGACGGATCTGTTTTCTATTGTGCCAGATTGTGTCATAGAAAACGGATCCGTCCCCATTGACTTACATTGTGTGTCAGAATGGATCAGTTTTGTCAGACGGACACCAGAATGCTGCAAAGCCTCCAAAGCGGAATGGAGAGGGAATGGAGGCAAACTAATGCATTCTGAGCGGATCCTTTTCCATTCAGAATGCATTAGGGCAAAACTGATCCCTTTTTGACCGCTTGTGAGAGCCCTGAACGGATCACAAACGGAAAGCCAAAATGCCAGTGTGAAAGTAGCCTTTAATAAGTGTTTATGACCTTTAAGTAATTTAGTGACAAGTGATATTAGATGAAAAAGTGAAAAACAGCTAGGCAAACAGTTAACCCTTTGTGACAGAATGGCTCAATAGTTTTAATAAAAACCAACTAAAAAAATGATTTTTAGCCCAAAAATGAATAAAATGTAATCATACAAAAATTGCCCCCGAAGGTGTACATAGCTTTTAAGGTGTAATGCATATGGCTGTGCTGTAGTATGGTGTCTTATAGGTTCTGGGCCATAATCCAGCATGTATTGTACCTCTCTTGAGGCTTTTCTTTATATTCCAGAAATATTCTAAGCCAGGCTGCTGTCCACAGATGTCATCTATGAGGCCGCTCCGCAGTTTATAGAACAAGTGCTATTCTTCAAGAATAGTAATTTCTACAAATGAGTTGCGGCATGCACACGACCGGTATCCGTATTTTGTGAATCCACGGTCTGAGGACCACAAAATATATACGGTTGTATATTTTTTGTGGTGAACTACAGTTTTGTTGTGATGTATGGCACATCATTTTTAGTATATGATCGCAAGGCACATACAGGAGGTGAGCATCTACTTAAAGCGTATTGAACCAATAAAAATAGCGGATGGCACATCTGGAACTACCACTTTAAAAAGATTGACGTTTAGGTAACCTCTGTCTTAAATCCGTAGGATAAAAAAGAACTGAGAAAAAATATAAGCTTATTTTGTAGCATGCATTGGCAAAATGCCCTTAGTTTATTGCTGTCGCTCCATCGTGGCTTTATGTACAAAAAGCTGATATGCAGCTCTAAAGAGGTCCAGGTTGAATGGAGCAGTACCCCGATTTGCCTGTGTATCCCTGAATGTTCTGCTGTATACAAAACCGTATGGAAATCACAAATGTGTGCGATCCGTATTCAGTCAGTCTCTTTTGCACTGCTCTAACTTTGGAATCGAGTACATTTTTTTGTTTTGTTTTCTCTTTGAAAGGTTTCATTTGGCTGACTTTGCCTTTTTTGGCTTTCTGGACGGCCTTTTGGAACGCGATATTGAGCTCCGTTACAATGTCAGCATTGCTATTGTTTCACACAATACAGAGAAGTGCATTTCCAAGCACTCTGAAGGTTAATTCGCAGTCAGCCGTGTAACATAGAAACTTTTCCTTTGTTCTAGTGTTTATGAACGTTCTTTTGTTGCTTACGGTTTCCCTCATCTGTAATGCAGTTTGCATGAAAACTTGCGCCGATAAAAAAAGCTAATCAGATCACAGAGCTCATCTCATAAAGTTGACTGCTGGAATCTGATTGGTTAGTATAGGCAATTTCTTTCTTCTTCAATACATGATGTCCACTCTGGACTGGGCATATTTTTGGGATGTTCTCAGTTATGGCGCTGATCCAGAAAGCAGTGATCAAATTGGTTGTTATGAGCAACATCTCTGCTCCTCGTCTGCGCTAGATTTCATAAATGTAAAAAACAATAGGGCAGGTCTATTAATCCCGTATAAAAGGTAGAGAGTGTAAAGTTAGACTAGACAATATAAAGATGCCCAAAATGTATTTTAGTGGCTAATTCTTGATGAAAGATTTTAGATGGCTAGAAGCTTCTGTCCAAGTTTACACCACGTATTGTGTGGTGCAAAAATTTGACGTATGTTGTTGCATCTTAAAGGGGTTGTGCAAGAATGTGTGTGTGTTTTTTTTTTTTTTTTTTTTTTGTCAACCCTCCTTCCCACCACTTTACTGGTCCTGTAATGGGAAGATGACTAGGGCCCCTTTCACACGGGCGAGTATTCCACGCGGGTGCAATGCGTGAGTTGAATGCATTGCACCCGCACTGAATCCGGACCCATTCATTTCTATGGGGCTGTGCATACGAGCGGTGATTATCACTTGTGCGTTGTGTGAAAATCACAGCATGTTCTATATTCTGCGTTTTTCACGCAACGCAGGCCCCATAGAAGTGAATGGGGCCGCGTGAAAATCGCAAGCAAGTGCGGATGCGGTGCAATTTTCACACATGGTTGCTAGGTGATGATCAGGCTGGGGTCCCGATCTGTATTATTTTCCCTTATAACATGGTTATAAGGGAAAATAATAGCATTCTGAATACAGAATGCAACGTAAAATAGTGATGGAGGGGTTAAAAAAAAAAAAAAATTGCTCACAGAGTCCACTTGATCTCATAGCTGCGGATCTCTGTGTTCTGTAATGTTGAGCTGCCGGCTAAGGACCTGTGGTGACGTCACATGACATGATCCAATCATATGGTCCCTCACCATGGTGATGAACCATGTGATTGGACTATGTGATTAGCACAGTGACGTCATCAAAGGTCCTATGCCTGTGCACAGCAAAGAAGAAGACAGAAGAGATGCCGGCTGAGCGATCAAGTGGATTAAGGTGAGTTAAATTATTTTGAATTTGTTTTAACCCCTCCAGCCCTATTGTACTGTGCATTCTGTATTAAGAATGCTATTATTTTCCCTTATAACCATGTTATAAGGGGAAATAATACAATCTACCGAACACCGATCCCAAGCTCTAACTTCTGTGAAGAAGTTCGGGTTTGGGTACCAAACATGCCGATTTTTCTCACGCTCGTGCAAAACGCATGACAATGTTTTGCACAACGCACCAGCATCTTATCCGGGCAAAAAACATGATGCCCGTGTGAAAGAGGCCTAAGGCTACTTTAACACTGTCGTTTTAGCTTTCCATTTGTGATGCGAGATCCATTCAGGGCTCTCACAAGCAGTCCAAAACGGATCAGTTTTGCCCTAATGCATTCTGAATGGAAAAGGATCCGCTCAAAATGCATCAGTTTGCCTCCATTCAGTCACCATTCCGCTCTGGAGGCGGACACCAAAACGCTGCCTGCAACGTTTTGCTGTCCGCTTGACGAAACTGAGCCAAACTGATCTGTTTTCTCTGACACAATCTGGCACAATAGAAAATGGATCCGTCCTCCATTGACTTTCGATAAGGTTCATGACGGCTATGTTACAGATAATACAAACGGATCCGTTCATGACGGATTTAGGCGGGTGTATTATTGTAACGGAAGCGTTTTTGCAGATCCATGACGGAGCCATAATAAACGCTAGTGTGAAAATAGCCCAACCTGCTTCCTGGCTCTAGCTCCCTGATCCTTATCCAGCCCAGTAAACATGCCAGACCGATGTAATCATCCGGTTTGGCATCGCCGCAGCCAGTCACTGGCTGCAGCAGAGACCAGATCCCCTTGTGTCATATGAGCATTTGTCATGACGTAAGAGGAGCCGGTCACCAGTGAATGATGACGGCGATGTCAAACTGGATGTTTACATTGATGGAGCCCAATGGAGCATTGCAGGCCTAGAGGACAAGGAGTGGGTAGCCAGCGCCGGGCAGGTCTGGTAAAGTGGGGAGTTAATTAGTTATCAATTCTTGCACAACCCTTTTACGCCTTTCTGCTAAGACCACACGTCGTTGTCAGTGCAATGTATTCTTTTTTTGGCACATTTTCTTAATAAATAGATGCGCCAAAATACAACAAATTTTTCCACAATTTACGTCAAACTCATTTCCAGTATTTATTTTTAATAAAAAAAAGGCACAGGATGAGTTAAGAATAAAAATAAAAAAAATAGTTGTTACCTCACTGATCCCTCCCTGCTTCATTCCACTTGGAACCGAACCTGAGTTCGGGAAATTGTTTTTTACAGTACCAATCATCGGAGCTAATGCATTCTAATACTGTACGGAGCGCTCGCTCCGTACAGTATTGAAACAACAATTTATGCAAATCAACTTTGAGTGTTTCATCCGAAGTCGATTCGCTCATCCCTAATCATGACTGAAGCGTTTTTGCTGATCCATGACGGATCTTGCAAAAACGCTGATGTGAAAGTAGCCTAACTCATACTTCGATTTTTTTTTTTTTATGTTCCCTTGGAAAACTCTATTAGGGGGTCAAAGACGCTTATAGATATAGCGCATTATTTCAGTTTGGCCTGACCTTGCTTTAAGGGTGCCTTCACATGCTGCTGATATTGTTGCAGAAAATGTCTGCAGCCGAAAATCTGTTTTGCCCATTTGAATGGGGTAGTTTTGGTGGCAAACACATGGATTTCCACAAGCCTAAAGCCTCATGCAGACGTCTGTGGAACACGGTCCGTGAGATACCGGACTGGCATTGCAGGAGCGCACGGCCTCATAGCAACCAATGACCCGTGCGCTCCTGTAATGCCAGTCCGGTATCTCACGGACCGTGTTCCACAGACGTCTGCATGAGGCTTAATTCTGGTGAATGGAACAAAACTTTTCACCATCCCAATCTGCCACCAGTGAAGACACCCTTTTGCTGCCCAATATGTACGTCTGGATATAATTACCTTTTGAATTCCTCACTGTTCAGATCACCTCCTTGACTGGTTTTACGTGAGCATGGCGGCCAGTCCCGTTCCACTGCAGTGATGTGCCAACTATAGTGCCGACGCTACAGCCAGCTATGACCGGCCAGCCCACTCACATGTTGTCCCTGTGGTCATCATACAGACCAGTAAACAGACGTGTTGGGGACTCCAACACCAGGAGCGAGGAAACACGAAATTGTGAAGTGCATTATTTAGACTGAGATTTTTATTTGATTAAAAAAAAAAATAATCTGTTAATTGAAAATAGAATTTAGAGCCATTTAAATATCTGGAACGAGTGTTCTTGACAATGCCCTGTTAAATTGGAATATTGATCACCCTTGAGCAGGCCTGCGGCATTCTGTAATGATGGAATAGGTGAGCTATTGATGTTGAGAAGTCATTAGAATTTGTTAGCATATTTATACAGATGCCCCCTCTTCTGACTTCTGGTAACCGCTAACCTGAAGGCTTTCTAAAGACGGTCCATTCAGCAGCCAAGATGAAGAAGTCTTTAGAAACCACTTTTGATGCATCTACAATGGATATTGTCTGTCATTTTACAAATGAATATATACGTCTTCTGTTTAGTGGATATCTCTTTGAGGACAGTTTTGTGCCCGTTGGCATCATTTTTACTACATGGACCGTTTCCGGCTGTCCGGCTTAGGCCTCGTCCACATTTCCATGTTTCACTGATGTGTGCTCTCCGCATGTGTCTGTTCACATTTCAGTATTTTTTTTTTAACTAACCGTGGGACACACACTACGTTGATCCGTTATGCGGACCAAGCACGCCCATAGAAGTTTATGGATCCGTGAAAATCACGGACACACCACAGATGGCATCTGTGGTGCGTCCGTTTTTCACTGAAGACTGATAGGAGATTCTTTGGAAATTAATTTTCACTTGAGCAACGTCAGTGAATTACGGATGACGCAGGGATGGTAAAAAACGGACACACGGACCAACCACGGATTCTTAACCGACAACTTTGTGGATGAAATGCGTACACTTTCACTGACATGGAAATGTGGACGAGGCCTTATGGGCGTTTAACCAGTTTACAATATACTTGTAACTGGGCATATACATTTAAAGGGGTTGTCATGCTGACACATTCTTCCCTTATGGATCACCTGGCGCTCTCTTTCCTGTGCCTCACAGTACACCGCCAGTCTCTACTTCCTGGACCCCCTCAACAGACAGGAAATTACAAATCTCTGATTGGCTGATTTTCTGTCTGTCAAGAGGAACTAGGAAATAGATGAAGGATCGGGAAACATTGAACAGAAATTGCAGGTGGGAATTGACTTTTTACACTGTAACGTGCCTTTTTCTTTTCTTTTTTTAAATTTAATTGGCTGGACAACCCGTTTATTGTACCGTACAGTATATCTGCCATTGGGAAACTTGGTTTGGATGGGGGAGGGGGGAACCGTAATGGTGTGTTCATTGAAATATTCCACTGAATCCCTCAACTTGGATTAACCTGCATACAGGCAAGCAATCGTTGTTCCAGTTCATAGAACAAATCTCTTAGATGAAACTATGTTCTTTGTGCTGAAATGTCGATTGAATTCTTATCTGCAAGTTAATAAAACTTGAGTGCTTTACTCTGACATTGCGGTTCAGTGCCATTTACATGGGTGGTGTTTTCTGGGGCGAGTATTATTCGTTGCACATTTTTTACAATGGTATAAGGTCAAATGACTGCTCCCATCCAAAATCCACTTCATTAAAGGGCTTTTCCACCTACTCCACTACTGCTCAGCACCACACTGTGGTTGTACGGCGGAGAGGAAACGGGCACAGGACCCTGTACTAGTGGTCATGGGTTCTGTTCTGTGGGCAAGTGACCAACAGTTGAGGTGAAATAATGAGGTCATTGAAAGGGGAACTACCAGAGATACTAGATTCTGCACTATTCGCAGGTTGCTCTGTCTTACCGGTTCATGTGCACTAGCGGTAGTGTACACAACTCATATGACGTACTGTATATGTATATACACATGTATGTATGTGAAGGGGAGGCATGTATAGCCATACAGTAGCATATGTTAACCATAGGATTAAAGGGGGTTTTCAGGGAGTTTAAGGCTACTTTCACACTTGTTTTCCAGTATTGAAACTCGGCAGGGAATCTCAATACCGGAAAAAAAACATTTCCGTTTAGTCCTCGTGCATTCTGAATGGAAAGAGATCCGTTCAGGATGCATCAGGATGTAAAAACAAATACGGTCGTGTGCATGTAGCCGGATACTGATGGCCTACCCTCAGGATAGGTCACGAACATCCGTTTGGTAGGGGTCCAACTCTTGGGACCCCCGCTGATCAGCTGTTTGAAGAGGCCTCGGTGCTCCGGTGAGTGCTGCGGCCTCCTCACTGCATACCAAGCATACCGCCGTACATTGTGTAACAGCTGCACTTGTTATTGAAGCCCAGACCCTTCACCTAAATGGGGCTGAGCTACAAATAGGATACGTGGGTAATGGGGATGAGCGAATCGACTTTGGATGAAACATCCAAAGTAGATTCGCATAAAACTTCGTTCTAATACTGTAGGGAGCAGAAGCTCCGATAAGCCGAAGTTATTGCTTCGCGAATTCTCGTGAGATTTTGCTCAATAACTTCAGAAATTAATGTGTCCAAGGTACACCTTTTTTTACAGTACAAATCATCGGAGCCAATACATTCTAATACTGTACGGAGCTCCTGCTTGGCACAGTATTAGAACAAAGTTTTATGCAAATCGACTTTGGATGTTTCATCCGAAGTCAATTCGCTGATCCCTACCATCAATATTAAACACCTGGAAAACCTCAAAAAAAAAAAAATATATATACTACACAGAATACAATATCTGCTGGATGATGCTGATACGTAAGTAGCAAAATAATTTGTAAATAATTTAAAATAATTTACCGCTAATTCCAGCCGCTTAATCCGTATGCACACTCTTACCTTTCACGACTTTGCACTGAAGGCTCGTGCTTTTTTGTATAGTCAATTCCGAACCTTATTTTCTTTTTTATATCCCTTCTGCAATCTGGTCTTGTAATAAACCAGACGAGACAAATCCCAAGTACTACTTTTATTTTTAATGTGTTTTATGCATCCGTAAAATGCGGAATGAAAGCGATGGAACGTATGAGAGAAAAAGGTGAAAAGGTCAGTCTTCTGAAGAGGGATTATGGGCTCTGTAACCTTTGCACGCACCATTGTACACATTTGGGTTATGGCGTGTAGCTGTGTAGTGAGGGCGCTTAGAGTTTCAGCATCCATTACGGTACAGTAATGATTTAGTTGGGGCATTTTCTGCATTTTCTGTATATTGGCTGTGCATATGAAGAAGGCCACGCTCCCTATCAGCATGTGGATCGCCTCATACGATTGTGGGTGGTGTTTCTGTTGGTTCAGCAGTGCATTCAATTGTTGGTTTTTGCCTTTACTTTATATTCACGTGACATCTTCTCATCTCCGCTTCTACTATACCTTAGAATCCACCCATTGCTGACCACTGCAATAGTTACTGAGCTCCTAGTAATACATTAGACTTTACCCTCCAAATACTAACCCACTAAGTGCAAATATTATTCTGTAAAATATTGTGAGTTAGGCCCCTTTTTACACGAACGAGTATTCACCGCGGGTGCAATGCGTGATGCTAACGCATCGCGCCTGCACTGAATCCAGACCCATTCATTTCAATGGGTCTGTGTACGTGTGCGCTGGTTTTCACACATCACTTGTGCGCTGGAGTGAAAATCGCAGCATGTTCTATATTCTGCATTTTTCGTGTAACGCTGGCCCCATAGAAGTGAATGGAGCTGCGTGTAATTCGCATCGAATCCGCACTTGCTGTATTTTTCACGGATGGTTGCTAAGAGATGTTGTTTGTACACATTCAGTTTTTAATCATGCGCGTGCAAAACGCATTAAGTCGCATTGCACCCGCACGATAAAAACTGAACTGAACGAGATTGCATACAAAACTGAATGAACTTGCTTGTAAAATCGCGCATTTTTCGCTGAACGCTTTCGGACCTAATGCGCTCATGATTGTCTGCAAGGGGCCTTAGAGTCCTACTTTAAATAATGTATCGGTGAATTAAAGTTTTTGTCTGCTCTTGATATGTCTGTTTTAGTAAACAATGTCGATTTCTTGCGTTGTAACTCAATTGTTCCTCCTGGAAATGAATGACTAAATTGGCAACTTTTAGTAGAGCATGCCTTTGCACTCTCCAACACTGTCCAACCAGTCGAATAACAAGAGACAGGACTACAGTGGATTACAAATTTCCTGTCTGGCCCATTGAGCAAGTCTGGTTATGCTATTAATGCTGTCAAATGGCCATATAAAAAACATATAAAATGTCTGTAAAATTCGGGGGAATATAGTATTGTTATATAAATGCATAAAATAAAAAATATGCAATACTGTATATAAGGGGTCAGCAACCTTTGGTACTCCAGCTGCTGTGAAACTACAACTCTCAGCATGTACACTTGCTTGGCTGTTTTTCTATAGAAGTGAAAGTAGCATTGTGGGAGTTGTAGTTTCAGATCAGCTGGAGTACAAGAGGTTGCTGCTCCCTGATGTATATTGTAGTAAAAAATATGGTGTCTATTAAAAGATCCCCTATCACCTCTCCTGACTTGTCTGTTTTACAATTATTTTGGTATTTCCTGTAAAATACCAATTTTGGAGCATCTTTTCTTAGAACTTTATGTAATGCCTATCCTCTGGACGTTACTATTCCCCCTTGACAAAGGGGTGTGTCCCTTCTGACACTGACAGCACTGATTGGGCAGTGTAAAGCTATGCAGGGACATGCTCCAGATTTTTTATTTCATTGGAGGCCAGAAGGATCGACAGAGGCTTCTGGTGACTTTCCAACTCTGTAGTAATGAGCTGTAGTAATGAATTCCTCAGAAGGGCCTGATGACGGTCACCTTCCTGCTGAAGTGCAGTATACAATACCTACCAGGACAGTACTAAATGACCTGCTTCCACATTAGTCAAGCACCTTTGCCCCTTTGACTCCTGACAGCAGCGGTGGTCTGTCAGACCGGCCTACTGTTATTGGATCCTGCTCAGGGGTTTTGCAGCCAGAATTCTTCTTAAAAGCTGAGCGCATGGATGTGTATGATAAACCTACTGACCTTGTTCAATAAAGTTGTCACATCTGCGTCTTTAATCCTCCTCTGGGGTCATTTATCAAACTGGTGTAAAGTAGAACTGGCTTAGTTACCCACAGCAACCAATCAGATTCCACCTTTCATTTTCTAAAGGAGCTGTGAAAATAAAAGGTGGAATCTAATTGGGTGCTATGGGCAACTAAGCCAGTTCTACTTTACACCAGTTTGATAAATGACCCCGCAAGTGGCTTTCCTATTTCTTTTATCAGTAGTTTTGGATTTTTTTTATTTTTTTTAAGGTTTAGCATTGTTTGCTTTCTTAAATGTTGATATTGATGGGATAGGCCACCAATATCTGATCAGTGGGGGTCCCCAATCAGCTGAGACAGTGGAGCTCCGGTGAGCCCTGCGGCCTGCTCACAGCTTACTATCTGCAAATAGGCCACGTGGCCCATGGACATGACCTGTCTGGACCAGTAGGAGGCTGCAGTGCTCACCAGAGCGATGCAGCCTCTATAAACGGCTGAGCGGCTGGCGTGCCGGGATTCAGACCCCAACTGATGACCTATGCTGTGGATACACCATCAAAATCTTGGAAATCCCTTTCAGATGTCTAACATTTTATTTATTCATTTTTATTTAGGGGGGGATCAGTCATGTTGCTTTGGTGTCTGATCTGCAGGTTAGGGTGGGTTCACATTAGGTTTTATGCCTCCGTTTGATGTATACGTTAGTGAAAAAGGGATGCAAAAATGCAGCACAGTCCGGTCAAAAAAGTATACTTTTTTTTTATTACAATGGTGAAAAAAAAGTACATGTTTCCTATAACAATGGAACTCTATGGTAAACAGATGCCACTGTATGCATCAGACTGAGGCATCCATTTAACGTATACGTTTTTTGTATACGTTAAACGGATGTGAAAAACGTGATGTGAACCCACCCTTAAAGACTAGAATGAGCTAGGCTCTCCTGTCAGTGACTTAAAGGGGTTTTCACATGACTAATGTAAAGAATGAAAATCAGTCATCATATACCGGTAGCACATGACCGTCTCTTTCTAACAAGGCTAGAAGCAGCCCTGTACCTCACATGGATCCAGAGATCTCCCCATTTATTGCTTGGCTAGATTTACATACAAGGGGAGTGTCTTCTCTGCCGCAGCTAAGGGGGCGTGTCTCAGCTCTCCCTATCACAGCTCAGGAGGTAGTTGAAGGATGAAACTGAGCATGTGTGGCCTTCTCACTGAGACGGACAAAGAAATAAGAAAAATACCAAACAGCAGGTGGCGCTATACATATACATTTTATTGAATAACTCAATGGCTATGCTAATTTTTTTTATTGTAAAGGAATTTAGATCCAGGTGCTGGTTTGAAAACTGTAGAACGATTTTCATGGGACAACCCCTTTTAAGGTGCATTCACACTGTGCTGACTAGTAGACAATTACTGGGAAGGAAGCATAGGCTTTTTCCTATACAGTGCAAGCACGACCACTGCTGCTGGACTGCAGGGTGGTCGTAACCCCTGGAGAAGTGTTTAATGTGATGGAAAAATTAAACAATCCAGCAAAGGAGACAATATGGACAATCACAATACATTAAGTAAGTGGCTTGTATTAAAGGGAGGCTGTCCGCGCTGAACAGGAGGAGCTGAGCAGATTGATATATAGTTTTATGGGAGATGATTCGGGAAAACTTGTATTTTATACTTGTAAATTCCTGCTCATTCTGGGCTTTGAAGTGAAGGAGGCGGTCCTATCAGTGATTGACAGCCTTCCTCCTAGAACTGTGTGTACAGAGATAGCTGTCAATCACTGATAGGTCCGCCTCCTTCACTTCAAAGCTCAGAATGTGCAGGAATATAAATGTATAAAATACAAGTTCTGCTGAATCATTGCCGACAAAACGATGGGGGTCATTTATCAAACTGGTGTATAGTAGAAGTGGCTTAGTTGCCCATAGCAACCAATCAGATTCCGCCTTTCATTTTGGACAGCTCCTTTGGAAAATCAAAGAAGGAATCTGATTTGTTGCTATGGGCAACTAAGCCAGTTCTACTTTACACCCGTGTGATAAGTCTGCCCTATATGCCAGTCTGCTCAGCTCCTCCTGCTCTATACCAGGTGTCTACATGATAAATGACATTTGCTGATATGAGACAACACATTTAATTGTCTCTCATTGCGTGTTTGACGTGCTGGTTGGTATGCTGCTCCGCCATATGTGACAGGTTTGGGAATATAGTGTCGTTTGGCGCGTTATTGGTAATGTACGTTGTATTCAGGCAGTCGCCATTTACACCGCGTTTGATGTTAGACAGGTGGAGCTCTGCGAATAATGGTCTTGTCCTCCCATCTCCAGGAGGAACATAACCGATGACAAGTCTCTTTCATGCCTGCTCAGAGAACTTTTGAATAATGTACCGGGGTTAAAAAGGAGAACTGTCATCCTTCTAATCCCGCTCCTTACGCTTTCCGTTCCTGTCACCGCGGCAGAGATACTTAATGCGGAGGAGCTTTTCTTGTAAAATCAAGGTGCAATTTTACTTTCTATTATGTGTGGGATGATTTTCACTAGAAGTGCGCACATTGTCAGGAAAGCAGCTGGCACCTACCTCCACTGACCCCAGCGCTACGTAGAGTCTTTAATATTTATTCTATGTGACTTCATGCATGTCCTATGCACATTTTGTATAGCATACTGACCCATTGGGGCCATGCACACATCCGTATTTATTGCGGAAATATTAGAAATGATAGATTTATAGATTTACATTAACAGATTTTGGGAAAAAAGAAATCCCCGAAAATAATGGAACGTATCATATACTTGTCTGTATTGCGGATGAGAATAGCCCTTTCTATTGATGGGAATGAGAAAAAATTGTAATGCACACAGAAGGTATCTGTATTTTGCAGATCCATTGTTTGTGGTGGACAGATGTACAAACATGGCTGTGTGCATGAAGCCTTACTATGTGCATATATGCCCTTTTAAAGGCCATACACACCTATTGGAAGCTGTGTAGGAGCGGTGCGCTCACATTCACTTGTATGAAAGCAGCGGGGAGCAGCGCTTGGTGGTAGACGGACCCCAGGAAATCTGAGGTCCTCCAGCCACAGTTCTCCCTGCACCTATGAGACAATGAGGGCATTTCCTAGCAATATGCCCCCATTGTATGTGATGGGAATACCCCTTTCATGTATCCCATTTGGGCAGTAGCCCCTGTGACTATTCGGTTGCATATTTTTGCATACAGCAGCAATGTTTTTTCTGTTAATGCAGGATCATCTTTTCAATTTTCCTGCCTGTACAGATCAGTGGAGGATCCCAGTAATGCGCCACTTGGCTCGAATTTAAATTTGTTATCTTGGTTACATCACTCGTAATAACACTAAAATAATTAAAAACAAATGAAAGATTAGACTGGAATCCCTGCAAGTGTGAAAGCAAAGCATATGGTTGATTACACAGAGTACATGGGATTAGCGCCGCGGCGAGTGTGCCATAGGAAAGGCACAGTGATTAGATGTTTGCGCTGAACCGCTGGATAAACATAGTAATTATAAAACCAGCCATATTTAATCTACAGCCTTACTGGGAGACGAAAGTATTCTGACAAATGTGAGTTGTCCATTTTTAGTATTCAGTTATAGCTAGATCTATGGATCCGGGTATGCTGTATATGACAGAGATAGGCAGTGCTATATAATCAATACACTGAAGTTAAAGGGGTTGTCCAGGTTCAGAGCTGAACCCAGACACACTTCATCTTCACCCCTGCAGCCCCCCTGATATGAGCATCAGAGCATTTCATGCTCTAATGCTGTCCTTTGCCCTTCGCTGAATCGCGCAGGGCAAAGGATTTTTTTAGGAGATCTGATGACTTACTGGGCTTTCCATGGAGACTGCTAGGCGGAGGCTTCTGCCTAGCAGTGAGCTCAGTGACCTCACCGACTCTAATGGGTGGGCTTTAGTGCCACCCTTCCCCTTAAAACTGCTAGGGCAGCAGAAGTCACCGAATACACTGCTGGGTGGAAGCCTCTGTCTAGCAATGTGAAAAATATAAACAAATAGCCCTTGCTTTGTGCAAGGGGCAGCATCAGAGCATGAAATGCTCCGATGCTCATATCAGGGGGGCCGGAGACAATATGCAAAGTCAGTGGGGATGAACAGTGTGGGGATTCACTCTGGTAGTTGGGATAAGCGGGCACAGTACAGAGGCAAAATACAAGTTCGTAATTCAAACTTCAGTGTTTATTCACACAGGATGTCGAAAACAAAACATCACTTTTGCAATGTTGGTGTTACTTCACACCCAATGGCAAGTTATTAAAACAAAAGTCACCTTGGTGGCAGTTCTGCCTCAGAAAGTTCAAATGCAGGCTTTAGGCGGCCTGTTCCCCTGACACACGGGTCTCTGCTCTCCAGCCCAGCATAGGCCCTAGATCCCAGCACACACACCTCCTGAGATCCACTGTCAGATGAAGGTAATCAACTGCACCTGGCAGTGCTGGCTGGTTTTTATGCCTGGCAAAACCCAGCCTGGAATGTGGGGAGTAGTCACCCACCCAGCATTTTGACTTCTCCCAATAAGAGCCGTCCTAGATCAGCTATTACAGCCATGCTAAGTACCAAGGTGTCAAACCGCAACTGCTGCTGACACATAAAAACCGGCTCTTACTCCACCGAGGCCAGGAACCTCGGTGACACGTACCTATCATCCACGATGATTCCTTGTACCTTCTTACAACAGTCATTCATTTTCCTTTTACTTCGCACTGAGCTGTTTAAAAGGCTGATCAACTTGAATATTGTGTAGCATTGGCCCATGTAAGAGGACCTAAGAATAATGTTAGCCCTATGCACACGACCGTATGCATTTTGTGGTCTGCAAATCGCGCATCTGCATAATACGGATGTGGTCCATGCGTCTTCCTATTTTATTTGTGGACCTGTTGTCCATGGTCCCATTTTGTGGGTGGGTCCGCAAAAAATGTGGGTGCAACTTTGACCGCATCTGTATTTTGTGGATCCAGGATTTATGGTTGTGTGCATGGGGCCTAATGCAAAGGAGACAATACTGTTCAATTCCCAATGGAAGCAGCGATGTATCGAGCCGTGTTCCGAAATGGATTGGGTATTCCAAAACCACATCTATCCACAGTGGAACATGTGCGTGGAATTCAGGGCGTTCTGCAGATTTGTTTTGCAAAAACTGTACACATTTAACTTCTTTCCAGTGCGTTAGATGTTACCCAAGCGGAATTTGCATTGATTTGCTCCGAAGTCTGTGGTCGGAAATCATTGGTAGCTTAGTTCTGAATTCATCTGAATATATAATTTTTTTTTAATAATGATGAAGGACTTTATGGACTCACAAATTATTTATATGAAAACTTAGACGCACCGTGATATGCAACGTTACGGTTTACTGTACAATGAAATAATTTACATTCCGATAGGCAAACACAAAGCCATCAATTCTCTTTAGATTCATGGCCTCGGCCTTTCAAATTCTTGTTCCTTTTCACACCAGATGAAGCTTGATAGACAGGTACAACATCATGCGATAATATCAGCTAAGCATAACAAACAGCAGAATAGCATAAAAATGCTAAGCAGGAAGATTTTTCACGGTGTACTCAAACAACATTTCTCTGTAAAGTCGATTCCGTAATTAGAACTGCAAGTTCCCGATCATTCGAGAGCCGGGGCTTTTAGCAGCAAAAATACAATTAGAAGAAGCAGAAAACCGTGGAGACTTAGTGCATGCTAGCATCACCTAGAACATGAAAATCCTTTTCCAAAACACAAAAATGTTAGCATTTAATTAAAAATTGAACACATTCGTGCCCAAGAACAAGTTTAAAGCAACTGATCTCTATCCTTTTCTCCAAAGTGCGGTCTCGTTGAAGTGAGTTCAAATCTTATCACTGTCCTGGACCTGTTCGTTTCAGGAAGAGACACTTTTTTCCAAAAAGGTTCTCTTCCAAGAAGCCCATCACCTCTCAGCTAGATTTACAGGTATTTTTTGTCTACGTACAATAGGTTGGTTGGTATCTTGTCATTTGGTGTTGAGCCTACAGTAGGGGCTACAGTTGCGGTCCGATACTGTACTTGTATATTAAGCTCTGTGGATGTGCCGCGTACACAGGGCTCCATGTACAGCCTGCTTTCCTTGGTTTATACAAAATGGACAAAATAAAGAAATATTGCTTCTGCTTCCTTAGAGCTTACCTTTGGGACCAAGATTCTGCATTGGGTATATTACAAACTTTAGACATACATTTGTCATGCCTACTTCAGTACTACATATTTAATGAGTCATCCGATAAGATAGATTTTTATTTGTCTGACTTGCAGCGGTACGCAAGCGTTCTAATGAGGTACACATCAGTGTCTGCAATGGTTAATGTAGTATCCTGATGAAAAGCTGGACGGCATTATACCAGCCTAATTATCTCCCCAGAGTTCTCGGTGTCTTCCCCGCTGCACACTGGCCTATTTCTTTCTTAATGGCACAACCACTGCCCTGCTTTATTTCCCCTGTCTGTCTCAGGCCTGTGGGAGCGCTTTGTGACTTGCTTTCTCAAGCAGCGCTTTTTTTTTTTTTTTTTCTATTTGCAAACTGAAGTAAATTGGAAACAAATCTGCTTCTTGCTAATAGTCGATGGGAAGAAGAAATATCTATCCAGATAAGTAGTTTGTAAAGTATGGCTCTATCTGAGGACAGGGCCTCATGGAAGTGTATGTGCCTTCAGTGTGACTTCATATGCCATTGTATTGGGTCCATGTCTATGGCATTGCACTGTGTATGACTCCTTAAAGGGTCGGAGAGCTTTCACAAAACTTTTGATATGTCATAGTGACATATCAAAGGTTTAGATCAGTGGGGTCTGTGCGCTAAGACCTCCACTGATCTTGAGAATGAGGAGGTTTAGATCGGTGGGGTCTGAGTGCTAAGACCCCCACTGATCTCAAGAATGAGGAGGGTAAGAACGGTGGGGTCTGAGTGCTAAGACCCCTACCGATCGTAAGAATGAGGAGGTTTAGATCAGTAGGGTCTGAGGGCTGACCCCCACTGATCATGAGAATGAGGAGGTTTAGATCGGGGGGGGGGGTCTGAGGGCTAAGACCCCCACTGATCATGAGGAGGTTTAGATCGGTGGGGTCTGAGGGCTAAGACCCCCACTGATCATGAGAATGAGGAGGTTTAGATCGGTGGGGTCTGAGGGCTAAGACCCCCACTGATCATGAGAAATGAGGAGGTTTAGATCGGTGGGGTCTGAGGGCTAAGACCCCCACTGATCATGAGAATGAGGAGGTTTAGATCGGGGGGGTCTGAGTGCTAAGACCCCCACTGATCTCAAGAATGAGGAGGGTAAGAACGGTGGGGTCTGAGTGCTAAGACCCCTACCGATCGTAAGAATGAGGAGGTTTAGATCAGTAGGGTCTGAGGGCTGACCCCCACTGATCATGAGAATGAGGAGGTTTAGATCGGGGGGGGGGGGGGTCTGAGGGCTAAGACCCCCACTGATCATGAGAATGAGGAGGTTTAGATCGGTGGGGTCTGAGGGCTAAGACCCCCACTGATCATGAGAATGAGGAGGTTTAGATCAGTGGGGTCTAAATGCCAAGACCAGCACTGATCGCTGCATGGGAGGAGGTGAGATGGACTTTTAATAGAAAGGCTATAAGGCTATAAGCCCGTCCCACTTAAATCTCCTGCAGCGAGGAGAGAGAGTGCTATGAAAGAGGTCCTCTCTCCTCATTCTAGTAATCAGTGTGTCTCCGCACCCAAACCTATCACATATCAAGTTTTGTTAAAACTGAGTGACTGTGTAATTAGGAAACAAGCCAACCAGTGCTGGTTTACCAATCATTGTAGCCTATTAGACCTCATGGAAGAACATACAGTTTTTATTTAACACAGTGTGCAGCCTATAATGTTTTACTAATTTAGGGTCTATTCACATCATGCTTGGTTATCCTTTTTTATGTCCATTGGGGGCATCTATGATGGGTAAATGTTCTAGTTTGCCTCTGTCCGTCAAGTTTCCATCAAGACCTGCCTTTTTGTTTTTTTTTCAACAGGATAGACGTCAGGATCTCAATGGGTCCATATTTTTTGTGCAATAATGATCTATGACAACAGCATTTTTTAAACCTAGCCTTACTGGAGAATTTTCACATTTGGAGAGACAGTCCTGACACATTATATGATGATTTGCCAGATAAGCTGAACTCTACTTTGAAATCCTTGAATATAACCATAAAACAAGAAGACTGTGAGCAGCAGTATCAATAACACCCAGCCCCTTGGGCCTATGGGGGTCCGTAGGTTCATTTGCCACATCAGACACCACAAGGATAGGAGATGGAGGCCCTGTTGCATTGGGGCCCGGGAACTTCAATTATGCCTTTTAAAACCAAGCATAACCTTCATCGCTGGAGTCCTAGGTTTGAATCAAACCAAGCACAACATCTGCTTGGAGTTTGTTCTCCCTATGTTTGCTTGGGTTTGCTTCCGTACTCTGGTTTCCTCCCAAAGATATAGTGATAGGGAATTTAGATTTCACTTATTCATTGAATTGAAACATCTTTGCCTTGGCCAAACATAAACTATAGATCAGTCTTAATACTTGGGTGAATAGATGGGTTGCTCAACATAGCAACATCACTAATAGGAGGGAGGCAATGAAGCCTCTCCCACAATTTGAGTCCTAGTTTTAGCTATGGCAATTATAGTGTTTATTGTTGACTTAGCAGTTCTTCAACCCTATCTAAATACCCATTATGAAACCCTTGCTGGCCATATTAAAGTATTGAAAAAACGAACCTAATACTCACCATATCCTATGCAGCACGAGCTGAACTTGGCTTTGAAAAGTCTTTGGAGGTACAGTGAAAGCAATCTTCTGGAGAAGTATATTAAATCATACTTTTTAGCTGCAGGCTGAGATATAGATTGAATTATATTGTAAGAATTGTTTAAACTTCACAGCCCTCCTTTCAACAAATCTTCAGCATATTTGAAGTGACAACTTTGAGCTGTCACTCTCAATAAATCTTACCCTGACCCCCAATGACAAGTATTGCAGGCTACAACTAATTTACGTATCCCCAGTACAGGCGAGGTGGTTTGAACTCTGAAAGGCCAGCTCACACTTGCAATCTTTTTTCCTAAGCTTGTGTTGACCTCAGTTTCTTCACATTTTCCTTCCAATACTGATGATAATAGTGCATATGACTCTTGGATGAGTAAACGTCTCACATGAAATTTGTCATCTTCATTTTCAAAAATGAAAACAAATGGAATTTTTTTTCATATTTGTTAATAACCTATGAAAGTACACAGTTAGCAATTTACTGATCTGTCATGTTCAAGCTTCATTGATCAAAACAGATGATGGATCTCAAAAATTTCCAGTAATAGGAATACATGTCTTCGTGTCATATACATTTACTAGTATTCTTGATTAAAGGGAAACTGTCACAATGAGCATGCTATCTGAGCTGCAGGAAGCAGGTTATAGAGCAGGAGGAGCTGAGCAGATTGATATCTAGTTCTATGTGGAGAAAAAGAATTGAGTGAAACTGAATTTATTAATTTATTCATGCACATCTCCTCTTATTCTCTGCTTAGGAGTTTAGTGGGTGGTCCTAATCAGTGATGGACTGTCAATCACTGAGTAGGACCACCTACTGGACTTCCAAGCCCAGGATGAGCAGGGATTTAATGGAATAATATGCAAGGTATGCAGAATATTTTCCTAAAACGCTATATACAAAATGCTCAGCTTGTTTACTTACTATGTGGAACATACTGTAAATTTAAATGTTTAAATTAACCAGAATCCTGCATATTTTGGGTCTTGTACCTTTCTAATGGACCAAAAAATAACATTTTTGTGGGAGGTCTTTTTAATGTTTAATTACGCATTTTGAGGCTAATGGGGATATTGGCAACCTACTAATATATAATCTTCAGAAGTTCTGCAGGGACTTTCCCATTCGCTCGCCACACCGTCTTTCTGCTCCTGTCCTGCAGATGGCATCTCACGGGGAGCATGTGATGCTACTCAGTCTATCAGTGCCTCCTGCTGAAATGTTCCTGCACCAGTTTAAATCTTGAACCAGAAAGGAAACTGGCACCGTTGGGTTGTACCATGTTTACCTCCATCAGCCACTATTTTCAGGATGGGAGCAGTGGGCTTCCCCAAACAAGGATTTGGATGGGAAAAGGAACCATAAAAGAAATTGCTGAATGTAGGGCTGCAACGATTAATCGATGTAATCGATTATATTCGATAACTGGATTCGTTGTCGACGAATCCAGTTATCGAATAATCGCCGATTCGTTGCTATTCGGGCGGGCGGGCGGGCGGGCGCTGCATCTTTATTTTACCTTTTTACAATGACGCTCCCGCTCCTGTAACAGCCAGGCAGAGCGGACGGCGGCGTAACGTCACTCAATCACGTGACGCGCCTGCTCCGCCTCCTTCATTCATGAAGTGGGCGGAGCAGGCGCGTCACGTGATTGAGTGACGTTACGCCGCCGTCCGCTCTGCCTGGCTGTTACAGGAGCGGGAGCGTCATTGTAAAAAGGTAAAATAAAGATGCAAGCGCCGGGGCTGTTAGGGGGAAGGGGGGTCTGTGTATAGCACTGCTATGGGGAGGGGGGAGGATCTGTGTATAGCACTGCTATGGGGAGGAGGGGGGGTCTGTGTATGGCACTGCTATGGGAAGGGGGGTCTGTGCACTGTTATGAGGAAAGGGATCTGTGCACTGTTATGCCCATAACAGTGCACATATCCCCCTCTCCATAACTACGCCGTCCACAGATCCCCCATAATAGTGTCGTCCACAGATCCCCCATAAGTGTCGTCCACAGATCCCCCATAAACGCCGTCCACAGATCCCCCATAAACGCCGTCCACAGATCCCCCATAAACGCCGTCCACAGATCCCCCATAAACGCCGTCCACAGATCCCCCATAAACGCCGTCCACAGATCCCCCATAAACGCCGTCCACAGATCCCCCATAAACGCCGTCCACAGATCCCCCATAAACGCCGTCCACAGATCCCCCATAAACGCCGTCCACAGATCCCCCATAAACGCCGTCCACAGATCCCCCATAATAGTGTCGTCCACAGATCCCCCATAATAGTGTCGTCCACAGATCCCCCATAAACGCCGTCCACAGATCCCCCCATAAGTGTCGTCCACAGATCCCCCCATAAGTGTCGTCCACAGATCCCCCCATAAGTGTCGTCCACAGATCCCCCATAAGTGTCGTCCACAGATCCCCCATAAGTGTCGTCCACAGATCCCCCATAAGTGTCGTCCACAGATCCCCCCATAAGTGTCGTCCACAGATCCCCCCCATAAGTGTCGTCCACAGATCCCCCCATAAGTGTCGTCCACAGATCCCCCCCATAAGTGTCGTCCACAGATCCCCCCATAAGTGTCGTCCACAGATCCCCCCATAAGTGTCGTCCACAGATCCCCCCATAAATGTCGTCCACAGATCCCCCCATAAATGTCGTCCACAGATCCCCCATAAGTGTCGTCCACAGATCCCCCATAAGTGTCGTCCACAGATCCCCCATAATAGTGTCGTCCACAGATCCCCCATAAGTGTCGTCCACAGATCCCCCCATAAGTGTCGTCCACAGATCCCCCATAAGTGTCGTCCACAGATCCCCCATAAGTGTCGTCCACAGATCCCCCATAAGTGTCGTCCACAGATCCCCCATAAGTGTCGTCCACAGATCCCCCATAAGTGTCGTCCACAGATCCCCCATAAGTGTCGTCCACAGATCCCCCATAAGTGTCGTCCACAGATCCCCCATAAGTGTCGTCCACAGATCCCCCATAAGTGTCGTCCACAGATCCCCCATAAGTGTCGTCCACAGATCCCCCATAAGTGTCGTCCACAGATCCCCCATAAGTGTCGTCCACAGATCCCCCATAAGTGTCGTCCACAATTTGTTTTAATATGGCCTTTGAACATAATTTTTCAAGTAAGATCATATAAACCTCTGTTTTGTAATTTTGTCGTTTTTCCCGATTAATCGATTAATCGTAGAAATTAATCGGCAACTAATCGATTATTCAAATAATCGTTAGCTGCAGCCCTAGCTGAATGGTATATTTTAGTAAGTGTCCAATATCTGCATTACCCTCAGTCTTGTACTGATTATATATAAGGTGGCCAACCTCTTTTTGTCACAACCTCGCACTAGGTAGTCTAGAAAGAGTCTGCATTTTCCAAGAATCATCATTACCTTTGTCTACGGGCTGCATTACCAGTCATAGCTGGTGAACAGAAGTGGTGCCGTTTCTGTAAAGAGATAGACGGTTTTAGTGCATATTCTACTTTGAAATGACTTATTAATCTTAATATAAAAAAGAGTCTTCTTTAGCAAAGCTCTTGGGCTACTTTCACACTTGCGGCAGTGTGATCCGACGGGCAGTTCCGTCGTCTGAACTGCCCGCTGGATCCGCTGATCTGCCGCTGACTGAAAGCATTTGTGAGACTGATCCGGATGCGGATCCCTCTCACAAATGCATTGCAAGGACGGATCTGTCTCTCCGCTTGTCATGCGGACAGACGGATCCGTCTTGTACGTTTCTTTTACATTTTTACCGGTCTACGCATGCACAGGCCGGAAGGACGGATGCGGCATTCCGGTATTTTGAATGCTGGGTCCGGCACTGATACATTCCTATGGGAAAAAATGCCGGCATTCAGGCAAGTCTTCAGTTCTTTTTCGCCGGAGATAAAACCGTATCATGCTACAGTTTTATCTTTTGCCTGATCAGTCAAAACGACTGAACTGAAGACACCCTGATGCATCCTGAACGTATTACTCTCCATTCAGAATGCATGGGGATATGCCTGATCAGTTATTTTCCGGTATAGAGCCCCTGTGACGGAACTCTATGCCGGAAAAGAAAAACGCTAGTGTGAAAGTACCCTTACTAAGTGCTACTAAGTAGAGTCTGTCTTCAGTCTGTGTATAACAAGTCCGATAGGCAGGGTGATGGGCAATGATAGGGCACATAGACAGTATATAGTCAGAGACTGGGACAGAAGACTCCCGTCTTCAGTACTCGGTAACACTGAAGACAGATTCCCATTGTTAGAGCTTTGCTATAAAGTCTCTCTCTTTAAACCCTGTTTTCTAGTACATCTTCCCTAATGAAGTATATTACAAACATGGTCAACATCCCAGTCCTTACGCTATATTAAAAATAAGCTGAAATGACAATGACACTTTAAGTTTCTTTTTTCTTTTTGGCTGTGTAAAGACTAAAATTTGCATGACTACAGTACATAAAATAAAGCAAAAGACATTCCGTAGTCATAACCAAATAGGATTCTCTTTCCTGTTTGAATATTCATCTAGAGATTACTGAAGAACAATGTATGTTCTATGAGGAGGCCAAGGCATGTTGGTTTTAAATTGCAATTAAAATAAAAATAGAACTACTTTGATATTTGTTCCTATGAAACTATGCGATCACAAAGGAAGAACATAGAATGCAAATCTACAAATGCATACAAACCAAGTCTTCAGTGTACATTACCCAAATGTACAGTTTAATGTCACGCCCTATTATTCCCCGGTATGGATTAGAATATTCAGCTGTTGAATCTCTGACCTTGAGTGAACCATCTCCCATAGTTACTTACATGGAATGAGTCCAACTTGTCATTTATGTTGCAACCAGTTCTCCGGGCCTTATAAAGTACTTTTAAGAAGGGCCAAGTTTATATGGGAGTGAATATTTGGAGGTTATAGGGGCAAAGAGCTCAGCAAATCCCAAAAGATCTAGCTACAAATTTGCTGCGGTCTTCAAGTGCATTGGGAATTTTTCTACTGAAGTTCTTAAAGGGGCTTTCTGGGAGTAAAATATTGATGACCTATCCTCAGGATAGGTCATCTATATCTGATCAGTGGGGGTTCCACTCTTGGCCTATGTGCAGTTCTGTCCATTCAAGTGAATGGGCCTGGGCTGCAGTACTAGTCACTATACAATGTATGGCGCTATCCTTGGTATGTTGTGAGGAAGCCACAGCACTCAGTAGAGCAAACTCTTGAGCAGCAGGGTTGGGATGCTGGCATTGTGACCCCCGTTAACTAGATATTGATGACTTTTCCTGATGATAGAGCTTTAATATTGTTAAGGGAAAAAAACCTTCATTGCTGTCCACTTGCAATTTCTGTCCATCTCACTTTTATAACCTTTATTTGCTTTAACCAGACTGTCCTTTTGTCTTGTATTTTTGCCATGGCAGTAAGAAATATAGAATCCTTTAATGTTTCACCTTATCTATAAGTCATCAGCGGGTCTGAAGACTTTGGTACTGCCTCCGTTCTGAACATTCATTGCTCTTTCAAAATGTGACCATCTGGAGCTGAGGAGCATCAAACAAGCACTGATACCACCACAGATCAATCTGCTAAAAACTTTAGCTACAGCTTACATTATGCTCAATGAACTTTTTACCTTGGAGAAGGTGTCTACATTAGTGAATAACCTAAAAAAACTTTTCACTTAGGCTAGTTTCACACATGCAGTAAAACTATCCAGCAGAGGAACAGCCTGCTGGAGTTCACCATATCTGACATAGGTGCATACTGGGATCTACCCCCAGACCCCGTTGACTATAATGGGATCCAGCCGCTTTCAGGCATGAGCGCTGAGTTTTAGCTGGACAAAAACTGATGTATGAACCAATTTATGTCTGGCCAAAACCCAGCTCTCCAGAAAGCGGCCGAGACCCTGACAGATTCCATTATACTCAATGGGGTCAGGCAGTGAATGGCAGTATCCAGCTAGGCTGGAGCAGCCTGCCAGATAGCTTTACTGTATGTGTGAAGCGAGTTTTAGTTCTGTGAACAAATTCTTTCTGCTCTTCATTTTTCCATTTTAGTCTAAAGATGGCCGCATATATATTAATACATTTATTTATATGATTCTTTATATTAAAAAAGTCCATTTTTTTTTTTTGTGTATTCAACCTACCATATAATGTGTATGGGGAAACTCCCAACTGTTCCAAATGGTAGACAGTCTTTTCATCTTCGGCATATAAGTAGCTTTCTCCCCCACCATTCATAACACATACATGATTATGTGAGGATTGGAAGAGAGAGCGGTCAGCTGAATGAGCAAGTCTAGTTTCACACTAGCGCTAACATTTTTCTTCAGGCTGTTCCAGCAGGGGAACATCCTGCCGGAGTTCATCGTATCCGGCTTAACCGGATGCTACCTTTTACCATCTGAGCCCATTGACTATTATGGGGCCTAGTGGGGGATCCAGACTTTTTCCAGCATTAGTGACAGGATTCGGTTGGACTAACACCGCTGCAAGCACTAGTGTGAAACTAGCTTTATGTGTATGGCTTCCAGGGTGGATAAAAATCAATGATTTAAAAAAAATCTGATTTTCTTTATTTAAATCAGATTTTTTTTATTTATTTATATAAAATGCTTTTTGAGGAAAATATATTACCATCCAAAGGTTATTCCATCATAAAATAAAGATTTGTTTTTTAATTATGTAGAATAAGGCTGTACGTGGACTCCCATATTGTTGAATGGATTAGGCAGTGGCTGAGGGACAGACAACAGAGGGTTGTAGTCAATGGAGTATATTCAGACCATGGTCTTGTTACCAGTGGGGTACCTCAGGGATCTGTTCTGGGACCCATATTGTTTAATATCTTTATCAGCGAAATTGCAGAAGGCCTCAATGGTAAGGTGTGTCTTTTTGCTGATGACACAAAGATTTGTAACAGGGTTGATGTTCCTGGTGGGATACACCAAATGGAAAAGGATTTAGAAAAACTAGAGGAATGGTCAAAAATCTGGCAACTAAAATTTTATGTTGATAAGTGCAAGATAATGTACCTGGGACGTAAAAACCCAAGAGCAGAATATAAAATCAGTGATACAGTCCTAACCTCAGTATCTGAGGAAAGGGATTTAGGGGTCATTATTTCAGAAGACTTAAAGGTAGGCAGACAATGTCATAGAGCAGCAGGAAATGCTAGCAGAATGCTTGGGTGTATAGGGAGAGGCATTACTAGTAGAAAGAGGGAGGTGCTCATGCCGCTCTGCAGAGCACTAGTGAGACCTAATTTGGATTATTGTACGCAGTACTGGAGACCATATATCCAGAAGGATATTGATACTTTGGAGACAGTTCAGAGAAGAGCTACTAAACTAGTACATGGATTGCAGGATAAAACTTACCAGGAAAGATTAAAGGACCTTAACATGTATAGCTTGGAAGAAAGACGAGACAGAGGGGATATGATAGAAACTTTTAAATACATAAAGGGAATCAACAAGGTAAAAGAGGAGAGAATATTTAAAAGAAGAAAAACTGCTACAAGAGGACATAGTTTTAAACCTTTGCCCCTCTAATTTAAAACTAAGATCAGGAAGTATTACTTTACTGAGAGAGTAGTGGGTGCATGGAATAGCCTTCCTGCAGAAGTGGAAGCTGCAAATACAGTGAAGGAGTTTAAGCATGCATGGGATAGGCATAAGGCCATCCTTCATATAAGATAGTGCCAGGGGCTATCCATAGTATTTAGTATATTGGGCAGACTAGATGGGCCAAATGGTTCTTATCATTATATGTTTCTATATGTGTAATTTTTGGGGTAAATAAATTCCATTAATCTATTCACAATGTCATGCTCTTCCAGAGGTTTTTGTAAGATCATTGGGCAGTTTCTCTGCCTACAAGATATTATCACAGATGCTTGGTTTACTTTTGCAGTTCTCAAAACTGAATTTGACTCAGCAGAGATCACATGCCTCTTCTTCACAGCAAAAATGTTATAACATGAACAGAGTTGAGAAAAATACCCTAATCCTAACTTCTACAAACCTATGAATACATAATCAACCTAATCAAACTAATATAAAAAGTTGTTGTTCTAAAAATCTTTCGTATTATAAGTTATACCAGCAAGAATTAGTCTTTATGTAGAAAACTATGATTTGAATCAAGCCTTACTAACTAGTGATTTAAATCAAATCCACCCTGATGGCTTCCCCAAAGCAGTCCTTAGGATAGGTCATCAATATCAGATTGATGGGGCTCTGACTCCCGACATCCCCTCAGATCAGCTGTTTAAAGAGGAGGTGGCTCTCCAAGCGAGCGCCACTTCCTGTTCATTACACTGCCCGTTGTCTCGGAAGCGAGTGTAATTACAAGTACTCGTTCCATTCACTTGGATAGAGAAAGTATTTGTAATTACACTATGCTACCGCTCCAGAGGAGACGATACGTAGTGTAATGAAGAGGGAGCAGCACTCGCATGGAGCGCCCCCTCTTCAAACAGATGATTGGCGGAGGTCCATAGGTCTTTAAAATTCTAGGAATTTAGAAAACTTACGTTTTTTTGAAAATATTTTAGCTTTTAATAACATTTATTCACTGGGACCAGATTATCCTTTTTAAGTTAGGTTGTTACCTCCAGGCGGCGACCTTGGTGCTTATGACAGTAATGCGCGCATTTTAATATCATTGTCCATGTAGCATTTAATAGAATACTGTACATAGCATAACATGGACGGATTGTTTGAAGAATCTTTATACGATGAGGGTTGGCATGCAGAGGTGATATTGTCATATTCATTTATTAACATACCAGCAATAAAGCCTGAATAATGAAAGGCCCGATTCACACTACACAGCAGACAATAATATAATTGTGCCTTTGATTCTTGTGCCGCTCCAAAGAAAATATTTTTATATCTTATTTTACAGGAAGGTCCTTCACAATCATTGCTTTGTGACACTCCTGTCAGATGTCATTAGCAAATCTGTCATATCAGCAGATCCACAGTGGCCCTGCAGCCCACAAATAGCCCAGACATTGTATCTCAACTTCATCCATCTGACAGAACGCCACAAAGCTATCTATTGTGCCCCTGTCATTTTCCCAGAAAGCACATTAAGCAGGGTTCAGTGAGTTATGTATTTCATCAGAACAGCCTCATCTTCAAGAAGAATGGTATTTTTCTTCATTAACTTTCTAAGCTGATAAATATAGAACAGACTAATCGCATGCAAAAAAAAAAAAAACTCAAGATGTTCTCCATGATGTTCGTCCGTTATGGATCTGCAAAAACGCTCCCATTACAATAATACACCCGCATGCATCCGTCATGAACGGATCCGGTTGTATTATGTCTTCTATAGCCATGACGCATCCATCTTGAACACTATTGAAAGTCAATGGGGGACGGATCAGTTTTCTATTGTGTCAGGGAAAACAGATCCGTCCCCATTGACTTACATTGTGTGTCAGGACGGATCAGTTTGGCTCTGCTTCGTCAGGCGGACAGCAAAGCACTGCAGAGCGGAATGGTGACAGAACGGAGGCAAACTGATGCGTTCTGAGCGGATCCTTTTCCATTCAGAATGGATTAAAGGCAAAACTGATCCGTTTTGGACCGCTTGTGGGAGCCCTGAACGGATCTCACAAACGGAAAGCCAAAACGCGAGTGCGAGAGTAACTTCAGTCAATCGACTTTGGTTTAATCCTATGAAATAATGTGGCAGTGGCCACAGTGTAAGTTAGGCTATCCATTCAGGGCTCTCACAAGCGGTCCAGAACTGATCAGTTTTGCCCTTAATGCATTCTGAATGGATAAGGATCTGCTCAGAATGCATCACTTTGGCTCCGTTCCGCCTCCATTCCGCTTTGGAGACAGACACCAAAACACTACTAGCAGCGTTTTGGGGTCTGCTTCCAAAGCGGAATGAAGGCCGAACTGAGTTTTAACTGACACAATATGGCACAATACAGAACGTATCCGTCCCCCATTGAGTTTCAATGGTGTTCAAGACGGATCCGTTTTGGCTATGTTAAAGATAATACAAACGGATCCGTTCTGAACGGATGCATGTGGTTGTATAATCTGAATGGATCCGTCTGTGCAGATCCATGACGGATCCGCACCAAACATGAGTGTGAAAGTAGCCGTATTAGCTCTTCAACCACTGCAGTCATCCACAGTCTACATCTACAAATCTGATACACTTTGAAAAGCTGAGATGTCAAAGCAGGACAACTGCTGTGTCATCCTCTGTGATCTCGCCTCCGCGCCATTATGCTTGGCAGAACTAGCCTTTCTATTTCTCAGTTTTATCGCTTGCTGGATATGGAGTTAAACCCTGTGTACTGTCCCATTACTCTCAACTTGTATCTTTATTCTAATGTACAACTTCATACTTTACATTTTAAATTTACTTTGCCTAATACATTTGGATAATGTCCTCAGTAGCAATTACCTAACGTTAACAGAGTCTTTCCCAATGGATTCCATGAAGTTACTTTCCTAGACTAGACTGCGTTTTACGTAGTCTCTCAGTCGGATGCAGATTGCTGTCCTCATTCTGTACTCTGCAGAATACTGATGGGTATCAGAGGGTTTCTAATTCCCTGCCATCCATGTTATTTTTGGGAATGTCCTACAAGCAGAGGGAGCCATTCTGATGAGAAAAGGATATTGTTATTTAGAGCGTAAACCAAGCACTTGTGCTGCACTGTTATTTGGTTCTGCAGGGGTGGTATTTTTTGCTACACTACAGTATTGCAGACCCCACCTACTTTTGTTAACTGTGCCTACTTGTGTTATCCAACCTTATAACACTTTGGATCTGCGTTCAACATGGGGCCACCCCCCCCCCCCCCCCCCCCATGGCTATTTTAAGTTCTCAGTATGAATTCAGCCATATGTCAACTATTTATGGCTGAAGAGAATGTTATTCTGACCACGATAACCACTTCAGAGAGCCCTTTGGGGTGTGGAATTGCATTCACTATTTTTGTCTTCTGAAGGCAGCGTGCCGAAGCCCCCATTTGTAGGATTGTTGGCAAAACCATACCTGTGTTATTCCTAGCGCTAGGCTTGAAGGAGGCAGGACTGCACACATGGATCCTCTCTTTTATGTTCTTTGAATCCTTCTGCACTCCCTTAGGCCCTGTACTAGGCATATCAAGAGTGTACCCCAGAGTGTTCTTTGAAATGTCAGTGTCCTTTGAAACATTCTTGTTGTACTGCTGCCATTTTACAAAGTGTGCCAACCTCTCGTTGTCTAGAGGTCTCATGTTACTTGGCTTGTCTGCAACCACCATTTTGTTTGATGATAAAACTTAGAACAGACCATTGTAAATCTGTTCCCTCGGGCATGCCGAAGTCAATGATTTTTTATTTTTTTCCCCCAAAAGCGGAATGAATCCAGCTCTGGAAGCCAATTACAGTGATATCTTGGTTGCCGTTGGTTGTTCTTGTAAAGCTGTCGTCTTCTGTTTCGTTTCAACACTGTCCAACTGAAAGCTCTTTAATAACTCGGAGAATCTCTTGAGATTAAGTGTTTTATGTCATCTTGTGCGTGGGTTTAACAAAGCACATAACGTCTTCCATATAGCTATATGGTCTCAACCTCTTCATTTCAAATACTCTTTATTTTTATTTTAAGGGAATTGGTATTGTCATGGGGACCATCTTAAGAATCTTAAGATCAAAATAGCCGTTTCATCTTTTTTTGCTGTATTAAGCTCTTTCTACATAAAGCTGTTTATTTTTCCAATGGTAGAAGACGTCAACTCAAATGAATACAAATGATAGCATCGAGTACTTTATAGAAGAAGTGCACTATTCTGTGGAAGCTCATTTATCTAGTGGCTTCTCATAGATCTCTGCCTTTGCTCCTTTTTCTGCCAGTCCCTCCCTCTCCCTTTTAGCCAAGAGCTGTACTCAGCTATCTCCGACAGTCCCATAGAGAATGAATTGAGTGGCAGAGCACATGCCTAATTTGCCACTCCATCAGATTGGCCGAAGTGCCAGCGGTTGGTCCTCCAGCGATCAGCTAGTTATCCTGTGAATAGAGGATAACTTCAAAACTTGGCACAACCCCTTTAACCTTAGTATGACTGAAATGTAAGGCTGGAGCTATATGGAGACTTTTTGTAGAGCAAATTTTGAATGTTGGCCCCTCAGATCAGCTCTCCAAGCGAGCGCCACTTCCTGTTCATTACACTTCCTGTTGTCTCGGAAGCGAGTATAATTACAATTACTCGTTCCATTCACTTGGATAGAGAAAGTATTTCTTAATTACACTATGCTACCGCTCCAGAGGAGACGATACGTAGTGTAATGAAGAGGGAGCAGCACTCGCATGGAGCGCCCCCTCTTCAAACAGATGATTGGCGGAGGTCCATAGGTCTTTAAAATTCTAGGAATTTAGAAAACTTACGTTTTTTTGAAAATATTTTAGCTTTTAATAACATTTATTCACTGGGACCAGATTATCCTTTTTAAGTTAGGTTGTTACCTCCAGGCGGCGACCTTGGTGCTTATGACAGTAATGCACGCATTTTAATATCATTGTCCATGTAGCATTTAATAGAATACTGTACATAGCATAACATGGACGGATTGTTTGAAGAATCTTTATACGATGAGGGTTGGCATGCAGAGGTGATATTGTCATATTCATTTATTAACATACCAGCAATAAAGCCTGAATAATGAAAGGCCCGATTCACACTATACAGCAGACAATAATATAATTGTGCCTTTTGATTCTTGTGCCGCTCCAAAGAAGAGCTATACTCGGCTATCTCCGACAGTCCCATAGAGAATGAATGGAGTGGCAGAGCACATGCCTAATTTGCCACTCCATCAGATTGGCAGAAGTGCCAGCGGTTGGTCCTCCAGCCATCAGCTAGTTATCCTGTGGATAGAGGATAACTTCAAAACTTGGCACAACCCCTTCAACCTTAGTATGACTGAAATGTAAGGCTGGAGCTATATGGAGACTTTTTGTAGAGCAAATTTTCAATGTTGGCCCTCAACTAAAGGCCAGAAGGCCAGACTGAGTTGCATGGTCTTGTGGACAGCTGTCACTTAAAAGGTAAAATTGCAAAGTCTCTCTATAAAAAGTCTTAATTTATCCCCAACCTTGTAGTGCCCAACTATAGTAGGCATATTTCACTGTATGCTTCGTGTTTGCTCATTTAGTTGTGTCATTATAGTGATAGATGTTGATAGATCACAGATGACTGTCACCTTCAAGTATCCTGTTTCCAAAGGTTATTGAGGGGTATGACAAAAAATGAGTAAAGATTGGGAAGTCATTACAGTCAAGTCAGCAGTCTTCAGTACAGAAAAATTTTGTGGGTTATCTTAACTGTCAATTTTCAACATGTCGACCACATGGAGCACACCACTAACCTCTGTTGAACTGGAACTCTGTTACTGCTCAATAATAATTTTTCTCTGGTTTCAACATTGCATTTCAAGAATCATAACTGAACCTTTTTTTTTGTTTTTTGTTCACTGTTTACCATACAGAATTTTTTTTTTAAAATAGTATGCTGTGGCTCAGTACAAAGATCGCAATACTTAATATGTATAGCTTGTTATTTTACTTTTCAGTATTATTGCTTATTAGAAACATATTTTAGGGAAAAAAGTCATTTTTATGATTTAATATTTGTCAGAGAGCCATTATTTTTTATTTTCTTAATGTGGACATATGAGGGTTTCATTTTTTTTTTTGTGGGATGTGGTGACATTTTTCTTGGTACTGCTTTAGGGTAAGCAACATATTTCAGGTCATTTTTATATTTGTTTTTTTTTTTGCACTTTTATTTTTCTCTATTTAATGTGCAGTATGACTCCTAAATTAACTTTATTCTTTGGATAGTTACAAAGCCAGTGGTAACAACTTACTATAGTAAAAACATATAGTAATTATTATAGTATATATATTTTTTTTTTTTTTTTTTTTTTTTAGGGGTCTTATTCTTAAAACTTTTTATTAAACTTTTTTATATGTTTTTGTTTTTCCTTCCTTGAACCAACTGTTTTTTGATTGCTTTTATAATGCTTTGAAATACAGGTGAAACTTGAAAAATTAGAATATCGTGCAAAAGTCCATTTATTTCAGTAATGCAACTTAAAAGGAATTGCATTAATGCAACTTAAAACTAGAATATTATGAAAAGGTTCAATATTCTAGACTCAGTGTCACACTCTAGTCGGCTAATTAATCCATACCCCCTGAGATTGAGACTTTGGGGTTTCATAAGCTATAAGCCATAATCATCCAAATTATAACAAGTAAAGGCTTGAAATATCTCGCTCTGCATGTAATGAGTATCTCATATGTTAGTTTCACATTTTAGTTGGATTACTGAAATAAATGAACTTTGCACGATATTCTATATTTATTTTTTTGACCTGTATATAGTATTTCAAGGCATTATTGACTGTACTGACAGGTAACCTCTGACATGGCCTAATAGGAGTCCTTGTTAGTCGCAAACCTGCCCTAGTAAAGCATCAGTCCTCCATGATCACTTTGGGGGGAGGAGAGTAGTGATGAGTGACAGAGGGAGCCCCTTCCTTTGTGAAACAACTTAGATGCAGCATCTAAGGGGTTAACACGCTCATAGACTAATTTTGTTGGTCTCCGATCAGTGTCCAATGTCTGAGGCTGTTAGCAATAGTGTCAGCATCAGAATTGCTGCTGTAATAAAAGTGGTGTATCAGATGTCCTCTTGGCGGCCACTGTGGAAATATTGTATGGCAGTCGTTAAAGGGCCCTAAACCTAAAGTTTCTCATAATCTTCTATTACTCGTCCGTTGTAGATCTCATGGTATTGGCGGAAAGGTTAAGACACAGATTACTGACATTCTTTCAAAATCTTGGTCCTTTGGGGGAGGGCAGTTTGTTTGTAGTACATTCAGTCAATGGACGGTCGAAAAATATACATTGTTCTAGGAAGACAACTTTGTGGTCGTCCATCTGTCGACTGATTGAAATGTCTCATTCCATATTTAGTCAGATAATGACAAGACATTATGGTATTAAGCATTCTACTCTAGATTTAGTGGAAGCCCCTCATCAAGTCCTTTACCGGTAACTAAGGTCCCATTTACACATGTAGATTATTGGGGCAATTATCAGGAACTAGCGGTTGTAGGAATGCTCGTTCCTGATGATTGCCACGTGTAAATATGTCAGCTGATCTGATCATTTATGTGGCATGAAAAATCATTGTTTCCATCAGAATGTCTTTTGAGTGTGAGAAGAAAGTGGAATACCAAAAGAAAAATCAAAGGCAAAAGCTGGAGAGCATGCACACTCCTTGCAGATTTTGCCCCTGATTAGATTTGAACCCTTGTCCTATGGATGAAGCTTCAGCAGTCCTCTGAGGCTACGTTCACATGGACACACTGTCAGTTGTTCATCGCCATTTTTCAACCATTTTTGCTTCCATTTTCTGGTCGTTTTTAATGGCCATTTTGCATCCATTTTTAACGGCCATGAAAATGGTAATTAAAAATGGTAAATTTTTCATATTTTTTTTATTTACCGGTATATCACAACCCCAGAATTGATAATGTCCCCAATAATGGCCCCCAGCAGTGATAATGTCTCCCATGGTGGCCCGCAGTAATAATAATGTTCCGCATAGTGCGCCCCCCCCCAGCAGTGATGGTGGCCCCCAGCAATGGTAATTTTCAGTTTTTATTTTTAATGCCTAAAAAAAATTACTAACTTCATCCACTTGCATGTGCAGAGTCATTTGCTACTTTTTTGAAGCTGAAGGACCTACTCTCCCAGTGTGATGATGTCACCATGCACTCCCAGCATGATGGCGCCTTTAATGGGGTTTCCCAGACTTTGGAACTGATAACCTATCCCTGCGATAGTTAACCTCTGGCAAGTGCACACTTGCTTGGCCGTTATCAGAACTCTCCAGAAATGAATGGAGCATACTGGTAGTTGTAGTTTTATCACAGCTGGAGTGCCGGAGGTTAGCCATCACTGATATGCTCTGGATAGGTCATCAGTATCTGATCAGTGGAAGTCTGACATCCGGGACCCCCGCCGATCAGCTGTTTGAGAAGGCATCGGCGCTCACAGTAGTGCGGTGGCCTTCTTTCAGCTTACCCTAGGCTGAGTGATGACACATTCATGGGTCACAGTGAAGTGAATAGGGCTGAGCTGCAATACCAAGTACAGCCACTATACAATGTACGGCGCTGTGCTTGGTTAGCACGGAGAAGACCGCGGCGCATCATAGAAGCGCTGGTGGCTTCTTAAACAGCTGATCACTGGGGTTCCCTGGAGTCGGACCCCTACCAATCAAATACTGATGACATATGAGGATAGGTCATCGGTTCTAAAGTCCTGGAAAACCCTTTTAAGCTATGGCTAATGGACAGTGGTGCATTTTGGGAACTCGTTATATAGCTTTTCCCCTAGAATTTGTGCAGCGTTTGCAAATGTTTCACTTTTTTGGCTGACATCTTCCAGAGTAAAATGGGTTTCTCAATATGCTTTTCAGTTCTTAATTCATGACCACCATCAAAAGACGTGACAGTGATTCAACTATCAGGAAGTTTGTCAAACGTTCACTTGCTTGACGTGATCTGACAAATGGAGCCTATTGGGAGGTCTGCATTCCAGAAATAGGTCCACATACAATGCTTGGGCTGAGATGTATTCACTCCAAATCTTTTGAGGCTTTATCTTACACAAAAGGAAGTTCTGACATTAAATCTCTAAAGAGAGAAGCAGGGCAGCAGCACATATAAAGGGAACATGAACATGACTAAATGTCAGTGAGCAACCTGCAGTACTGCTGCTTCACGTCTATCTGGAGAGTGTCTGGAATTTTAACTGGATTTGCTCTGATTTTATGATATAGACCAGCTGTTTTCCTCCTTTTGGTGATATTAGAAGAGGACTGTCTCACTGCCTCAGTGCATTTCATTGTTATATGTAGGAGCGCTCATATTTTTTTATAGTAGGTATTTATTGATTAGCGTTTGAGCGGAAAAGTACTAATTTTAATAATGATTATCCTTCTATAGGCCATTTTCTACAGGCCAATGATCCGCCGAATGTTTGTTCCCAATCGTTGTCCCTTCTAAATATGTCCGCCGATCACCTGACAAATGAGCAAAAGCTTGTTTGTTGATTGCACCTTTTACGCGGGCTTAAAAATGAACGTTTATCGGCAGCGCCTCTTCTTTGCGTTGCTGACAAATGATTGTTCATTCTCATACAGTGCAATGATTGATTTAACTGTACTGTATCATGGATCAGCACTCCATGTAATCTGTGTAAGACCTACATTTCTTAAAAGAGGTATTCTGGTTGAGATTGATGGGGGTCCTACCACTGAGACCATTGCCGATAATGAGAATGGTACCCCATACTCCTCGGGGCCCTCCAAGATGAATGGAGCTGCAGGTCGAGCCTGTGCGCTGGCACTCCCTTTATCTATAGCAAAGGACACCGCTTGGCTGTTTTTCAGAACTCCCATAGAGAAGCAGCCGTGCGCATGCCAGACCTACTGTTCTGTTCATTTAGGTGGGTCCCAAGGGTCAGTAGATACCCCGTTCTCTATCCTATGGATAACTTGTCACAACTTTAATTTTTCTTTACAAAAGTTCACAAGTTTAGCCCTTAAATTTTAAGTTTTGTGGGAAAAGATTCACCAGAATTTGAATTATATTCATGTTTAGGAATCCAGCGGTCAAGTCGATCGGTAAGCCGAAAGTCCATCACTGGTCAGTAACCGCCCACTGGACTCCTAAGTCCAGAAAGAGAAGGCATAAAGTTACAAGTTATACAAAATAGTTACATACAAAACTATATACCAATCTGCTCAGCTCCTCCTGCTCTATAACCTGCTGCCTACAGATTAAACACCATGTTTTAAGGTAAACTTAAAATCCCTGCCCCCACGCACCATCAATTGTCACTTCCTTGGGTTGTGTATGACATATATTTTAGAGGTTCATTTTGCAGCTTCCTTCAGATGATTGCAATCTAAGGATCTGTGCCAAGTTATTCACAAAGTGAAGTTAAAATCAATTTCCCCTCTTACTACCAGATCTTCTCTTAGTCATCATGCCAATGTCTCAGGGTTATTTTGGTCTGCCTCCTCAAGATCATGATGACCTACATTTCTGTTAGAATTCATGTACAGTGGTCCCTCAGGTTACAATATTATACGGTTCCAGGACAATCATTGTAACTTCAGTCCACATTTCTATGGACGACTAATAATTGGTCCCAAAGCCCCAAAATGTCATCCCAAGATGAGAGAAATTAAAGAGTTATGAAAAATAAGCAGATAACTAAGACAGATAAAGCATATAAAGGAATAGATGATGGAAGCTATGTACAATATACCGCGGTATTAAGAAATGGTGATATGGCGGTATCGTTGTTCATTAATTACCGTGGTATTTTAGTGACATCATAGAAGCGGTCACTCTTGACATCGCTGACCGCTTCTAAAACAAACATGGCGTGTACAGTCGTGGCCAAAAGTTTTGAGAATTACATAAATATTGGAAAAGTTGCTGCTTAAGTTTTTATAATAGCTTTTTATATATACTCCAGAATGTTATGAAGAGTGATCAAATGAATTGCATAGTCCTTCTTTGCTATGAAAATTAACTTAATCCCAAAAAAACCTTTCCACTGCATTTCATTGCTGTCATTAAAGGACCTGCTGAGATCATTTCAGTAATTGTCTTGTTAACTCAGGTGAGAATGTTGACAAGCACAAGGTTGGAGATCATTATGTCAGGCTGATTGGGTTAAAATGGCAGACTTGACCTGTTAAAAGGAGGGTGATGCTTGAAATCATTGTTCTTCCATTGTTAACCATGGTGACCTGCAAAGAAACGCGTGCAGCCATCATTGCATTGCATAAAAATGGCTTCACAGGCAAGGATATTGTGGCTACCAAGATTGCACCTCAATCAACAATTTATAGGATCATCAAGAACTTCAAGGAAAGAGGTTCAATTCTTGTTAAGAAGGCTTCAGGGCGTCCAAGAAAGTCCAGCAAGCGCCAGGATCGTCTCCTAAAGAGGATTCAGCTGCGGGATCGGAGTGCCACCAGTGCAGAGCTTGCTCAGGAATGGCAGCAGGCAGGTGTGAGCGCATCTGCACGCACAGTGAGGCGAAGACTTTTGGAAGATGGCCTGGTGTCAAGAAGGGCAGCAAAGAAACCACTTCTCTCCAAAAAAAAACATCAGGGACAGATTGATCTTCTGCAGAAAATATGGTGAATGGACTGCTGAGGACTGGGGCAATGTCATATTCTCCAATGAAGCCTCTTTCCGATTGTTTGGGGCATCAGGAAAAAGGCTTGTCCGGAGAAGAAAAGGTGAGCGCTACCATCAGTCCTGTGTCATGGCAACAGTAAAGCATCCTGAGACCATTCATGTGTGGGGTTGCTTCACATCCAAGGGAGTGGACTCACTCACAATTTTGCCCCAAAACACAGCCATGAATAAAGAATGGTACCAAAACACCCTCCAACAGCAACTTCTTCCAACAACAGTTTGGTGAAGAACAATGCATTTTCCAGCACGATGGAGCACCATGCCATAAGGCAAAAGTGATAACTAAGTGGCTCGGGGACCAAAACGTTGACATTTTGAGTCCATGGCCTGGAAACTCCCCAGATCTTAATCCCATTGAGAACTTGTGGTCAATCCTCATAAGGCGGGTGGACAAACAAAAACCCACTAATTCTGACAAACTCCAAGAAGTGATTATGAAAGAATGGGTTGCTATCAGTCAGGAATTGGCCCAGAAGTTGATTGAGAGCAAGCCCAGTCGAATTGCAGAGGTCCTGAAAAAGAAGGGCCAACACTGCAAATACTGACTCTTTGCATAAATGTCATGTAATTGTCGATAAAAGCCTTTGAAATGTATGAAGTGCGTGTAATTATATTTCACTACATCACAGAAACAACTGAAACAAAGATCTAGAAGCAGTTTAGCAGCAAACTTTGTGAAAACTAATATTTGTGTCATTCTCAAAACTTTTGGCCACGACTGTACTGATGAAATACAGCTGCTAGTCAGCCAGCAGCAAAAGGTCTCCAGCCCCTCCATCTCACGTGTTGCCGGGTGTCGGATGCAGTGTACGGCATAAGTGTGTAACCCGCTGTGAGGTAGACCCGGCACCATGCTGCTCTCTGCTGTCCCTGTCTACATGGCACCTGCCGCCGTCATGCTGGGCAGCGCACCCACATACTTGCGTGCATGGGGCTGCTGGAGGGCGGTGAGCGCTGTGCTGCCTGCAAGTTTATTCTGTCGGGAGGATGTGACGACCGGCTCTACAACAACTACTAGAGCATGGTGCTCCTCTTCCAACACTACATGGGGGTACAGGTCAGGGCACACTGCAGGAGGTCACCTAATCTGTGGGCCGGGGGTGGTTAGGGAGACTGTATGGGGGCAACAAGAATACATTACACTGTATGCAGGCAACAAACAGTATACTGTATGTGGGCAAGAAGTAGACATCATACTGTTTGGGGGCTACAACTTGTAGCCCTTATACAGTATAATGTCTCCTTGTGGCCCCCATACAGTATAATGTCTCCTTGTGGCCCCCATACAGTATAATGTCTCCTTGTGGGTATTTCTTGATATTGTTATAGTGGGGATATAGTTGATATTGCTGATCCCTAGTTGGATCTGAGTCTGTATGTTGAGTCTAGTTTAAGTTGATGATAGCCTTGGAAAGGCCATTTTATGATGAAAATATTATATCCTGAGGTAATTGTATCTTAAGGAACCCCAGTATATAAATAAAAGCAGAATCAGTCATGGGGGAATTCATTTTTGTGGGCGATCGACCCATCTTTACCCCATACAGATTGCTGCACTGTTGGATAAGAGGCCAATTTTCAAAGTCAGCAATAAAAAGCACAAGGACATGTGGCACAGTTTTTTTTATTTATTTATAATGTAGCCAGATTTTTCTAATCTACAAACCATTTTAAGTATTTTATGGTCTAAAATTATGTTTTAATTGCTTCAGTGTCCAGAAGGATAAAAGCACTATTTATCTACTAATTATGTCCATCTAGACCACTCAAAAGTAGAGTCTCTTCCTCAGGAATGTTGGAGGATGACAGCTAACAGCCCATATTGAATGGTCCAGAATCTCCATCAAAGACAGGCTAAAATTGAGCTCTCAGGTTGTCCAGGATTAGAAAAAAAAAACATGTTTTAACCTAATCCTAGACGATCCCTTCGTGGGGATATTCAGTTAAGTCTTCTAAATTTTGATGATGTTAATCTGTGGAGTAATGGAAATAAATAGATGCAGACATTTTAATGCTGTTTTTGTGTCATTACAGGTAAAGTTATTAATAAAGATCTCCGTCACTATCTGAGTCTGCAGTTCCAGAAGGGATCCATAGACCATAAGCTACAACAAGTGATAAGAGATAACCTCTATCTAAGAACAATACCTTGTAAGTACCAGATAATAAACAGATCATGTATATTCTCATTGGTCACACAGCCTACTAACACAAATTATGGGGGATTCAAGAACCTCCTGTTCTACATAAAACTGTTATGGCTAAGCCTGTGCATCTATATAAAAAAAAACTAAAGAACATAGATCCTGGTTATGCATTCTAATAATGAGAATTTGCCAATTGATTATTACAGGATCACTGATTGTCATTGATGTAAAGTATGTATACATCTGTAGCCAAAGTATCTCCAAACATCTCAAGTTTTAGAGCTCAGGTGAATTTGTTCTGAATAGGGAGTGTAGTAAGCTGCTGCCAGACATTTCTTGTGATGGCTTAGGGCCCTTGCACATGACCATATGCCCTCCGAGACATATGGTCCGTGAGCGGGCCATATGTCCCAGAGCGGCATAGACCGTGCGCACGGGAGTAAACGGTATCATAGATTACAATAATGCTATGCACGTCGGGCCACCCGCGAGGCTATTGTCCCACACTCATATGATCTTATAGGTGCGGGCAATAGTCCCGTGGGTGGCCCGACATGCACAGCATCATTGTAATCTATGATGCTGAGTGCTCCTGTGCGCACGATCAATGCCGTGTCGGGACATATGGACCGCTCACGGGAGGGCATACGGTCGTGTGCAAGGGCCATTACCCTGAGAAAATCCAACTACTCAATCCTCATCTATCCTATTCCTGACATGTGGAAGAGTCAAGAGGCCCTCGTACAGTTATAGCCGTTAAGTGTTGGCACCCCTGAAATGTTTCCCGAAGATGACGTATTTCTCTCAGAAAATTATTACAATTACACATGTCTTGTTATACACATGTTTATTTCTTTTGTGTGTTTTGGAACAACACAAAAAAAAAACAGAGAAAAAAGGCAGATTGGACATAATTTCACACAAAACTCCAAAAATGGTTCGGACAAGATTTTTGCCACCTTTTCAAAATTGTGGATCAACAACTTTGTTTAAAGCATGTGATACTCGTTCAAACTCACCAGTGGCAAGTACCAGGTCTGGGCAATATAAAAATCCGACACCTGAAACCAGACAGAAGGGGGAGAAGTTGACTCAATCTTTGCATTGTGTGTCTGTGTGTGCCACATTAAGCATGGCGAACAGAAAGAGGAGAAGAGAACTGTCTGAGGACCTAAAGGGGTATTCTCATCAGCAGTTTTAATACTTACCTGCGGCGAGCGCAATGTTCACTTTCTTGATTCGGCTGGGCTTGATTGACGTCTTCTCCCGGCCGTGCCGCGCTTGCGCAGAAGATGATTTTCTCCCGGCCCGGCCGCGCAATGTCCTGAACGAGCACGCCACTGCGCATGCACCTTGGTGACTTATTCCTGGCCTGTATAGTACAGGCCGCGTTTGTGGCTCTGTACTATACTGGCCAGGAAGAAGTCATCATGGCTCGTGCGCGTTCAGGACATTGCACGGCCCGGCCGGGAGAAAATCTTCAGGCTTCTGTGCAAGCGTGGCCACAGGATTCAACAGGCGAGGGGTGGCTGTAACCAGGGGAGATGAAAGACAACAATCAGGTAAGAGGGGACTTATTTTCTCAAAAAGGGTGGGAGTTGGGTAATGAAATGTATTTACAAAAATGTTCACTGTCAAATCATCATCATCAACAGATTTAACAGTTATCATTGTGATGGGAATACCCCTTTAAGAACCGAATTTGTGGAAGAATATCAACAATCTCAAGGTTACAAGTCCATCTCCAGAGATCTTCAGGTTCCTTTATCCACAGTGAGCAGCATATTCAAGGAGTTTACAACCCATTGCTCTGAAGCTAGTTTTGCGTGAAATTATATAATTTTTGGCTTTTTTTCCTCCGTTTTTTTTGTGGTGTTCCCATATACACAAAGGAAATAAACATGTGTATAACAAAACTTGTCTAATTGCACCAATTATCTGGAAAAATTTCAGGGGTGCCACAGAAATCAATGGGTTTGGTCATTATTAATCTAATGTGTATGGCCATCTTAAGAATGGCTTGTGGTATGCACCCAACCATCTTTTGCTTTTCATCACCTGAATGTTCTCCAATAGAAGTTCCTCCACCTTGAGTTATTGTATCTGGGCACTCGTTTCAAGAGGATTAACTGTGCTTTTGGAAGTCTTGATGTCTTTAGCATGTTGTGTTACCCATATCAATCTGTTCATTTTGATTACTTCTGCTTATTTCATCAAATCTGTCCAAATAGTCTGCACTGCCTTCCCCATCTGCCATTTGTAAGCAGGCTTTTCCCTTGTAGCCAGTGTAGTCGATCAGAAGAATAATTTAGGTGAAGAGAAATCTTGTACAGTAAGAACAGTGTCGACTAATTAACAGCCCTGCTGAATCACAGCAGTAATAAGGTGTCTATACACCGTCCATAGCCGTCGGCCAACATCTGTCTCTCTTGAATCCCTCATACATATACATGCTCGGCCAAGGATGTAGGTATATCCTATAAGGACAGAGGAGAAAGCTGTTGTCTGGAGTTGAAATTCCGCACGCTTGATCTTGCTCTTCCCTGACATTATTTATCAAGGGATAGTTCAATGTGTATGAGGGCCTTTAATTCCAAAAGGCAATATGTCACTTTGGATCCTACATTACACCATTACATTGATCTGCCCTTGTCAATCCAAATCTATTTTTTATAGTTCTTTAATTTCTAAATGTATTTCAAATATGGACAGCAAGTCAGCTGGACCACTGCCTTAGTGCATTACTGTAATCCTGTGCATTTTGGGCAAAAATATAATTTAGCTAAATTCACACAGCAAATCCGCCGCTGATCACTAGCTGAAAACAGGTCATTTTTGGTGGCAGATTTAGAGGAGTATTACAAGCATTTTAGAAGAGGATTTGGTTGAGGATTTGGAAACTGTGTATTTAGAACTTTTCTGCTTGTGGTGGGGAATAATGGCCGGTAAAACCTGATATTGTTTAATAGGGATTAGACTGTCCTATACGTATATACAGTGTAAGCAAATACAGTGGTAGGAGGTTAGTCCAGCACCAGGTCCAGAAGTCAGTCCTTTATTGAAACATGATAAAATCAACTGTAATCCTCAAAGTACATAAGTCTACACGTTTCCCACGCAGACTGCATACTTTTAGTCATGGCAATCATGCCATCATTGTCGGAAACGTGTCGGTTTATGCACATTGAGGATTACAGTTGATTTTATCATGTTTAAATAAAGGTTTGACTTTTATCTCTGGACCTGGTGCTGGACTAACCTTCTGCCATTGCATAATGCATGTGTAATTGACACCGGGTCTGCACACAGACACGGGGCTGCATAGGAGTGGGTGAGCTGGAATTATCAAAAAAAACAACTTCTTATCTGCTTTGTTACTACTTGACAAACTCTCTTTTAAAGGTATTGTGTCATCAGAAAACAACCTATTGTTTAAAGCATTTTGATGATGTTACTTTAAATTTTTCACGTCAATATCTATATTAAACAAAACAATTTGCAACATAAATCCTGCAGTTTTTGCACTGGTCACTAAGCCTAATAATGGATGCCACTTCTTGTTTTATACAGATAACTTTACTTCAGTTATCTGCTTATCATTGCATGCAAAATAACAATGACCTATATCACCTAGATAGACAGACAAATGGAAGATAGATAGAATAGATAGATTGATATAATAGATACGATGATAGATACGATAGGATGGGTACGATAGATATGAGATAGATAGATAGATAGATAGATAGATAGATGAGAGCAAAGCAAAGAACAGCAGAGTAATAAAAGAGGGGCTGAAGCTGACAGTATACCAGAGCCTGCAGAGGGAGTACAAACTCCCCAATCCAAAAGACCGACAGATCCTGAGCCGGTACAGACTGAGCGCCCACAGCCTGCTCATTGAATCCGGGCGTCATCGACAGAGGTACATGCCCAGGGAGAGCAGACTGTGCCAGCAGTGCGACCAGGAGACCGTGGAGGATGAGGCTCATTTCCTGCTGCGGTGCCCCAAATACTCAGCAGTGAGGGAGACTCACTTCAGGAGACTGTCTGATCTCTGCCCAGACTTCACTTCCATGGAGGAGGAAGAGAGACTCTCCATACTGCTGGGGGAAGAGGAGAACACAACGGCCATAGCAGCACAATATATTACTGCCTGCCATAGACTGAGAGGAGCCTGATATACCATGGGCTCCTATATCCCCACCCTGGACGTGTCCCCACCCCCAACCCTACCCAATTATTTCCCACTTGCTTTGACAATGCTAAAATGTATTTAGTCTTGCCAATAAAGCTGATTTGATAGATATGAGAGAGATAGATAGATATTAGATAGATAGATAATAGATAGATAGATATGAGATAGATAGATAGATATGTGATAGATAGATGGATAGATACGATAGATATGAGATGGATAGGTACGATAGATATGAGATGGATAGGTACGATAGATATTAGATAGATAGAATAGAATAGAAACGCAGTAGACCAATGCTTGGCATCTGGATGTGTGATCCATAGCTTTTTTTCTACAGATTGGCCAATTTCAGGCAAGCGAGTTGTCTGCGGGAAACAAGCGCCATGTGGCTGTGTGTCTCTGCCCAACCTCGGATCTACTGAATTGCATTGATGGCGTTATGGCAATACAATTCATTACAGATGATGTCGGACCGGGACACACAGCATTATAAATCATTATAATGCAGTGATGTCCAGTTATAAGAAGAGAGTCCAGGATGGAAAATCGCGCTCCCACGCGGAGCATGTTTCCCATAGACAACTCCAGGGCCGTCTTTAATATTGATTGGACCATGGGCAAAAATTTACTTGGGCCCCCTGGATCCCGCCTTCCCACACCTTAGCAGGCAATCACACCCTCCACCACAACACACACACAAAAAATCCACACATCTGGTAGAGTCCAGTGAATGACTGTAAATACTTCCAGTTCTGAAGACTCCAGCGGCTCAGGATCAGTGCTCTGGGCAGCTGGGCTCAGGCTGGAAGTGGGCACCGCTCTGCAGGAAGGAGACCGGTGCTCGGCTCACCCTAGTGTTACAGTGCACCCCAGCACCCCACAGTATTCAGTATAGCACCCTGTAGTATACAGCACCACACAGTATGCAGTATAGCACCCCACACTATACAGTACCCCACAGTATATAGCACCTCACAGTATACAACACCTCACAGTATACAGCACCCCAAACAATACACGATACAGCCCCCCACACTATACAGTACAGCAGTATAGCACTCCACACTATACTGCACCCTCAGTATACATTATACAGACCCCCACAGTATACAGTACAGCAGTACAGCCCCCCCTCACACTATACAGCCCCCCCCACAGTATACAGCCCCCCCCACAGTATACAGCCACCCCACAGTATACAGCCCCCCACAGTATACAGCCCACCACACAGTATACAGCCCACCACACAGTATACAGCCCACCACACAGTATACAGTCCCACACAGTTCCACACAGTATACAGCCCACCACACAGTATACAGCCCACCACACAGTGGGTCGTTATGTTACAGTATATTAACATAACAGCCCCTGAGTGTCACCTTTTTCTGATGTAATCTTCACACAACAAAGCTCCACAGTTAACTTCTGCAACACTCCACAGGACCTGTGATGACCTCATAGCCATGTGACCAGCAATTGCTAGGTTACTGGTCACATGGTGATGATGTCATTAAGGTCCTAGGTCCTAAATCACAACTTTAACACAGTACGATCATGATGCCTGGACTCCTGGTAGAGCTGACAGCCTGACACCCGGGGCAGTGGCTAGCAGGGCTCAAGAGGCAGCTGCCTTGGGCCCCCCAGGAGCAACTGGGCCCGTGGCAGCTGCCCCTTTTGCCCCTTGGTAAAGACGGCCCTGGACAACTCGCTCATCTGAAACTAGCCACATGGAGAGGTGAGCTTTTGTGATGTGTTCATAGTGCAGTGCTGTATGGTGGCTCCAAGTGCCAAGGGGCCTTAGCCTGATAGCAGGGGTGGGACTGCTTTTTCACGACTCCTGCGGATGCTGGCGTGGGATGTGCGATCCATGCCTTTTTTATGGCCATGGTGTCTGCTATGAAGCAGATCTCTAAATGTAGTTAACTGCAGCTCGGGCAAGATGGCAGCCCCCACAATCATGTTCAGGAAATAAAATAGAAAAAAATATGCGATAAGAAAATAAAAACAGATATGTGCCGCGATGCTAGGGAGGCTCGTCCCTGTCTGCCATTGACTGCTTTCTCCCGACACAGATGTTTTCATCCGTGTACGGGGAGAAGCAGCAGCAGTGGTGAGGGACCAGAAGCGGCACAGGAAGCAGGGTAATTATATTACCTGTGAGAGGCCCGACACATGGGGGTCTGTTTACGATATTGCATAACCCCTTTAAATCTACAGTACCTCAGATTAAACGTTTCTCCCCATAATCAAGACATTTATCCATAGTGGGGATGATTAATGGTAGACCTCTCCCTGCTGGCACCCCACTGATCACTAGTATGGATTTTCAAGTCCCTTTTTCTACTTAAAGGGGTTATCCCATGATTAGTGTAAAAAAAAAAGAAAATCGGACATCATATAGTACATGACAATTTCTTTCTAGCAAACTTAGAACCAGCCTTGTACCTCACATGGACCCAGAGAGCTCCCCATTCATTGTTCCAATTGCTCTGCTAGATTTAGTTTGTTCATAATCCTAGCTATGATGTAGACAATCCCTTTAAAGAGGCTGTCTCAATTTTTAAAACCAGCACTTGGATCTGAGTACTTTTGTAAGTGCATGTAATTAAAAATGTTGTATAGCCAGTGAGCTATTTGCTCAGTTTAAATCTTCAACTGTCCCCCGGTTCTAGGGAGAGAACTGCAGCAGAAAGGATACACACCCCTTAGCTGCCAGGCTGAAGAAAATCTATCAGAGCAATGAATGTGGAGATCTCTGGATCCATGTGAGGTACAGGGCTGGTCCTAGCTTTGTGAGAAAGAGGGTGTCATGTTCTTTATGATGTCGGACTTTCATTTTATTTTTTACATCAGTCAGACATAACCTCCTTAAAGGGAACCTGTCACCGGGATTTTGTGTATAGAGCTGAGGACATGGGTTGCTAGATGGCCGCTAGCACATCCGCAATACCCAGTCCCCATAGCTCTGTGTGCTTTTATTGTGTATAAAAACCGATTTGATACGTATGCAAATTAATCTGAGATGAGTCAGAGCTTGAAAATATGACTCTTCTCTGGTCACACAAGTAAGGCTTCGTTCACATCACCATTCAGCCTTTCCGTTCTCCTGCTCCGTTTAGGGGCAGGAGAACGGAAAGGACGGATAAGCACATAACTGACGCCAAACTGAGTCAAACGGAGCCCTTAGGACCCCATAGACTATAATGGGGTCCGTTATGTTTCCGCTCAGAAGATGATTTTTAAGCGGAGACAAAAGTTGTGCATGCAGGACTTTTGTCTCCACTTAAAAATCATCTTCTGAGCAGAAACATAACGGACACCATTATAGTCTATGGGGTCCTAAGGACTCAGTTTGACTCAGTTTGGCGTCAGTTATGTGCTTATCCGTCCTTTCCGTTCTACTGCCCCTAAACGGAGCAGGCGAACGGAAAGGCTGAACGGTGATGTGAACGAAGCCTTAGCTTTTTATGTTAATTTGCATATGTATCAAATCGTTTTTTTTCCACAATAAAAGCACACAGAGCTATGGGGACTGGATATTTCGGATGTGCTAGCGGCGATCTAGCAACCCATGTCCTCAGCTCTATACACAAAATCGAGGTGACAGGTTCCCTTTAAAGGGGTATTCCCATCACAATGATCACTGTTAAATCTGTTAAAGGGGTTGTCCGGGTTCAGAGCTGAACCCGGACATACCCTTATTTTCACCCAGACAGCCCCCCTGAGGCTAGCATCGGAGCATCTCATGCTCTGATGCGCTCCCGTCCTTTTTTGTTTTCAATAACACTGCTGGGCGGTAACTTCCGCCCGGCAGTGTGTTCGGTGACGTCACCGGCTCTGAGGGGCGGGCTTTAGGTCTGCCCTAGCCGTTTTACTGGAGAGCCCTGGTACGTCACTGGATTTTCTAAAAATGCCTTTGCCCTGCGCAATTTAGCGCAGGGCAAAGGAGAGCATCGGAGCATGAACTGCTCCGATGCTCATGTCAGCGGGGCTGCCGGGGTGAAAATGGAGGGATGTCCGGGTTCAGCTCTGAACCCGGACAACCCCTTTAATGATTTGACGGTGATCATTTTTGTAAATACATTTTATTACCCAATTCCCACCCTTTTTGAGAAAATAAGTCCCCTCTTACCTGATTGTTGTCTTTCGTCTCCCCTGGTTACGGCCACCTTTCGCCTGTCTAATACCGTGGCCGCGATTGCGCAGAAGACTGAAGATTTTCTCCCGGCCGGGTCTCGCAATGTCCTGAACGCACACGCCACCGCGCCATGATGACTTCTTCCTGGCCAGTATAGTACAGAGCCGCGAACGAGCACGCCGGCTCTGTACTATACAGGCCAGGAATAAGTCACCATGGCACATGCACGGCGGCGTGCGCGTTGAAGACAGCGCTCGGCCGGGAGAAGACGTCAATCAAGCTGACTGAGCCTGCCCAGTCGAATCCAGGAAGTAAACGTCGCGCTCGCCTCAGGTAAGTATGAAAACTGTTGATGGGAATACCCCTTTAAGGCTCAATACACATTGGCATTGTAGGGCTCTGTTCTCCCTTCCTTACATATTTTTTCTCATGACAAACTGGAATCAAGAGGAAACCCAATCATTTTCCTTGATGGAAAAGAAAACTGATCCTATTTCCTGAGCTTTGGAGGTTTTAGTTTGGTTGGGTGCAGTGTTAGGCCAGGTTCACTCAAGGAAGGTCTAACCATGTTTATAGGGTTGCGTTAGCCAGACCGATGCAAAAAGGACCCTATGGATTAGTGATGCCGATTCATGGCACCAATCACATATATCTATTTAATGTATATATTATACAGAGTCCAAGAATATGATTGGAATGGATCCTTAGAATCTGAGTGGGTGCTTCAATACCTCGAGATGAGATCTACCAAGAATAGAAGATTTAAACAACGATTTAAGTTGAGGCTTAATTCTGTTGCTCAAGGACAGACTCCATTTCATCATCATCATCGTGTCGCAGGGTTCTTTTTATTCTTTGAAAATAAAAGAGCCCTCATTAGTGGAAAGTGTGTACGCTGCAATCAGTTCTGTGTGCGCTTCTCTTTATAGCCTCAACCCCACATGAAATACATAATCTGCATTACTGATTAATAATTCAACCACAAACAAGCGTTTTTAGAATTACAGTATGTTTTTAACCCTTGATCCATTCATAGTGCTATTTTAAAAGCATAAATTCCCACTCAACATTTAAAGGGAGCATGTCATGAAATATTAGGCCCCCTAAATGCCACTAACTAGTTATGCATGATGGTGACAGGTTCCTAATTATGTATTTGTACTTTTTGGCAGCATCGTCATCATGGAGAGAACAAACATTTAAATGGGCTATCCTCATGATAGGTTGTCAGTATTAGATCTCAGGGGTCCAACTCTCTGCATCCCCACCGATCAGCTAATCGAAGAGGTGGCAGCGTTTTGAGTCCTTAGACCTCTCCCTAGTCCAGTGACGTCACCGTATATCGGCCACTTGTCCTAGGCGCAGCTCAGTCCTATTCAAGTGCATGGGGCTGAGCTGCGATACCAAGCACATCCCCTATACCAGGGTTCCTCAACTACAGTCCTCGCGGCCCACCTGCCGATCATGTTTTCAGGATTTCCTTAATATTGAGCAGGTGATATAATTGGTGTCCATACATCAGGACTTACCACAGGTATTCATTCTGTGGGATACTCTCAAATCATGACCAGTAGGTGGTCCCTGAGGACTAAAATTGAGGGACACTGCCCTATACAGTGTACAGTACTGTGATGAGTAAGCCATGAGGAGACTGCAGCGCTCACAGGTGCTCCAATAAGCGTTGCGGCCTCCTCAAACAGCTGAACAACAGGGAGCCTGGTAGCCGATCTTATATTGATGACCTCTCCTGAGGAAAGGCCAGGATACGGGTTATCATGTGGGGTCCTAGACCAAAGGCTCTCAAGGCCTCTCCCAAGAAGACCCAATCCACCCAGTCAAAGGCTTTTTCGTCATTGATCGTGAGAAGACAAAGGGGATAACCGGTTGCATTGAGCTCTAGAAATGAGGGCCAGGGAGCAGATCATTTTATCCCTTGTTTCCCGTCCGGGGACAAAGCCCACCTGGTCACTGTGTATTAGAGAGTAGTGAAGATGAGGAAAGTCACGGCACTCCAAAAGCTCGTTCAGTGTTCTTTAATTCACCAAAGGTTCAGCAGCAATGTTTCGACAACAGTCTTTATCAAGCTACATACATGTTTACAAGTGACTCATGTTATATAAGGGTACTAATTCATACCAATTACACAGTGGGTGTGCTTCAACAGTAATCCCGCCCCCTCTCAGATAGAAACCATCACAAAATTAATTCATCCTATCAAACAAAGTGCATGTTAATTATAAGGCTTACCAGGCGTTCATATGAGGGCTATTGCTCTGTGTTGTGTCCATGGGGTGTGGCGTCTTCCGCATACAACTGCGGCTGCGCGAGTATTCGAACGGGATTCTCATGTATCACATCGTCAGCTGAATAGTCACATGATCAGTGACGCTACCATCGGTCACCTGACTGGTGACGCGTCTAGGCGTCTGATCGCTGTCATGGTGACCACAGGTCCTACAGAAAAGATATATCCTTTCATGTAGAACTTTTCTTTTAGTACCATTTCTAATGCGTATAACTAGCTAGAAAGACGCCAATCACCACGGACACCACATCAGAGAAGTGACATCATTTAATGTCAATATAGGTCTGTTTGACAGCGACACAGGACCCAATCCCAGCAGGATATCTGAGAAAACTCATTTATATCTATATTATGGTTCAGTACCAAACCGGGTATATGTAAAGCGGAGATGCATAGCGCCACACATAAATATAGCCATATAAAGGGGGGAGGGGGGAAAAAGAGAAATCTTCCAAAAAAGGCTTGGGGCTGTTCAAAAGATGCGGTCCTCCTGACGCTCATTTATAAGAGAATGTGTTCAGAAGTGGCAAGAATGGCATATAGGGTGAGATCCCGTGCTTTGCACGGTACGGAGTACTCAAACCCGTACCTCCCATAGGCAGATACCATGGGGTGTAGTGGTACGATATACCCCAAACATGTTGAAGAATACTATTGGGCAAGGGATACTAGGGCCACAACCATCGCCCCCTCTGTCAAAAGAGAGACCACCGATGTGAGCCCTTGCTCGGTCTGGGCCCCACCGTCAGGAGGAAGACCCCTACCGCGCTTATCCCCATTGTCTCCTATAAATATAGAAATTTATTTTTATGATATTACATATAAGCAACACCCTATGCCACCAAACCTCAAGATAGCCCGCCTACATCAATCAGCTCCCAAGCCACATATTTTAGGATTTGTCAAACCACCCATCATGTATGTGGTACACATCCGCCACGTATATCCAGTCAATGGAATCAAACCTTGTACACGATTCGTGTGATGGTATAATAAACCTGCTAGGCGGCTCCCAGGTCACTGCTTCCAGAACACCTTGGTCCATCTCTCGATCATATCACGCATGGATGCCTTATCTATTAGTGATAAACAAAAAAAGGGTGAGACAGAAAGGATAACATTTTATAAATGATCTCGATATAATATCGGGTACTATTACTCAATACATATAAAAAAAAAAACTTATTTTCACATCCCATATGCCGACTCAGAAGAGGGAACCCACCTTGAACTCCCGATTGAGTCCCTTAGGCTCAATGGTGTCCAGTTCAAAGATCCATCTGAGTTCCAGACGTTTTAATAGTCGTTCCCAATCACCACCTCTCCGTGGCGCTGGGACGCCATCAATGATCCTGAACCTCAATTGTGCAACGCTGTGTTTATATCTGTAAAAATGTTCCGGGACCAGAAGTTCACTTTCCAAATTTCCAGAAGTATTCTCCATCTTTGCAAACAATTTCCGGATGGAGTTCCTATGCTGGTTAATCCTCAATTTGCAGGCCTGTGTGGTCTCACCCACATAGATGAGACCACACGGGCACTGCAATGTATAGTCGGCATATGGGATGTGAAAATAAGTTTTTTTTTTTTATATGTATTAAGTAATAGTACCCGATATTATATCGAGATCATTTATAAATTTTATCCTTTCTGTCTCACCCTTTTTTTGTTTATCACTAATAGATAAGGCATCCATGCGTGATATGATCGAGAGATGGACCAAGGTGTTCTGGAAGCAGTGACCTGGGAGCCGCCTAGCAGGTTTATTATACCATCACACGAATTGTGTACAAGGTTTGATTCCATTGACTGGATATACGTGGCGGATGTGTACCACAAACATGATGGGTGGTTTGACAAATCCTAAAATATGTGGCTTGGGAGCTGATTGATGTAGGCGGGCTATCTTGAGGTTTGGTGGCATAGGGTGTTGCTTACATGTAATATCATAAAAAGAAATTTCTATATTTATAGGAGACAATGGGGATAAGCGCGGTAGGGGTCTTCCTCCTGACGGTGGGGCCCAGACCGAGCAAGGGCTCACATCGGTGGTCTCTCTTTTGACAGAGGGGGCGATGGTTGTGGCCCTAGTATCCCTTGCCCAATAGTATTCTTCAACATGTTTGGGGTATATCGTACCACTACACCCCATGGTATCTGCCTATGGGAGGTACGGGTTTGAGTACTCCGTACCGTGCAAAGCACGGGATCTCACCCTATATGCCATTCTTGCCACTTCTGAACACATTCTCTTATAAATGAGCGTCAGGAGGACCGCATCTTTTGAACAGCCCCAAGCCTTTTTTGGAAGATTTCTCTTTTTCCCCCCTCCCCCCTTTATATGGCTATATTTATGTGTGGCGCTATGCATCTCCGCTTTACATATACCCGGTTTGGTACTGAACCATAATATAGATATAAATGAGTTTTCTCAGATATCCTGCTGGGATTGGGTCCTGTGTCGCTGTCAAACAGACCTATATTGACATTAAATGATGTCACTTCTCTGATGTGGTGTCCGTGGTGATTGGCGTCTTTCTAGCTAGTTATACGCATTAGAAATGGTACTAAAAGAAAAGTTCTACATGAAAGGATATATCTTTTCTGTAGGACCTGTGGTCACCATGACAGCGATCAGACTCCTAGATGCGTCACCAGTCAGGTGACCGATGGTAGCGTCACTGATCATGTGACTATTTAGCTGACGATGTGATGCATGAGAATCCCGTTCGAATACTCGCGCAGCCGCAGTTGTATGCGGAAGACGCCACACACCATGGACACAACACAGAGCAATAGCCCTCATATGAACGCCTGGTAAGCCTTATAATTAACATGCACTTTGTTTGATAGGATGAATTAATTTTGTGATGGTTTCTATCTGAGAGGGGGCGGGATTACTGTTGAAGCACACCCACTGTGTAATTGGTATGAATTAGTACCCTTATATAACATGAGTCACTTGTAAACATGTATGTAGCTTGATAAAGACTGTTGTCGAAACGTTGCTGCTGAACCTTTGGTGAATTAAAGAACACTGAACAAGCTTTTGGAGTTCCGTGACTTTCCTCATCTTCACTGGTAATTTTGGGGTCTCTGAGGCCGAGACCTGTCGTCACGAGCACCGCCGCAAAGCCCCTTGAATGCATTCAAGTAAGTGGTGCTGTCCTACCATCCATTTTTGTTTGATGTGTATTAGAGAGGGCATGTAGATCTTCAACCTCTCGGCTAGTATTTTGGAATAGATCTTCACGTCTGTTCAGTCATATCGGCCTGTAATTACTACAGACCAGAGGGGCCTTGCCTGGTTTAGAAATTACACATATATGTGCTGTTAGCGCCTGAGGGAGGAAGGAGGAACCTTCCGTAATAGTTTCACATATTAGTAAGAGAGTTAGAGACGTCATCCAGGAACATCTTATAATAATGGGGTGTAAATCCATCTGGGCCTGGACATTTACTGACCTTTAACCGTTTTTGGCCCCCTGTACTTCCTGCAAGGTTTTTTCCCTTTCTAGGGTGTCTCTATCATCTACTGGGAGCTTAGGGCCTATTAGGTTCGATATATAGTCTTTGATTTTCTGAATCCTAAGGTCTGTGGAGAGATCCGCATATTTCCCCTTCAAATTATATAGCCCCTCATAGTATGATCGAAATTCCTGTAGGATGTCTCGAGTACCGTGAATGCGACCTCCCTCTCTGCGGTTAAGGGTGGGGATGTAAGAGTTAATTTGTCTAGGACTCAACATCCTTGCCAATAATCTACCGCTCTTGTTGCCTGCCATGTCCATAAAAAAGCCTCTTGAGCTTGCCTAAACATTTTTGGTCAATCAGTTTCCTAAGGGCCGTCCTCGTATCACACAACTCCTGATATACTGCAGTGGAGAGGGAGCCTTTATGTCTCTTCTCCAGAACAGAAAGCTTTTGAAGGAGAGTATGAATCTCTGCAGATTGCATTTTCTTAAGTCTGGAGGCGTGTGATATGAGTCTACCCCGTATCACACATTTCTGGGCCTCCCACTGGATCGTGGCTCTAGAGGGGTCCCCTTGCATGTACCTCCATAAATTCCAAGATAGCCGATCTAATGTCTGCTACACATACAGGGTCTCTGAGAATGTTGTCATTAAGCTTCCATGAGCTCTTGGGGCATGTAGGGTCTCCCAACCCTAGGGACACCCATGTAAGGGAGTGGTCTGAAAAAAGAATTAGTTCAATACCTGCCGCAGGGGATAAGTCCAAAAGTGAGTGTGAAAAAAAGATATAGTCAAGGCAGTTATATGAGTTGTGAGTGGTGGAGAAAACTGTGAAATCGTTTGTGGTGGGGTATAGGATGCGCCATATGTCCACCAATCTCAAGGACTGAAGGTGTCTCTTGAATCCATGGACCGCCTCAACAGACTAAGAGGACCTACCTGATGAGGTGTCTAGTGTAGGATCCAAAGGGAAGTTGAGGTCGCCACCAAGAATGATCAGGAGGCCGTCCGCAAAGTCGTCCAGAGCAGAAAAGACAGCGGAGGCAAACAAGGTCAGCCCCGTATTAGGGAAGTAGACATTGGCTATAACAAGTGACCTGGAAGAAATGTATAGTTTAAGAAAGAGGTACCGTTCTAAGATGTCTGACATGGTGCTCAATATGGTGCAAGGGACTGATTTGTGGATGGCTATGGAGACCCCTCTGGCCTTGTCAGCCAATGTGCTATGGGACCGTACCGAGAAAAAAAACGGTTCCTGCAAAAGGTAACATGTCCTGACTTAAAGTGTGTTTCCTGCAGGAGGGCTATAGCAACCCTCTGCTTATGGAGGTTATACAGGATTTGGCTTCTCTTGGCAGGCTCATTCAAGCCATTCACATTGTATGAGCATATTTTGATAGATGTCCTATTTCCATATGTGTAAGCAGAATCATTTCCTGTCTGTACCAGGGAATAGGAAGAGGTGGAAAGAAAAAAGAGAGGGCAAGACAAACACAGGATACCAAACTAACATCTCACTGTAACATTTGTGAACCAACTGAGTGAGATATACGGTACAGACCAAAAGTTTGGACACACCTTCTCATTCAAAGAGTTTTCTTTATTTTCATGGCTATGAAAATTGTAGATTCACACTGAAGGCATCAAAACTATGAATTAACACGTGGAATTATATACATTGGAATTATATACAAAAAATTGTGAAACAACTAAAAATATGTCATATTCTAGGTTCTTCAAAGTAGCCACCTTTTGCTTTGATTACTGCTTTGCACACTCTTGGCATTCCCTTGATGAGCTTCAAGAGGTAGTCACCTGAAATGGTTTTCACTTCACAGGTGTGCCCTGTCAGGTTTAATAAGTGGGATTTCTTGCCTTATAAATGGTGTTGGGACCATCAGTTGCGTTGTGGAGAAGTCAGGTGGATACACAGCTGATAGTCCTACTGAATAGACCAGTGTTTCCCAACCAGTGTGCCTCCAGCTGTTGCAAAACCCAAAGGCTGTCCAGGCATGCTGGGAGTTGTAGTTTTGCAACAGCTGGAGGCACACTGGTTGGGAAACACTGGAATAGACTGTTAGAATTTGTATTATGGCAAGAAAAAAGCAGCTAAGTAAAGAAAAACGAGTGGCCATCATTACTTTAAGAAATGAAGGTCAGTCAGTCCGAAAAATTGGGAAAACTTTGAAAGTGTCCCCAAGTGCAGTCACAAAAACCATCAAGTGCTACAAAGAAACTGGCTCACATGCGGACCGCCCCAGGAAAGGAAGACCAAGAGTCACCTCTGCTGCCGAGGATAAGTTCATCCGAGTCACCAGCCTCAGAAATCGCAGGTTAACAGCAGCTCAGATTAGAGACCAGATCAATGCCACACAGAGTTCTAGCAGCAGACACATCTCTAGAACAACTGTTAAGAGGAGACTATGTGAATCAGGCCTTCATGGTAGAATGTCTGCTATGAAACCACTGCTAAGGACAGGCAACAAGCAGAAGATACTTGTTTGGGCTAAAGAACACAAGGAATGCACATTAGACCAGTGGAAATCTGTGCTTTGGTCTGATGAGTCCAAATTTGAGATCTTTGGTTCCAACCACCGTGTCTTTGTGCGACGCAGAAAAGGTGAACGGATGGACTCTACATGCCTGGTTCCCACCGTGAAGCATGGAGGAGGAGGAGGTGTGATGGTGCTTTGCTGGTGACACTGTTGGGGATTTATTCAAAATTGAAGGCATACTGAACCAGCATGGCTACCACAGCATCTTGCAGCGACATGCTATTCCATCTGGTTTGCGTTTAGTTGGACCATAATTTCTTTTTCAACAGGATAATGACCCCAAACACACCTCCAGGCTGTGTAAGGGCTATTTGACCATGAAAGAGAGTGATGGGGTGCTGCGCCAGATGAGCTGGCCTCCAAAGTCACCGGACCTAAACCCAATCGAGATGGTTTGGGGTGAGCTGGACCGCAGAGTGAAGGCAAAAGGGCCAACAAGTGCTAAGCATCTCTGGGAACTCCTTCAAGACTGTTGGAAGACCATTTCAGGTGACTACCTCTTGAAGCTCATCAAGAGAATGCCAAGAGTGTACAAAGCAGTAATCAAAGCAAAAGGTGGCTACTTTGAAGAACCTAGAATATGACATATTTTCAGTTGTTTCACACTTTTTTGTTATGTATATAATTCCACATGTGTTAATTCATAGTTTTGATGCCTTCAGTGTGAATCTACAATTTTCATAGTCATGAAAATAAAGAAAGCTCTTTAAATGAGAAGGTGTGTCCAAACTTTTGGTCTGTACTGTAAATACTAAGCAAATCAGCAGCAGATTAGGAGTCACCCCTCCGCTGCCACTATAAATGTAAGGGGGAAGTGAAAGCCTTGATGGAGAGAAAGGCCCCCCTCACCTTCTGCTCAAAGGGTCGACTCACGACCCTGTATACATATAAAGAAACAGTTGAAACTATCCAACAGTTAATGAACAAGTAAAGTGCACACCTATCTTCTATCTGCCAAGGGCCTCCTCAGAGTGACTAAGAAACAGCAATAAGGGATTTCTCCCACCCCACACCGCCCGTGAAAGCAGCAGAGAAGGGGGGGGGGGCATCCCAGAGGAAGTCCCCGCATAGCTAAACCGTTACAGGAGTAGTAAAGGTAGAAAATCGAGTAAATCAATGTGAAGAGTAAAACATATTTCACTGAGTTTTCCTTTGTTTAGATGAGCGCGGGGACACCTGAGTCCATTGCTCTCTCGGGGGGGGGGGGGGGCCCAGCCCAGTCAGGGAGGGAGACCGTCGGCAGTGCAAAAGTCTCCAAGAACTTGGGGAGATCTTCTGGGTCTTTAAATATTGCTGATCTGCCGTCTTTCTTGGCATGCAGTTGAAATGGATATCCCCATCTGTATGTGATATCCCTTTCCCTCAGAAGAGTGAGAATGGGCCTCACTGCCCTGTGCAATTGCAGTGTCCTCCTAGAAAGATCAGGTAGGATCTGGATGGGTGTGCCTTCGATCTCCTCCAACTTCTTTGATTGACGGGCGGCTCTCAGAATGTCCTCCTTTATTTTGTAGAAATGCACCCGGAAAAAAACATCTCTAGGTCTAGACGAATCCTGTGGCCTCGAGCCTAAGGCCCTGTGTATGCGGTCCAGTTCTATAGGGAGTGGCACTGAGCCATTCAGCAAGGAGCCAAACAAGGCCTGAATCGTGGCCTCTAGGTCCCCCGCCTGTACCGTTTCAGCGCCCCCTCTTATGCGCAGATTATTTCGGCATTGTCTGTTATCTATGTCGTCCAGGTGGGCCAATAGATGTGAGATATGCTGAGAGTGGGCCTGCAATACTTTCTGATGGTCGTCTAAGTGATTGTGCATAGCCTCCTGCGTCCTCTCCTGTCTCTACACGGTGGCCCAAGTTCTGTATTTCCCCCTTTAGTACCTCTGTCTCTGCGCGGTACGTCTGCTTCAGTCGGGAGACCAATTTTTTTTCCAAGTCTTCTTTTGTATGCAGAGCCTGGAGCTGGGCTCTGAGGTCCCATCCCACGCAGATCTCCCCAGGTCTCTCTCGGAAGGTGAGGAGCACGTGCTGTGGTCTGAGGCTGGGAGAGACACGCTGGCCACCATCTTGGGTGTAGCTGGAAGCCTCGGTGTGGGAGTCTGGGATCCGAAGAACTTCTGAATACCTGCATTTTCTGGCTGCTGGTCAGTGTCATGGGGCCCCCAGCTGTTTTGCAAACCATCTGAGCTGTGTGCTGGTCAGGAAAGGTGGTTGGACAGCTGGAAAGGCAGAAGTGGAGGGAAAGCTCCAACTCCACGCGTCCTACTCTGCCATGACAAGCCACTCCCCCTCGTGGCCCCGTTTTGTAATCGAGTCGGGCCAGCAATACCATATTGGGGCACATTACACGACCCCAACAGAGTCAATTACCACAGTCCATCACAAAATACTGCCACCAACAGCCCAAAATACCTCTCCAAAAACTTCCACAGGCCGGCTGTGAGGAGGGCTCGGGCACCCCCTGACCACCCCCTGACATCGGCCCACCGGGAAATTTCCCTAGAACGTCTATGGCCAATCTTCCCCTGCTCGTGACAGATTCTTTTTAAATTCAGAACTATTTTATTGCGTCGCCTATACCCTGCTCTGCACCTTTAAGCTATATCTGAAATAAAAGAACTGGTATCAAGCCCATACTTCATAACATAATCTGGAAATCAGTACAAGTGTGAATGACATTTCCTGATTACCTCTAATGTTCCCTTTCAATAGTGCTTAAGCTGATTTTCTCACACAGAGTTAGTACATGATCAGATTCTTCAAACAGTGACACATTTCAGGATGTTTTTGAACGACTCATTTCCATTAGTGTAATGGCTTTGCTTCTCTTTATGTGGATTGCACAGTGCAGCTCATAAATTTCAGCCACTGCCATAAATGCGCAGTGACCTGAATCCGTTTCCAGCAAGGTCAAAGAGACAGAAATGAAACGGGTTTCATTTAGGGGAACAAAACAGAAATTTTTTTTTTTTTAATAAGGCTACTTTCAGACTTGCGGCAGAGTGATCCGGCAAGCAGTTCCATCGCCGGCAAAACGTATGCCAACTGATGGCATTTGTAAGACTGATCAGGATCCTGATCAGTCTGAAAAATGCCTGATCAGTCATAAAAAAATGCATTGAAATGCCAGATCCGTCTTTCCGGTGTCATCCGGAAAAACGGATTCGGCATTTAATTTTCACATTTTTTTCGGTCTGCGCATGGACGGATCCGGAATTGCGGTATTTTGAATGCCGGGTCCAGCACGAATACATTCCTATGGAAAAAAATGCCGGATTCGGCATTCAGGCAAGTCTTCAGTTTTTTGGCCGGAGATAAAACTGTAGCATGCTGCGGTTTTATCTTTTTCCTGATCAGTCAAAAAGACTGAACTGAAGACATCCTGATGCATCCTGAACGGATTGCATGGAGATAAAACTGATCAGTTCTTTTCTGGTATAGAGCCCCTAGAACGGAACTCTATGCCGGAAAAGAAAAATGCTAATGTCAAAGTACCCTAAAACAGGAAGAGATTTTGTACTAATCCTGCGCATGATTGTTAGAAAATCATGATCTCTCAGTGGGCTTGTCCATTCCTTGCATTGTGGGTTGTGGCATGGTAGGTAGTAGAGAGGGCAATCTTCTCATCACCTTTCCTTTCAGGTGTCAGATTATTAGGAGGTCAGTAGTATAAATTACATTCTTCAAAGGTCCTTTAAAAAAAAATTGTGAATCACAATTGTCACAATGTCCTATACAAAGCAGGAATGAAAAAACACCTTTGCAAGTAAAGTGTGCAGTTAGTAGATTGTATGGCACAAGATGGCTTTGCTTGCTTGTTTTGGTGCTTCGCTTTACTTTAGCAAAACTTTTGATATGTTATGGTGACATATCATATATTGTGATCGGTGTGGATTAGGAATGGAGTGGCCACAGACCCTACAGGGAAATTTCCCGGTGGGCTGATACCCCAGGGGGCCGCCCTAGCCAGTCTCATGGCCGCTGGGCGGGTAATCTGACCCTCTCTGCTTTAAATTTAGGAGCATCAGGTAGTTATCCATCTGGCCGTATGCCGCAGATTTCCTCCTGAATTTAACTGTATCATCGTCCTCAGGACAACGTGGTATTTTGTCCTACACTGTGGTATTTTATTCTGCTGGGCAATATATTGTGCTGCACTGTGGTATATGCTTCTCCTGAGGCGGTATTTTGTGTTGCACTGTGTTATTTTGTTTAGCTGGGGCGGTATATTACACTGTGCTGCACTGTGGTATTTGGTTCTTCCTGGGTGGTATGTACTGAAGCACTGTGGTATTGTATTCTGCCGGGGGAGGATATTGTGCTGCACTGTAGTATTTGGCTCTGCTTGGGCGGTATGTAGTGCTGCACTGTGGTATTGTGTTCCGTTGGGGCAGTATTTTGTGCTGCACTGTGATAGTTGGTTCTGCCTGGGGGGGTATGTAGTGCTGCACTGTTGTATTGTGTTCTGTTGGGGCAGTATTTTGTGCTGCACTGTGATATTTGGTTCTGCCTGGGCGGTATGTAGTGCTGCACTGTGGTATTGTGTTCTGTTGGGGCAGTCTTTTGGGGAGCACTTTGTTACTTGGTTCTGCCTGGTAAGTATGTAGTGCTGCACTGTGGTATTGTGTTCCGTTGGGGCAGTATTTTGTGCTGCACTGTGATATTTGGTTCTGCCTGGGGGGGTATGTAGTGCTGCACTGTTGTATTGTATTCTGTTGGGGCAGTATTTTGTGCTGCACTGTGATATTTGGTTCTGCCTGGGCGGTATGTAGTGCTGCACTGTGGTATTGTGTTCTGTTGGGGCAGTCTTTTGGGGAGCACTTTGTTACTTGGTTCTGCCTGGTAAGTATGTAGTGCTGCACTGTGGTATTGTGTTCCGTTGGGGCAGTATTTTGTGCTGCACTGTGATATTTGGTTCTGCCTGGGGGGGTATGTAGTGCTGCACTGTTGTATTGTATTCTGTTGGGGCAGTATTTTGTGCTGCACTGTGATATTTGGTTCTGCCTGGGCGGTATGTAGTGCTGCACTGTGGTATTGTGTTCTGTTGGGGCAGTATTTTGTGCTGCACTGTGATATTTGGTTCTGCCTGGGCGGTATGTACTGCTGCACTGTGGTATTGTGTTCTGTTGGGGCAGTCTTTTGGGCAGCACTTTGTTACTTGGTTCTCCCTGGGCAGTATGTAGTGCTGCACTGTGGTATTGTGTTCTGTTGGGGCAGTCTTTTGGGCAGCACTTTGTTACTTGGTTCTGCCTGGGCGGTATGTACTGCTGCACTGTGGTATTGCTGGTCCCACCTACTTCCGTTTTCCCTGGCTACTTGTTTCCCTGCCTAATTTTAGCACACCGACAACATAGGGGCTACTTTTCCTTTTTACCAGGGCTACTTTAAGTACCCAGTCCGCCCCTGGTGGGGATCCGAGTGCTGATACCCCCCATTAGCTTGTATTAAATCCTGTCCTTTTTTGCTTCATATATCTCCTTCATATTGAACCTCACTACATTTGTAAGCAGCATTTACGCTGTGAGTGATCATATCCATAAGGAGAACAGCCACATTTTACAGACTTGGCTTCCTTATTGTTTTGCCGCATGCATATGTCTCTGTTTTTACAGCCCAAGCCATTTGTAACGTGATTATTTTATGGCTTAGATTCGCCGCCTTTCTCTATTGATCCCCAAGGCAAATTTCATCAATTATAACATTTCTTCTCCCCATCCCTTCTGATTTCATCTTATCACGCTGGCAGCATAAATCCTGCTCTGTTAATATATTCACTTTTAGCCAGTGTGAATAATGGCCGTTCCTTTTATGACTGCAGTGAAGTAGCACGAATGATGTGTCCTGTAGGGATCATTCCCCTGAATGACACCAGTTCTAATAGATGCAGACACATTTCAGTTTTGGCATGACTTTTGGTTTGTTCTATTTTCTTGACATTATGATATCTGTGCGTAGACAATATTGTAACGTGACGGCTCCAGTTAGTCATTTTTCATATTACTGTTCATACTACTTATAAAAAGGGGTTGTGCAGTGCTACGATATTGATGACCTATCCTCAGGATGTCGCAAAAAACAAGGTACAACATCTAGCCAACAAGCCAAGGCTATAATAACACTGGTTCCTACATATAGTCCAAAACTTGCCAGAATAAGGTAAACAGGCACAATCGCCTAAAGTTAGTCTAAAATACCGTATTTTTCGCCGTATAAGACGCACCGGCCTATAAGACGCACCTAGGTTTTTGAGGAGGAAAATAAGAAAAAAAAAATTTGAACCAAAAGGTGTGCTTTTGGTGGGTTTTGAACTAATTGTGGTCTGTGGATGGCACTGTTATGGGGGATCTGTGGGTGACGCACTGTTATGGGGGATCTGTGGGTGACACTTATGGGGGATCTGTGGGTGACGCACTGTTATGGGGGATCTGTGGGTGGCTCTTATTGGGGTCTCTGTGTATGACAGTTATGGGGGGATCTGTGGATGACACATATATAGCATCTTATGCTATGTGTCATCCACAGATCCCCTCCATAAGTGTCCCTGTAGTGAATGACCCTCAATACAGGGCTGGGGGCCGGCATCTGGCTTTATAATGACAGCGGGGCCCGTGCAGTGTCTGTATTCTACTACACGGGCCCCGCTCACTGTATAATCGTATGTCTAATAGTAAATAGTTATGTGCATAATCGCATAATGAGCGGAGTACTTACAACTACAAGCGCTCGCCGAGAGGAGGGAGGAGGCAGGAGGCAGGCCGGGAGGACAGGCGCTGGCAGCGTGAGTCATACGTCATGCGCCCACGCCGCCTGCTTCATTCATAAAGTGGGCGGCGCAGGCGCGTGACGTATGACTCACACACTGCCAGGGCACGTCCTCCCAGCCTGCCTCCTCCCTCCTCTCGGCGAGCGTTTGTAGTTGTAAGTACTCCGCTCATTATGCGATTATGTACATAACTATTTACTATTAGACATACGATTATACAGTGAGCGGGGCCCGTGTAGTAGAATAGTCACTGCACGGGCCCCGCTGTCATTATAAAAGCAGACGCCGGCCCCCAGCCCCTCCTCCCTCACAGCTGATACACCCGCCGCGCGGCATCGCGGCGGGTGTATTATTGAAAATCGCAAAATAATTTGCGCAAAAAATTCGCGCAAAAATTCACGCGAAAATTCGCACGAAAATTCGCAAATCGCAAAATAAGCTGCATTCGCCGTATAAGACGCACTGCTATTTTCCCCCCACTTTTGGGGGGGAAAAAGTGCGTCTTATACAGCGAAAAATACGGTAATGAAATTCCATCATAAATACCATCTTGTAAGTGTGTGCGCTACAGCGGAGCAGCTGCATGAGGAACCTCCATTGCTGAGGTAGGACATCGGAGATAATGAAATGTTAGTAAGGGCACCCAGAGGAGATAAAAGGTGTCAACTTACCACAGCGAAGGATGTAAAAGCATAGGTTGAGCTACTCTTCAAGCTGATCAGTGAGGGTGCCGGGAGTCTGACCCCTGTTGATCTGATATTGATGACCTATCCTGAGGATAGATCATCAATATCATTATATCGGACAACCCTCTACATAAAATAAGACAAAACAAGCACAATAAACATGAACTAAATGAGTGGCAGACTGGTCCAGAAGGAGGGAGGACTCTGCCTTCGTGGACTTGCACTTTACAAAGGGAGAGGGAAGGAGACAGTAGGTGTGGGTAGGAACGGCATGGATGGTAGTGTAGTGACAGCAGGGTTATTGTAGTTTGTACGCTTTTCTGAAGATGTAGGTTTTCACATTACTTTTGATGGTTAGAGAGAGTTTGACATGTTGGGTAGCAAGTTCCAGAGTATGGTGGAAGCACAGGAGAAATCTTAGAAAGTATTGTCTTAGGTGCAGATAAGAGAAGAATATACACCTTTACCCAGGACGATTTACCAGGCAATTATTGAGAATACAGCAAACATTCCCGACAATTGCCTGATTGTCAACAGCGGTGAAGCTGCGGTTAGTGCAGCAATCTTCTGTAATTGTTCATCCCCATACTGATTCATTGTTTCCAGGCAGCAGATGCCTGTTTACACAGCAAACAATGGGGAACATTTATTAAAACTGGTGTAAAGGAAAGCAGGCTTAGTTGCCCATAGCAACCAGTCAGATTCCACCTTTCATTTTCCAAAGTAGCTCTTAAAAATGAAAGGTGGACGCCATGGTCAACTAAGCCAGTTTTCCTTTACGCCAGTTTTCCTTTACACCAGTTTTGATGAATCTTCCCCAATGAGTGTTGGGTGCCGGCCAAAAGATACGATCACACGATGAATGAGCATTTCTGCATTTATCGGGTGATTACCAGCTCCTTTACACAGGGCAATTACCGGGAACGAGTGTTGCTTGGAAACTGTTTTGTGATAATTGCCCATTCGTCAGTCTAAGGCTACTTTCACACTAGCGTTTGATCGGATCCGTTCTGAACGGATCCGATCATATTAATGCAGACGGATGCTCCGTTCAGTACAGATCCGTCTGCATTAATAACTTAGAAAAAAATCTAAGTGTGAAAGTAGCCTGAGCGGATCCGTTCAGACTTTCAATGTAAAGTCAATGGGGGACGGATCCGCTTGAAGATTTAGCCATATGGTGACATCTTCAAGCGGATCCGTTCCCATTGACTTACATTGTAAGTCCGAACGGATCCGCTCGCCTCCGCACGGCCAGGTGGACAGCTGAACGCTGCAAGCAGCGTTCAGCTGTCCGCCTGTCCGTGCGGAGGCGAGCGGAGCGGAGGCTGAACGCCGCCAGACTGATGCAGTCTGAGCGGATCCGCTCCATTCAGACTGCATCAGGGCTGGACGGAGGCGTTCGGGTCCGCTCGTGAGCTCCTTCAAACGGAGCTCACGAGCGGACCGACGAGCGCAAGTGTGAAAGGAGCCTAAGTAAAAGAATGAAGGTGTTGGCAGAGGGGAGAGACAGAAGTGAAATGAGCAAAGATGTGAATTACTCAGGCAGTATAGTCGGGACGGACTGGCCATAGACCCTGTAGGGAAATTTCTAGGTGGGCTAATTCTCATGGCCGACGGTCATGTATATAATGATTTCATGCTCTCAGCAATAATTAATGTTGGGAGCATCAGGTACTTATGCACCTGGCTAACAGCTGCCCTCCGAAACTCAATTGTGTGATCATCCTCCGGTCGATGATACAGTTGAATACTCGGGCAAGGGTAGTATTTTTTTGCTGCACTGTAGTTTGATTCTGTTGATGCAGTATATTGTGCTGTACTGGGATATTTGTACCCAAAATAGGCCACATGGCCCAAGAAAACCCCAATAAGATGCACATCCACTAAATATAAAAGTAATATACAAATTTTATCTACAAAAACACACAGACCTGGTTAACAATTTAAATATAGGCAAAATGTATGTAGTACAAAATAAGTCCAATGGTAACTAGCAAACATGCACTATAAAATCCACAATAAATGAATGATAAATGATAATGTGGCATCAAAATGCCTGATACCTGAGTAAGGAGAAAGCCAGACTTTACCAGCGATACGCGTGGGGCGTTTGTTCCTGGACCCAGGCCCACCTTGGTAGTTCTTGCACTTTTATCTTACTCAGGTATCAGGCATTTTGATGCCACATTATCATTCATTTATTGTGGATTTTATAGTGCATCTTTGCTGGTTACCATTGGACATCGTTTTTTTGGACTACATACATTTTGCCTATATTTGTGGCTTTTGGTGGGAGCGGTGTTGATGTGTGGTCTTATTTTGTACCAGCGCGTGTTATATTGTATACAATTGTTAACCATGTCTGTGTGATTTGCAGACGAATACAATTTGTATATTGCTTTTATATTTAGTGGATGTGCATCTTATTGGGGTTTTCTTGGGCCATGTGGTCTATTTTGGGTTCTACTGTTGTGTTGAACAGCCATTGCACTCCATTTTTATTGCAGCGTGCCCCCTAATCTATTGTTTACATAGCACTGTGATATTTGGTTCTGCTGGGGTGGTACTATGGTATTGCTGGCCCTGCCTTCTTCTGTTGTCCCTCCCTACTTGTGTTGACCCATCTTCTGTCAATTTAGACCCACCTACAACATAGGGCCACTTTTTTTTTTTTTTCCAGGACGATTTTAAGTTCCCAATATGCCCCTGAGCAGAGTTGAAGGCAGATTGTAGAGGTGCAAGAGTGTTGGATGGTAGGTTCAGTAGTTCAGGTATGAGATGATGAGGGTATGCACTAGCATTTTTGTTGACTTCTGCTTGAGGAAAGAATACAAGAACAAGAAATGAAGTGTGGCTTATAATTGACTTTCTGTACAGACATTACAGCGTATAATTAAGTCTTGTTCATATTTTCTTTGTAATAAATTGAATTGTTCTGTTCAGGGATAAGCAAATGACTAGAGGTTTTAAAAACCAGTTGGACTACTTTAGGATTAGAGGAATTCGATTACCAACAGAACACAATGTGGAGTTTGACCGCTGCCAAGCAGCGACCCTCAGTAGAGCAGGAATTGCTGCAGGTGACATCGATTTTTTTTGTTTTAAACCATGGATGATGGCAGTCGTTTTTAGATATGCATGAAAAATGTGGATTAGTAAAAAGTATTTTACCAAGTATTTTCATCGAGCAGTTATCTCTGTGATCATTCAGAAACACTAGCAGTATTTTCCACTGATGACTGGTTAAATCAGGCTCCAGTCACATCTCCATTGTGAGCTCTGCCAGGCTGTTCCAGCAGAGAAACACCGTGTCTGGCATAGCTGGATCCCCATTGACAGAAATCACAGCATTTGGCTAGAAAAAAGTTTTGCATGCAGGATTTTTCGTCTGGCCAAATGCTTGGATCCCACAGTAGTCGAGGAGGATCTAGCAGTGCACAGCATTATCCGGCTATGCCAGATATGGTGAACTCCGGCAGTCTGTTCGTCTGTTCCTCATAATGGAGATGTGAACGGAGCCTAACCGGACAATTTTAGTGATGGTTGCAAATTTCACATAGGGGGGATTTTACCTCCCCCTTCCCCCCCCCCTTTCCCACACTCCAGAACTTTTTAGACTCTAGTTAGGTCATGGTTAGGCATGTTAATGAGTTTGTTTTATTAAAAAGTCATCAAAAAAGTCACAAGCTCACTTCAGTAGGGGGGTGGAATAGGAAAAGTAGAGTAAAATATCTAAACAAAAGTGTTGATGCACCAAATTTAACAAACACGTGATATAGTTGGGGCAAAAGACTCCCAACGCGGACTACTGCAAAACTAACTTCAAGTATTCCCATTGAGATAAAGACTCCCCATGGGCTCTCTGTCCTACAGGATTTGTGCCGCTTGTTTTATTGCTATGCTCCATCTCTGGCATGATTTTCTTTGTACTTTTATGTAGAATTAATGATGTATACAATAAATAGGTAGTTTAAGGTTGGTTCTGCATGTTTGCACTGAGCATGAAAGTTGAGGAGGCTGTTAGGATTTTAGAGCCCTCATTTTGAACTTTATTGTTATATCCAGTTTTAGCATTTTCTGTAAAAAGTAACAAAACAAAAAACTGCTGTGTAGCCGAGTTGTTAGGCAGTCGGATCTTCACAAAAGCCAACAAAAGTTAGGAGAACACTCAACAAGGAGGAGGGGGATCCTATATTGAGCTGAAACAAGTCTCTGGCCAACACCAGCTGCTGTCTGTCTCAGCTTATTAGAAGCCCATTTAAACGCACATAAAATCCTTTTATGCCTGCTTTTAACAAGCCTGGCTATTATTTTGCAAAAAGAAATCTAACAGAGACCAATTAGAAAAGCCTTTTGTTCTAAAGCCACAGTTTGTGTCATGTAGAAGGGTCAACACCGAAGATTTGTCACAGCGATAACCATGGCCAAAACCGGTTCTGCTTAGAGGCTGAGGAGGCGAACAGTAGCCCCCTGACTGCATTGCAGTGCGAGGACATGTAACTGTGTATGGGGGACTGGGGGACAGGTGTAGACAGTGTTTAGCCTCCCAGTCTGTTGAACTCTTTCACGTAATTGCTTCAGGATCTATAAAGATGCCTTTTTTTTTTTTTTTTTTTTTTTTTTTTTTTTTTACAAGTAACTAAGGAGGTTAAACCTGTTTTTGGTGGCATCTATGGAGTCATTATCCTTTCATACCCGTGCCCCAGTTAATGCTTTGAACAGTACTATGGATTGTCACTTTACCAGTGGTTCATACTGCTGTAGCACAGTGTCACTGGTGTTCTTTTTCTTGTCATTTTATTGTGCTGAGACGTTATACTGTTGTTTAGTAATCTTGCTGTACAATTGTACTACATTTTAATATACTATTATATTTCTTAAGTACTTTGTGAGCTTCTAAGGCCATGTTCACATGGAATGTTTATTGCAGGTTTTTCATACAGCGAGTGCGAATGGAATATCGGAAACCCCATTCACACGTGGAAAGCATGAACATACTGTGGATTTTAAGTCTATTCTTCCAGATTTTGCTCTGGGGAAATACATTGTAAAATCTGAGTATTAATACATATTTTATATGCAACAAGACCTTTCTCTATAATATTTCATTATATTAATGCTACACTTGGTTACCACTACATAAACAGTGGTGTTAGCTTAATTTTTGAAATGTTGTCAAAAACTACCCATGTAGATAGGGCAGTGCTTTGTAAAGGAAATCCTTTAAATCTGTGCCACCTACTGAAACTTACAGAAGTAGAAATGAGCTGTTTTGCTTGATTTGTGGAATACAGCTGGAGCATCAGATTTTTATCTTTTTTTATTAACTCTATTATTTACTTAACTGAGTTTTCTGAGACTGTATAACTAATGACCTGTCCTCCGGATAGGTCATCAGTATCTGATCGTTGGAAGTCCGACACCCGGGACCCCGCTGATCAGAGAACAGCAGTAATAACCCCTATACAGTGACCATACATTGGTAGATATTCATATTACACAGGAACTCTGCAGGCCGTATAAGTGATATGAGTGCACTAAAATCCAATGACTTACAGTTGACGCACATGTTCCTCGTTTTTTTTCCTGTCTTTTCCAACCCAGACCCCCATGACAACTTGTAACAGATACATCTTTGACACCTCATCTTTCTTATCTTTTCCCAACCTGCATCCTCCCATCCTGCTGATACCATCTAGAAAGTAACAGTGCCCCTGGTGTGCAAGCTAGAAAGTAATGTTGCTCCCCTTTTGTCACAAACAGGAATTTTGTCCCCTCAGTGCCCATCTAAAAAGTAATAATTGTCCACCAGAGTGCTGCCTAAAAAAGATTATACTGTCTCCCTGAGTGCCAAAAAAGTAATAATGCCACATGATAATACCCCCTTAATAAGAAATAATGCCCCATGTGACCCCCTAAACAATAATGATACCCCTTAAGTGCCACACAAAAGGATAATTGTCACCTTTTGTGTCCAATGAAGAAAATGAAACTAAAGCTGCATTTACACAAGCCAATAATTGTCCAGATTATGGTGAACGACCATTTCTGCAAATAGTTCTTCCCAACAATCTGCCCATGTAAATGTATGTAAAATGTAAAACTTTTGTTCATTGGGTGATCCTGTTGTTCATGCAGGCACCACTGATCATAGTTTCTGGACAGCAGATCACGGGGTCTAAACAGCGATCTGCTGCTCAGAAACCATGAATCTGTATGAGGACGAGGGATTACAATAGCGATCCCTCATCCTCGTACAGTGTAGGAGATCGCTGGATGTAAATGTAGCAGTCTCCTCCACTGAATGAGCCTCCGACTGTTGGGAAGGAACGCTTTCTTCCTGAAGATCGGCTGTAGAATCGCCCAATCTAAATCTACCTTTATTCTCAACGCCTTCATTGTATCTAAGGCAGAAGTACATTGGTGTCCATTACATTGATGACTAATTTCACCTTATACTACATCACAGATTTTTGGTGATAGTATTCCTGTATATCCTCAGTATCAAGCTTACAGAAGTACGGTAGGGCTCCTTAGAAGGTTATGGTTGAATGACAGCTCTGTACTACTCCGAGATTGCACATAGCAATAATACACTCTTGTGCATGAGGCCTTATACTTGTCCAAAAAATGTAGTAAAAAATGCAGTAATTTTAGGTAATAGAAGGTGAAAGTAAGCTCACTGGTATGTGTGCTGTAATGGTTTTTCCTCATCTCAACAGGATATGCCATAAATGTCTGATAATCCAGAGTTCCACCTCTAGAGCACATCCCAATCTCTAGAACAGGCCCCGTAACCCTCTCCCTGATCCCGTCCCACCTGGATGTGGCAACATGGGGTTATTGGAACTATGGAAACAGCTGAGGTGGCCGTGCTATACAGTTTTCATAACTCCCATTCGCTTTTATAAGAGCTATAGCACAACCAACCACCTCTGGCCACTGCATCAAGACAGGAGGAGGTTTGAGGGGGACCTCCTGAGGAGGGAATAACCATTTAAAGCGATGTACAATTCATGTCTTCTAAAAGGGCTCTGCAAAAGCACCCTGCCCACACAATGACATGAGTACCCTGTTAGGCTACTTTCACACTAGAGTTTTAGTTTTCCAGTATTGAGATATGTCATATGGGCTCAATACCGGAAAAAAAAATGCTTCCATTTTGTCCCCATTTATTGTGAATGGGGACAATACTGAACAGAACGGAGTCCTCCAAAATGCATTCCGTTCCGTTTAGTTGCGTTCCCAGACCGGAGAGCAAACCGCAACATGTTGTATTTTGCTTTCCGTCCTGGGAAGCGGAGCAAGACTGATCCGGCATGACCCCCACAATCTGCCACAATAGAAAACTGATCCGTCCTCCATTGACTTTCAATAAAGTTCATGACGGATCTGTCTTGGCAATGTTAAAGATAATGCAACCGGATCCGTTTATAACGGATGCAGATGGTTGTATTATCAGTAATGGAAGCATTTTTGCTGAACCCTGCCGGATCCAGCAAAAACACTAGTGTGAAAGTAGCCTTAGTTTAGTGACTTTGGAAATGAATTCTGTTCCCCTTCAGACTTTGCCGAGCCTCCAAGACTTCACAAAAACGTGCCTGTTCATTGCATTGCCTCTTACTACATAATTCATTGCCCTAGTTCCACAGAAGAGATCTCTCTCAAATGAGAATTTCTTTAACTTTTGCTTTTTCTTATATGGATTTTCATTTTTTCCCCTGATTTTCATAGTCCCTGAGGACACAATATTTTTTTCAGAAGTTTTTTTTTTAATGAATGTTTTAACTTGCTATTGAATAATCCAGACAATCTGTTTGCTGATGTTTTTCGTATCTTCACTCAAGGTACAACTCGGTCACCAAGAGATGGAGAGGTCCCTGGCGTTGATTATAATTTTATCACTGTGGATCAATTTAAAGTCTTAGAAGATAGCGGGGTGCTGCTGGAGAGTGGAACATATGACGGTAAGTACTTTATATGCAAGTGGAGATTCATTTGTACCCTACAATTGTATGTTCACTGCAGTGAAGCCCACTCTGGACATGTTCAAGAATGTTTTTGGTTTTCCAGCCAAGATTAAGGTGATTTGAACTGTTGCCATGCTCTGGACTATGTATGACATGTTTTACCCAGTTCCCGGTAACAGGGAGTTTGGAGTAGACCAAGTGTTTTAGTGACCCACAATAGTGTGTCATGCTTCAGAAGCACCCCAGCTGGACAGAAGCAATTGGCAAGCGGAGCAAGCCTCCACGCATTGGTCTTGACAAGTAGGCAGAGAGTAGTCTCCTCGTAGGAGTAGAGCGAGCAGAGTGTACCAAGATGGTGCCTTTTTCGAATTGCTGATCCAGAGCCAGGGGATACTACAGACATGAAGGCACCATGCAGGATAGGATGAGAGGTACTGTCAGAAAGAGAGCAATCACTAGCCTGGTTGCCAGTGGTCCCATCTGTCAGTTGGGCCATGCACCTGTATATAATAGTTATGTAACAGTTAAAGGGGTTATTCATAGTATAAAACATGCCTCCCAATGCCCAAGCCCCGCTCCCCGGCACCCTTTAAGAACTGTGCCTCTCATTGGAGAATACTAGGTATATCCTGCTGGAGCTGTGGTGCCATAATGCCAGTGTGTCCTCCTGCCATGACATCAGTAAAGGTGAACAAATCTTTATTTTTTTGCATCCAAATTATTTGCGACTCAGCATAACCTGTCCCACACTCTGCTCTCTTCATATCTTTTCTAAATTAGGCAGCCTAGAAAAACCCTCAGTGGCCCGGGAACATGAAGTACACAGGAATTATTTATTGCCCTGTATTATGTATTCTCTCTCTCATATTTATGGCATTTTGCATTGGCACATAAAATCTGTCTAGTCCCAGGGTCCGCAACTTCAGCAGTTGTAAAACTATACACTCACTTGACTGTTCTCGGAACTCCCATAGAAGTGAATGGAACATGATGGGAGTTGCAGTTTCACATCAGCTGGAGTGCTGGAAGTTGCTGGCCCCTGATCTAGCCTATGTGATTACACGCATTCTGCCAGCAGTTATCTCCCTCTATTCCCACATAAACAGGCGTGAGTTAGGCTACTTTTACACTCGCGTTTGGTGCGGATTCGTCATGGATCTGCACAAACGGATCAGTTTGGATAATACAAACGTCTGCATCCGTTTAGAACGGATTCGTTTATGTTATCTGTAACATAGGCAAGACGGATCAGTCTTAAAAACCATTGAAAGTCAATGGAGGACGGATCCGTTTTCTATTGTGCTAGATTGTGTCATAGAAAACGGATCCGTCCCCATTGACTTACATTGTGTGCCAGGACGGATCCATTTGGCTCAGTTTTGTCAGACGGACACCAAAACGTTGCAAGCAGCGTTTTGGTGTCCGCCTCCAAAGCGGAATGGAGACGGAACGGAGGCAAACTGATGCATTCTGAGCAGATCCTTTTCCATTCAGAATGCATTAGGGCAAAACTGATCCGTTTTGGACCGCTTGTGGGAGCCCATGACGGATCTCACAAATGGAAAGCCAAACCGCCAGTGTGAAAGTACCCTTAGACAGCTCTGGCAATGTTTAACTTCTAAAGAAAAAAACTCAGACATCTTGTAGCACATCTCCCGACCACTACACAGTGTATGGAGCTGTGCTAGTTCCGGTATGCCGTGGCTCCTTCTGTCAGCTGACTGGTAAAGATACTGGGATTGGACCCCCACTGTTCCGATATTGATGGCCTCTCCTAAGAGTTGGTCAACAATATCTGAGTCCTGTAAAGCTCCTTCAACAGATGTGTGTTTTATATGTAATAGCCCTTTAATTACTAGCTGTCTGTACAATTTCATAACTAATGGAAATTATGGGCATGTGGACCAAGGGGGATAAATAATAGCTTGTAGAGAACAAGGAACAATGGATGGGATTAGAGACCCTGTGACCCATCTGCATCTCAAGCTGTAGCTCAAAGGTGATTGAAAAGGATTTAGAAGTAGCTGAGATGGTGTTAGGAGGTCAGAAATTTAATTATAACTCACATCCACTTTACCCATGAAGTAATCAGCCGTGACCTGTTGAGAGAGAACAAGATAAAAGGGCGCTCATTGTAGATCTGGCCTGGGGAATGAATTGGGCAGGAGAGGCAATAGGAATTGGATTTGCTACTGTTAAGAGTGTAGTGTTTTTGTGGCTTTGTAATCGACAAAGGAGACTCCCAACACAAGGGAGGGAAATGAAACGAGACAACCAGGTTTGTTCTAGTAATGTTTAAAGCTATTTGTACGGGTAAACCAAAATCTTGTGTGGGCGTTTAGATAAGGTCACAGGTTCGAGGGATTTGCTCTGCAAACCGCAGCACTATGAAGAGATTTGTCGAGATCCACACATGCTGAAGACATTGGATGCACTCATTTTCTCCAATATTGCGCTGAACAGAAGAAAACAAACGGCATAATTATTGTTGAATTCCCATGATATTACTATGGCCTAGTTCAGATGTGCAGGGTTGATATAGTAATTTTCCATATACATAAAAGAATAATATTCAAGTTGTTATCTCGCAGTATATCATGGCATGGTTTACATTTTGATTAGTTCTTCATACCCATCCTTCATGTAACCCTTAAAGGAGATGTATATTCATTTTCAGTTTCATTATTTAGATTTAAAGGGGCTGTGCACGTTTAGGAAAGCATGATCGCTTCTTTGCAAAAACAGTCTTGCTCACGCCACAGGTTGTGGGGCATTCAGGCTCAATCCTGTTCATTTCAATGAAGCTGAACTGCAATAACAGACACGACCAATGGACAGATAAGGTGCTGTTTCTGGGAAAATAGCATTTAGGGCTCATGCACATGAACGTATCTTCTTTCCATGTCCATTCCGATTTTTATTTTTATTTTTTGAAGGTCGTATGCGGAACCATTCATTTCAATGGGTCTGCAAAAACAAAAAAGGAAGCTGCTCATGTGCATTCCGTTTCCATATGTCCGCATGTCTGTTCGTCAAAAAAATAGGACTCCTATTATTGTCTGCATAACGGACAAGGATAGGACTGTTCTATTAGGGGCCAACTGTTCCATTCTGCAGAATACACAAGAACGTCATCCGTATTTTTTTGCGGATCCGTGTTTTGCAGACCGCAGAATACATAGTCATGTGCATGAGCCCTTAGACTTTTTAAATCCTAATCAACTCCTTAAAGGGTAACTGTCATATTTTTTTTCATATGCTAGTTTATTAGAGCTAGGCATGCATTCCTTAGTTAGTCTGTCAATGATTGTCAAAAGATCTGTAATTATCTTATAATAACAGCTTTCATTAATGTCCTCTGTCGCTTTCCACTGCTCCCTTAAAAGACTGTTGTTAGGGCTCATCTGTCTTCCTTTTGGTTTAAACAGAAGACGGAGGGGCGGTCCTTCACACTGCATGCCTGCATTAGGCTTCAGAGTGAGGAGCCGTGTCTCTCAGTAATCCAATCTGATTTGCTGGCAGGGAGCTGCTGGCTACTGCAAGTGTGTATGGGTAGTGAGAGAATGCAGTTTTGGCCTCGGAGAACTGGCAGAGGAGCCATCTTGAGAAGGTCCTCATATTGTAAATGTTTAAACAGCCGTAACTAAGGGAAAAACTCATGGAAAACAGTGGTATGTGAAGAAACTAAAAATTGCTTTATGAATCCAGAGGGAAAACAAACCAGGCTGGTGTAGTGAGCTGCATTTATATTGGCAGATATATAACGCGAGTTTGACCGCGACATGTGGTTGATTAAGTCTGGTTGCGTAAGTGTGTGACTTAAGATTAAGTGACTTTAGATTCAGGGTCTTCAGTGGGGGACTGCAATTAGCCAGTTTCTTAGTACTACATTATATAGTATTTTTCGCTTTTGTGGTATAATCCCCATTTAAATCGAGTCTCTAAATGGGCAAGTTGAAACACTGAGAGGCATTGACAATTTGCAAAAGAGTTTGCTTCTCACCGAGCAAGCACTCTTTGGGGTAGATGAGGGGGAGGGTGACAGAGAGGAGGCTGAGGTGAGGTACCTAGCTGGGTAACAGTTAGAAAGCGGGGTAGAGGGAAGAGTGCCAGGGAGGCTAGCCCTGATCTGACACACCCTAACAAGTTTGCACGTTTGGCAGATGAGGGGAATGTCAGTCCAGGGACAGCACTGCTGCAGCCGGACACTTCCCCTGCCAGTCAGGGGAATGTCAGCTCCAGTAAGCAGGGGACCAGGAGAGCAGGGCAGGCAAGACAGGTGCTGGTAGTGGGAGACTCCATTATTAGGGGAACAGATAGGGAAATCTGTCACAAAGACCGTGATCGCCGAACAGTGTGCTGTCTTCCTGGTGCTAGAGTTCGACACATCACGGATCGGGTTGACAGATTACTGGGATAGGCTGAAGAAGATCCAGCGGTCATGGTCCATATCGGAACCAATGACAAAGTTAGGGCTTAAAAATGATTTCAGGGATTTAGGTCAAAAGCTTAGGGCAAGGACCTCAAAGGTAGTATTTTCCAAAATACTACCTCTACCACGGGCCACACAAGAAAGGCAGCGGGAGATTAACAAGTGGCTCAAGAACTGGTGTAGGAAGGAGGGGTTTGGGTTTCTGGACAACAGGGCCGACTTCTCTGTCGGCTACAGGCTCTATCGTAGGGACGGGCTGCACTTCAATGGGGAAGGGGCAGCTGTGTTGGGGAAGAAGATGGCTAGAAGGTTGGAGGAGTGTTTAAACTAGGGACTGGGGGAGGTAAATTACATTATAGGAGGGGAAGATAGACCGGGGGCAAGGTAGTGGGACTGGGGGAGAAATGGCAGGAGGGACCAGAACAGTTCAGAAGGAAATGTGTAGGGTAAAAAATATACATAAACCTCTCAAATATATGTATACTAATGCCCGAAGCCTGACCAATAAAACTGGGGAACTGGAATTAGTGATGTGTGAGGAGGACTATGAGATAGTGGGAATAACTGAGACATGGCTAGATGATAGCTATGACTGGGCAGTTAATGTACAAGGTTACAGTCTGTTTAGTAAGGATCGTCAAAACCGGAGAGGGGGAGGGGTCTGCCTTTATGTAAAGTCCTGTCTAAAGCCCACACTCCGTGAAGCTATAAGTGAGGGACATGAACATGTGGAGTCACTATGGGAAGAGATACATGGAGCTAAAAACAATAATAAACTACTAATAGGAGTTTACTATAAACCACCTAATATACCAGAGTCCACAGAAAATCTACTACTAAATGAGATTGACAAGGCGGCAAATCATAATGAGGTGGTTATTATGGAGGACTTCAAATACCCAGATATAGACTGGGAAACTGAAACTTGTACATCTCATAAAGGAAACGGGTTCTTGGCAATAACCAAAGACAATTACCTTTCCCAACTGGTTCAGGGCCCGACTAGAGGGACGGTCATACTGGACTTAGTATTAACCAATAGGCCTGACAGAACAACAGACGTGCAGGTTGGGGGACACCTGGGAAATAGTGACCATAAAGTAATAACCTTCCAATTATCATTCAAAAGAGCGCTACTACACGGAGGAACAAAAATACCAAACTTCAAAAAAGCTCAATTTAGCCAACTAAGAGAGGCCATAGGCCTAACTAACTGAGACAAAGTCCTCAAAAAAAAAATACAGCCACAAAATGGGATATCTTTAAAAGCATCCTAAAATCTCATTGTGAGAGGTACATAACATATGGGACTAAAAGGTTAAAGGGAACCTGTCACCTGGATTTTGTGTATAGAGCTGAGGACATGGGTTGCTAGATCGCCGCTAGCACATCCGCAATATCCAGTCCCCATAGCTCTGTGTGCTTTTATTGTGTATAAAAACAGATTCGATACATATGCAAATTAACCTGAGATGAGTCGGAGCTTGAAAATATGACTCTTCTGTGCTCACACAAGTAAGATATGACTCTTTTATGGTAATTTGCATATGTATCAAATCGGTTTTTATACACAATAAAAGCACACAGAGCTATGGGGACTGGGTATTGCGGATGTGCTAGTGGCCATCTAGCAACCCATGTCCTCAGTTCTATACCCAAAATCCTGGTGACAGGTTCCCTTTAAGGAACAAAAACAAACCAATGTGGATAAACAGAACTGTAAAGAAAGCAATAAATGCCAAAAAGAAAGCATATAAAACACTAAAACAGGAGGGTAGCACAGAAACACTGGAAAACCTATAAGGAAAAAATAGAACATGTAAAAAACTAATAAAAGCGGCCAAACTAGAGACCAAGAGATTAATTGCCAAAGAGAGTAAAACTAACCCTAAAATGTTCTTCAATTATATAAATGTTAAAAAGTATAAATCTGAAGGTGTCGGCCCGTTAAAGAGTAATGAGGGGAGAGTCGCAGAGAGTGACAAGGAGAAAGCAAAGCTGTTAAATATTATTTTCTCCAATGTATTCACTGAGGAAAATAAACTGTCAGATGACATGCCGAATGTTGAAATAAATTCCCCATTAACCACTTCAGCCCCGCTAGGTGAAACCCCCTTCATGACCAGGCCACTTTTTACACTTCGGCACTACACTCCTTTCACCGTTTATCGCTCGGTCATGCAACTTACCACCCAAATGAATTTTACCTCCTTTTCTTCTCACTAATGGAGCTTTCATTTGGTGGTATTTTATTGCTGCTGACATTTTTACTTTTTTTGTTATTAATCAAAATGTAACGATTTTTTTGCAAAAAAATGACATTTTTCACTTTCAGCTGTGAAATTTTGAAAAAAAAACGACATCCATATATAAATTTTTCGCTAAATTTATAGTTCTACATGTCTTTGATAAAAAAAAAATGTTTGGGCAAAAAAAAAATGGTTAGGGTAAAAGTTATAGCATTTACAAACTATGGTACAAAAATGTGAATTTCCGCTTTTTGAAACGGCTCTGATTTTCTGAGCACCTGTCATGTTTCCTGAGGTTCTACAATGCCCAAACAGTATAACTACCCCACAAATGACCCCATTTCGGAAAGTAGACACCCTAAGGTATTCGCTGATGGGCATAGTGAGTTCATAGAACTTTTTATTTTTTTGTCACAAGTTAGCGGAAAATGATGATGATTTTTTATTTTATTTTTTTTTCTTACAAAGTCTCATATTCCACTAACTTGCGACAAAAAATAAAAAATTCTAGGAACTCACCATGCCCCTCACAGAATACCTTGGGGTGTCTTCTTTCCAAAATGGGGTCACTTGTGGGGTAGTTATACTGCCCTGGCAATTTAGGGGCCCATATGTGTGAGAAGTACTTTGCAATCAAAATGTGTAAGAAATGACCGGTGAAATCCGAAAGGTGCACTTTGGAATATGCGCCCCTTTGCCCACCTTGGCAGCAAAAAAGTGTCACACATGTGGTATCGCCGTACTCAGGAGAAGTTGGGGAATGTGTTTTGGGGTGTCATTTTACATATACCCATGCTGGGTGAGAGAAATATCTTGGCAAACGACAACTTTTCCCATTTTTTTATACAAAATTGGCATTTGACCAAGATATTTTTCTCACCCAGCATGGGTATATGTAAAATGACACCCCAAAACACATTCCCCAACTTCTCCTGAGTACGACGATACCAGATGTGTGACACTTTTTTGCTGCCAAGGTGGGCAAAGGGGCACATATTCCAAAGTGCACCTTTCGGATTTTACAGGGCATTTTTTACACATTTTGATTGCAAGGTACTTCTCACACATTTGGGCCCCTAAATTGCCAGGGCAGTATAACTACCCCACAAGTGACCCCATTTTGGAAAGAAGACACCCTAAGGTATTCCGTGAGGGGCACTGCGAGTTCCTCGAATTTTTTATTTTTTGTCACAAGTTAGCAGAAAATGATGATTTTTTTTTTTTCTCTTTTTTCCTTACAAAGTCTCATATTCCACTAACTTGCGACAAAAAATAAAAAATTCTAGGAACTCGCCATGCCCCTCACGGAATACCTTGGGGTGTCTTCTTTCCAAAATGGGGTCACTTGTGGCGTAGTTATACTGCCCTGGCAATTTAGGGGCCCATATGTGTGAGAAGTACTTTGCAATCAAAATCTGTAAAAAATGACCGGTGAAATCCGAAAGGTGCACTTTGGCATATGCGCCCCTTTGCCCACCTTGGCATCAAAAAAGTGTCACACATCTGGTATCGCCGTACTCAGGAGAAGTTGGGGAATGTGTTTTGGGGTGTCATTTTACATATACCCATGCTGGGTGAGAAAAATATCTTGGTCAAAGGCCAACTTTTCCCATTTTTTTATACAAAGTTGGCATTTGACCAAGATATTTATCTCACCCAGCATGGATATATGTAAAATGACACCCCAAAACACATTCCCCAACTTCTTCTGAGTACGGCGATACCAGATGTGTCACACTTTTTTGCAGCCTAGATGCGCAAAGGGGCCCAAATTCCTTTTAGGAGGGCATTTTTAGACATTTGGATCCCAGACTTCTTCTCACGCTTTAGGGCCCCTAAAAAGCCAGGGCAGTATAAATACCCCACATGTGACCCCACTTTGGAAAGAAGACACCCCAAGGTATCCAATGAGGGGCCTGGCAAGTTCAAAGATTTTTTTTTTTTTTCGCATAAGTTAGCGGAAATTGATTTTTTTTTTTGTTTTTTCTCACAAAGTCTCACTTTCCGCTAACTTAGGACAAAAATTTCAATCTTTCATGGACTCAATATGCCCCTCAGCAAATACCTTGGGGTGTCTTCTTTCCAAAATGGGGTCAGTTGTGGGGTGTTTGTACTGCCCTGGCATTTGAGGGTCTCCGCAATCATTACATGTATGGCCAGCATTAGGAGTTTCTGCTATTCTCCTTATATTGAGCATACAGGTAATGAGATTTTTTTTTCCGTTCAGCCTCTGGGCTGAAAGAAAAAAATGAACGGCACAGATTTCTTCATTCGCATCGATCAATGTGGATGAAAAAATCTCTGCCAAAAAAAAAAAATGGAGGGGAAAGGCGTCTGCCAGGACATAGGAGCTCCGCCCTACATCCATACCCACTTAGCTCGTATGCCCTGGCAAACCAGATTTCTCCATTCGCATCAATCGATGTGGATGAATAAATCATTTTTTTTTATATATATATATATATATATATATATATATACAAAGTGCTTGCCAAAGCATAGGAACGCCGCCTCCTCCTCAGCTCGTATGCCTTGGCAAACGTATCTGTCACTGCAGAGGAGAAAATCCCGTCTTGCAGCGCCGCATACACTGACTTGCGTGTAATCTGACAGCAGCGCAATGCTTCTGTCAGAATGCACATCGGTGCTGCAGCTAGTAGATCGGTTGGTCCACCTGGAAGGTAAAAAGACAAAAAAAAAAAAAAGAAAAAAACAGGCCACAACGCAATAATTTTATTAACTTTGGAACAGAACATGTAACTTTAACTTTTGGAACTAAACATTAACCTGTTTGCTTACTGGTGTTTTTTTTTTTTGTTTTTTTTTTGTTTTTTTTACCTTTATAGAACAAACCTCTCCTTCCCCATGGGTCAATGTGCAAAGCGCAAATCGCCCAAAGATGTGGTGAAGTGCGTTATGCACTTTGTCCCATGTGAAAGGAGACGTTTGCAGCAGCAGTGAGTGAATGGGCCCTAATAGCCCTGTGTGCCTGTCCTGGTGAGATGATCCCTATGCTAATAGTGTACCTGTGAGTGGTACTTCCGGAAACACTCTCCAAAGCATAGGGCAGGGTGGTCCAGACAGTCAGGACAGAAATAGCGGGTGTCACGCCTTATTCCACTCCTGCTACAGACACGACATCTTTTTCGGGGTGACGGTTGGGTTGAGGTACCAGGAACGACATTGGGGAAATGTCGCTCGTGTAGACGGCTAACTACACTGGTGGTTGGGGCCACGGAACCTCCTGGATACAGGAGGTTCTCGATGATCTCTTCCTGAAATTTGAGGAAGGATCCAGTTCTCCCAGCCTTACTGTAGAGAACAAAACTATTGTACAGAGCCAATTGAATTAAATATACAGACACCTTCTTATACCAGCGTCTGGTGCGTCGGGAAACTAAATACGGAGACAACATCTGGTCATTGAAGTCGACCCCTCCCATGTGGAGGTTATAGTCGTGGACTGAGAGGGGCTTTTCAATGACACGGGTTGCTCGCTCAATTTGTATTGTCGTGTCTGCGTGAATGGAGGAGAGCATGTAAACGTCACGCTTGTCTCTCCATTTCACCGCGAGCAGTTCTTCGTTACACAATGCGGCCCTCTGCCCCCTTGCAAGACGGGTGGTAACGAGCCGTTGGGGGAAGCCCGCGCGACTAGTTCGCGCGGTACCACAGGCGCCAATCCGTTCTAGAAACAAATGCCTAAAGAGGGCCACACTTGTGTAAAAATTGTCCACATAAAGATGGTACCCCTTGCCGAATAAGGGTGACACCAAGTCCCAAACTGTCTTCCCACTGCTCCCCAGGTAGTCAGGGCAACCGACCGGCTCCAGGGTCTGATCTTTTCCCTCATAGACCCGAAATTTGTGGGTATAGCCTGTGGCCCTTTCACAGAGCTTATACAATTTGACCCCATACCGGGCGCGCTTGCTTGGGATGTATTGTTTGAAGCCAAGGCGCCCGGTAAAATGTATCAGGGACTCGTCTATGCAGATGTTTTGCTCTGGGGTATAAATATCTGCAAATTTCTGGTTGAAATGGTCTATGAGGGGCCGAATTTTGTGGAGCCGGTCAAAAGCAGGGTGGCCCCTGGGACGGGAGGCGGTGTTGTCACTAAAGTGCAGGAACCGCAGGATGGCCTCAAAACGTGCCCTGGACATGGCAGCAGAGAACATGGGCATGTGATGAATCGGGTTCGTGGACCAATATGACCTCAATTCATGCTTTTTTGTCAGGCCCATGTTGAGGAGGAGGCCCAGAAAAGTTTTAAGTTCGGAAACTTGGACTGGTTTCCACCGGAAAGGCTGGGCATAAAAGCTTCCCGGGTTAGCGGTGATAAATTGTGTGGCATACCTGTTTGTTTCGGCCACAACTATGTCTAAAAGCTCCGCAGTCAAGAACAGCTCAAAAAATCCCAGGGCCGAACCGATCTGAGCCGTCTCAACCCGAACTCCAGACTGGGCAGTGAAAGGGAAAACTACAGGTGCGGCTGAAGTTGGGGACTGCCAATCAGGGTTTGCCAGCACCTCTGGGATTCTAGGGGCTCTACGGGCACGTCTTTGCGGTGGCTGCGACGGGGTCACTACTACACGTGCCACCGTACCAGCTTCAACTGCCCTTCTGGTGCTCGCTACTTCACCAGGTTGTACGGCAGTGCTGGTACTAGGTCCAGGGAGGGCTGGGCTGCTGGTGTATGCCTCACCACGTAATCCGACAGCACCAGCCCCACTCTGCTGCTCTTGAAGCGGATCCTGCGCAACCTGCGGTCTAGCGACACGGGGCCGGGTACGCCTGGTGGTATCAGGGACCTCAGCCTCCTCGTCCGAACTTTGGGTCAGAGAGCCACTGCTTTCTACAGGTTCGTATTCTGACCCGCTGGATTCATCAGATGAGGGTTCCCACTCCTCATCCGACTGGGTCAGAAGCCTGTAGGCCTCTTCAGAGGAATACCCCCTGTTTGACATGTGGGCAACTAAATTTAGGGGTATTCCCTGAGACTACCCAAGAAAAAAAAAGCAAGCCTGTCTTACAAAGGGGAGGCTAGCGAAGTACCGGAGGCCGCTGCGGTTGATAAAAAATATCAAAACTGATTTTTTTTATCGCCGCAGTGCGTGTAAAGTGAATGTGCAGTGATCAAAAAAAAAATTTTTTTTGTCACTGCGGTGGGGCGGGTGTGGGCGAACGCACGTGTGGGCGACCGATCAGGCCTGATCGGGCAAACACTGCGTTTTGGGTGGAGGGCGAACTAAAGTGACACTAGTACTATTATAGATCTGACCGTGATCAGTTTTGATCACTTCCAGATACTATAAAAGTACAAATGCTGATTAGCGATACGCTAATCAGCGAATAACGGACTGCGGTGCGGTGGGCTGGGCGCTAACTGATCGCTAACTACCTAACCAAGGGACCTAAACTATACCTAAAACCTAACGGTCAATAACAGTGAAAAAAAAAAGTGACAGTTTGCACTGATCACTTTTTTCTTTTCACTTGTGATTGACAGGGGTGATCAAAGAGGTGATCAAAGGGTTAATAGGGGTTCAGGGGGGTGATCAGGGGCTAGTGTGTGGTGTTTGGTGTACTCACTGTGAAGCCTGCTCCTCTGCTGGATCCAACCGACGAAAAGAACCAGCAGAGGAGCAGGCAGCCATATAACAGATCATATTTACAAATATGATCTGCTATCTGGCACTTTGATTGGATTTTTAAAAAATCAACAACCTGCCAGCCACGATCATTGGCTGGCAGGTTGCTGACGAAATACCTCTCGATGAAATGCCGGCGCGAACTGCGCACGCGCGGGCGCATACTCGCGTCATCTCGCGTCTCGCGAGATGACGCGTATATGCGTGACTGTGCGCCAGCCTGCCACCTCCGGAACGCACATGTGCGTTAGGCGGTCCGGAGGTGGTTAAAAGTGTCCTGTCTGACCCAGGAAGAAGTACAACAGCGACTTAAAAAGATTAAAATAGACAAATCGCCAGGACCGGATGGCATACACCCTCATATCCTAAGGGAATTAAGTAATGTCATAGCCAGACCCTTATTTCTGATATTTGCAGACTCTATACTCACAGGGAATGTCCTACAGGATTGGCGCATGGCAAATGTGGTGCCAATATTCAAAAAGGGTCCAAAAACAGAGCCTGGAAACTATAGGCCGGTAAGTTTAACATCTGTTGTGGGTAAACTGTTTGAAGGTTTTCTGAGAGATGCTATGTTAGAGCATCTCAATGGAAATAAGTAAATAACGCCATATCAGCATGGCTTCATGAGGGATCGGTTATGCCAAACTATTTTAATCAGTTTCTATGAGGAAGTAAGTTCTAGATTTAACAGCGGCGAATCAATGGATGTCGTATATCTGGACTTCTCCAAAGCATTTGACACAGTTCCACATAAAAGGTTAGTATGTAAAATGAGAATGTTCGGATTGGGAGAAAATGTCTGTATGTGGGTAAGTAACTGGCTGAGGGATAGAAAACAGAGGGTGGTTATTAGTGGTACACACTCAGATTGGGTCACTGTCACTAGTGGAGTACCTCAGGGGTCAGTATTGGGCCCTATTCTCCTCAATATATTTATTAATGATCTTGTAGAAGGCTTGCATAGTAAAATATCAATTTTCACAGATGACACTAAACTGTGTAAAGTAATTAACACTACTGAGGACAGTATACTACTACAGAGGGATCTGGATAGACTGGAGGCTTGGGCAGATAAGTGGCAGATGAGGTTTAACACTGACAAATGTAAAGTTATGCACATGGGAAGGAATAATGCAAGTCACCCGTACATACTAAATGGTAAAACAGTCGGTAACACTGACATGGAAAAGGATCTAGGAATTTTAATAAACAGCAAACTAAGCTGCAAAAAACAGTGTCAGGCAGCTGCCCGTGATGAGAACATAGTCCTACCACTTTAAAAATCATTAGTCAGACCACACATGGAGTACTGTGTACAGTTCTGGGCTCCTGTGAACAAGGCAGACATAGCAGAGCTGGAGAGGGTCCAGAGGAGGGCAACTAAAGTAATAACTGGAATGGGGCAACTACAGTACCCTGAAAGATTATCAAAATTAGGGTTATTCACTTTAGAAAAAAGACGACTGAGGGGAGATCTAATTACTATGTATAAATATATCAGGGGTCAGTACAGAGATCTCTCCCATCATCTATTTATCCCCAGGACTGTGACTGTGACGAGGGGACATCCTCTGCGTCTGGAGGAAAGAAGGTTTGTGCACAAACATAGGAAAGGATTCTTTACGGTAAGAGCAGTGAGACTATGGAACTCTGTGCCTGAGGAGGTGGTGATGGTGAGTTCACTAAAAGAGTTCAAGAGGGGCCTGGATGTATTTCTGGAGAGTAATAATATTACAGGCTATAGCTACTAGAGAGCTACTTGATCCAGGGAGTTATTCTGATTGCCTGATAGGAGTCGGGAAGGAATTTTTTTGCCTTCCTCTGGATCAACTTGCAGGATGACAGGCCGAACTGGATGGACAAATGTCCTTTTTCAGCCTTATGTACTATGTTACTATAATGCTGCTGCAGCAGTAACATATGCTGGAAAAAAAATATTTTTTTTTTTTTAAATAAAAACATGACAGTTACCCTTTAAGTGTATTTAATAGAGCAATATGCTTGGTCTTGTCTTAATTATGTACTATTTAATAGTTTCCCTGGTGCCCTATGTGGCTCTTCCAAGCTATACTACCCGATTTAGAGTGTACGCTTTATGGCTGCTGCGATGAATAGGAATTAAAGAAACACTCCAGCAAAATGTTTGCACACAGGGTATTATTAAAGAATAATGCAGAGAGACCTTGTATGCCTTGATATATCTGTTTTAGTTGGTGTCATTTGAGTTTTCTGCCATCTTAATACCTTCTTCTCAGCAGATATATGATTCTTCTAATACAGCCTACATTTTTCATGATGCCTCTGGCTTTGCAGAGACAGAGGGGCAGAGCCTTCTCACACTAAGCATAGTAAATTATAGTGACCTAGAACTTCTGTCCTCTAACTCGCATCTCAGAATCTCAGTGTATCCTATGTGATGCAGCTTCAGCCTATCTCCCCTGCCTCCTGCTTGTGATAGGTTTCTTACTGTCATCTCTTACAAGAAGGATGAGAGCAGTGTGAAGTTGCATTAGGCTGAGTTCACGTTTCAGTTATGTGATCAGTTATTTCAATCCGTTATTGTGAGCCAAAACCAGGTGTGGGTCAAAAACACAGAACAGGTGCAAATCAAATTATTACACCTGATTTCTGAGTAGGCTTCACTACTGGTTTTGGCTCACAGTAACTGATCAAAATAACTGGCCAAATAACTGAAGTGTGAACGCAGCCTTACATAGGAGTACAGTAGAGATTCTACACAGAGATAGTATAGACAGTTAGGCTGGCTATATTCAAGTGATCAAAGTTATCTGACACAAGCTATTGTTCAAGATGGCTGACAGTAGACGTCTGTCTGTAATAGGCCAGGTGTACTCAAAGACCAGGCACTCTCTGCTTGGCCAGTTTAGCCAAGCATGTTGTTGGTGGGGTGGTAATCAACATCACACAGCTAAAAGGGGGCACCAGAAGAACAGTAGAGTTGTCACCACACCACCACTGACATTATCCCAAGGTAAGAAATCCGAGACCCTATACTAGAACATGTTTCACCATGCAGTTACATTCCCCATGAATAATAATTGAATATGCTTCAGGAATTATGTCCTACCACGTGTTGGGGTCTTGGCAGCCATTTCTAAATTTAAAGGGAATCCTATACCAGGATTTTGTGTATAGAGCTGAGGACATGGGTTGGTAGATGGCCGCTAGCACATCCGCAATACCCAGTTCCCATAGCTCTGTGTGCTTTTATTGTGTAAAAAAAAACAACAGATTTGATACATATGCAAATTAAGCTGAGATGAGTCCTGTATGTGAGATGAGTCTGGGACAGGAATAATCTCAGGTTAATTTGCATATGTATCAAATATTTTTTTTACACAATAAAAGCACACAGAGCTATGGGGACTGGGTATTGCGGATGTGCTAGCGGCCATCTAGCAACCCATGTCCTCAGCTCTATACACAAAATCCCGATGACAGGTTCCCTTTAAAGAAAATATGTCACTTATAATGTTTCTCCCAGTTCAAACCAAATACAGACACAAGTTTTTTAAAATCTGTTTTTATTTATTTATTAATTTTTTATTCTATTTCCTGAACATAATTATGGGCGGCCATCTTGTGTGAGCTTTTCTTAGCAGCATTTAGAGATACGCTTTACCGCAGCTGCATGGGGACATAGACACAGTACACTGGAAGGGACTCATTAATTTCTATGGGAGAAAATTGAATGATTTTAGATTATAGTGATATGGAAAATGAAAAATTATCTCATATCAAAAATCCTTTAATAATATACGTAACATAAAAATGTGATTTTAAACAATAGGTTATTTTCTGATCACACATTCGCTTTAAACACCGAAGGAAATGAGCAGTATGGATGTGTTTACTGGTTGATTTTAATTGCAGAATAGAAAATTACAATGTCTAAGTTTCCTAAATTGATCTCCTCCCACAGTCTCCTAAAATCTATGTGCATGTTTACAGTTCTTTAATTTTTACAGAGAACATTTCCTGCTCAGAGTGCCAAGTCTTGGATTGCATCCGCTTACCGCTCATTTTTATAGCTGTACCACTTTATTTTATGGGGTTTTTTAGGGGATTTGTTCTTATTTTTTGTAAAAGTTGGCACATTTACTGCAGTACAAAGCTGATGACAAACCACATTTTTTGGCTGAGCAAACCACTTAGAAACGGCACATTTTGTGTATTGAAAAATATATCCGAATGTCAATATATGGATCGGTTTGAATGTTCTTGTGCCCAACAGAAAAGACAGTGAAGTTGTTGTGCTTATTGCGTTAAAAAGGCTTTTCACATCTAGAGAAAGTATGGCATATCATTAGGATATACCAACCATTAGGACTACCAATCCTAATTTGGGGTCCAGTTTTCACAGTTCTTAGTTTTCTCCCTGCACATCTCCACTCCCATCACAAGTTGTTGTGGGACCCACCTTGCTCAAGGAAGCCGCAGAAGGGGATTCTGAACATTCTTTCTCTGGATCAATGGGGCACAGTCATGTGATTTAATATCTTTGAAAATTTACATTAGTTCTTAAGAATCCTTTAAGGGGTTGTCTCCCTTCAATAAATGGCATTTATGTATAGAAAGTTAATACAACGCACTTACTAATGTATTGTGATTGTCCATATTGCTTCCTTTGATGGCTTGATTCATTTTTCTATCACATTATACATGGTTATGACCATCCTGCAATCCAGGAGCAGTGGCCATGCTTGCACACTATAGGAAAAAATACTGGCCTATGCGCACTCCCATTGCCCCGGTCACCAGAGAGGACGGTGCCTTTTCCTATAGTTAACCAGCACTGCCACCGCTGATGGATTGCAGGGTGGTCGTAACCATGGCAACAATCAGGTTATAATGCAATGGAAAAAGGAAACAATCCAACAAAGAACCAAATATGGACAATCATAGTACATTAGTAAGTGTCTTGTATTAGCTTCCTCTATGCCATTTGCTGAAGTGAGATATTAACCCCGTACCACAAATGGACATAACCGTATGTCCATTTCTGCAGTGTGTTCTTGTAAATGTACATTCATGCGCATGGGATGGTATGAACACAGGAGCTGTGCTCGCACAGTTCGCCACAAGAGTTGGCTATAACACAAAGTTGAGCTGCCTCTGCAATGATCGATACCTGTGGGTATTTCTTAACAGGAATTATTCAGTATAGTACAATTCACTACAGTATTGTAGTGTGTCACGCTAGCGATCAAGCTTCTTAGTGGTGAAGTAGCTGAGGGTTATTTAAAAAAAAAAAAAAAGTTTAAAAAAATTGTCAGAAAATGGATACAAATATGAAAAAAACGCAAAAACCTTTTCCCCATTAAAAATGTATTATGTAAATTATTATTTTTAAGTAGCTGTCTGTAACAACTTAAACTATTAATTTATACCATTATAATCCCACCTCCCCCAAAAATAAATAAAATGCAATCAGAAAGTCATATATGTTAGCAAAAAATTATATTTTATCCTGCAAAAAACAAGCCCTCCCACAGCCCCATCAATGGAGAAGTAAACAAAATCATGGATTTCAGAATATGGCGTAAAAAATGTGTGTGTGTGTGTGTATAAATATATATATATATATATATATATATATACTGAACAAAAAAATAAACACTTTCGGTTTTGCTCCCATTTTGCATGAGCTGAACACATGATCTGAAACATTTTCTACATACACAAAATCTGCCTAAATCTGTGTTAGTGAGCACTTCTCCTTTGCCAAGATAATACATCCCACCTCACAGCTGTGGCATATCAAGGTGCTGATTAGACCGCATGAATATTGCACAGGTGTGCCTTAGACTGCCCACAATAAAAGTCCACTCTGAAATGTGCAGTTTGATCACACAGCACAATGCCACAGACGCAACGTTTGAGGGAGCGTGCAATTGGCATGCTGACTGCAGGAATGTCTACTAGATCTGTTGCCCTGTGCAATGAATGTTCATTTCTCTACCATAAGCCGTCTCCAAAGGCGTTTCAGAGAATTTGGCACTACATCCAACCGGCCTCACAACCGCAGACCACGTGTAACCACACCAGGCTAGGACCTCCACATCTAGCATGTTCACCTCCATGATCATCTGAGATCAGCCACCCGGACACCTGCAGCAACAATCAGTTTGCATAACCAAAGAATTTCTGCACGAACTGTCAAACAGTCTCAGGGAAGCTCACCTGCATGCTTGTCGTCCTCACAGACTTGAGTGGGCAAATGCTTACATTCGATGGCGCCTGGCACGTTGGAGAGGCGTTCTGTTTACGGATGAGTCCCGGTTTTCACTGTTCAGGGCAGACAGCGTGTTTGACGTCGTGTGGGTGAGCGGTTTGTGGATCGAGAGGTCCATGGTGGCAGTGGGGTTATGGTATGGGCAGGCATATGTTATGGACAACGAACACAGGTGAATTTTATTGATGTAATTTTGAATGCACAGAGATACCGTGACGAGATCCTGAGGCCCACTGTTGTGCCATTTATCCACGACCATCACTTCATGTTGCAGCATGGTAATGCAGAGCCTCATATTGCAAGGATTTGTACACAATTCCTGGAGGCTGAAAACATCCAAGTTCTTGCATGGCCAGCATACTCACTGGACATGTCACCCATTGAGCATGTTTGCGATGCTCTGGATCGGCATATACTACAGCATGTTCCAGTTCCTGCCAATATTCTGAAACTTTGCACAGCTATTGACGAGGAGTGGGCCAACATTCCACAGGCCACAATCAACAACCTGATCAACTCTATGCGACTGAGATGTGTTACACTGCGTGAGGCAAATGGTGGCCACAGCAGATACTGATAAGGGAAAACTGTGCACATTTCAGAGTGGACTTTAATCATGGGCAGTCTAAGAAACACCTGTGCAATATTCATGCTGTCTAATCAGCACCTTGATATGCCACACCTGTGAGGTGGGGTGGATTATCTCGGCAAAGGAGAAGTGCTCACTAACACAGATTTAGACAGATTTGTGAACAATATTTGAGAGTAATGGGTATTTTGTGTATGTAGAAAATGTTTCAGATCTTTGAGTTCAGCTCATGCAAAATGGGAGCAAAACCGAAAGTGTTGAGTTTATATTTTTGTTCAGTGTATATGTATTAAGGCTAAGGTATTGCCGTATTTGTGTGAGGGGAGGCTCCCTCTCACGGCATATAAGGCTCACCCCCATAGCCCATGTCGTGCGGCTCGTTGCTTTTTCGACGAGCTTCACTTCCGGGTCGGCAGACGTCACGTGGCAAAGCGCGTTCGGAGTCTACGTCGCTCTGGTCTCCGGCTGCAGGCATCGGACTAAGGTGATAAGGTTGGGGGACGGGGGGGGGCAGGCGTTAGATGCCGGTACTTGGCATGAATGGCGCTGACTTACAAACATGTGCGCGGCGGTCACTGGCCGCATCACTCGCCTGGCAGCGCTTCAGTCAGCCGGCGTAGCCTCGGTCGCGTCTATGGGCATGGTAGGGGCGTGTCTTACGTCCTGGGGTATGTGCCGCCGCCACAAGTGCCTCGTTAGGCGGCATCTGGGTACGGTGCTCGCGTTCTGGCAGTGCATGGTCCCTTCAGTGGGGGTCGCACTTACAGTGATCCTTGGTAGGGCAGTCTGGAGGTATACTTCAGTGCCCTCAGTCAAGGCCTTCAGGGCACATGGCCTGGTCCGGCTCCTGGACACTGTGCAACATAGATACTAGACCTGTAGTCACTGCAGGCAGCAGCCCATATCGCATTACACTGTGGCTTCTCATTGGCACGCGTAGTAGCCTTTTTTCCTCAGTCAGCAAGAGATAAAGCATGATGGTGGCACTTCTAAACTCAATACATAGCTCATAAGAGTTTAACCTGTTAGGGTCCTAGCTCATAACCGCAGTGTCTTTTACAGGTCAGTAGGATCATCATCCCACGGCACATATTGGCCACTACGTATATCCTGGCACTTTTGATCCGGCAGGTAAAAAAAAAAAAATATATATATATATATATATATATATATGGGGGGGGGGGAAGGGGAGGTAGAGGTGATGCGATGTATTGAGTGCTTTCTCCCCTTTTCCCCCTTTAACTCACAGCAGTAGGGCATACCTGCATTGATTCAGGTAGGTGACTCGGGGTCCGTCTCGGGGGCAGGGGTTTTTTGTCACGGTCTGGTAGCACGGGGGTGTGGCACATTCTATGCAGGGTACTCCACTCCTGAAAAAAAGGGAAAAAAATAAAAGGGAAAAAGAAAAAAAAAGGGAAAAGGGGCAGACATATATTTCCTTCACCATTTGTCATGGCCGTAGGGCGCTAAGGTCCTGTCACAGCAGCCCTTGTGTCGTGTGTTGCGGGTACTGACGTTCGTGGTCTGTCACCAGTACAGATGCTCGGGGCTTGTTGCTAATAGGCATGCGTGGTCTGTCACTGGTGCGGCACGGGGTCTGTCACGTATACAGACGCTCAAGGCCTCTGCTGATTGCAGGCGCCTGTAGGCACAGGCGCTCAAACCCGTCAATATTACAGACGCTCGGTAGTCTGTCACGACTACACACGCTCAATAGTCTGTCACGACTACACACGCTCAATAGTCTGTCACGACTACAGACGCTCGATAGTCTGTCACGGCTGCAGACGCTCGATAGACTGTCACGGCTGCAGACGCTCGATAGTCTGTCACGACTGCAGACGCTCGATAGTCTGTCACGACTGCAGACGCTCGATAGTCTGTCACGACTGCAGACGCTCGATAGTCTGTCACGACTGCAGACGCTCGATAGTCTGTCACGACTGCACGCTTCACTGGGCAGCACCGAGTCGTGTTGGCAGGCTCAGGTATCACGCGTCCGGTGACACTGGTGTTGGGAGCACGAGAGTCGGTACCCATAGGTAACCATAGTTTCTTTTAGTTAGGATGTCTCAGCAATCTCATGTGGAAGAGAGTGTCACATCTCACAGTAATGAAGATATCCAATCCGAGAGAGAGGCAGTTCCAGCTCTCAGATCCTGGACTGTGCCGAGGCTCACGGCAGAACTGTTGAGGAGAAGAATTCCTTTTCCAGGGACCGCTAGGAAAGCGGAACTTTACAGGTTGCTGTTCTCAGAACCCCCGGCTTCAGGGGAGGACTCTGTGTCCACGAACATGATACAAAATTCCTTGTCACAACTCCATGCCGTAGTCAATTCGATGGCATCTTCTCTGTCCCGCTTTCAGACCAGGTTAGAGGCGATGGAAAATACGGCCTCTACTTCGAATGCGGTTGCCCCGAATACTACCGTGCAGTTACTCACCCAGTCTTCAATGGTTGGCCCCCAGCTCAACCCTCTTAATATAGCACCATGTCATTTCATTCCAGCCAATGTGCGTCAAGACATATTAGATGGTAAGGATGTCAACCTAGCTTCCTTGCTCATAGCCACGCATGAAATGCCGGATAATAAGACCATAGCGTGTGGGGAGGTGTCAGTGATCCTGAAGTCCAGAGATGTTAGGCTTAACAGGAAACTTACCGTAGCAGAGTTCGTACTTGCATTTAGCTTGTTCAGAGATGTAGTGTGTTCAGTGAGTCCTAATAGAAGAGAGGAGCTGGATCTGTATTTGTACAAGGTTGTGGATCTAGCCAACAAATATGGCGGTACGGCGTTTTACGAATATTATAGATCTTTCTCAGCTAAAGCGGCAGCTGCGCAGAGGCAGTTCCAGCACACCGTTGATTGGTCCATAGTCGATACTGAGCTGTTTTGCCGGCATTTTGCAGGTCTCAAAGCCCCGGCGTGTAGTAGCTGCGGCTCTTATGCACACGCTACAGATTGGTGTGCTAGCGCCAGGCCAGAACGAGCACAAGCTAGCTATACTCCCCAACCTCCGTTTGCCAGGCTTACAACTGGCGTAGACAAGTTAGGGCGGCCGATTAAATACCTTGGGAAAACACAGTTATGTAACAACTTTAACGCCGTAGGTTGTTTTTATAATCATTGTAGGCTGCTGCACTTGTGTACCCTTTGTTTTAGGGCTCATTCTGTCACCGTGTGCCCCCAGAAGGGGCAACATGCAGCATGACTAAGCGTGGTAGATACGGATCTGCTGGCCATATATTTACGAGATCATCCAGATCAGAGTTGGGTACAGTTTCTGATCGATGGTCTTCGGCATGGCTTCCACACCGGTTTGGTGGCGTTGCCGCAGGTTACGTATGAATGCAAAAACCTGTTGTCAGCCAGCAGAGACCCGGTCTCCATTTCACACTTACTAGCTGTCGAGTTAGAGAAGGGATACATAATAGGTCCAATGGCACAGTCCCCATATGATTGTTGGAGGGTCAACCCCATTGGCGTTGTCACAGGGAAATTTTCCAATAAAAAAAGGGTAATCTACGATTTGTCAGCTCCTCATTCACTCTCCATTCCAAGTTTGAATTCGCTGATACCCTCTGAGGAAGTTTCTATGAAATATTCTTCCATAGATGAAGCCATACAAGTCATTCTGTCGCTAGGCAAGGGAACCTGGTTGTCGAAAGCCGACCTCACGGATGCCTTTAAGTTGTTACCCCTTAAACCTCAGCTGTGGCAGTGGCATGGCATTAAGTGGCAGGGGCAGTATTATTTTGCGAACAAGTTGACTTTTGGCGCTAAGTCGAGTCCCTGGCTTTTTGATCAGTTTGCCCAAGGCTTGCATTGGGTACTAGTGAATGTGTTTCGGGTGCACCACGTAATCCACTACCTGGACGATTTCCTGCTAATCGAACCACCCTCACAAGCCCCACGAGATCTCACGGTGTTGAGAGGAGTTTTTGAAGACCTTAAAGTCCCCGTAGCCCCCAATAAAGTAGAGGGTCCAGGTAATATCATTACTTTTCTAGGCATTTGCTTGGACACAGTCAGCATGCAAGCAAGTTTGCCTCACGACAAGCTAACCAGGATTAGAGAAGTAGTACACAAACTCGCACGTGTTAGTCACCACCAAAACAGATCTCCAGAGTCTACTTGGTATGTTGAACTTTGCAATGAGGATAATACCACAAGGTAGATCATTCATATCCAGGTTGCTGATGCTTCTACCCTTAGCCCCGGATCAGGATAGCACACTTAGGTTAGGTCAGGATGCTTTAGCAGATCTCGTGATGTGGGATGAATTTTTGGCGCAGTGGAACGGAGTGTCGTTTTTTGTCCCCTCTGTGTCCAGTCACTCTCCGATTGTCCACACAGACGCAGCTTCCTCTACCGGGTTCGCGGCCATTTACAAGAAACATTGGATGGCCAGTCCTTGGCCGACTGAGGTTTTAGCCATTCCAGGCTTTCTACAGTCGTCCACCCTTTTTGAGATATATCCTGTAGTAGCAGCGGCTCATACGTGGGGTAGTCTGTGGGATAACCAGACCGTGTTGTTTCTGACAGATAATGCAGCACTGGTGGACATCATGATGAAGGGCAGGTCTGGGTCCAGAGAAATTATGGCATTTTTGAGGAGGTTTGTGTGGTTGTCATTACAGTATAGGTTTAATTTTGTTTTCACGCATATTCAGGGACAGAGGAATCTTGCTGCAGACGCGCTATCCAGGCTTAATGTTCCATTCTTTTTACAGGTTTCCCCAGGGGCGGACCAACTACCAACTACGATCCCGCAGCACAACCTGCTAGTCATGCGGTAGCACCACTACTCCTCACCGCCAGATCCCTGGTGGAACAATCCCTCTCCGTCAATACATTGAAGGTGTACAAGACAGCCTGGTTGTTATTCAATAAGTTCAGAGTCTCACATCCACCACTAGATATGGGACACATAACCTACCTAATGGCTTTTATTGGGTTTTGCCACTCAAATTTGAAGTTAGCTTACAACACAATCAAGCTATATTTAGCAGGAATCCAGCATTACTGCTATCTGGCTCACCCGGAGCAGCCTTCCTTGTTTTCTGCCTATCCCATTAAGGCTATGTTACGGGGTATACAGAAAACCACCTTTCAGAAAGCCACAGGCCGTCAGCCGTTCACAGGTCCCATGTTTAGGGCAGTCTCTGACATGCTACGTAACCGGCCCTTTGGGCTAGAAACTAGTAGACTAGTAGAGACGGCGTTATACCTGTCATTTTTCGGCTTCTTAAGACCCGGGGAATTTACGTGCACAGCCACTTCCACGAAGTTTATTCGTAAGAAAGATCTAATTCCTGATAGTTCAGGGTTCTTGCTTAATTTAGAACAGTCTAAAGCTGCTCGTCCAGGGGAGATGGTACGTGTCAGGTATTTTCCCACCGGGGATCAGTGGTGTCCAGTCGAAGTCCTAAACCAATGGTTACTTCATGTACGTACGTCATTACCAGACTCGCCGTTGCTGCCTCACAACGGCACACCTCTCAGCATTCAGGTTTTCTTGAAGTACGTCAGGGCACTACTTGTCAATATCAATGTTAACCCAGCTAGCATCACGGGTCACTCGTTTCGTATCGGCGCTGCCTCAGCCGCCTCCAAGAACGGTGTCCCGGTCCATGTCATCAAGAAACTAGGCAGGTGTAAGTCTTCGTCGTACCTTACGTATATTCCAAACCCATGTCATGAAATGTCTGTTGCTTTTCGTAATCTGTTGGCATAATTTGTGTTATTAAAACGCTAACTACACTAACGTTTGTACTTTTTGGCCACTTTAGGCTACCTTTACGACAGCAGTTATGGCATAATTCTACTGCTTATTATGGTTAGGGGGTCGTGGTAGGGCACGCTTTCGGATAGCCGTCCGAACACAAATATATTTATAATGGCCTTGTGATTCTGGTGTTTGTTTACACCATGCCACCAAGAAGAAGTCCTTGGCAGTAATGGCTGTCCCGGATCAGCTATACAGCCATACTACAATAACAAAAGTGCCAATCAGCACTAGCTGCCGCTGACACCTGAAAATACTGGCTCTTACTTCACCGAGGCCAGAAACCTTGGTGACACATACCTTCCGTCAACGACGGACCCTTGCATCTTCCTATAATATAAATATATATATATATATATATATATATATATATATATATGTATATATATACTTTTTTTTTTTACGATAAGTGCTTTTATTGTGCAAAAGTAGCAAATAAACATGGGATTGCTGTTATTGCACTGAACCACAGAATAATAGTAATATTGTGCACATTGAACTGCACAAAAATTGAAAATTGCTTTTGGATTGCTTTTCCCATCCCCCAGAAATGGTTTAATAAGTTACATGTATCCCAAAAATGGTACCACTGTAAAATGAATCTCATGCCACAAGAAACAAGCCCTCATAATAATAATCTTTAGTTATATAGCTCCAACATATTGTACAGCGCTTCTCTCCTCTTCAAAGACTATGCATAGTGCTTCTATTAGGCTCAGGAGCTCAGCTAGCTCTGACACCCCCCCCCCCCCCCCCCCCCCCCCTTCCCCACTTCCTCTGAGCCGTCTTCTGAGTCTCTCTTAGCGGGGACAGATCTTGCCTGACAACAAGCAGTGGACTGCAAGTTAGGTGGAAGTGAGACCCCTAGAGGTCATGAGTTGACCGCTTTTTTTCCAGGTGGATTCAGGCAGTTTCTTTTTTAAATGAAGTGTTTTAGATAAATTGTTTGTAAGTACAGTGACTCTATGAGGTTCAACTAGGCCCCATCTTTAATAAATTCTTAAAATGTTGTTTCTGATGTGTTTTTTTTAATTTTTTTATATAGAATAAACTGATAGTGTATGTACAGGTGGAATAACACTATGGACATTATCTGACTTTTTCTCTTCAGTTTGTCACTAATTGTCAGTTTTTTATGAGCAAGTGGTCAGAGACTAGCTTGTTTTATTAGAAACAGATGACCCTGCTTAGTATCTCTCTGTGCACTGCCTCAGAAGCAGCAGCAATGCAGTAGGAGCAGGAAATCAGACTGATAAGAGGAAAAGGATCTTTTTCTGATTAAATATATTACAAAGTTGCTTATATTTACCTGTACTATTCAGTTATGAACAAAAATGAAACGCTGATACTAACAGGCATTTCACTGTATGCACAGATATTAGATAATCTATGTACATGGAATACAGATGGATCTTGGTTTCTATACATACCTCTGTCTACATCGTTCTAACATTCAATTTCAAAAATTGCTGAAAGTAATCTTTTTTTCAATGCTTCTCAAAACTTTTAATTACACAGCTCAAACTTGCAAAATGGTCTTTGATATGGCATGAATTGTAGTGCAATTCTGGCTTTCTTTAAAGGCAGAGAAGATTGGCCCATTATAGTGTATTGTATAAGATGTGTCCCTTTGGAAGGGTGCTGCAGGATAACGGTAGTTTTTTCATGTTGCTTTCTATACATGTTACTAAGGAAGGTGTAGCAAGGCAGACACCAGGCTTCAAGGATCAGTACTTTAGTAAGGTCTTGCGTATTCTCTTTAACGCACTAGCCCCATTATTTTTCATTCTTTTATTGTGTACGTTGGGTCTTCGAGGGATTGCAGTATAGCTTTTTGATCATCTGAAACACTTTTCTCTAGCTGAAACAGTGAGCTTAACGTCATCCTCCTTCCTAGCAAAATCCTAACAGAGCTAAAAGAAAATCTGTCTGTGGGGACAAAAATGTGTGTTGCCGTCATTTATAAAAATCATATAGAATGCATTTTCTCATAATTATAAAATATATATTATAATTATCTCATTGGGTACGAATCATTGCTGTCCGTTGACTAAATAAAGTCTTCTTTGATCCAGGCCAAGCACTGAGAATTTAAATCCCCCTCTACATTGCATGTTGTTTGCAGATCACTGATTTTTATACTGTACATATTGTAGTGGTTTGACTAGAGGCCTGACACGTCAAGTATCCACAAGACCCAGAAGCCTGTGATTATGGTTTACTGAACCATGCATTGGGTTACATGCATTACATAGGGCAAATGATAAGTAACAATACACCTATCTTTAGTACTGTGCCAATAAGTAAGGTATTAACATAATGGAGTAGAAAGCCCCTAATGGTGCGTTTATATGCACCAATAATCGTCCAGTCATCCTGCGGACAGTCAAATCCGATCATCTGGCATTCTAAATGTGCCCCAGATCACTCGATGAATGCTTGTTCATCAGGGGATCCTGTCTCTCATTCAGTGACCATTGATCATAGTTTCTGGGCAGCAGAACAGTGATCTGCTGCTCAGAAGTCATGATTCTGTACGAGGACAAGGGCTTGCTGTAGCGATTCTCCGTCCTTCTACAGTGAAGGAGATCACTGCATGAAAATGCGTGGTCTCCTTCACTGAACGCTTCCTTCCTGACATTCGGCCCGTCTAAATCCACCTTAACAATACATCATTTTCAGTAGATAAAGTCCATGTAGGCGTATTTCAGGTGCAGACATCTGCGCCCACCGGTTAGTTGTGCCGCTATCTGCAGCTTCGCCCCACTCACACTAAGTCTAAAATTGTAGGCGTGGCAGGGAGGGGACGGACCGGCAGGCCCAACTCATTCATCATTTTCTACGCCTGTTTCAGGCATAGAAAAAAGGTCTAAATGTAAGACAGCAAGGAAGCGGTCTTACATTTAGAACTGGTGTTGGATGTGCCATAGTTATGGAGTTATCTACCGCCAGCTTAGGGCTTTATTAAGACCGGCATCTAAAACGCCCCATTGTTTTTATATGGTGATTGAACTGATGTTACATTAGGTGGTACATTTAACAGGTTTTCTGGGATTTTTTAACTGATGACCCATCCACTTCAATGGGGCTGAGCTGCACCTAGACCATGTGAATGTCACATGATATGGCCTAGGCTAAGCTACCCGACGGCTGCAGCCTAACCAGAGGAGAGATCATAAGTTACAAAATCCTGGAAAAGCCTTTTAAAGACAATGTACACCTTTGGGGCAATTTTTTTATGATTACATTTTACTCATTTTGGGCTAAAAATCATTTTTTCAATTGATTTTTATTAAAATATTAAGCCGTTCTGTCACAAAGGGTTAACCGTTTATCTAGCTGTGTGAATCGTACTTTTCGCGTTCACTTTGGGCCTGTCATCTAATAACCCTTATGTCCCAGTGGGGAGTGGGGGTAAATTTCCCACCGAACACTGACATGCACATATAAAGAGAAGACAGTTAAAAGCAAAACTGGATTGGCAGGTAAGAACACAGTGGTAAATAATACTGACTGGATCAAGGGCACCAGGATCCTAGGCACTTACCTGCCTCGGCTGCTGGAAGGAACACCAGCATTCCACACCACAACAACTGGAACCTATGAATATGTACTGGAACCCAAACACCATACAGGACACAGTACAAACAAAAAACGCAGAATCCAGCGTACCAGTAACTGCCTGGACCCCAATGCGGACAGGGTGCATGGCGTCCCCAGGCAGCGCTCCTCCTCGCTGATTTGTAGTTCCCCCTCTGAGAAACCCTGTATCCCTCTCACCGAAGGCACAGACAGACAGGGGCGTGTCTAGCATCCATGCAGGACCGTACACACCAAAACAAACCAGACATGGAACAACAACTAGACATACAACACAAACCCTGAACATAAACCACACCATACGTAGAAATGGATAAGGTAGGAAGACATGGTAACAACGGGATGACATTGATGTCTCATTAGGTGACCTTAATAACTGGGCAGATGTAATACCCAGGACAGGAGCATAGCTCCAGCACCAACAGAGGCTGGAGGACAACTAAACTCCAGGCTACCAGCCACAGGCAATATAAACACCTAGTGATCACACCCAGACAGGTAGTTTAATCCCACAAGCACCAGACAGGGAAGGGAAACAAACCTTAAAGGAGAAGTGTACACACATGCTGCATAAACTACATGTTTCCGCAGGTAACCAGCATGCATGGCAAATGTGTCGTGGCAAACAACACAGAGACCAAGACACAGCCGTGACACCTTATCTCTATATTGCAAAGAGGTCATAAACACTTATTTAAGCCCCATTCTTATCAGTAGTGTTTTATAATGTCAGAGAGTAGAGATAAGTGGTCCATCAGATTAGCTGACTGACGGAGCAGAGAGAAAATACAGATCCTGCTAGTAGAGCATCTTGGCTCTGTACAGAAAAAAGGACTCACTATTTTTAATAAAGAGCAATTGAAAAAAAATATGTTTTACCCCATAATGAGTACAATTCGAAAATAAAATATTGCCCCCAAAGGTGTACATAGCCTTTAAAGTTATGTTACAATGAGCTGTACTCTTTCACTGATACTACTTTAATATATACTGGTATTTACTATATGGTAGACGCAAATGATACTACAAAAGTCATTAAAACCTAATTCAAATGCATAGGATGCACATTGTCATTAGTCTTCAGATCTATTAATGTTATTGTAATGGGTCATCAAGATAATTCACATGTATATAATCAGCTTACTTTTGGTTGTAATAGGTATATCTCGCTGGATTGGTAAAGATTTCTAATCTAGGTCATAATACTGAACGCATTGTGTATATTGAGTGGCTGTGAGAAGGATCACTGCTGCACCACTTTGCATTCTGATGTACACATCATGCTCCTCTTTATTACATAGAGGGATTTTTTTTTGTTCTTTTCCACTGCAAATGGGCAAAGTAGAGCTCATTACCTATGCACACATGCAGAAGTGAGATTTTGTGTCCTCCAGCACAGTCGCTGAGTGCGTGTTTATATCTGTAACATGTGGAGAGAGAATTAGAGTGCGGTACACCATTTTGTTGTCTTTTCTGGAAAACCTGCAGCAGGATTAAATATCTTCCACCTCGGCAGGATGTAAAGCAGATGAATGTTGGTGTAACAATTGTGATGCAATTGTTTTGGTTGCTGAACAGACTCTGAGTGAATTATGTAGCGTGTAACGGAAGGCATATTGCAGGACTAATTACATTTTGCATTGTTTTTTTTGTTTTGTTTTTTCATTCTTTTTAGAAAAGTAAAGTGAAACTTAAATTTTTCAGTGATTGATATACTATAATAAAGTAAATGAATCTTTTGCAGCTCATGTTTCTCCTTATTGCCATCGCTGGTCCTCATACTGTGGAGGTGATCACTACATGTAAATGTAGCTCTTCTCGTCCACTAACCAACAGAAAGGAACGCTTCCATCCCGACACTTGTGTACTTGACCGCTGCATCCAAAGGCAGCATTAGAAACCTCTACATCTTGCAGCCATATAATCAGACAGCTAATAACTTTTTATGTGCACAACCTAGGTTTCTTTTTAGAACGGTTTGGCAACGGTGCTGAAAGGAAACGTTAACTAATGACCTTGTTGTATGCGGTTCCAAGTTTAGTTTATGCCATGGCACTTGGCAGTTGAAAGTCTACATAGAATTATTAATTACAGAGTCCATAGCAAAGTAATGTACGGATCGAGTTATTTAAATACTGGACCTGATTTGGTAGTTTCTGATTGTTTTCTTAAAGGGGTTATCCGACTCCTGAAATGCCCTCCCATATGCCTGGGCCCCTCACACACAATATACTTACCTTGCTCTCTGACACACATCCAGTGGGGGGGAGCCAATGGCAGACAACAATGGGGACGATCCTCCCTAGCATCGCAGGTGACGTTAGGGAGGCTTATCCCCCATCTCCGCCTTACATTGGCTGCACCATACCTCCCCCACCCACTTCCCCCCAACACCGGATGTTTTCATCCTCACATGGGGAAAATCAGCAGTGGCCATGCGGGAACCAGGAGTGATATGGGTGTCGGGGAGCAAGGTGATTATATTGTGTGGGGGGGGGGGCTGGGCATATGGTGGTGCATTTTAGGGGTCAAATAACCCCTTTAAAGTCCCTTTACGCAGGACGACAATCTAGCAGATTGTCAGGAAGGAAGCCTTCCTTTTTCGACAATCTGCTGATTGCTAGCGGAGTCGACCGGTGCATTTACATGCTCCGATCTCCTCCAGTTCCTCCAAAGTATGGGGAGGAGTGATCGCTAATGCCATCGCTCTTCCCCATATTGTCTCCCGACAGCAGATCGCATTTACACAGCACAATCTGCTATTGGGAAACGATCTAATTAACCAATGAACAAACGTTTTGCCCGCTCATTGGGTAATTGGCGGAGCATTTACTCGTTAACGGTTATCTGATCAATTGTCAGCCTGTGTAAATAGCCCTTTACATGTCTGGATTGTAAATGCTACTTTGTATCACATATTCACACCTCTTTATCTTGTATGTCAACATAGGCAATTTCTATGGTACTCCAAAGCCTCCCGCTGAGCCTAGCCCCTTCCAGCCTGATCCAGTAGATGGGGTTCTCTTTGATGGAGACTTTGACACAGAGACTACACGAAAGAGAACCACGTCTGTCAGTAAGATGCAGCGTACAGATTCTTCTCTCCCGGAGGAAGAGGAAGATGAGGAAAGAGAGGCCGTGAATGGCAGTAGTGGAAGTGCAGGTGAGACTTGGTTTATAAAACAATGGGGAGTAGTTGAAAGAGAGATTTTCACTGAATTATATACAGTATATATAAGCATCCTTGTTATATAATAATAATAAAAGATATCCCTCAAAAGAGTAGTTGCAACCCAGCTAAATACATTATAGTGGAGCTTTAGTCAAATTACTGTATCTAAAAGATTTTATTTTGAAAAAGATACAATTGACAAGACACGTAGATTATCTCTCTGTACTGTCAACATCCATGTCATTGTTTCAGATCATCGAGACCGACCCGAATCTACAGATTGGGCAAAAACTGTCCCCAGCTACAACCAGACAAACAGTAATATGGACTTCAGGAATTACTTAACTCAAGGTGAAAACTTGGAACCCCTTCCGAAGAACTGGGAAATGGCCTACACAGATGCAGGAATGATTTACTTTATTGAGTAAGTTGATATCCATACTGTGTTATATGATGTTCTCTTGCGCATGAATGCCTGGTTCTGTTGTGGTTTATTAATTGTTATTTTACTTATTACCAGCCACAACACTAAAACTACAACATGGTTGGATCCCAGGCTGTGCAAGAAAGCCAAAGCTCCAGAAGACTGCGACGATGGCGGTAAGCATCTTGTGAAATGAAACAAAGAACTAAAAGGGTTGTGCACCTTTGGGAAGAATAGACCTGCAAAGGGAAGAATACTTTCCTGGCGCTGGCTCCTTCTCTTCCTGACCTTGGTTTCTCCGCTCGGCTCCCAGAATGTAAAACTTTTGTTTGGAAGCCGCTGCAGCCAATTGCTTGTCTTGCATCATGTGACCATTTGACATGATGCAAGGGGAGCAGGTCACTGCTTCACATTAAAACGGAAGTTTACATCCTGGAAGCCGAACTGAGATGCAGAGTCGGGGAAGATATTGAGCCGGGAGCCAGGCAGGCAGCAGGTAAGTATGAAATTCATGTATGTTTATTTTGATTTGGGGGATATAATTATTTCATTGATATAATAAAGTTTTCTCACTGGCCACTAGAGCAAATACGGTAAACTGACATTTCCTGAGTGTTGCAGTTCACTTGTTAACTTTGCTGTGTAGACTGGATCAGAGTGAGCAGAGGGTGGGGATTTAATGATGACTTAAGGGTATATGGCCAATCCTCGGCCAGTTCATCGTTAACAAGCGCTTTTTTTGTACTGCTTAATAAGACAGGATAGCATGTTATACACTGTAAACATAGTTAAAGAGTAAAGGCTGTATTTGACAGCCCGATTCTGAAGACAATTGTTGGGAAGGAAACGTTCGGTCATTCATTGGGCAATCGGCAGCAGTATTAGACTGCCGGATCAGTGTTAACAAGCATTTCTGCAAAAGCTCGTTAACGATGAACTAGCCGAGAGTCAGCCAGTCTAATACACCCTTATTTTGTTTCCATAAATGAGTAATGCAAGCAATTCTGAACAAAAACTTTCTAATCTATCTTTGAAGGTTCTTCCTTCTCCTGCTTTGCTCCTCCTTCATTTCATTTACTCTCAGTTCTCTGCTCAGATCTGCCTGCTCCCTGAGGTGATGCATTACATAGAAACCTATGGAAATGGGAGGGGGAGGAGAACGGTGGTCTTGGAGACAGGCAGAGAGACTGCCAGAGATTGCAGCTTGTTTGTGAGGGATTCACCTCTAAACTGCTTAGTTCTGCTGTATGATGTCCTCCATTACTGTAGCTTCTGAGGATGTGCGTCAGAAAGTTAGGGACCAGGACCCCTTGGTTACCCATTTCCTGTGTCTGGGCAGACATGATACCAGCTAGTCTCCACCCGCCAGATCAGAATAAATGAGACTTACAGACAGATCACAGGGAAAAACGTAATAAAAAAAATGCCACATAAGTTGTAGAATGGGCTGAAGCAATGTTATTCCTCATGTACAGCTTCATGGCAGCTCATCCTAAAAAATAACCCAAAGGACACTTATTCTGTCACCTATAACTTTTTTCTGCCATTTAAAACCAGATAGCAACACCATTCTTTCCAAATGTGATTTTAATTTCTGATTTGTAGATTTTTTATTTTTTTTATTTTATTTCTTGAACATGATTATTGGGGCTTCCATCTTGCCTGAGCTGTTCTTAGCAGCCTTCAGAGATATGCTTTACAGCAGCCACCATGATCCATAGACACAAAGGTCAGGAGGGGACCTCTTTTGACTTCTGTGGAAGAGTTTTCTAGGCATGCTTTGTGACCTGTGCAAAGGTCAGGAGGGAGAAGATAAGCTCTGATATCACCTCTTGTGAATGGTGGATCCTGTGTTATCTATATACGGAGGTGATATCGGTCATTCTAATTCTACCTGTAATGATAAGCAGATAAAAGTGCAATTAAGTGATCTGTTCAGAACAATAAGTGGCACTTGTTATTAGTCTTAGTGGCCAGTGAAAAAACTGCAGGATTTAGTTGTTTTTTTTTAAACAAAAATATTGACATCATCAAAAATTATTTAAAAATGTTTAACATAAAAACATCATTTAAACTATTGTTGATTTTCTCTTGACAAATTCCCTTTAAGTTTCTGTCAGCATGTACCCTGGGGGGAGGGGGCTCTACTCAATCTCTTCAGAGAACCACTAATAGTCATTTGACATGTCTGTCAATTTCCATTCATTGCAACTGCCATAAAGCTAAAGACCCTAATGCACTGTGCACACAGATAATGGAAGTGTATTTTTAATTTACTAAAAATAAAAAATTGTTCCCTATAACATTTAAAAAAAGATCAAAGACCAAACCGTTTTTTATACACTTAAATGTTATTAATCGGACTAAAATTAATTGCATGAGACATTCCCCTTTAATGCAAAATACTCCAAAATCTCTGTTATCTGGAGTTTCCATGTCTTTTTTGCAGTAGCTTTTTAAGCTCAAATTCTTTGAAAACCTGGAAGTAAGATTTGTGAGTAATAAAATACTTCTCCACTGAAACCATTGTTTGTTTGGTATCATAAGTTTCCTGCAATTTGCAGCTACCTCCAGATAGTCCGGGTTTTTGTGGCTGACCTCTTACCTGCTATGAAAATTTGTGTCACAAATGATTCTAATACAGTTGAAATTGTAACTTCACCAAGTTATATCTAATGTCTGTGGACCTGGGTGTTGGGCAACTTCAGATATTTTTTAACAGACCTCTTGCGAGAGGCTGGACCCGAGCTTAAGTTTATACTTACCTGGGTCCCCCGTGATGCATGATTGACAGGTCACTGCTGCAGCCGGAGATTGGGTGCAGCAGTCAGGTGACCACCGTCAATGGGGTGTTGATTTCAAGAGAACAGGGAACTGCTGAGATGACCATGGATAAGGGGATAAGCATTGGATTAGTGGTGCCTGACTGCTCGGACCCCTCACATTTGGGAGAATGAATGCAGCCATAGCCAAGCATATAATTTTCTATGGAAAAGCCAGACATAACAGAGTACAGCACTATTGCCGTCACTCTCAGGGAGAATGAATGGAGCAGCAGCGCACCCACTCAACCCTGCTAGCATTTGTTTGAGGGGCTCGGTACCAACCCTTCAAGTGGAGTACTAGGCACAGGTTATGGACAGGGCAGGCAGCAATGCGTATGTAAAGCCACCTCATGCTTTGCGCGGCTTTTTTGCTGAATCAGTCATGGATCTGTAAAAACTCTTCCGTCATGATAATACAACCGGCTGCATCCGTTATGAACCAATCCGGATGTATTATCTCTAAAATAGCCATGAAGGATCTGTCTCTTAAACCATTGTAAGCAACGGGGAACGGATCAGTTTTCTTTTGTGTCTGAGAAAACCGATTCCGTACCATTGACTTACATTTTGAGTCATGACTGATCCGTCTTTCTCCGCATCTCAAGACGCACTTTTTTTTTTTGTCTGCGATGGAGCCGGAAGCAAACAGTTCAGTTTTGTCCCCATTGACAATGAATAGGGACAAAACTAAAGCGTTTTTTCTCCGCTATTGAGATCCTATAAGGATGAAAATATATTCCGTAAATGAATTACAAATGACTTCATACTTCACGTCGTTCCCTTTGTCACTCGAAATTTAATAATCATCCAGAAATAATTAAGCTCGGAATCTGCATCCCTTTGGAAAAGGCCAATTTCCATCCACAAACAATGAGGTGATAACGCAGCTGTACAACCTACTGCTAGTCAAAGCTGATGTCATTTCCCAACCAGAATTAGCATTCCCGCCCAGCTGTGCGAGAACATCATGTACATTTAAGTAACGACGACCCAAGGCATTGAGAAAGAGAAATCTTCAAAGCGCTGGAGAACACGATGATTCAGTGCGCTCAGCCAGCAGGCTATGTGTCACATTCTGCTTATCAGTATTTAATAATTAGTAGCAGTCTATCTAACGCTCTGAACACCGCTTGTTAGCTCGCCGTGCCGTCCGCCACAAACAAGCTGTTTATTCCTCTTAGTCACTAAAGATCGCAGAGAGGTCTGCCCAGCCTATACTTACCTGCAGCCTACATCCTGATGTATCTGCATATCACAGGCGGGCAAATTATTGATATTACCTTTACCGTCTACACCTTCAGGCTGCAGCAGAAGCGTATCTAGCGTATCTAGCTTGTGCGTATATCAATGAATTGATATTCCCATCACTGTCTTTCGCGTTTCGAGGTTGATTGAGGGTGTCAGATGGCTGAATTCACCTTGAGGTTTCTTCCAGCAGCTGCTCTTTCGTGAGAGATTGGGCAACGACTGTCACTAAGTGTACATGCCGAATTGTAGTATTGGTTGCACTACAGGTGTTTAGGCAAATATCTGCAGCGTCATTGTTCATGTTTCTTTTGCAGAGCTTCCATATGGCTGGGAGAAGATTGAGGACCCACAATATGGCATCTACTATGTTGAGTAAGCATTTAGCCTTCCCCTTATGTAAACCTTTCTATTTACTTACTATGCTTAAGTTAATAGTTTGCTATTTTTTATTTTTTTATATTAAATTTTTTCTGTATTCATTTTCAAAAGAAGAGTCTGTAAAGTATTGTTATATTTTGATGCTTACATCAGTAACCTAGATAATTGGACACTGTAAGTAACTGTACTTTTACCTAGGCCGATTTTTGCCCCTTAATGAGCATCGTTGAACGATAGTGTGATGATCATCACTTGTTAAAGGGGTTGTCTCATCTTAGACATTGGTTGCATATCACCTGATATGCCACCAGTGCCAGATAGGTACGGGTCCCACCATTGGGACTTGCATCAATATCCAGGACGAGACCCCCCAAAGTGAGTGAAAAGCAGCCACACCTTGTGCGGCCACCCTAAATTTATTTTTGTTTGACTTCCGAAAATCAGCTATCTCCAATAGTCCCATAGAAGTGAATGGAGCAGTGGCCATTTATTTTGCTACACTGTAGCCCCACGCAGCATTCCCTACCACATTTGGATAGGATAGTTTGAGTAATACACACACATACTTGCGAAGGTCAATTAACAAATGAGTGAATTAATGGTGATGGTGACACCGCCAGGAAAAACCCTACACAAGTACAAGAGGGATATGAAACTTTGAGCCAGAGTAATATTTTTGAGTTTTTCACTTTACTACCTAGTAAAATGATACATTGTTGCTTCCTAAGTATATTCTATTCTACATATCTTTGTTACCACATATGGAATACAAAAAAGAGGCAAATATTTAACACTTCAGACGGAGTTGTACAGTGGTGTAGCAGAAGATTAGTCTAGAAGCCTGTAGCAAAGAGTATCATGGCACTCTGGGATTTTTAATGGGGTGCTTGGAGTAAGTTACCTACCCAGATCAAGATATGTACAGATAACGCTGAACTTTTCAAGAGTTGATTAGCAACTTTTTATTCCCAAGAACATTGGTCAATCCACAAATAATTATACATGAGGATTCTCCAATGATTTTGTGATAAAATAGTCTTGCATCAGCTTTCGGAGACTGTAGAGATATTTATACATATTGTGGATGGAGTCTGTATGCTTAGATGACCAATGATTTCCAGAAAGAGAATAAATACTATCCTGAAGGTGTATAACCTGTGAGAAATTCTGTTGCCAGAAACCCTTGACTATTCAAGATCCAGTCATTTTATTGACCCTTTATTTTAGCTAAAATGTAGTGCTGAAATAGGTGGCAGATCCATGGATTTGGAATGAAGGTCTGTGAAGGTCCATGAAGGTCCAAACTCATTGGACTTCATCAATGTGAGCTTTTCATTTACTGTATGTGGTTAACATGGCAGAAAAGTGTCTGTGTTTTGTTTCTACTGATTGGGGGTAGAGATTAAAAATTTAGCTAAATTCTCTTGCTTAAATTTCGATGAACCAATAATCGTCCAGATTATCAGGAACAACCGTTCCTGCAAACGCTCGTTACCGATAATCTGGCCTTCTAAATGTGCCGCCAATCACTAAATGAACGAACAAAATGCTAGTTCATCGGGTGATCCTGTCGTTCGTGCAGGCACCACCAATCATCATTTCTGGGCAGCAGATTGTGCGTTTTAAACCGCAATCTGTCACCCATAAACAATGATTCTGTATGGGGACGAACAATCACAATCACGATCCCTTGTCCTCATACTGTAAGGGAGATTTCTGCATGTAAATACAGCTTTTTCCTTCATTGAGTGAGCTGCCAACTGTCGGGAAGCAAGGCTTCCTTCCAGACAATCGGCCACTCCGTCAGCCCGTCTAAACCAGCCTTTAGTTAGACTATTACAGGGAATGTCTGCTTTTCAAAATCACAAATAACTATAGAGGTGGAACAGTCGATAGCATCTAACACAATGACTGACGTATCATATTGTTAAGGATTCTTTTGTAAGATGTGGACCTATAGTTATGGTCAAAGGTCTCTTAAAGTGACACTTCCATCACAAAGGGGTGTTTTTTAAAACGTTCAATATAATACCATTCAAATTTGAATACAATATGTTGTCCTACTGAGACTACTGCTACAGAGATCAGAGCAATCTCATTTTATTGCTACACAGGCAATGATTTATCTGTAAGGTAATGCTCCTTGGAATAGTAGGTGGGGAATTGAAATGATTGACAGAATAACAACTCCGGTTCTCTGAATAGGCCTAGATAAACATGCACACATAGGAGCAGTGTACTGATTAGTGTAATGTGAGAAGTCCAGACCAGTCACAATGCTGGGATAGCATTTGGAAGTCTCCTATTCTAAAAGTCTAAACAGAGAGGAAGTTAAAGCGGCCCTCTGGTTCATGTAAAGAAGTTCACAATAAATGGGAAACAAACAGAACCGTTACCTGATGACCTCCTTTTCTTCTTTTTAGCTAAAGATCTACCAAATCCAGGACTCCCCCTCTGCCATCTGAGATGACTGCTCCACTTCTTAGACTACATGATGCATACTGTTCATTTGGTAGTCCAATACACTTCCTGCTTCGACTGGATTGGCCAGCACTGGTCACCTGAGCATTACTGGCCTATCCAGGAGCAGGGCTGGACATGCAGGAAGTGTCTTGGAATAGGGGTGCACAGTATGCAGTGCAGCCATCTTGGATGACAAAAGAGGAGCCCAGGAATTGGCAGATCTACAGTTGAAAAGGTTAAAAGAAAGTCAGTATGTAACTGGGGAATGAACAGAACACTTCCATAGTGGTGGGATTTTTAAATTTTTTTGGAACCTGAGTCGCCTTAAAGAGCCAAGACAGGAACGACTAGTATACATAGCAGAAATTACATCCTGGAAACCATAAACCCATTGCTTTAGTTAGAAAAAAATATATTAGAGTATTCACATATAGGTTGTTAATATGTGATTACTTTTTCAATGGAACTGTTCCTTTAATGAGTCTCCTGCCCACATCATCCCAGAGGAAAAAGTGACTTTGCTTCCCGTCATAACTAAGCAGACTACATTATTTTTTTTTTCTTGTTTGACGTTCCATTGAAATGCATTACCATTACAAGTGCGTTATCAGAATGCATTTAATGACACCATCTCAGGGAATGTGAGACTCCCTAATCTCAAGAGCGCCCAACGCCATCTGATGATTTTGTGATGTTTTTGGACTGAAGCTTGCACGGTAAAGTCAGTGTGAATACTCCCCTTCCATATATGCTGTTCTGAGCTAATGTAGTGAAGTCGAAAGACAAGAAATGAGTGGAGTGTTTGGAATGAAGAGCAGCTTCTAATTCACTGTAGATTCAGCGAAGCTGATCCTTCACTTTGACAAGGGAGGAGGGCAACAACCCTTACAGCATTGCACTATATTAACTAATGAAGCTATCGACTTGTGTGCCACTCGGTGCATAGATTTATTATTTGTAATACCATTTAGCTATTGCATACTGTAGCTGTACATTAACTCCTTCACTCCGTCAGATAGCATTAAACTGAAATCTAAAAGTAAAAATATCTCTGTACTCAACAGAGTGAAGTTCAAAATCGTTCCAGGCAAACATTAAGTGGGATTTTCTGTTAATGTACTTTGAGAGTCCATTAGCATTAGTTTTACCTTAGGCTTTGTCTTTATTGCAGTGCTCTGAAATTAAGAGACAGTTGTGGCATATTTAAAGGTCACAGACTGTTCCCTTTATAAATTCAGGTTCAGCTGAGTCCTCTGGGTAGAAGGATGGGAATATGTACGGTATATGCCTGTTCATACATATATGGATTAGTATAAATACAGATAAAACATGGTTATTGTGTATACCAGGAAAGAGATGGCATTTGGAAAGATAGACACTTGGTTTGGCTTACTTGGCCTTACTTGGCCTTATGTAAGAGAGGAAAAGCGGTTTTATTGCCCCCAGCTACCAGCGAGAGTTCAGGTTTTATTTACGATATGGAAGCTAATCGCTAGTTGGGTGCAATAATATAAGACTGTTGGACGAGGTTATGGATATGCCATTAATGTTTGAGATCAGACCCTTTAAATGGACTGGCCTCCATACATGATAGTCGACACCTGCCTTTTTATTGCTATGCAGGTCATTTAGGTCCTTTTAACTTATATTAAAAGGGGTTGTCCAGAAATTGACTGTTTTCTACCAGGAACAGCACCACACCTGTCCATGGCATGTGTCTGATGAACAGGGCTGAGCTGCAATACCACATACAACCTGTGGACAGGTGTAGTGCTGTTTTTGGAAGAAATCAGACACATTCTTAAAATCCTGGACAACCCTTTTAAATTAGATACAGATATAGACGCCCTATAGCTGGTGAAGGATCCGCTGACGTTATGAAGAGATGCAGGCATAGAAAATGATGAATGAGACTGGCCTACCGGCAATTTTAGATCTGGCGTGAGCGGGGAGGAGTGGCAGATTGTGCCGCCGTCTGCGCATAAAATACACCTAATGTAGGCGTATTTCAGTATAATAAATGACCCCTTAGTCTCTGAATTCAGTGACCACTCTTCCGCTGGTAAGCATATTGCCTTCTGAATTGTGTTACGTTAAATGCTCGTACCATTCTCCCTCTCGTGTATACAAATTTCTTCTGCTCCTCTGCAGCATGAGAGCTCCCATGTGCCAGCCGAATCACGGTCTGCTCGAACAGACTGCACTTCCACAGTTTCCATCTGATCCGCATTTTGCGGAATAGAATTGCGGACCCATAAATTTTTATGGGGCTGCAATATGTGCTATGCGGATCCGCACTTCCGTGTCCCCAATTCCGTTCCCGGAAAAAAATAGGACATGTCCTATTCTTGTCTACTAGAGGGGTCGTTGATCCAGGGAGTTATTCTAATTGCCTGATTGGAGTCGAGAAGGAATTCCTCCCCCCCCCCCCCCAAAAAAAAAAACGTTTTTTTTTTTTTTTTGCCTTCCTCTGGATCAATTTGCAGGTTAACAGGCCGAACTGAATGGACAAATGTCTTTTTTCATCCTGATTCTGTACAGTGGTCACATCCCTCAGTAGATCTAGAACTGAACTCGAATAGTGACCTAATGTGTCTTATGGCTGCTGGAAAGAATTCTGTATACTGTGAATTCAGACTGACCAACAATGGCGGTATGGAGGAGGTAGCAAGCAAATGTTCTAACATTTCAGTGACTATATTGGTAAGAGGCCCTCTATTCTCTAACCAGATCATGCCTAATGAAAGTCAAAATACAGTGAAAAGTGTATTTAATATTTATCCTAGTCAATCCATGAAAATGCAATGGCGGGTAGATACACTTTCACATATAATTACGTTCACTGTGTGCAAAGGGACATCATGGTCTGGTTCACTGGTTGCCTTCAAGTAGGAAAGCATAACATAGGTCTCCCTACACTTTGATATAGTCGCATTTGTGTGTATGAGAGGCTGGGTGCATTGAGGGCTGCGTGCGCAGGGAGCGAGTTGTCTAAGTGAATAAGTACTGACTTTTGTTACGTGTGTGTTTATGACAGCTTAGCAAAAGCCCTTGTTCCCCTCCGGAGCTTTGTTGGCAGCTTGCAATCATAACAGCGTAAGAACCAAGATAACTGCAGACTAGCTGACAATATAATCTTTGGGGAGGATGATAGCGTTAACCACGGAAAAGCTAACCAGTGCTCAAGCATATAAAGCAAACGTACCGTGAGTGAATCTGCACCTGGGAGATGCAGGTCCTACCCAATTTTAACTTGTTCCTACCCAACAGTCTCCAGAACATATAAAGTCTGCGAGTAAAGGCATCAATCCATAACGTGTGCAGTTCTTGCAAGGTACAGAGTAATAGGACCAAAGCATCCAAAGCGCTACCAATAACACCACTCGTCTACATCTTGGTAGAGCTGTAGTTTTAGCTTTCGTGCTATGGATAATCGGTAATTTTTTTTTACTGAATATCTGTTCATTTTGTTTTGTTATATTGCTGCTTATATGCTAATGTGAATCGTTTATATTTATATGGTAGCACTGTAGGAGATGTTGTGGACGACCATTGGTATGGCTCTGGGTGGTCTAAGGAATGGAGTCAATGGATAACACAGCTCTTCACATTTATCCCCTTCATGGATTAATGTTTTGTGGATTGATCTCCAGGTTCTGGATTTTTTTTGTAGTCGTAACTGAGGTAGTGTGTTGTGCTGGAATTATGATGCAGACTGTAACGGGCAGTAGACAAAGGATATGCGACAGCATAACTGGAAGAATATAAAGACTTAAAGAGGTTTACTAGGACTTGGATATTGATGACCTACCCTCAGGATAGATCATCAATATCAAATCAGTGGGGGTCTGACACCCGCCACCTTTACTGATCACCTCTTTCGGGCAGCTGCCGGAAACATAATGGACGGAGCCTTAAGAAGAAGCTTCCGTCCATTGCTTTGTTTCCAGCACTGATGCCTGCCCAATATAGCTGAATGGTGTGAATGGTGCGGGTGCCGAGTGGCAGACCCCCACTGTTCTGATATTGATGTCCTATCCTTAGGAAAAGTCATTATTATCTAAGTCCATGGAAACCTCTTTAACCACTTCCCGACTACCCATTGACTATAAAGGTCCTTGACGGTCGGGTTTATCTCTGAATGGACGTTTTGGAATGCCCATTCAGAGATCGCAGCTGCCGAGCAGCTGACCAGGGCACCCCAGAGAGAAGGCCGAGGGACCGTTCCTGGGTGTCCCTGCCTTCTAAATCGCTGTATACACAGCGCTCAACAGCAATCTGTCCCAGCCCGGTGGTCATGTGACTGCCTGGGGAGTGCAGAAGGTGTATACTGCTGTATAGCCTCTCTGGGGGTCTATTTTCCCTGTGACTGGGGCTACTATGTCAGCCTCAGTTACAGGAGAAATTAATAGTTTAAAAAAAAATATATGTAAATGGTTAAAAAGTAAAATGTCCCCCAGTGGTCTTATATGTCCTTATGGGGGACACCTAGTATAAAATTAAAAAAATTAAGTGTTTTGAGAAAAAAAAAAAATTCACATTTAAAAAAATAAAATTTCCCCCCAAATCCGTCATTTGAAAAACGGTTAAAAATAGAAGAAAAAAAAATAGACATTTCTGACATCACCACCTCCGCAACGACCGGATAATAATATCACAGGATCTATCCCATCAGGTTAACCCCATGAAAAAAATAAACATTGCGCCAAAACAGACTCTTTTTTTTTTTTTTTGTTAGCTCACCTCCCAAAAACATAGTGTTAATCAATCAAAAAGTCATATGTACCTCAAAATGGTACCAACAAAAACGTCACCTCATACGGCACAAGACCATAGCCAGGAAAATATAAAAAAAATATGGCTGTAAGAAAATTGCCATATGTAGTATACACAGAGGTTTGGCAGCACTACTGGTCCCAAGTTAGGGAAAACCATTAAAAATACCTTAAAGGTGATGGTGGTGCACGCAGATGAGGATCTTGGCTGATGGTCCTAACGTCAAATACAAATGCAAAAATCCGCAGCACTCGCCAATGTAGTAAATCCAATGGTGATTTATTAAAAAAACAGCATGGTGATGCAATGTTTCGACCTTCATCGGTCTTTCAAGCTTGACGTTGCATCACCATGCTGTTTTTTGAATAAATCACCATTGGATTTACTACATTGGCGAGTGCTGCGGATTTTTGCATTTGTAAGAAAAAAAATTGACACCAGACAGCTTTTTCTGTGACTTCACCTCCCAAAAAATGAGATAAATAGCAACCAGAAAGCCAAATTTACCCAAGAATGGTGCCTTTAAAAATTACAGCTTGTCCTGCACAAAATAAGCCCTCACGCAGCTCATTCAACAAAAAATGGTGTATCCCCAAATAACAGTTCATGACCACAATTGGGAGCTTACTGTATTCAAGAGAAAATGGGTAGCAAATTGTGGGGGGATATTCTCCTGTTATCTTATGTGAAAAAGAAAGCACCATTTTCCATAGCATCATCACAACGGCATACAAGGAGATTGACCCCTGACCTCTGTAGGGGCAGGAACAGAGAAAGGTTAAATACCCTCCTCCCACCACCAACACCAGTGTTTTCTGTCCCTACAGAGGACAGGGCAGAGAAAGGTCTCCCTGTATGCAGGGAGATGAAGCTGAGGAAACTTGGATGCGTTTTCTTATTTTTAAATTTACCTTCAAGAAATCGCCGGCACCATGCGGGTGTCCCCCTGCCCTCCCACGGTCTGGTACTAACGCTGGGCGGTGCGGGGCTCTATCTCGTCCCGGTAAATCCGGGGCCTGTTCCCTGCCGCAGACTCCCTCCTGGCCTACTGAGGCGGCAGCTGGGTTGCGCGCCGGCGCATGTTTATGACATCACGGCCGGCGTCCCGGCTCCCCCTGTTTGCGGAACCCTTGCCTGCAAGAAGAGGACGACTATATCGGGAACAGAGCGGTCCCCTAGAGCTGAACCACCAGCGCTGCTTCCAACCGTGAGTCCCCTTCGGGGGTATTATAAGTAGCGGGTCAGGGAGTCTGCTTGATCCCCCTCTCCTGCTGTAGAAAAGTGGAAGGGGGAGGGGAGTAGTAGAGTGAGGAGAGAGAGAACATTTATTTTCCCAGTTTTACTGTGAGTTGTCTGCTGAGGGGAGCTTGCTTCCGTCAGGTCATGGGAGGAGGGGGGAAAGAGTCTCTGATTCGGACTCAGTGGATGACGGTCGTAGATATTACTTTTCTACTGAAGAGATGTCCGACCTGTTGAAGGCAGGGTGTGGAAGAGGTACAACGTACCCATTCGGTACAAGAAGAAATGTTTGGGGGCTTGAGAGTTAAAAAAAACTTGTGTTTTTCCCATCAATGAGAGTATTAGAGAGATGGTCCTTGATGAGTGGGCTTCGTTCAAAAATAGATTGGTATTTGATCCTGAGGAGTCTAAAATTTTCAATGAAATTCCCAAGATCGCTAAAGTGAACGAAAAAACATCCCTTCCATTTGAGGATGCCTCCCAACTTAAAGATTCGATGGATCGTAAAGCGGACAGTCTTTTCAGGAAATTCTGGGAGGCGTCCATGTTTAATATTAAAACCAATATTGCGGCTACCTCAGTCGCCAGATCCATGTATCTTTGACTGGGAGAATTAGAAACGCATATAAAAGATAAAGCATCTAGGGAGCAAATTCTCAATTCTCTCCCTCTTTTGAAATCCGCCATGGCCTTCCTGGCGGATGCCTCAGCCGAGTCAGTCCGATTCTCCTACAGAGATGCGGCACTTTCCCAATGCAGCCAGAAGAGCCCTCTGGATGAAGTGCTGGCGGGGGACAAGACGTCTAAATTAAAACTTTGTTCTATACCCTTTTCTGGAGAATATGTGTTTGGCCCGGTCTAGAGAAGGCCGCAGACAAAAAGAAGGGGTTTCCGGAAGATCGTCCCTTCTGACGCTGGTATCCTTTTCGCTCCTCCTCGAATCAAGAAAAAAGCTACAGGGGGAAGGGAAATCAGGGCGTTGGAGCTATCCAAAAGGGGGAAGAGGAAAATCCTCCGATAAGCAATGACGCCGGAGTGGGAGGAAGACTCAAAATTCCTGGGGTCATGGGAATCTATCTCCCAGAATCCCTGGATTTCCAAGGTAGTCGGCGCAGGCTATCAAATAGAGTGGTCTTCAAGACCCCCAAACAAATTTTCCCTGACACGGTTCCAAACAAACCTTTGGCAAGGAGTCCAGAAACTTTATCAGATGAATGTAATCTCACCAGTTCCGCCTCCAGAAAGAGGCAGGGGTTACTATTCAACTTTATTTCTAATCAGGAAAAAAGAAGGCACTTTTCGGACTATCATAAACCTGAAACCATTAAACAAGTTCATTCGTTATCAGAAATTCAGGATGGAAACCCTAGCATCTACAATCCCACTGCTAAGCAAAGACGTCTTCATGTGCACAATAGACCTGCGAGACGCTTATTACCACATTCCCATTCACACCAACTCGCAGAGTTTTCTCCGGTTTGCAATCCAGGATATATCAGGGAACATCCATCACTACCAGTTCAGAGCCCTTCCCTTCGGGATTTCATCAGCCCCGAGGATATTTACCAAGGTTGTGGTAGAGATGGTCGCCTTCGCCCGGAGGAAGGGACTTATGATAATTCCTTATTTGGACGATTTCCTTCTGATCAGCGAAAGCTTCAGCCAAATCAATTCAAATCTGAGGTTCTTTCTCTCCATCCTAGACAATCTCGGGTGGATCGTGAACACAGAAAAGTCCGTCCTTACCCCCTCAAGGGAAGTTTGGTTCTTAGGCATGATTCTAGACTCCCGAAAGCAAGCGGTATTCCTACCTCGAGACAAAATATTGGTTCTTCAACAAAAGATCAGATCCTTTCAGAAAAGAAGATCTTGCTCTATCAGAGAGGCGATGAGTATGCTAGGTCTGCTAACATCTTGTATTCCGGCAGTCCCCTGGTGTCAAATACACTTCAGACCCCTTCAGTCCTGGATCCTGAGTGTCTGGAACAGGTGCCAATCCTCTCTAGATCATCAAGTAAGTCCACCAACCCGGATACTGCAGTCCCTAAATTGGTGGAAAAACCACAGGAATTTATCCCGGGGAAATCCCTGGCAGAAGACTCCCCAGGTACAGGTAGTAACAGACGCAAGTCTGTCCGGCTGGGGCGCAAAGGTGGGGGATCGTATGTTCCAGGGCACTTGGCCAAATTCAACCAGGTCCCAGTCATCAAATTTCAGGGAACTGAGAGCAGTCTGGGAAGCGTTGAAGGTAGCAGAGAAAATGCTGTGTCATCATCACATAAAAGTGCTATCAGACAACACTACGGCCATTGCCTACCTTTCCCATCAAGGGGGAACACGGTCAGCAACCCTCCAAGCACTGACAACAAGAATCTTTGCATGGGCAGAGCAGAAGGTGGCCTCTATATCGGCAGTTCATCTGAAAGGAATACTAAATCAGGAAGCAGATTTTCTCAGCCGCCACAGGATTGATCATACAGAATGGTCTCTAAGTCCAGAAATATTTAGGCTAGTGGTAAGGAAGTGGGGGATGCCCGACGTGGATCTGTTTGCCACCAGGGCAAACTCAAAGGAGGAGACATTCTGTTCCCTAAACCCCAGGGACAGACCTCATGCCTTAGACGACTTCGCCATCCGTTGGCATTGGAAACTGTGCTATGCCTTCCCTCCACTTCCTCTAATTCCGAAGGTGGTACAAAAAATTCTCCAGGACAAGGCCACGGTGATTGTGATCGCTCCCCTATGGCCAAAGAGAAGTTGGTTCTCATCTCTCCAGAAATTCTCCCTCCAGGATCCATGGCCCCTTCCTGTGTGGGGGGATCTACTCCAGCAGGGTCCAGTTCTGCACCCAAACCCGCAGTTTTTGAAATTGGCAGCTTGGATCCTGAGTCCCAAACCCTGAAACTTCAGGGCCTGTCAGACAAAGTTATTACTACTTTGAAAGCCTCCAGAAAGAATATAACGTCAGCAATCTACCTTAAGATCTGGAAACGTTTTTGTTCCTGGAGTGGGGACAAATCTCCACATTTGCATAAACCCAACATCCAAAGAATTCTGGAGTTCCTACAGCAACGTCTGGACCTGGGACTTAGACCTTCTACCTTGAAGGTCCAGATCTCAGCCCTAGGTTGTTTCTTTGACCAAGATATAGCCAGCCATCGTTGGATCAAAAGATTCATTAGGGCAGCGACGAGGCTCCGCCCAACGATCACCGCCCGTGTCCCTTCCTGGGATTTGAACATCGTTCTTACAGGCCTTACTCTACCACCCTTTGAGCCCATGTCTGACTGTCCAATAAAATTATTGTCCTTGAAGACGGCCTTCCTGATTGCAATAACTTCGGCCCGCAGAGTAGGAGAGTTGCAAGCTCTATCGATCAGGGAACCCTACCTCCGTATTCTAGATGATAGAATTATTCTCCGTCTGGATCCTGGGTTTCTCCCCAAAGTTGTATCCAATTTTCATCGGAGCCAGGAAGTTACCCTACCTTCTTTTTGTCAACACCCCTCTAATGACAAAGAATCCGCATTTCACTCTCTGGACGTAAGACGGGCAGTCCTAAACTATATCGCTGTGACGGAAAAGTTTAGAAAGTCCGACAACTTACTAGTTCTTTTTGGAGGAAGATTTAAGGGCCAAAAAGCCTCCCGGTCCTCTATAACTAGATGGCTCAAAGAAACCATTAGTCTATGTTACCAAATACAAAATCTTACATGTCCAGTCATCATTAGGGCCCATTCCACTAGGGCTATGTCTTTCTCTCAGGCAGAGAGAGCTGGGGCTTCTCTGGAGGAAATCTGTCGTGCTGCCACTTGGTCCAGCATCCATACTTTTATAAAGCACTATCGCCTGGATCTTTCCAGATCATCTGATCTGTCCTTCGGGCGGAAAGTCCTCCAGGCTGTAGCCCCCCCTTAACTGATATTTTTTTATATCTCCTTGTATGCTGTCGTGATGATGCTATGGAAAAAACGGAATTGGTCTTACCAGTAATTCTGTTTCCATGAGATCATCACGACGGCACGTTATTCCCTCCCTATGATTTAAAATGTTTGACCTAGAGGGTCTCTAGAAGGTATGAAGTAATACCTTTTTTCACTGTTTGCCACCACCGGGTTAGGCCTCATGCACACGACAGTATTTTTTCACGGTCCGCAAAAACGGGGTCCGTGATCCGTGACCGTTGTTTCGTCCGTGGGTCTTCCTTGATTTTTGGAGGATCCACGGACATAAAAAAAAAGTCGTTTTGGTGTCCGCCTGGTCGTGCGGAGCCAAACGGATCCGTCCTGAATTAGAATGCAAGTCAATGGGGACGGATCCGTTGACACAATATGGTGCCATTTCAAACTGATCCGTCCCCATTGACTTTCAATGTAAAGTCTGGAGTCCCTTTTATACCATCGGATCGGAGTTTTCTCCAATCCGATGGTATATTTTAACTTGAAGCGTCCCCATCACCATGGCAACGCCTCTATGTTAGAATATACTGTCGGATATGAGTTAGATCGTGAAAACTAATTTCCGACAGTATATTCTAACACAGAGGCGTTCCCATGGTGATGGGGACGCTTCTAGTTAGAATATACTATAAACTGTGTACATGACTGCCCCCTGCTGCCTGGCAGCACCCGATCTCTTACATGGGGCCGTGATCAGCACAATTAACCCCTCAGGTGCCGCACCTGAAGGGGTTAATTGTACTATCATATCCCCCTGTAAGAGATCAGGGCTGCCAGGGGGCAGACCCCCCCCTCCCCAATTTGAATATCATTGGTGGCCAGTGCGGCCCCCCTCCCTCCCTCTATTGTAATAATAGGTTGGTGGCACAGTGTGCAGGCCCCCCACCCCCCCCCCTCCATCCCTCTATTGTAATAATTCGTTGGTGGCACAGTGTGCGCCCCCCATCGCCCCCCCCCCCTTCCTCCCTCTATTGTAATAATTCGTTGGTGGCACAGTGATCGCCCCCCCCCCCCCCCTCTATAGCATTAACAACATTGGTGGCCAGTGTGCGCCCCCCATCGGCCCCCCTCCCTCTATAGCATTAACAACATTGGTGGCCAGTGTGCGGCCTCCCATCCCCCCCCCCACCCGATCATTCGTGGCAGCGGAGTTCCGATCGGAGTCCCAGTTTAATCGCTGGGGCTCCGATCGGTAACCATGGCAACCAGGACGCTACTGCAGCCCTGATTGCCATGGTTACTTAGCAATAGTACAATAGTAAAAGATTCATACTTACCTGGGAGCTGCGATGTCTGTGTCCGGCTGGGAGCTCCTCCTACTGGTAAGTGACAGTTCATTTAGCAATGCGCCGCATAGACCTGTCACTTACCAGTAGGTGGAGCTCCCGGCCGGACACGAACATCGCAGCAGCCAGCAGGTAAGTATGAATCTTCTACTATTGTACTATTGCTAAGTAACCATGGCAACCAGGACTGCAGTAGCGTCATTGTTGCCATGGTTACCGATCGGAGCCCCAGCGATTAAACTGGGACTCCGATCGGAACTCCGCTGCCACCAATGATCGGGGAGGGGGGGGAGATGGGAGGCCGCACACTGTGCCACCAATGTTGTTAATGCTATAGAGGGGGGGGGGTGCGATGGGGGGCGCACACTGTGCCACCAATGTTGTTATTGCTATAGAGGGGGGGGGCCATGGGGGATGCACACTGTGCCACCAACAAATTATTACAATAGAGGGAGGGAGGGGGGCGCACACTGTGCCACCAACAAATTATTACAATAGAGGGAGGAAGGGGGGGCGGGGGGGGGGCGCACACTGTGCCACCAACAAATTATTACAATAGAGGGAGGGGGGGGCCACACTGGCCACCAATGATATTCAAACTGGGGAGGGGGGGGGGGGTCTGCCCCCTGCTGCCTGGCAGCCCTGAGCTCTTACAGGGGGATATGATAGTACAATTAACCCCTCCTCTAAAACAGTCTTATATTAAGATTAAAACTTAGATCTGAAAAAGCTTTTATGCAGACGGATCTTCGGATCCGTCTGTATGAAAGTAACCTACGGACACGGATGCCAATCTTGTGTGCATCCGTGTTCTTTCACGGACCCATTGACTTGAATGGGTCCGTGAACCGTTGTCCTTCAAAAAAGTAGGACAGGTCATATTTTTTGGACGGACCGGATACACGGATCACGGTCTCGGCTGCAAAACGGTGCATTTTCCGATTTTTCCACGGACCCATTCAAAGTCAATGGGTCCGCGAAGAAAAACGGCACAACGGCCACGGATGCACACAACGGTCGTGTGCATGAGGCCTTACTCTGTGTGATTTTGGAAACACTGGTGTTGGTGGTGGGAGGAGGGTATTTAACCTTTCTCTGTTCCTGCCCCTACAGAGGTCAGGGGTCAATCTCCTTGTATGCCGTCGTGATGATCTCATGGAAACAGAATTACCGGTAAGACTAATTCCGGTTTTTCTTGTAAATAAAAAATTTTGTTTTTCATTTTCACACCCAAGTATTAAAAATTCTATGTGAAGTGCTCGCTACACCCCTTAAAAATTCCTTGGGTGGTGTAGTTTACAAAATGTGGTCACTTTTTGGGGGTTTTCACTGTAGGGATACCTCAGGGTCTCTTCAAATGCAACATGGTGCCCAAAGACCATTCCAGCAAAATCTGCCTTCCAAAACCCATATGGCGCTCCTTGCCTTCTGAGCCCTGCCATGTGATTATACAACCACATATGCTGTGTTTCTGTAAACTGCAGAATCAGGGTAATAAATATTGAGGTTTGTTTTGTTGTTAACCCTTAAAGTGTTTCAGGAAAAAAATTATGAAAATGAAAAATCTGCAAAATGATGAATAAATGTAAAACATTGACTCAAATTTACCATCAACATGAAGTACATACAACGTGCCATGAGAAAACAGTCTCTGAATGGCTTGGATAGGTAAAAGCGTTCCAAAGTTATTACCACATAAAGTGACACATTGATTGAGTAAAAAAAAATGCCTGCGCAACATTTCACATACAAACAGTAGAGTTGAAAAATGGAGATCATTCTAAATTAAAGTGGTATTATACCTATTATAAATTGGAAAAATAGAAGCTCTTTGCGCACATTTTTTATCAAACGTGTGTCGGGCCCATCTACCAGGCGTCAAAGTGGCTTCCGCAGATGGGTACCTAACACTAATATACCGCCTCTCTTGGACTTACCTAAGCCTACAATTTTCAGGGCAGTGTAGGAACATGTTAGATTTGCAAAATTAGGCCTGGTCAGGAAGGGGGCAAATGGCCCAGTCTGGAAGTGGTTTAGGTTCAAATACACCTTGAATTGTTGTCTCTTCTGGTTCAGCCAAGGGTGTATGTGTTTTGACTGGGGAGAGAGGTAAGATATAATGCCAGGCACCTCTGATGGCAGTTTATCTCCCGACACAAAAAAGGATTGGAAGTTAAAATTTCTGATCCTTCGATGTTGTCTTGTTTTTTGTGGGACTGGTCATGTATCTAATGTGTATATGGAGAGATTGCAACTCTTTCTGACAGTTGGATTTAACGGATACCGTATTTTTCACTTTATAAGACACACCTGAATATAAGACTGTTTTAGAGGAGGAAAAAAATAAAATACAATTTCAACCAAAAGGTAGGCTAAAACATGTGCATACCTATGGATGAGGGGAGTTATAGTCATATAATATAAACACTGTCCAGTGTACCGTAATTCACCTAAGTGCTATAACTTTCTACCCTCATCCATAGGAATACACCTATGTACTGCAGTACATGAGTGTGTTCCTATAGATGAGGGGGCTTATGGTCACATTTAATATACACAGGTCAATTATGGTACAATCCCTGGACAGTGTTTATATTACATGTGACTTTAACCCCCCTCATCCATAAAAATTCACCCATGCACTGCTGCACATAGGTGTATTCCTTTGAATGAGGGGGGTTATAGTCACATTTAATGCAAACATTTAGGCCAATAATTGTACAGCTCCTGGACAGTGTTTATATTAAATATTAAATGTGACTATAACCCCCCCTCAACTTTGGGGGGAAACAAGTGCTGCTTATAAAGCGAAAAATTTGGGTAGATGCCTGAAGAGTCTCCTCACTAGGACGACATATTGTGCTGTGTTCTCCTATACAGAGGTGAATAATAAAAATATATATATATATAGTGCTCAGTATGCTATACATTGGCATAAATCGGAGCCTTCCATTGGAGGTGTATGTTTAGAAACACTCCTGATGTACAGTATACCTTTGACTTAAGGCAAACACAAGATGTGAGGCATCTGGGAGAAAGCATTTGACTTTGAATTGGAGCAGCAAATGTCGAACCCAGGTTCGTGAGCAAACCAAACATATGCAGAGATTGTATTTGTAAAAGGCTGGGAAGCAGCCATAGTGAAAGCAAGCCATGAAGTTATCATCAAGAACACAGTTACAGGCACCTATAACGCGTCTAGTGCTATATATTCCAGCATCACAATTGGCTCTTTATAGAGGTTGTGAAAGAATGAAGGGGGGGGGGATAAACCCCTTCACTTAGCCGGATCCTAAAAGAAAGATGACGTACCTGCTTACCGGCGCTGGCTCCACACTCCTTTTCCTCCTGGCCTGCAATGCTTCACTGGGCTCCCTCAATGTCAACATCTGGTTTGACATTGCCAGTCACTGGCCGCAGCGGAGACCAAATCACCTTGCGTCATGTAACCATCCGTAAGGGGAGCCAGTCATTGCCGCAGCAAATCACTGACCGGAGCATCGAAGTCCTGGAGGAGAGGGAGCTGGTGACTGTAAGCGGGTAAGTCATCTTTCATTTACTGGTCCGGCCAAGTGGTTTTTTTTTCCCCCCAAACCCCCCCTTCCCTCCTCCATTCTTGCACAACCCTTTTAATCCCCTGTGCTGATGACGTCATTGACCCAAGCACCCAGAGAGTAACTTTGAGTAACATTGATTCTGTATAGAAGGCCGTAGACTGAATTACTTTGGGATTGATCGTCTGTGCTCCTTGCATAACATCTCTGTGAACTTCCATGTTATTTCTAAAGCAAGAGAATGTGTGAGTAGCAATGGTAGAGGATTGAGTCTGACTGATCTGCTTCATCCCATGAGATTGTAATGCATATTCATATGAGATATTTTTTTCCGATTTAGATTTCGTTTTTACTGTATTTGTTGTATATGATTCTGAAGGCGGACATCTTGCCTGAGCTGCTGTTATCTGCATTTAGAGATGTACTTTACAGCAGCCCTGGGGACCATAAGAAACTGTAGTCTGGAGATGACTCATTGACTTCTATGGGTGTTGTAAGCATGCTCCCTGACCTAAGCAGAGTGTTTGTGCTGAGTGGGTGAGCTTAGTTGTCATCAATTGTTGGTTGTTTCATTAAACCTGCCTGTGATGTCTTGGAAAATAAAAAACAAATCACAATACACAGAAATCTGATGTAAACAATAGGTGATTTTCTGATGAAGCAATTCCTTTAAGTCTTCTGATCCATGGCATAAAGAACAGCGTCAAGTTAAACTGGCTGTAGATATTAAATATATGTGGAAGATACAGGTTTGATGATCAGCCAGCAAGTTATTGACTGTAGTAGTCGGCAGACCTTCAAGGGGTTTTCCAGGATTAGTACAGAAAGCTCATGTAGTTGCTTACCTAGTGTACATCTTCTCTGTGCTTTTTCTTTTACAATTTGGACTCTTCTAACTCGTTTTTACCATATACATAGATCACTCTAGTTTCTTTCCATCCCGTATGTAGCACTTCCTGTTGCTCTAACCAACCAAACCCATGATGCACTTCTCCTTTCTCTGCCACAGCTCCAGCACCCTCCCAGCTTTTATAGCTCTTCCCACCTGGCTAGTTACATAGACATTCCCCTGTCACTGCTGCTTTGACACGCCCATGGACATGACATCACAGGAAATTAGAAAGAGCTGCACGTACATGGTCATGTGACCACAGCCCGGAACGGGAGATAGGAGCAATAAATGCAAAGGAAATATATAATGAAAAGTGATAGCTTTCTTCATAAATGATTACCGTATTTTTCGCTCCCTAAGACGCATCCTCTCCCCCCCCAAAAAAAAGAAAAAAGTGGGGGGAAAATGCACCTGTGTCTTATGGGGTGAATACTAATGAAGCGCTTCCATTATGGAAGCTCTTCATTAGTACCGGAGGACCGGGAAGCGTGAAGGATCTGTACGCTTCCTGGTCCTTTGCTGTGAAGGTTGCACACAGTGTGAGGGCGTGCTGTGACCTCACGCTGTTCGCACCAGTTCACTGCACAGCAGACGGAGGAGGAGGAAGACCGAGCATGGGCGGTGAGGAGGAGCGGCGTCCGGAGCAGGAAAGGTAAGTGTTTTTATTTTATAAAACATGAGGCACTGGGGGCAATATGGAGATAATGGAGGCAATATGGACATGCTGGAGGCTGATATGGGGGCAATATGGACATGCTGGAGGCTGAGATGGGGGCAATATGGACATGCTGGAGGCTGAGATGGGGGCAATATGGACATGCTGGAGGCTGAGATGGGGGCAATATGGACATGCTGGAGGCTGATATGGGGGCAATATGGACATGCTGGAGGCTGAGATGGGGGCAATATGGACATGCTGGAGGCTGATATGGGGGCAATATGGAGATGTTGGGGGCAATATGGAGATGATGAAGGCTGATATCGGGCAATATGGAGATGCTGGGGGCTGATCTGTGGCAAAACGGAGATGCTGAGGCAATATGGGGCTGATGTGGGGCAATATGGGGCTGCTGGGGGCTAATATGAGAGACAATGTGGGCTGATAGGCAACAGGGGCTGATATGAGACTGTTGGGGACTGATGAGAGGCATGAGGCTCTTATCTGAGGTCTGATCTGAGGTTTTGTTGGGGTCTGATTAGTGGTCTGACCTGAGTTCTAATGAAAAATATTTTTTTCTTATCGTCTTCCTCTAAAACCTAGGTGCATCTTATAGGGCGGAAAATATGTTATTTTAAAGGGGCTTGCATTCTGCCCTTGCTCCATTTCTACTAGTACTCAGTCTGTGTATGTGTCAGTGTTTCGAGCATGAATCAGAACGCTCTGGATGAACAATTATGAGTACTGCATTTACAGAACAATATCCTTTAATGCTAGTGCTCCTTTAGGGAAGTTTATTCTCTGCTTATCAAGTGCTCAGGTTTTAATTTTCTGGTGCTTCTCTGGAGCTCTCGGGTATCCAGAGATTTGTGTTTTTTCGCCGTGAACAGACTGCGATCTAATTAAATATTTTGAGTTTGCGGCTTCTCGTGTGTCTTAACGTCTTCCACTGATACGTTCAGGCTGCAAGATCCATGTGGCAAAGCATTGTTATTCTCCTGCCGTTAATTGCTATTTCCACCGGTCCTTAGATCCTGCACTTAAGCCCTCATCTCAACCTTGAGGAGCATTGCCTACGTTGATGGCACTACACAAATGAATTATGCATGCATACATTTCTTTTCCTAACAGCATTTTGGCTTGTGTGGGGAGCAGTTTCCATATAGCATGATTATTAATATTAAACTATAATGCATACTTATTATGGAGCCCTATGGCGTTTAACCCTTTGCCTATCTTGGTGGCCTTCAGCACACCGGGGGGATTACCAGCCGCAGCATTTTCCAGAAAAGCTCTGCTGCCATGGCAACATCTCCATCCCCCTTGAACAATTTGATATAGAGGACATTTCACCTGGAATAAACAGAACCGAGATGTCATGTGAACTTTTCTTTTTGGCCATGTATATTTTTGGTCCAATGCAGGAGGAGGGAGGGAGGGCGCAGTTTGTCATTCCAGATTCCCGCATGATGTCTTGTGTTCACATAACCACCCACTCATATGCCACTATCCGGTGGAGCTAGGGACAGCTTCCAGCATTCTGCCTCTTCCACTGAGCAACACAAATACCAGTTTGCTTGGAAAGGTTTCTGGCAGCCTGGGGACCTGTCTGTTACTCGTGTAGCAAGCTCGGGCTGCGAGGAGAGTCTCCAGAAATATTCACGTGTATAGTATTTTACATCCCAGGACAGGAGAGGGAAAATGTCTTGTTGCGGAATAATCCACTTAGTCCCTCAAACCAATACAGGGTTAACCCTACCTTTACACTTCTTGTGATTATCATCATCCTGGAGAATTCTTGTTAGAAGTACCAAAGCCAATCTTACAAACCTGCAATGGTCTTCATTGACTTTGATGTTTGTCTTTGTAACAAACATCAAGGAGCTTCCGACACAGATGTGAACTTGGCCCAAAAGGCTTTTCAGAAGCCCTATCCCAACTTTCTTAAATTGAGCCCTGTAACTTTTTATACAAGTCTTTATTCTGAAATGCTCAGACATTTTTGCAGATTTTTTTTTTTTTAAATGAGCAGAAACGGGGAGAAGATTCATACCACCGACTCCAGAGGATAAAAAAAAAAATCTGGACCCCATGAGTAATTTGCTAAAGTGAGACAACCAACAAACAAAGGCTATTTACACCTTTTGGAGTCAATTTTTGTTTATGATTGCATTATACTCATTTTTGGTTAAAAATTATATTTTCAATTGGCCTTTTTTTAAAATATTGAGCCATTTTGTCAAAAAGGGTTAGTCTACTTTCACACTCGCGTTTTGGCTTTCCGTTTCTGAGATCCGTCATGGGCTCCCACAAGCGGTCCAAAACGGATCAGTTTTGCCCTAATGCATTCTGAATGGAAAAGGATCCGCTCAGAATGCATCAGTTTGCCTCCGATCAGTCACCATTCCTCTCTGGAGGCGGACACCAAAAAGCTGCCTGCAGCGTTTTTCTGTCCGCCATGTGGTGCGGAGCAAGTCAATGGGATCCGTCCTGGCACACAATGTAAGTCAATGGAGACGGATCAGTTTTCTCTGACCCAATATGGCACAGTAGCAAATGGATCCGTCTCCCATTGACTTTAAATGGAGTTCATGACAGATCCGTCTTGGCAATATTACACATAATACAAACGGATCCGTTCATGACAGATGCATGTGGTTGTATTATTGTAACGGATCCGTTTTTGCAGATCCATGATGGATCCGCCCAAAACGTCAGTGTGAAAGTATCCTTAGGGTACTTTTACACTTGGGTTGTTGGATTCCGGCAGGCAGTTCCGTTGCTGGAACTGCCTGCCAGATCCGGCAATCTGTATGCAAACGGATACCATTTGTCTCACAAATGCATTGCAATATCGGATCAGTCTCTCCGGTTGTCATCTGGAAAAACGGATCCGGTATTTATCTTTTTCACATTTTTAAAAGTCTGCACATGTGCAGATTGCAAAACCAGATCCGTTTTTGCCGGAACACTTGGCATTAATGCATTACAATGGAAAATAATGCCTTATCCGGCATTCCAGTAAGTGTTCCAGAATTTTGGACGGAGAAAATACAGCAGCATGCTGCGGTATTATGTTTCGTCCTGAACAGTGAAAAATACTGAACTGAAGACATCCTGATGCATCCTGAACGGATTGCTCTCCATTCAGAATGCATTAGGATAAAACTGATCAGTTCTTTTCCTGTATTGAGCCCCTAGGACGGAACTCAATACCGGTAACTCAATAACTGTTCTAGCTGTGTGACTGGTTCTTTTATTTTGTGCAGGTCATCTAATAACTCTTATCTCTAAATTTCTAAGAGGTCGCAAACACTTGTTTAAGCCATATTCTAATCGGTACGGTAAGGATTGAGCTTTAAGGAGCTTTTATAATGTTAGAGAGCAGAGATAAGGAGCCATTCAGCACCACAAATGACCGAAAAGACCGAAAATCCACAGGCTGCTACTAGAGCATCTCAGCTATGTACACAAAATAGGATTCCATGTTTTTAATATCTACAATTTTATAGCTCAAAATATGTAAAATGCAATTAAAAAACATACCCCAAAAGTGTACATAGCCTTTAACTGTATCTGCTGGTTTTCATTGGTAGCTTGACAGGAATGTAAAGTTTCATCACATCTGAAAGCGACATGTTCAGTGGAGTCCATTAAGCGGTATCACTTTCCATACTCCAGCCGTCTAATTTCCTATCACTTTGTATTTAAATTATCTCGGCTTAACAATGGTACCACATGTTGTTTAATTATGAACACTTCAAGGAGCGCTCCACTATCTCAGACTTAGAATGCGATTTACATAATTGTTGCGAAGTCTATAGTATTAAAGGGAAATTAGGAAAAGCGACCCATACAATATACTGGTTACTTTAGCTTTCTTCCTTTTAAAGGGAACTTGTCACCTCAAAAACGCATATAAAACCGCCAGCATTACCTTATAGTAGCCCTCAGTCTGTTATTAATGATGTGTTTGATCCGGTAATCTGATACTCCATACATGACAAAAACGATGTTTTAATCGCCATCTCTGAAGTCAAGGGGGCAGCGGCCTCCTTGCTTCAAGTCAAGATAAGCACGCCCCCTAACCTCCCCTCTTCTGTGTGATTGACATCCTGCAGTGCAACCTGAGATCGCGTTAGTCTCACGCATGCGCGGTGCGCTCCTTGTTACTGCGCGATCCCGGCTCCCGGGTTTCATCAGCACACCGCGCATGCGTAAGACTAACGCGATCCCAGGCCGCACTGCAGGATGTCAGTCACACAGAAGAGGGGACGGTTAGGGGGCGTGCTGATCTTGACTTAAAGCAAGGAGGCCTTTGTTTACTGACCGGCGAGATAGCGCTGATGGCGATTAAAACATCGTTTTTGTCACGTATGGAGCATCAGAGAACCGGATCAAACACATCATTAATAACATAAATGGGGACTACTATAAGGTAATGCTGGCAGTTTTATATGTGATTTATATGTATATATAATAAAAAAAAATTTTTGCTGACTGAAAAACATCTTCGTATACTATTATACTTATATACATACGTTAGTATGCATGGCCACCGTTAAAATACATTATCAGCTTCTTCATAACCGATCCCAAGAAATGGCCATGTGTGTGAAGCTTTACTTGTTTTATTCATTCCATGACTAAGCCACTCTCTATATAAAAAGTATAAAAAGTCTCTAATTGCAGATAGATTGGGGGTTGTGGCATATGAAATTGCAGCAAATAGCTTAAAATTGTGCTCCGTAATACTCATTGCCTGCGGCTTGGTTGTCGGACTGATGCTGAATTGGCTGAGGTGTTTGATTGGGTTGTCTTTGTATCCTGCGCATGAATATTTAACTACCTCTGAGAGAAGCCTCTCGGAGCAGACAGCGCAGCGAGAAGCTGTAATTTCCTGCTGTTTCTCAGACACATGGGACAGGAATAAAATGTGCAGAATTTATTGCACTGAGAACAAATAATGATATGTTCTTTGTTACTGACCCTCACACCAGATCAGGCTGCGAGAGAAGTCTGTCCAAGCTAATAAGGCTTGTGATTTCCAATTGTCTCTGGATATCTTTTATTAATTAAATCCTTTATTTATTTTCATGTGGTGGGTACGGGCGAAATCCGTAGAACGTAGAATTTCATACATCAGGTGTTTTCATTAGTGTATTACATCTTTTCTCCGTTGTATGATCAGTTTTAATTTTAAAGCCTTTGAAACCGTTAAAGTAGATTCTTCAATGCAAAGCACATGTTGATCTTATTAAACTCCAAAGTTCTACACTGAATAGTTTCATAATATATATTTATGGGAATTAGAGCTATATTTTATGTACAGAGCTAAAAATCCCATGCTTCCTTTCATACATAGAGTTCAATGATAAAATTCCTCCTGACTGCTATCACCACTAGGTGGAGCTAACTGAACCATGTTTATATAGTAATAAATCTGTCTTCAGTCATCTCTTGAGCTGCCCCTGGTGGTTTCTGTTTTTCTCTTTAATCCCCTTCATTTTTGGCTGGGAAATGACTGAGGGATGGGATTTTAGTTTAGTTCTTGACTAGTGTCTCAGTGTTTGCAGAACAGTGGGAACGATTCTTTATGAAGCAAGTTGCTTCTACCTTTGGAACAATATGAATAAATCACACTCAACACTGACAATGCAAAAATTAAGGACATTTGAATCCCAATGCTTGGACTAGACAATAGACAATCACAGTCTGCCTAAACTAATAACACACACAGAATTAAATGCTACCATGTTTTTATTGAACACCATGTAAACATTCACAGTGCAGGTGGAAAAAGGATGTGAACCCCTAGACTAATGACTTCTCCAAGAGCTAATTGGAGTCAGGTGTCAGCCAACTGGAGTCCAATCAATGAGATGAGATTGGATGTGTTGGTTACAGCTGCCCTGCCCTAAAAAAAACACTCACTAGTTCTGGGTTTGCTTTTCACAAGAAGCATTGCCTGATGTGAATTATGCCTCGCACAAAAGAGCGCTCAGAAGACCTACGATTAAGAATTGTTGACTTGTATAAAGCTGGAAAGGGTTATAAAAGTATCTCCAAAAGCCTTGCTGTTCATCAGTCCACGGTAAGAAAAATTTTCAATAAATGGAGAAAGTTCAGCACTGCTGCTACTCTCCCTAGGAGTGGCCGTTCTGTAAAGATGACTGCAAGAGCACAGCGCAGACTGCTCAATGAGGTGAAGAAGAATCCTAGAGTGTCAGCTAAAGACTTACAAAAGTCTCTGGCATATGTTAACATCCCTGTTAGCGAATCTACAATACGTAAAACACTAAACAAGAATGGATTTCATGGGAGGATACCACAGAGGAAGCCACTGCTGTCCAAAAAAAGCATTGCTGCACATTTACAGTTTGCACAAAAGCACCTGGATGTTCCACAGCAGTCCGGGCAAAATATTCTGTGGACAGATGAAACCAAAGTTGAGTTGTTTGGAAGAAACACACAACACTATGTGTGGAGAAAAAGAGGCACAGCACACCAACATCAAAACCTCATCCCAACTGTGAAGTATGGTGGTGGGGGCATCATGGTTTGGGGCAGCTTTGCTGCATCAGGGCCTGGACAGATTATCATTGAAGGAAAAATGAATTCCCAAGTTTATCAAGACATTTTGCAGGAGAAGTTAAGGCCATCTGTCCACCAGCTGAAGCTCAACAGAAGATGGGTGTTGCAACAGGACAACGACCCAAAGCATAGAAGTAAATCAACAACAGAATGGCTCAAACAGAAGAAAATACGCCTTCTGGAGTGGCCCAGTGAGAGTCCTGACCTCAACCCAATTGAGATGCTGTGGCATGACCTCAAGAAAGCGATTGACACCAGACATCCCAAGAATATTGCTGAACTGAAACAGTTCTGTAAAGAGGAATGGTCAAGAATTACTCCTGACCGTTGTGCACGTCTGATCTGCAACTACAGGAAACGTTTGGTTGAAGTTATTGCTGCCAAAGGAGGTTCAACCAGTTATTGAATCCACGGGTTCACATACTTTTTCCACCTGCACTGTGAATGTTTACATGGTGTGTTCAATAAAAACATGGTAACATTTAATTCTTTGTGTGTTATTAGTTTAAGCAGACTGTGATTGTCTATTGTGGTGACTTAGATGAAGATCAGATGACATTTTATGACCAATTTATGCAGAAATCCATATAATTCCAAAGGGTTCACATACTTTTTCTTGCAACTGTATGCAAGATCCGTCCCTTTCACAGCCCAAGTAATGGGATATTTTTGTCAAAATTGGAAATTTTAGTAACTATGGATCTGGAGCAAGCACGACCTCCTTCAAAAAACAAAACAAGTCCAGGATAACATGCTTCAAGGTTAAAGCCATCTAAGATATTAGTATTTTATCGTTAAAACACATTGTTTGGGACTCCAATACATATATTCACTCAATAATCGATGGGCGCAAGCCCTAGTCTTTGAAGAAGGGTCACACTTGGTTTGGATCCTTTTGTTTCCTAATTTGCATCCTCTGAGACACCTTATTCCTGTGCTTCTGGCAGTATCCTGTACAGCAGCATCTTCCATGTGTCTTACCGGACCATAAAAGATCACCAAAATAGGCAAGCATAATGCATTACCAGCGTGCCACAGTATTTCTTGTTGCACATTCTACCGTCCAATTGTTTTTCTGTACAGAATCCCTATAGTACAAGGAAACAAGTATGCACTGTGGAGGAGGCAGGCAAAATCGATGTTTCCTATGACACCTATAGAATCTATATAATGGAAGAAGGATTGTACAGAATACTTGACAAAGGCTTAATTGTAAAGGCTTTATTTTTTAAATGCAGAGCCAGCTTGCCTAAATATCTGTATTCTGTATTCATCAAGGAGTTAATGATCTCTATACTCATTAAGGGTAGAACATTAGTCAAGAATTGCTAAATGTGTAATTGCACTGGTAATTCCCTGGTAGAAATATCAGGGGAGGCTACTTAATTTGAGCGTGCGAGTCATGGTGACAGTTTTGTGAAGGAAGAGTCTGGGAGCATCACAGTGAGACGGAGAATCTGCGCTCGCTACATTAATTCACTGCTCTGGGTGACCTGCCTGATAAACAGTGCGGTCATATAACCTTTTTGTTTTTCAAATTTGTGACCACGACTGTAGCAATGTAGTGTCGCAAACAGTATGTAAATAAATTTGGTAGTTGCCATTAATTTTGTGGTTTGGTAGTGGTGCACAGGGGTGGATTGGAAACTTAAAGGGAACCGGTCACCTGGATTTTTGGTATAGAGCTGAGGACATGGGCTGCTAGATTGCCACTAGCACATCCGCAATACCCAGTCTCCATAAAAACAATTTTATAGATATGTAAATGAACCTTAGATGAGTCCTGTGAGATATGAGTCCAGCGTTCTCTGACTCTAAGCGCAGCCACGCCCAATGTGAAGTAGCCCAGCACCGTCCTGCATCCTCCGAATCTCCTCCTTGCTCTCAAACGTCACAAAGCTAGAGTGCCATAATCTTGCGATGCACGAGCTAGCGCATGCACAGTGTCGGAATACTGTTCCTTCCCTGTGCTGGCATCAGCCTCAGGGAACAAACTGCGCATGCACTAGCTCGCACATCGCGAGATTACGGCGCTCTAGCTTTGTGACGTCGGGGAGCAAGGAGGAGATTCGGAGTATGCGGGGCGTGGCTGGGCTCCGGAAACGTTAGTAGCCCCATTTACATATATATATCTTTTTTTTTTTTTTTACACAATAAAAGCACACAGAGCTATGGGGACTTGATATTGCGGATGTGCTAGCGGTGATCTAGCAGCCCATGTCCTCAGCTCTATACCCCAAATCCCGGTGACAGGTTCCCTTTAAAGTGACCCTGAAAAAAAATGGACCCATGTTGTGGGTAGGTTCAAATTGACAAATGGCAGGGCAACACAAGTAGGTGGGGCTTGCAATACTATAGTGCAGCACAAAATACCGCCTGATCAGAACCAAATAGAACTGTGCAGCACAAAGTACTGCGGTCTTCACCACAGTATTCAACTATGGTGATACACTTGAGGCTACTTTCACACTTGCAGCAGAGTGATCTGGCTAGCAGTTCTGTCGCTGGAACTGCCTGCCTGATCAGGCAATCTGCATGCAAACAGACAGCATTTGTAGACTGATCCGGATGCGGATCCGTCTCACAAATGCATTGCAAGAATGAATCCGTCTCTCCGTTTGTCATACGGATGGATGGATCCGGCATTGCTCTATTTTTAATGCCGGATCTGGCACTAATACATTTCAATGCAAATTAATGCCGGATCCGGCATTCCAGCAACTGATCCGGAATTTTGGACGGAGATAATACTACAGCATGCTGCGGTATTTCCTCTGTCCAAAACGCTGTTCAGTGACTGAACTGATGACATCCTGAACGGATTTCTCTCTATTCCGAATGCATGGGGATAAAAGTGATCAGTTCTTTTCCGGTATTGAGCCCCTATGACGGAACTCAGTGCCGGAAAAGAAAAACGCTAGTGTGAAAGTGCCCTGAGTTCAGGAAGGCACCTGGGGCCGTTGGCCAGGTGCATAACTATCTGATGCTCCTAATATTAATTTAATCCTTTGTGGCCGTGAAGAGGGCTCGGCTCACCTGTAAATGTCCCTGTAGGTTCTATGGCCAGTTCTTCCCTGGTGGTGGGGCTTATTTGATTTTGAGGCCCTGATTTTTATTTTTTTTCTTCAAACAGCAGCATGCAAGTCTAAAGAAAAAAAAAGAAAAAATTGGGCATGTACATTTTATTCATATAACTTTAAAGGAATGCAAAACAGTGAAAATGTGCAAGAGCATATAAAAAATAGCACTTAAATGGGTTATCCAATTTCTCAAACCCCTCCCACATGTTCCGGGCCCCTCACTGGTAATATATTTATCCAACACCCAGCGCAATTCCTGGTCCCCGCACCGCCGCTGCTGCTTCTCCCTGTACACGGATGAAAACATCCAGTGTCCAAGGGAAACGGCCAATGACAGGCACCCGCGATGCTAGGGAGGCTCGTCCCCGCCTGCCATGGGCTGCTTCCCCCGACACTGGATGTTTTCATCCGTGTACAGGGAGAAGCATCAGCGGTGGTGCGGGGACCAGGAGTGGAGCAGGGTAAGTATATTACCGGTGAGGGGCCCGGCACATGGGGGGGGGGGGGGGGAGTTTTGAGCAATTGGATAACCCTTTTAATCCAAACTCTTCCTTTCATCTTATTTTGTCCTATGTTACGAGTAATACTTAGAAATATATAAATAAATCTTCTCCATGTATCCCAGAAGCTCAGTCATGGCCCTTCCTCTTCCTGACAATCCTATGTCTTCCTGTAAGGCAACTGGCTGGAGCAGCAGCCACCTCATCTGTGGTGGGAGAATGTTACGTCCTACCTTTTTATCTTCTCATTAGCTAGTTTCCAAGCAAAGAGCCGTGTTCTCTGCAGGTTTTCGACAAGACTTTTTCAGTAGCATCAGAAAATTCTGCAGACTAGCAAACAGTGGAGGAAAGATTATTTCCCGTTTCCCTTTATCATTTATCATTGATTCGATGGAGCAGACAATTGTTGAGAAGGAAGCGCTTCCTTCCTGACAATTACTTGCTCGTCGGTGGAGGAGACATGCATTTACATGCAGTAATCTCTTCCACATTATGCCATCGCTCGTCCCTGTACAGAATCATTGTTTGCTGGCATCAGAGTGCGGTTTAGACGGCACAATCTGCTGCCGGCAATCAATGATTTAGGTGACCACAGAAACGATCTGATTACCCAGGTGGACGAGCCTGGCGGCACCTTTACACTGGCAGGTTATGGCTAATGACCATTCATTCTAATGCTCCTTACCGATAATCTGCCCGAACATCGTGGAGACAGGTAGAAAGAAAAGATCTTGTGCATTTTGTATTAACAGTCCAGTTCCCTATTGGACGCAGTCCAGCATTTATGGATTTCAAGACTTTAATGATATTGTCTTAAAGATCCCAAAATGCTATGTCTAGAATTTTCACCAGTGACTTGTATCAACATCCATGTAGGACTTTAAATCATGTATTTTTATTTACAGTTTTCTACTTTTGTAAAAATGTACCAATATTTTGAAATTTTTGAAAAAATTGTTTGAAGGTTTGGGCTCCTTCCTTTTTTTTTTTTTACGTGACGTGTATAACATGAAGTATCTTCTATATGAGAAGTGTTATTATATGATCCTTTTTTCTTTTTTTTATTAAGTCACATTAATCAGAAAACCCAGTTTGAGAATCCAGTTGTAGAAGCTAAAAGAAGGAAACAGCTTGGACAGCTGAGTTTGCCTCCATCTCACGGGGCACTAAATCCCGGTAGGTATTCATTTGTAGTAATTGACATCGATGTATATAGTTGTGGACGTATTGATATGTCTGTTTTCCATCCATCTTAGAGTCTGAGGCGTCCCCATTCACCAGAGATCCAGCACTGTTAAAGGGGGCGATACTGCGTACCTCCCTGAAGAAGAGCTCCATGGGGTTTGGATTTACCATCATTGGAGGAGACCGACCAGATGAGTTTCTCCAGGTGAAAAATGTATTGAAGGATGGCCCGGCGGCACAAGACGCCAAAATAGCACCAGGTATGACGCGCACAGTACTCATATGTATAAATCCATCCTATAAAAAATTCATGAAAATGCGTCCTTGCTTCTAGTATTAATCTAAGCGTCTGACATTTTGTCAATCTCTTCCAATCCACTATTTAGGACAAATGTCCCTCTAGTGCTATCAATACGACTTATGTGATCAATAGCTCAGCATTAATGGAAGTGCTCACACACTAGTTAAGTAGAGCTGAATCCGAAAAATTGCAGAGTATACATCTTGGGGGATGAATTTAAACCTTGTTACGCTGAAATGTAAAAAAAAAAAAAGGTTTTCATCTTTAATGGATTTACTAGAATATTAACATTGACACAAAATCATAAATGGAAGGCTGTCAGTCACAGAATAATGCCGCCCACTGGACTGCTGTGCATTGAATGAGCAGAGATTTAAACAATTGCAAGTTTTACTGAATCTTTTCCCAAAAACCTGCAGCTCCTTCTGCTGTCTAACAAGCTGCCTACAGATTTTACTGCATTTTCTTGGCGACAGGTTCACCTTAAAGAGAACCCGTCTTGGTAATCCCGCATGCACTACCCATTCTGGAACAACTTATATTACTGTCCATCGTGCTGATGCTCTTTTATTCCTTCTGACGACGTGGTACGGCATTCTGACACACTCCTATTAGTGCTGACAGTACCAGACTCTGTAGGAACACACCTTATTGACGTTGGAATGGTAATGCCCATTGACCCTCTCTGCCTGCCATAGGGTGCATGAAGGAGTGTGGTCGATCTGATGCAATCTACAGCCAAATACAGCCCCGTACATGCATTTCCAGATGGAATAACAACATGAGTCCTAGCATTGTTATTTCATGGGAATACACATTTTTACTAAAACAGGAGACCTAATTAGCATAAAGGGTACATGTATCTTATGCTGTTTTATGGATCCATTATATGGCACCCATAGCAATCTATGGGCCCACCTCTAAATGTTATGCTCTTCTTACCACCTCCTTTAGTTTCTTGAAGAGCTGAGTCCAGTATGTCAGGAACTCTATTAGTTCTGGACAGTGGCGTACATAGAGAAGTAAGGGCCCCATAGCAAGAATCAAACCAGGCCCCCCACACAGGACTGAAGGGTTTCTGCTTAAACCCTTTTCATTTTTCCACTGCCTCATTTGCTAAAAGTTGTTCCTTTAGAGCAGGGGTGCACAACCTGCGGCCCGGGGGCCACATGCGGCCCTTGATACCATTCTGTGCGGCCCCCAACCATCTGGTAACAGACCTGTATGCCTATGTCTTGTGGTTCCTCACATGTATTTTTCATGTGTTTCTCCGATTAGATGGGAGTCCTGGAAGTGTAACTAGACATTAATGGTATACAGGGAGTGCAGAATTATTAGGCAAGTTGTATTTTTGAGGATTAATTTTATTATTGAACAACATCCATGTTCTCAATGAACCCAAAAAACTCATTAATATCAAAGCTGAATATTTTTGGAAGTAGTTTTTAGTTTGTTTTTAGTTTTAGCTATTTTAGGGGGATATCTGTGTGTGCAGGTGACTATTACTGTGCATAATTATTAGGCAACTTAACAAAAAACAAATATATACCCATTTCAATTATTTATTTTTACCAGTGAAACCAATATAACATCTCAACATTCACAAATATACATTTCTGACATTCAAAAACAAAACAAAAACAAATCAGTGACCAATATAGCCACCTTTCTTTGCAAGGACACTCAAAAGCCTGCCATCCATGGATTCTGTCAGTGTTTTGATCTGTTCACCATCAACATTGCGTGCAGCAGCAACCACAGCCTCACAGACACTGTTCAGAGAGGTGTACTGTTTTCCCTCCTTGTAAATCTCACATTTGATGATGGACCACAGGTTCTCAATGGGGTTCAGATCAGGTGAACACCATGTCATTAGATTTTCTTCTTTTATACCCTTTCTTGCCAGTCACGCTGTGTAGTACTTGGACGCGTGTGATGGAGCATTGTCCTGCATGAAAATCATGTTTTTCTTGAAGGATGCAGACTTCTTCCTGTACCACTGCTTGAAGAAGGTGTCTTCCAGAAACTGGCAGTAGGACTGGGAGTTGAGCTTGACTCCATCCTCAACCCGAAAAGGCCCCACAAGCTCATCTTTGATGATACCAGCCCAAACCAGTACTCCACCTCCACCGTGCTGGCGTCTGAGTCGGACTGGAGCTCTCTGCCCTTTACCAATCCAGCCACGGGCCCATCCATCTGGCCCATCAAGACTCACTCTCATTTCATCAGTCCATAAAACCTTAGAAAAATCAGTCTTGAGATATTTCTTGGCCCAGTCTTGACGTTTCAGCTTGTGTGTCTTGTTCAGTAGTGGTCGTCTTTCAGCCTTTCTTACCTTGGACATGTCTCTGAGTATTGCACACCTTGTGCTTTTGGGCACTCCAGTGATGTTGCAGCTCTGAAATATGGCCAAACTGGTGGCAAGTGGCATCTTGGCAGCTGCACGCTTGACTTTTCTCAGTTCATGGGCAGTTATTTTGCGCCTTGGTTTTTCCACACGCTTCTTGCGACCCTGTTGACTATTTTGAATGAAAGGCTTGATTGTTCGATGATCACGCTTCAGAAGCTTTGCAATTTTAAGAGTGCTGCATCCCTCTGCAAGATATCTCACTATTTTTGACTTTTCTGAGCCTGTCAAGTCCTTCTTTTGACCCATTTTGCCAAAGGAAAGGAAGTTGCCTAATAATTATGCACACCTGATATAGGGTGTTGATGTCATTAGACCACACCCCTTCTCATTACAGAGATGCACATCACCTAATATGCTTAATTGGTAGTAGGCTTTCGAGCCTATACAGCTTGGAGTAAGACAACATGCATAAAGAGGATGATGTGGTCAAAATACTCATTTGCCTAATAATTCTGCACTCCCTGTATAATGTGTGTTCAATATGCCATAAGTACAATATTTCAGTTGTTAATACACCTTTAAATTTTAATTTCGGCCTTCGTCATTGGTTCAGTCTGGCAATGTGGCCCCCAACCAGGAAACTTTGTGCACCCCTGCTTTAGAGGGTAGAGCCCTGACCAAGTTTTCACCCCCAGTAGAAGAGGGGATGATCCCAACTAAGACTGGGCCCCCTATTGGCCTGGGCCCGATGGTAGTTACGCCCCTGGTTCTGGACTTTCAGGGTTGCATCTTTTCTAGACGGTGGTCACCTTAATTTATTTAGATAGATGATTTGTTCCCAGTGAGATGCCTTTTTCTTAGTTTTTTGTTTTTTTTACTGTAGGGTTACATTAAAAATGATATTTATTCTAAGGGTGAGTTCAGATATTGAGATCAAATAGCTTTTTTTGCAGTAAATTGTACAAAATCGACTGCTATTTTGTTGCACTTTTGCTATGATTTGACCACATCGTGTGGATTCATTCTAAGACTATTCGTGATTTTACTTCTCTTACTTTTCAAATAATCTTTCACTCAAAACCATATATTTTCTCTTGGATTTTCTCCCATAAATACTAACGAGTGGGTTAAAGTAATGACTGCAGCTTAGGAAATGAACTGCATCAGTGTGGAAGCCAGCACTTAGCCATCAAGAGCCTGAAATAATGTCCTCCCAAAATCCATCTTGCCGCTCTTATTAACTGTAATGAATAAACTGACTTTTCTGCAATCAGCAGAGGAATGAGCTTTGGTATAGAAACATTTCAAATGGTAAAATGGAATCGGCATTTAGATAGAACTGGGTTTCATGCAACATTGACTTCCAAGCTATATCCTCTGTATATATCACAAGCCTTTCCAGGATTGGCAAAACTTCAGGGCTCACAAATTATGGAGTATATACATGAAATTCATATATATCACAGAGATGAAATAAAGATGCATAATATTAAGGGTTTTAAGAGTTGCTTGTATGATAGAATTCATAAGTCTTCTTCTTCTGCCAGGTGATGTTATTGTTGACATAAATGGAACATGTGTCCTTGGTCACACTCATGCAGAAGTCGTCCAGATGTTCCAGCTGATTCCAATTAACCAGTATGTGAATATGACCCTCTGCCGTGGATACCCTCTTCCTGAAGACAGTGATGATCCTGTAAATGATATTGTTACCAATGCCCCACCAATCATCAATGGGCAGATGACAACTCAAGGAGAAAACATGGGAAGTCAGGACTTGAAATCGGGATTGGTTGTTCTGGATCAAAATGGAAAACCAGGCCATGTGTTAGTCAATGGGCGTTTAAATGGTCCTTCACTTGAGATACAGGATCAAAGGACATCTATGGCTTCAACTGTGAACCCACCGCCAGAGCTTGTAACTGTTCCTTTATTAAAAGGACCTAAGGGTTTTGGATTTGCTATTGCTGACAGTGCAATGGGCCAAAAGGTCAAAATGATCTTGGATAGCCAGTGGTGTCCTGGCCTTCAGAAGGGAGATGTAATAAAAGAAATCTATCATCAGAATGTGCAAAATCTCACACATATACAAGTTGTTGAAGTCCTGAAGCAATTTCCAGTTGGGGCTGAGGTGCCATTACTCGTGTTAAGAGGAGGTCAGTTGAATGCTAGTATTTTATTTCTACTGTGCATTGTGTACATGACTTTAATTTTTTTAAGTTACAATATAGCATGGAAATGCATAAATTTGTACAGCGCCAGTCCACATCTAACTTGATCTGCATCTTCCCTCCCCCATATTGGGCATTAGTACATTGGCAGAACTCATTTAATGGTGATTTAGATGGGTTCTCTAGGACTTGGGCATTAGTACATTGGCAGAACTCATTTAATGGTGATTTAGCTGGGTTCTCTAGGACTTCATAATCAATATTTGTTTGTTGGGAGTCTAACATCTGGAAGTTCCTAAGGTCAAAATAATGGGGGGGAGGGGGGGCCTGAATTGAAACATTGATTGAATTGAAAAATTAAAACTAAGAAATCTCACTGTGTGGATGAGAAATCTCTTTTTACATTGATGTCACATAAGAACCTTAGAATGCACTGGTATTTTTGCAGCTGCACATCAGTTCTGTTGTGTTGTTACAGATCCATATTGATTAATCATGTCTAGATGACTTTGTCTCCACATGGGCATAATAATAAGTCCAAAAATCAAGACTCATAATTACCTGAAGGAGGAACCCTAGATGAGATCTAACCTCATTAAATTACTATGCACCTAATAGGATTTGCCTGTTGTAACAAGTGTAGTGACATTTTTATAGTAATGATTGTTTCCTGTTGGTTTGGTGCAGAGAGTATGCCATACTTTGTTGCATATTCTATTATTGTAGTCCTTGTATGCAGCATAATCTCTTTCATGTCAGCTCAGTCATTATACATTGGATTTTTACTTATGCCATACTCCAGTCAGTCCATTATTTTTATATACAGTATTTCTTTAGTCTTCTTTAAAGGGGTTGTCCGGGTTCAGAGCTTAACCCAGACATATCCCCATTTTCACCCAGGCAGCCTCCCTGACTTAAGCATCGGAGCAGTTCATGTTCCGATACTCTCCTTTGCCCTGCGCTAAATCGTGCAGGGCAAAGGCATTTTTTTCTGGAGTTCCTGTGAGGTTCCTGGCTCTCCATGGGGCTGCCAGGCGGAGGCTTCCGCCCAGCAGTGAGCCCAATGACATCACCGGCACTGATGGTCGGTCTTTAGCGCTGCCCTAGTCTGTAAAACGGCTAGGGCATCGCTAAAGCCTGCCCATCAGAGCTGGTGACGTCACTGAACACACTGGTGGGTGGAAGCCTCCGCCCGGCAGTGTGTTATTGTAAATAAAAGAGCCCTTGCCCTGCGCGATCAAGCGCAGGGCAAGGGAGCGCATCAGAGCATGAAATGACATCAGGGGGGCTGCCTGGGTGAAATTATGGGTATGTTCGTGTTCAGCTCTGAACCCGGACAACCCCTTTAAGACATCATGAATGTGCCGTTCAGCATATTAGAGTAGGGTGTGTATTAATAAGCTTCAATCAAAAGCGGACCACCATTTTTAAATACTGTATGTGATAAACGTAAGTTTCCAGATCAAATTTGGTACTTTATGTAGATTTCAGTTTGTATGATTATGTATTGAAGTCTGGTTGATGGAACTGGACATTAAGGTACTCTCTCGCATGGCAAATGGTAACTGGCCATGTGACAAAAATACAGTGCCATTTGGCAATGTGAAACACCCTTAAGGCGGTCATACATATTTTACTAATACCATCTAAACCTACTGATTTTGGCAGAACAGTCGACCATTAAATGGGTATGGAGCCTCCTAACTCTCCCCTGATGGAAGGTGTCAGGAGTGAGAAGGATCTGACATTTTGGATTTCAACTTGCCTGATCCTTTTTTTCTTAAGAGGTACAGTATCTGGCAGCAGCTTTCTCTTATTGAGACCGCATGCACAGTCGGCTAAGCACCCTTGTATATGGGTGATTGGAAGCAATAGATTTAACCAAACGTCCAGCTGTCTACTGTGTTTGGCAAGCCTAAAGGCCCTTTTACACAGGCAGATGATCCATAGATTACAGATTATTGCCCAGTGTAAAATATGGCAACGATGGGTCATCTGATCGGATCTTTTATGCGGGCATCAACTCTCCTCAAATGTAATTAGGGGTTACACTGTCAATAATATGCAAACTGAATTGTGAGGATGAATGATCGTACTTGTGATTGCTCATCCCTCTTTCATTTTGTATCAGCCAACGTGGAAGGTCCTTTAAACGAGCGTTGATCAACTTGTTATATTGTTGATCGTTGCTTATTTCGGGCTGAACTCTGTGAAGGATCCCTTAGGCAGTTGTTCCACGGATGACTAAATTACTATTGTACTTTAGAGGCTACACTAATGGAGTACCCTCAAATATACTGCGAGAGCCTGCTATAGACAAACAAAGCTGAACAGTCTGGAAACAAGAGCATCTGATAAACAGCAGGAATACAGTACATTAGATGGTTTGTGCAGATAGATTCTTGCTCTTTCGGCATGGACGCAGTTAATAGCAATTACAGCGACTCCATTTCTGTTCCATCCTAATTAGCTTATAGTTGCACATAATGCGGTTCCTGATAGCTGCCAGTTAGAGATGTGTCTATGTCTTCTGTAATGGCCCAGACGCTGCCCTTTTAAGAGCTGTTTTATTCCCAGTGATTGAATCCGAGTGGCCTTATCAAGGCTCATTCATGTGTTACATTCATTGACTTAATTGACTTCGCGTCTGCAAAGAGAAAGCAAGAAGAAAACATTATAATGACTGGGAGCTAGGATTAGGAAAGGACTTTTTGTCTCGTGGTCCAAGCTTACCATGGTCTTAACACCTTTCTTGCTGTAGATTTTCATTATGCAGATTCTGATTGTTGGGTTTAATGTAATCAGTTCTAATCCTGCATTTAGTAATCTGTTTGTTGGGAACCCTAGTAATAATTTTATGGCTGGAAATTGCATGTGCATGATCTGCGCGGTGTCGTTTTTGTTTTCTTTTTATTGTCCATTATTTTTTTTACTGTCGCCATTATATAAATTGTGAGGCCTTGTGTTACCTTGTGGCCTTTGCTGCACCTCCCGCTGGCGCCCCTCCCTCAGGGTGTACCAAACAGTGCCTTATATATAAGGGCTATAATGAAGGGTGCCCAAGCAGTGCCATACTTTGGTCAAATTACATTTCGTATAGTTATCCAAATAACGTTACTATAAAGTATCGCCATGATATGCCAAAAAAATAATATAGTTTTCAGTGACTAGAGCAGTACTACAGAATACCTAAAGACGGCCTTACACCTTAGATAACAGGCCGCTATTCCTCCTAACCCATCATACACATTCATGCTAATCTGAATAGGGAAACGGCAATAAGCTGCTTCCAGACATCTTGTCTCCCATTAGAACCAATGAATTCCAATGTGCTTGATTTCCTCTTATCCACAAGATGGTCGACTAGTACCAAAATCTTATCTGGCATTTATCTAATATGTATGGCTACCTTAACCGGCTCCGGACCGCCTAACGCAGATCTGCGGTCCGGAGGCGGCAGCTCTGCGCTCAGCGACGCATATACGCGCCATCTCGCGAGAGCCGTGATTTCCTGTGAACGCGCGCACACAGGCGCGCGCGTTCACAGGATCGGAAGGTAAGCGAGTGGATCTCGTGCCTGCCAGCGGCGATCGTTCGCTGGCAGGCTGGAGATGTGATTTTTTTTAACCCCTAACAAGTATATTAGACGCTGTTTTGATAACAGCGTCTAATATACCTGCTACCTGGTCCTCTGGTGGTCCCTTTTGCTTGGATCGATCACCAGAGGACACAGGTGGCTCAGTAAAGTAGCACCAAACACCACTACACTACACTACACCCCCCCTGTCACTTATTAACCCCTTATGAACCACTGATCACCCCATATAGACTCCCTGATCACCCCCCTGTCATTGATCACCCCCCTGTAAGGCTCCGTTCAGACGTCCGTATGATTTTTACGGATCCAGGGATACATGGATCGGATCCGCAAAACACATACGGACGTCTGAATGGAGCCTTACAGGGCGGTGATCAAGTACAGGGGGGTGATCACCTCGTATACACTCCCTGATCACCCCCTGTCATTGATCACCCCCCTGTCATTGATCACCGCCCTGTAAGGCTCCATTCAGACGTCCGTATGATTTTTACGGATCCACGGATACATGGATCGGATCCGCAAAACACATACGGACGTCTGAATGGAACCTTACAGGGGGGTGATCACCCATATAGACTCCCTGATCACCCCCCTGTCATTGATCACCCCCCTGTAAGGCTCCATTCAGACGTCCGTATGATTTTTACGGATACATGGATCGGATCCGCCAAACACATACGGACGTCTGAATGGAGCCTTACATGGGGGTGATCAATGACAGGGGGGTGATCACCTCATATAGACTCCCTGATCACCCCCTGTCATTGATCACCCCCCTGTTATTGATCACCCCCCTGTAAGGCTCCATTCAGACGTCCGTATGATTTTTACGGATCCACGGATACATGGATAGGATCCGCAAAACACACACATGTGGTATCGCCGTACTCAGGAGAAGTTGGGGAATGTGTTTTGGGGTGTAATTTTACATATACCCATGCTGGGTGAGATAAATATCTTGGTCAAATGCCAACTTTGTATAAAAAAATGGGAAACGTTGTCTTTTGCCAAGATATTTCTCTCACCCAGCATGGGTATATGTAAAATGACACCCCAAAACACATTCCCCATGGCGAGTTCCTAGAATTTATTTTTTGTCACAAGTTAGCGGAAAATGATGATTTTTTCTTTTTTTTTCTTTTTCTTTCTTACAAAGTCTCATATTCCACTAACTTGTGACAAAAAATAAAAAATTATAGGAACTCGCCATGCCCCTCACGGAATACCCTGGGGTGTCTTCTTTCCAAAATGGGTTCACTTGAGGGGTAGTTATACTGCCCTGGCATTTTAGGGGCCCATATGCGTGAGAAGTAGTTTGCAATCAAAATCTGTAAAAAATGACCGGTGAAATCCGAAAGGTGCTCTTTGGAACGTGTGCCCCTTTGCCCACTTAGACTGCAAAAAAGTGTCACACATCTGGTATCGCCGTACTCAGGAGAAGTTGGGGAATGTGTTTTGGGGTGTCATTTTACATATACCCATGCTGGGTGAGAGAAATATCTTGGCAAAAGACAACTTTTCCAATTTTTTTATACAAAGTTGGCATTTGACCAAGATATTTCTCTCACCCAGCATGGGTATATGTAAAATGACACCCCAAAACACATTCCCCAACTTCTCCTGAGTATCGCGATACCAGATGTGTGACACTTTTTTGCAGCCTAGGTGGGCAAAGGGGCACACATTCCAAAGAGCACCTTTCGGATTTCACCGGTCATTTTTTACAGATTTTGATTGCAAACTACTTCTCACGCATATGGGCCCCTAAAATGCCAGGGCAGTATATCTACCCCACAAGTGACCCCATTTTGGAAAGAAGACACCTCAGGGTATTCCGTGAGGGGCATGGCGAGTTCCTAGAATTTTGTATTTTTTGTCACAAGTTAGTGGAATATGAGACTTTGTAAGAAAAAAATAAAATAAAAAATAAATCATCATTTTCCGCTAACTTGTGACAAAAAATAAAAAGTTCTATGAACTCACTATGCCCATCAGTGAATACCTTAGGGTGTCTACTTTCCGAAATGGGGTCATTTGTGGGGTTTTTGTACTGTCTGGGCATTGTAGAACCTCAGGAAACATGACAGGTGCTCAGAAAGTCAGAGCTGTTTCAAAAAGCGGAAATTCACATTTTTGTACCATAGTTTGTAAACGCTATAACTTTTACCCAAACCATTTTTTTTTTTACCCAAACATTTTTTTTTTTATCAAAGACATATAGAACAATAAATTTAGCGAAAAATTTATATATGGATGTCGTTTTTTTTTGTGCAAAATTTTACAACTGAAAGTGAAAAATGTCATTTTTTTGCAAAAAAATCGTTAAATTTCGATTATTAACAAAAAATGTAAAAATGTCAGCAGCAATGAAATACCACCAAATGAAAGCTCTATTAGTGAGAAGAAAAGGAGGTAAAATTCATTTGGGTGGTAAGTTGCATGACGGTGAAAGTAGTGTAGTGCAGAAGTGTAAAAAGTGGCCTGGTCATTAAGGGGGTTTCAGCTAGCGGGGTTGAAGTGGTTAAAGGGGTTTGCCCATGTTAGACATTAATGGCATATTACTAGGATATGCCTTAAATGTCAGATAGGTGTAGGTCCCACCTATGGGACCTACCCCTATCACCAGAACAGGGCCCCCGAAGTGGAAGAAAGCACACCATGCATGCACGGCGTGCTGTCCATTCACTGCTATGGGAGCTTTTAAAATAGTCGAGCAAACAAGTCCCATGGCATTGAATCGAAAGCGCAATGTGCATGCACGGCCACCTCTCCATTAACAGCTATGGGAGTGCTTGGCTATTTTCGGAACTCCCATCGTGGTGAGCGGATGATGGCTGCGCTTGATTGTTGCACCCCCTTTCACTTTGCTATCAATATCTGAGATGGGAATGCCCCTTTAAGTAATTACAAACATAAACTGCTCAAATAATAAAGTATATAGGGGGTCATTTATCAAACTGGTGTAAAGTAGAACTGGCTTAGTTGCCCATAGCAACCAATCAGATTCCACCTTTCTGATTGGTTGCTGTGGGCAACTAAGCCAGTTCTACTTTACACCAGTTTGATAATGACCCCCATAGTGACTAAAAACTGCTTTATACGTTTTGATCTAACAACAAATCTATGTAATAATAAATAGTAATTGGTATATAAATGAATATGCAGATTTTTGGTCACAAACCCCTTCTGCAGAGGCTGCACCTCTTAGGGCGGCCATTGCAGATTTGCCCCGCTTCTGAATGGGGTTTGTAAAAATCCATCACGTGCTGTAGGAACAACTGCCTTAACATGTATGAAATGGGTTCTGTGCTGCAGAACTTTACAAGGCCCGTTTCTGGCGCCTTCTGGACTGAGCAGGGGCGGAGCGTAAAATAGCAGACAATTTGAGATTATAAAGGGCATCTGTCACCATGATCCACACTGTTTAGGCATGGCTGGAAGTTTGCAGGATCTCTGTGCACTCCGGCATTGCCAGAACTTTGTAGAGATCTGTCCTGCCCCATTCACTGTAATGGGGACTGGGCGGAGATCCGGCCACGTTGTGGCAAATATGCCGAGAATTGGCTGGAAGAAAACCTCTGCTCTCAGTGAATGGGACTGGGCGGAGCGGTACAAACCTCTGGCAATGCCGGAGTGTGCAGAGATCCAGCAGGCCGTTCCCTGCCGGAACACCGCCGCTGGTGTGCAACTAGCCTAAACCAGGCATACTGATCACGGTGACTAAAACTAACCCAAGAATTCTTATTTTTAGTTATGTGTAAATGAGGTGCTCAGAGCAACGCTTCACCTCACCGCTCCCTTTTGCCCCTCCCAGTGAGATTTGCAGGGCCAGGCAACCTCACTGCTCCAGTGTAGTCTCATTCGGTACAATCGCACATGTGCAGTGAAGATCTCAGAGCGGGTACACCCTCATGAAAGCTTCACTGCACCAGCGCATGGGCAAGATTACCTTCCTTTTCCCCCATGTCTGTTTGTTTGTAATAACTCGATATCTCTTGCCTTCTCATAACTCTGGCTCACGTGTTCTTTTCTATTTGCAGCTCCCCCGTCACCTATCAAAGTAGCAAAAGTGGTGAGTGTAAAATAATTTTTTTGTGTTATTACATTTTTTCACGCTATTATCATCTTGACGAAAAAATTCAGAAGAGTGAACAATTGCGTAAAGTAGTGGACTTTTTGCCTTGGTTTCCTCAGATAAGCCACTGTATATGCTGGTGTAGTGCTACATTTTATTCGGAACTTTTATGCGCTGCTTACGTATTTTACCAATAAATATCTCACAGATTAAATCTATACGCGAGTCTCCAAACACGAATATAATCAGAGATTTGTTTTGCTTGTTAAGAGGCCAACAAAACATAGAGGACCCGTCACTACGGCTGTAAACGCAATTTTATGGTTCTTTCTGCACTGTGTAAAAATGAAAAATAAGCCCACCCTAATCCCCTCCTCCGAGCAGGAGCAGTCACTATGTAATATGCTGATACAAAGCAGCTGGAAAAACAAACTGATATACTCAAGTCAGCTTCTTTCTTTTTTCATTTAGAAGCCATAGGAACAAGTTTTTTTGTGCGACTTTTACGTGTTTTTTTATTTCGTAGCTAATGACCCTGACAGGATCGCTTTTTTTTAAATATAAATCACAAAATGATACAGTAAACATACATAACTCTACATAGAAGCTGAAATGGTAGGATATAATAAAGGGAACCTGTCATCTACTATATGCTGACCTCACTGAGGGCAGCATAAAGTAGTGACAGAAATGCTGATGTCAGCGGTGTGTCCCTCATCAGCTAAAAGTAAGTGGTTGCTGAGAACCAGCATCATAATCATTGCAGCCCAGGCCTTGAGAAGAGTCAAATCTACCTGAGAAGAGTCATGGTTATTCATCATCTCCTGCACTCTCACCCATCTGCTGATAATTGGCAGTTCTCTCCTAGAGAGAAAGGGAGAAAACTAGGTAGAAGACTGTCAGTCATCAGCAGGTGGGCAGGAGATATGAATAACCAGGACTCTTCTCAGTTGGCCGTGACTCTTTTCCAGGCCCGGTCTGCAATGTTTGTGATGTTGGTTCTCAGCAACCACTTACTTGTAACTTATAAATCACAGACCGCTGAAATCAACTCACCTGCCTCTACCTTATTCTGCCGTTAGTATGGGTAGCATGAAGTTGATGACAGGTTCCCTTTAAGGCTTACCCCCCAGTGAGACATAACTTGACAGTGCTCTTAGATTTTCATGTAAAACAGCTTTTTGCAGTCCTTTCCTTCTAATTTCAGTCATTTGGCTGCAAATCTCATCCTCCTAATAATGTTAATTATTTTCCGCCATGTTTCAGAAGACTGGAGCTGCAGTCCGGTCACAGTCACTAATTCTACTCTAATAATAATCTTTATTTATATAGCGCCAACATATTCCTCAGCGGTTTACAATTCAGGCTTGCTAGCTCAGATTATGCTGACCGCCCCACATACAAATCCTGTTAGTACACTCCCCACACACACACACTGTTTGAATCAATCCTTAGGCTGATATGACCACAGGTCAACTAACAAATGATCTCTAGTGACCCACCAGCTACTTGTAATTCCCTTTTTAGGTAACATGTTTGTTATTTTAGTTCAATTATGCAGACGACTGTCGGGAAGGAAGCGTTCAGTGAAGGCAACCCACCCACAGTCGCTCATCCCCATAGAGAATCATTTAGGTGTCCACACGAACAATGAACGAGTGTTTGTTTGGTTCATTCATCAGGTAATCATTGGCACCTTTACACTGGTGGAGTATCGCTGAAGAGCATTTTTGCGAATGCTTGTTAGCGATAAAATGCCTCATGTTCAGGCAGTGTAAAGGGGCCTTATGCCTCCAACAGATAGATTTGGGTGACAGATAAGAGGAATACATCTTCTGGTCATAGTGACCTGGTCATCTGTGTTAAGCCTTTTAAATATAAATTTAGCTTTCTTTTAGCAAAGTGTCTTTAGTGTAATAGGTGTCATGTGATTGATGATGTAATGTTGTCACTTCTAGAAAACGGATAAGCAGGATCTGTCGGGCAGCCTGGAAGCAGTTGGCACAGCTGAACCTTTACCACAGCCATTGCCCTTTCCACCAAATCTTGCTCGATCCAACTCCCCAAAACTTGACCCTTCAGAAGTTTATAAGAAATCAAAAAATATCTTTGAAGATAAACGTGAGTACCTTCTTCATCAGTTAGGAAATATCATTGGATTGAACCTGTCAACCTTGTACACACATTGATTGTTTTTTTAGTCGTTCTTCAACAAAAGTCATAAAATCAGATATTTTAATTCAGATTAGAAAAGCTAAGTCCATTAAAGGGTTGTCCCATTCCCATATCCACAGGGACAAGAATGGGGGCCAGTTTTGCCCCCTTTGCATGGAGCGGCAGAGACATATATGCTACCATTCAGCTCTGTTTGGGCGAACCAAGCTTTTGTACTCGGCTGTCCTATAGAGTTCAATTCAAATAGGAAACACAGGCTCCCGTTGTTGTGATCGGGTGTCTATAGATAGGGGATAATTTGTATTATGACAACCGATTTGACAAATAACAAGATCTTTAGAGAATTGGTGTATTTATAGGAGGTTGCAGTCACACCTGGGTCCTGGTGCCTAGGGGGACCCAAAGACCCCTGTGCAACATAAGAAGACACCAGTATTATAAATGGCACATTGTCTGGTAGTTGGGGGCACCCTGTTACAGACTTTGAGTTGGGGCCCTATAGCTTCATGTTATACCTCTGCCTTAGATGTTTATTAGATTGACATCTGATGTGCTAAGCATTCTGTCAAGGAACCAAGCACATACATGATAGGTAGGGATGAGCGAATTTCATGTTATGAAATTCATTTGCGTTTTGTTTGGTGGTAAAAGCAGAATTGCGTTATGGATTCCGTTACCACAGACCATAACGCAATTCTATGACGGAAAGTCTATGGGCTGCAAAACGGATCCATCCCGTTTTCGTTATGCAGGGGAGTCCTCTCTTGCATAACGGAAATGGAATGGATCCCTTTTGCAGTCCATAGACTTCTATCATGATGGAATAAATAACGGAATGTCTCTAAAGGCATTCCATTATACATTCCGTCATAGAATTGCGTTATGGTCCGTGGTAACAGAATCCATAACAAATATTTTTGGCGGCTCCATAGAAATGAATGGAGGGCGGCTGTGCATGCGTGGTGCGCCCTCCTCAACTTTTTCCGCTCCGTTCTCCTTGTAGGTGCGGGTCCCACCTCTATCAGACAATGGGGGCATATCCTAGCCATATGCCCCCATTGTCTAAGATGGGATAACCCCTTTAAGGGTAATAATTTTTTTTACGGGTAAGCTTTAATTAATTTAGGGGACTTCTCTGGGGTCTGATTTTATTTATGTGTCTGACCTGGGCTCTCTATTTTATGGGTTTAATCTGGGTTCTCAAGTAAGTTAGGCTGGGTTTACAAGGTTTCCCCAAGTTTTTTTTAGTTTTTTTCCCCGCAAGGGATCATCAATGCTATAAAGGTTGGGAAAAGCCTGGGCTAATGCACAGTAGCAATTGGACAAAAGCAGCAAGCAAAATAAAAAAGTATGTTTTTTCTATTTATACAAGTTAACAACTTAAATCATAAGCAATAAGAGGTTTTGAAATTGTGGAAAGTATGTGAAAGTGGTATGTATGGTATGAAAACACAACAGTAGGAGTTCTACCTACATGTATATTTCCACATTAAATTGATACAGATGTCGATATGAGCAGGGTTGTCAGTACTAATGAGGGGTATGAGCGTCTATATAATATATATACTAGGTGTCAGTGACTACTACCTTGGTTCTGCTGGGCAACAGCATTGAAGTCCATGATGTGTCTGGGTAGCTGCTGGTAATCGTGCCAGTCATTTTGCCGCTATTAGGTAGTGTTTAAGATATTTGTCAGGTGTTCATCGCTCTCATGCAGGGCAGGGCACATGTTCACATTAAGGTGAAGCCTAACTGAACCAGAGTGTTGCCAGATTCAGCACGGACCTGTTGGCAGGTTATTTCCTTATAACACCTGGCAACAGGCTCCATCACATTGTGATGTTAGAAGCTTACTCTCTGTGCTGGTCACCCAGGGACATTCCTGGCCTCTCGTCTTCTCAAAGTCCTGGCCAACACAAGGTCCTAAAGCCATACATCATTGCCAGTCCAGAACCACCAATAGCTTTGTGGAACCACAGGGTTCTAGAGGAACCTAACAACTGCGGAACATCACATTTGCCAATATGTGTTTTAGAATGATGGTACACTTTTTGGATTTCCCATTGTTTTTTTTCTTATTCCAACACTGAACACATTATGTAATTAGCATTTAACTCCTGAATACAAAATGATTGATATAGGTTTGTTTAGGATTAGTTCTACAGAATTGGGATATATATTTAAATCAAGTTTTTATTTTTCTTAGTATAGCTTGAAATGCCTAATGCTTAAGTGTATTTTGTAGGCATTCCTTTTTTTCCAAGCTCCAGTGCATTTCTGGTAATGACTGTTGATCTTTAGAGTGATTGTTCTTGTTTGGATGTGCTCTTTTAAAACATGACCTGGTGAGTGAATTTCTATGACACATCAGGCTGAGGAGCAATCCCATGTGTGGTCCCTCTACCTCAGGAAAGTTATTGTCTTGTTGTTTGGATGTCCTGCTCTTAAATACGTCATCTCCTAAGCACATTATTAAACATTTTCACAGATGTTTTCTTATACATACATGGAACCTAAGTGTTCTTAAGGAAAAACGGATTTCCCGGAAGAACCAGAAAGTTTACTGTGTCAGAAAATTTGTTAGTTTTTTATTTATTTTTTCTGTGCAAAACTTTCGGCTTCACTCCTGAGATGTTTTGTACATATTTGTCTCCTCTAAATGTAAGAAATCTTCTTTTATACCAATTATGTGGCTAGTTATATAAATCACTCCTGAGTCATGAGCTGGATAGAGCTCTTCTGCCACTACCTTATTGCCTTGTTACGTCTAGAGAGGAACAGACATGAGCAGTTACTAGACACCCTTGGTTCTATCTCTAAGAAATAAAGTATTAAAGCGGTAAAAATCTAGGCTCCTTGTTACCTCTTGATTTACTGCTTTTTGAGACATGAAATTGTCAGATCCATTGAAATCTTGGTTCTATGGCCAAACAAGATACATGTACAGCAGAGCTATTCGGGTATTTCCAGGGGATCATTGCTTATGAAGTTCTCCCAGATTCCTGATGCTTCCTATACACATTACTTCGGTATTATCCCCATCTATGATATTTCTACCAGACGAAATGTGATGGGGCGGAAAGGGTTTCTATCTCATATTTCCCACGGTTCTCTGCAATTACAGTTAGTTTGGTTATACAACAAGATAATAGGTACTGATTTTGCATAATCTGTGCTTTACTGATTAGTATATGCTGCTATAATCTTGGCACCTAGAAACCTAATTTAAATATTAACCTGGCTCGTAAAATGATTCTATATTTAAATATAGCAAAACCTGGCATTAATTATATACCGTTGTAAAATGCTAATAAACCTACCTAGTTCTTTTTTTTTTAGAAAAGTTATTTAATCCAAAAGATGCATAGTACAGTCGTGGCCAAAAGTTTAGAGAATGACACAAATATTAGTTTTCACAAAGTTTGCTGCTAAACTGCTTTTAGATCTTTGTTTCAGTTGTTTCTGTGATGTAGTGAAATATAATTACACGCACTTCATACATTTCAAAGGCTTTTATCGACAATTACATGACATTTTTTTGCAAAGAGTCAGTATTTGCAGTGTTGGCCCTTTTTTTTCAGGACCTCTGCAATTCGACTGGGCATGCTCTCAATCAACTTCTGGGCCAATTCCTGACTGATAGCAACCCATTCTTTCATAATCACTTCTTGGAGTTTGTCAGAATTAGTGGGTTTTTGTTTGTCCACCCGCCTCTTGAGGATTGACCACAAGTTCTCAATGGGATGGACCCAAAATGGCCATGGACCCAAAATGTCAATGTTTTGGTCCCCGAGCCACTTAGTTATCACTTTTGCCTTATGGCACAGTGCTCCATCGTGCTGGAAAATGCATTGTTCTTCACCAAACTGTTGTTGGATTGTTGGAAGAAGTTGCTGTCCGAGGGTGTTTTGGTACCATTCTTTATTCATGGCTGTGTTTTGGGGCAAAATTGTGAGTAAGCCCACTCCCTTGGATTAGAAGCAACCCCACACATGAATGGTCTCAGGATGCTTTACTGTTGGCATGACACAGGACTGATGGTAGTGCTCACCTTTTCTTCCCCGGACAAGCCTTTTTCCTGATGCCCCAAACAATCGAAAAGAGGCTTCATCAGAGAATATGACTTTGCCCCAGTCCTCAGCAATCCATTCACCATATTTTCTGCAGAAGATCAATCTGTCCCTGATGTTTTTTTTTGGAGAGAAGTGGCTTCTTTGCTGCCCTTCTTGACACCAGGCCATCTTCCAAAAGTCTTCGCCTCACTGTGCGTGCAGATGCGCTCACAACTGCCTGCTGTGATTCCTGAGCAAGCTCTGCACTGGTGGCACTCCGATCCTGCAGCTGAATCCTCTTTAGGAGACAATCCTGGCGCTTGCTGGACTTTCTTGGACGCCCTGAAGCCGCCTTAACAAGAATTGAACCTCTTTCCTTGAAGTTCTTGATGATCCTATAAATTGTTGATTGAGGTGCAATCTTAGTAGCCACAATATCCTTGCCTGTGAAGCCATTGTTATGCAACGCATGGTGCAGGTCACCATGGTTAACAATGGAAGAACAATGATTTCAAGCATCACCCTCCTTTTAACAGGTCAAGTCTGCCATTTTAACCCAATCAGCCTGACATAATGATCTCCAGCCTTGTGCTCGTCAACATTCTCACCTGAGTTAACAAGACAATTACTGAAATGATCTCAGTAGGTCCTTTAATGACAGCAATGAAATGCAGTGGAAAGTTTTTTTGGGGATTAAGTTAATTTTCATGGCAAAGAAGGACTATGCAATTCATCTGATCACTCTTCATAACATTCTGGAGTATATGCAAATTGCTATTATAAAAACTTATGCAGCAACTTTTCCAATTTCCAATGTTTATGTAATTCTCAAAACTTTTGGCCACAATTGTAGACAGCCATTCATGATGTATGATATGCTGTAGAGCAAAGCATACGTTTGTATATGCAACTCAAACATGCAGTGAAAACATTTTGAGTATCAGGAAGAGAAAATATGAACAGTGCCGAATGACATTAAATGCAATGAAGGAAAGCTTATCTACAATTTACAAAGTGCTTATTGGTAACACTATCAAAATGGTTATGATTTACCAATATGACAGAATTTTTCTAAATCTTTGCTAAAACTAAAATCTTGCATTGACATAAGTATTCATACCCTTTACTCAGTAAATAGTTGAAACCTCTTTGACAGCGATTACAAGATCCATTCAATTTGGGTATGATGTCACAAGTTTTGCAAACTTGGATTTGGGGATTTTATCCCATCTTCTCTGCAAATCCTCTCAAGCTCTGTTAGGCTGGATGGTGACCGTTGATGGGCAGCTATTTTCAGGTCTTTCCAGAGATGTTCGATTGGGTTCGATTCAGGGCTCCAGCTGGACCACTCAAGAACATTCACAGAGTTGTCCCTAAGCCACTCCTGTGTTGTCTTGGCTGGGTGCTTAGGGTCATTGTCTTGTTGGAAGATAAACCTTTTCATTAAGAATATCTCTGTACTTTGCTCCATTCCTCTTTCTCTCAACCCTGACCTGTCTCCCGATCCCAGCCACTAAAAAATATTCCCCAGCATGATGCTGAGAGCACCATTCTTCACTGTAGGGATAGTATTGGGCTTGCAAAAAAATTTCAATCTTGTTTTAATCAAACCAGAGGGTCTTGTATCTCACAATCTGAGAGCTCTTTAGGTGTTCTTTTGCGAACTCCAGATGGGCTTTCATGTGTCTTTTTACTGAAGAGAGGCATCTTTCTGGCCATTGTGCCATAAAGCCCAGATTGGTGAAGAGCTGCTGTGATAGTTGACCTTCGTAAGTTTTTTCTTTCTGCATACAGGATCTTTGGAGCTCAGCCAAAGTGACCATTGATTTCTTTGTCACCTCTTTTACCAAGGCCCCTTTCCCCTAAATACTTAGTTTGGTGGGGCGGCCAGCTCTAGGAAAAGTCCTAGGTGTTCCAAACACCTTCCAGTTAAGAATTATAGAGGCCAATGTGCTCGTGGGAACCAGATTTATTCCGCCGCACAATCATCAAGTCTCCGAGTTCTATAGGTAGTTATTTTCTCCTCATGGTGTTTTTTTTTCTTCTCTGATACGCATTGTCAGTTGTGAGACCTTATATAGACAGGGTTGTGTCTTTCCAAATCATGTCAACTGAATTTACCACAGGTGGACTCCAGTCAAGGTCTAAAAACATCTCGGAGATCATCCAGGGAAATGGGAGGCCCCAGAGCTAAATTTCAAGTGTTATTGCAAAGGGTCTGAAAACATATCCTGAGAAGTTTTTCCCTTTTTTTTAACAAAATTGCAAATATTCAATATTTTTACTTTGTCGTTATTGGGTGTTAAGTACAGAATGATTGGAGAAAACTAGATTTTTATTTTTATATTAGCACAAGATACAAAATGTGAAAAAAGTTAAAGGGTCTGAACTATGAAGGCTTTCCAATTTAAATACTAATTGTAAATAGATGTAAGAACGGAAGATCAGATACTGCGGACCAGTGGGAGCAGATGCTGAGCGGGATTATAATTTTATCCAGCGTTCTGACTGTCTCAGTTGTGCATTGTTAATAGAACATCTTTCTTAATTTCTAATTACTGGCAAGAAGTGAAGCATTGCATAGATTGGGTATTCAAGACTGATATTCCAATTAATCTGATAGAGTGTGTGTTAGGCAGCTTCTGTAGTAGAACATTTACTAGACCAGCAGCAGTTTCCACGTTTCTGCCTCTTTTTCTGTAGTTGCTCCAGCCTCCCCTCTCTGTGAGCTATTAACCCATATCTGCCTCTCTGGAGATCTGAATAGTTATCAAAACTCCTAGCTCCTGCACTGATAAGTGGGAAAAAGATGTATGTATCAAAACATTTCTAAACACCTCTTATAATATTGATTAAGCAGGTGTTATGTAACCGTTACTCTTTAATTATTAGTTTAAGGGAAGGTGGGTATAATTAAAGGGGATATGCGTCCTAGTATCCAATATCCCCAGTGCCTGTGTCCAATAAAAAAAGCAATCAGTCAGTAGTCTAGGTACATGCCACTCTTGCTCATGTAGCTGTTGAGACCAGTGATTGGCCGCATCAGTCAGGGGACCAAGCCACCAATGGTCCAGCGGGGACCAGAAGTGGCTGGAAATAGGGCAGCAGCATGAGAACATCGGGACTGTGGACAGGTGAGTGTTTTTAATTTATTTTGGCACGGATTCAAACCATTGGGTTTGTCAGCTCCTAGGCCAGACAGTCCCTTTCAGATTATTGTTGTATTGAAACTTTAGTATCTTTTCAATTAAAACAAATCTAAATAATATATAGCACAAACTAGCATTTACTATATTAAATCTTGTAGGATAGTATTGTATCTTGTTTATTGCTTAGTGATGCCTTCATGCCTAGAATTCTTTTAATTATTCATTTATTTTTATTTTTTTGTACGTAGCTCCCAATACTAAGGATTTGGATGTATTTCTCCGTAAGCAGGAATCTGGCTTTGGATTCAGGGTCCTTGGAGGGGATGGACCAGACCAAGCGGTGAGTACAATTTTCCACCTTCTTTTCTGTTTTTAAGTGGAATGCTAACAGGCCCATATATTCCTATAGATCCATCCAAATCTCTCTATTGCATGCCACATGAGCTGTTTTCAGACTAGTGCTTTAATGTCAGTTACGACTGAGAAATATGCAGTGCATATTCCTGTCTTAGTGAGTATATGATTACATGACTATTCTCTAGCACCCAGTTATCTATGTAAGAAATGGATTTCTGACCTCAAAGTAAAATTTTCAACTGCAGAGGACTAATGTTTATGGTGGTTTCATCTCATATTGTAATTTAACAAAATAATGGCATTGTGCAGCTCTGTCGTCATGGTAAGTGAGACCACAAGAGTTCTTGATGTTCTATGGCTACTTTCACACTAGCGTTTTTGCTGGATTCGGCAGGGTTCAGCAAAAACACTTTCGTTACTGATAATATAACCGACTGCATACGTTAGGAATGGATCCGGTTGTATTATCTTTAACATAGCCAAGACGGATCCGTTTTCTATTGTGTCGGATTGTGACAGAGAAAACGGACCCGTCCCCATTGACTTGCATTGTAGGTCATGAGGGCTCTGTCTTGCTCAGTATGCTGCAGTTTGCTCTCCGGTATGAGAACGGAATGCATTTTGAAGCATTCTGTTCTGTTCAGTTATGTTTTCACCCCATTGAAAATGAATAGTGACAAAATGGAAGCTTTTTTTTCCGGTATTGAGACCCTATGACTGATCTCAATACCGGAAAGTATTAACGCAAGTGTGAAAGTAGCCTAAGCTGGTAAAAATCATCAGAATATGGGTCATGATGGGACCCAAGAACATTTATTACATAGCAATCAATTATTTTTTCTAGAAAATAGACATATGGTGAATATTAACTATTTTGTTAAGTATCACGATCTGTCTTAAAAGCAGAGAAATTCAGATATAGAAAATAGCAATTTTTTTCCCAATTATCTGTAAATTTTGGATAAAAAAAAAGACAGAACATGTCAACCCAGATTTACCACTAGCAAGAAGTAATGTGTCATGAATAGACTGCCTCAGAATCACTTGCATAAGTAAAAGCATTCCAAAGTTATTGCCACATAAAGTGACTTGTCAGATTTGCTAAATAAGGGTCTATTCACACGTCCGCATAACTGGTCCGCATCCGTACAGCAATTTTGCAGAACGGGTGCGGACCCATTCATTTTCAACGGGGCCGCAAAAGATGTGGACAGCACACCCTGTGTTCTCCGCATCCGCACTTCCGTTCCGCGGCCCCCCCAAAAAAGATAGAACATGTCGTATTCTTGTCCACAGCCACGGAAAAGAAAATGCATTTCTATTGCGGAACGCACATGGCTGGTGTCCGTGTTTTGCGGATCCGCAATTTTCGGACCTCAAAACAGTTGCAGACGTGTGAATGGACCCTTAGGCTCCTTTAACACGGGCGAGTTTTCCGCGCGGGTGCAATGCATGAGGTGAACGCATTGCACCCGCACTGAATCCAGACCCATTCATTTCTATGGGGCTGTGCACGTGAGTGGTGATTTTCACGCATCACTTGTGCGTTGCGTGAAAATCGCAGCATTCTCTATATTGTGCGTTTTATACGCAACGCAGGTCCCATAGCAGTGAATGGGGCTGCGTGAAAATCGCAAGCAAGTGCGGATGCGGTGCGATTTTCACGCATGGTTTCTAGGTTATGATCGGGATGGGGACCCGATCTTTATTATTTTCTCTTATAACGTGATTACAAGGGAAAATAATAGCATTCTTAATACCGAATGCTAAGTAAATTAGGGATGGAGGGGTAAAAAAAATGAAGAAAATTAAACTTGCCTCATCCACTTGTTCGCGCAGCCCGGCTTGTCTTCTTTTTTTTTTTCTCTGATGACCTGTGAGGAAAAGGACCTTTGGTGACATCACTGCGCTCATCACATGGTCTATCACCATGGCGATGGACCATGAGATGAGCACAGTGACGTCACCAAAGGTCCTTTTTTCCCAGGTCCTCAAAGAAGAAGAAAGAAGACCTAGCCGGGCTGTGCAAACAAGTGGATGAGGTGAGTTTAAAAAAAAAATTATTTATTTTTTAACCCCTCCATCCCTAATTTACTTAGCATTCGGTATTAAGAATGCTATTATTTTCCCTTATAACCATGTTATAAGGGAAAATATTCAAATCTACAGAATACCTAACCCAAACTTCAGTGAAGAAGTCCGGGTTTGGGTTTGGGTTTGGGTCTGGGTACCACATTCAGTTTTTTCTCACGCGCGTGCAAAATACATTGCACTCGCGCGGAAAAAAACTGAATAACGCAATTCAATCGCATACAAAACTCACCCCACTCGCAGGCAAAATCGCACAATTTTCCCGCAACGCATCCCACATCCTATCCGGCCCTCACACGCGTCGCCCGTGTGAAAGAGGCCTTAGGCTTTGTCAGAAAGGAGAAAACTAGTGGGTCCCAAAGGGGTGAAAATATAGAGTATTTTTTGTGGGACAAGCCATTTAAGATACATTAAAGTTATCACTCATCGCTTGTCATTTCATAAATGTGTCAAAAATTGCGACAACAAACTGACTTTAAAAATTCTCTGTAGATCAATCCTCCCCATTGTGGTTTAAAAAAAGCTATCCTTTTAAACACTTTTACACAGTTAAAATCTACCTAAAAGGTTGTGCACTTTGTAAATACTTGCAGTGATTTTTGAGCTATATACTGTACTGTATGAAAGTTTAGTCCGCGAGGTCATCCGAACTTCCATAATGTACTGCTCTTTTCTCATCAGAATCCAGAGAATTTAGAATTTATTGTTCTGTCTGAATGGAGAAGAAAACATCAATTTGGAATTCTCCTATAGGCACTTAGTGATTCACTAGTATAAATCAGGAGGCACAGTAGCCAGTGCTCTTAGAGATTTGCTTCTGCTGCTGTTTTCTGTTGATGTCTATGCATGTCAGTAAAATTGCCTAAGGCTCCTTTCACATCACCGGTTCTCCTTTCCGTTTTCCGGCTCTGTTGAGGAGCAGGAGAACGGAAAGGACGGATTCTGCAGATAACTGAGACCTAACTGAGCGTAATTGAGCCTAAAGACTCCATAGACCATAATGGGGTCCGAACATGATTTTTGAGCGGAGACGAAAGTCCTGCATGCATACGCTCATGCATATAGATATCTGCAGAATCCGTCCCTTCCGTTCTGCTCCTCAACGGAGTCGGAGAACGGAAAGGAGAAACGGTGATGTGAAAGGAGCCTAATGCAGTAACGGAACTGGTTTCCAAAGTCTACAGTGTTTGACCATCCCTGGTATAAAAACTATTTATACATAGAAAGTATTTACTGCACTCTTTTCATTAGGCTTTACAAACTTTATCAGACCCCAGTATTGTAATTTTCGGCGGTCTGCATAGACAGGACTTTCTAGGTGCAAATACAGTTCATTCCTAATGGGTCACCATTTGAGATATTTTTGCTTGAAATGCTGATGGCCCCTGAGCTTCATGCTATCACACCAGTGTAGCTGTGTGGGCCCCATGCAGTAACTCATAGATGGCATCATTTTATTTGGGAGCGAAAAGCCCTCTCATACCCTCTTTGTGAGGAATGAAGTCAAGTACCGAGATAAATAAGTAAAAGGCCCCGTGTTCTTCAGCCAGTGATTCCAAGTACCTGCAGGGACTTCATGCTGTGTTATGGATCAGTTTTCTACTATGCATGCCCAATAGTTTAATGTAATTGAAGGCAACAGGAAACCACAGCACAAGACATACGCAGTGGACCACTGTCATTTTTTTAGTTGATAGAATACTGAGGATTCGATGTAAATGTGCCTGATACAAAGGACATATTAGGCTACTTTCACACTAGCGTTCGGGCGGATCCGTTCTGAACGGATCCGATCATAATAATGCAGACGGAGGCTCCGTTCAGAACGGATCCGTCTGCATTAAAATTGCAAAAAAAAAGCTAAGTGTGAAAATAGCCTCGGACGGATCCGTCCAGACTTTCAATGTAAAGTCAATGGGGGACGGATCCGCTTGAAGATTGAGCCACATTGTGGCATCTTCAAACGGATCCGTCCCCATTGACTTACATTGTAAGTCTGGACGGATCCGCACGCCTCCGCACGGCCAGGCAGACACCCGAACGCTGCAAGCAGCGTTCAGCTGTCCGCCTGTCCGTGCGGAGGCGAGCGGAGCGGAGGCTGAACGCCAGCCAGACTGATGCAGTCTGAGCGGATCCGCTCCATTCAGACTGCATCAGGGCTGGACGGCTGCGTTCGGGTCCGCTCGTGAGCTCCTTCAAACGGAGCTCACGAGCGGACCAGCGAACGCTAGTGTGAAAGTAGCCTTACTTACTGTATGTAGGCTAAAGAAAGGGGGGTGGGAAGCAGCGACTAATAGGGTCTGACCTTGCGTAGACCATTTAAGAGCTATATAACTTCGGCCCATGAAATGTGATTACTGGTATCGGCAGCAATTTAGAATGTGTGCAAGGCCAGTGTGTCACAGTTTGCATATACAGCTCATTAAGCGACTTCTAAGACAAAGAACAAATAATGAATCCAAAATTATAGCCTTCATTTCCCTTGTACTCTCTAATTTACTAGTTGTGGTGTCACTGCGCTCGTACATATTGATCAGCCTAAAAAATGTCTAGAAAGTGGGGAAATCTCAGTGTAATTCTGTTACTGCAATTCATGTTCTCTTAATTGAATATAAAAATTGCATACAGTAATTAAAGGTGACTGTTGTCCAGCCCTTTTAAGGGCTGGCCTATCCTCAAGATAGACCATCGGTAGCTGATCGGTGGGGCTCAGGCAACCCTGTCGATCCTCTGTTCTGTTGAGCTTTGTTTTCGTCTGAGCTACAGAGCACCATCAACATTGTAGTGGACACTGCTGATCACTGCAGCGCCGCTCCCACTGGCTTCAATCAGGGTATCACTGCATTGACAGTAGGGCTGCAGCTAACGATTATTTGAATAATCGATTAGTTGTCGATAATTTAATCAATTAATTGGGAAAAAAACACCAAAATTACAAAACAAAGAGGTTTATATGATTTAACTTGAAAAATTATGTTCAAAGGCCATATTAAAACAAATTGTGGATGGCACTGTTATGGGGGATCTGTGGCCTACACTATTATGGGGAGATCTGTGGATGGCGCTGTTATGGGGAGATCTGTGGATGGCGCTGTTATGGGGGGGATCTGTGGATGGCATGGGGGGATCTGTGGATGGCATGGGGGGATCTGTGGATGGCGCTGTTATGGGGGATCTGTGGATGGCGCTGTTATGGGGGGGAACTGTGGATGGCGCTGTTATGGGGAGGATCTGTGGATGGCGCTGTTATGGGGGGAATCTGTGGATGGCGCTGTTATGGGGGGAATCTGTGGATGGCGCTGTTATGGGGGGGATCTGTGAAAGGCTGTTATGGGGGGGATCGGTGGATGGCGCTGTTATGGGGGGATCTGTGGATGGCGCTGTTATGGGGGGATCTGTGGATGGCGCTGTTATGGGGGATCTGTGGATGGCGCTGTTATGGGGGATCTGTGGATGGCGCTGTTATGGGGGATCTGTGGATGGCGCTGTTATGGGGGGATCTGTGGATGGCGCTGTTATGGGGGGATCTGTGGATGGCGCTGTTATGGGGGGATCTGTGGATGGCGCTGTTATGGGGGGATCTGTGGATGGCGCTGTTATGGGGGGATCTGTGGATGGCGCTGTTATGGGGGGATCTGTGGATGGCGCTGTTATGGGGGGATCTGTGGATGGCGCTGTTATGGGGGGATCTGTGGATGGCGCTGTTATGGGGGATCTGTGGATGGCGCTGTTATGGGGGATCTGTGGATGGCGCTGTTATGGGGGATCTGTGGATGGCGCTGTTATGGGGGGGATCTGTGGGTGGCACTGTTATGGAGAGGGGATCTGGGGTTGCACTGTTATGGAGAGGGGGATCTGTGGGTGGCACTATTATGGAGAGGGGGATCTGTGCACTGTTATGGAGAGGGGGATCTGTGCACTGTTATGGAGAGGGGGATCTGTGCACTGTTATGGAGAGGGGGATCTGTGCACTGTTATGGAGAGGGGGATCTGTGCACTGTTATGGAGAGGGGGATCTGTGCACTGTTATGGGGAGGGGGATCTGTGCACTGTTATGGGGAGGGGGATCTGTGCACTGTTATGGGGAGGGGGATCTGTGCACTGCTATGGGGAGGGGGATCTGTGCACTGCTATGGGGAGGGGGATCTGTGCACTGGTATGGGGAGGGGGATCTGTGCACTGGTATGGGGAGGGGGATCTGTGCACTGGTATGGGCATAACGGTGCACAGATCCCTTTCCCCATAACAGTGCACAGATCCCCCTCCCCATAGCAGTGCCATAGACAGATCCCCCTCCCCATAGCAGTGCCATAGACAGATCCCCCTCCCCATAGCAGTGCCATAGACAGATCCCCCTCCCCATAGCAGTGCCATAGACAGATCCCCCTCCCCATAGCAGTGCCATAGACAGATCCCCCTCCCCATAGCAGTGCCATAGACAGATCCCCCTCCCCATAGCAGTGCCATAGACAGATCCCCCCTCCCTATAGCAGTGCCATAGACAGATCCCCCCTCCCCATAGCAGTGCCATAGACAGATCCCCCCTCCCCATAGCAGTGCCATAGACAGATCCCCCCTCCCCATAGCAGTGCCATAGACAGATCCCCCCCCCCTCCCCATAGCAGTGCCATAGACAGATCCCCCCCCCTCCCCATAGCAGTGCCATAGACAGATCCCCCCCCCCCTCCCCATAGCAGTGCCATAGACAGATCCCCCCCCCCTCCCCATAGCAGTGCCATAGACAGATCCCCCTCCCCATAACAGCCCCGCTGCTCACAGCAGACTAATCACTGCATCTTTATTTTACCTTACAATGACCCTCCAGTAACAGGCAGAGCGGACGGCGGCGTAACGTCACTCACTCACGTGACGCACCTGCTCCGCCCACTTTATGAATTAAGGAGACGGAGCAGGCGCGTCACGTACGTGAGTGACGTTACGCTGCCGTCCGCTCTGCCTGTTACTAGAGTGTCATTGTAAGGTAAAATAAAGATGCAGTGACTTAAAGTAAACCGCCCGCATAGCAACAAATCGGACGATTATTCGATAACTGGATTCGTCGGCAACGAATCCAGTTATCGATTATTATCAATTACATTGATTAATCGTTGCAGCCCTAATTGACAGCACTGTCCACTACAATGTTGACGGTGCAGTGTACCTTGAAACCAACTTCCGCCAATAGAGCTCTACAAAACAGCTGATTGACCTCTGCTGATCAGCTGGTGATGGCCTGTCCTGAAGATAAGTTTTAAAAAGCTAGACAACCCCTTTAAATCCATTTTGTGTAATTTGTATTTAAAAAAAAAAATTTATTAGCACAAAATTTTATTTCTATTAAATTTTACTTGCACTATCTATTTTGTATGGTGCTGTAGGGAGAGACAGGGTCCTAGCTTGTGTATCCAGTCCGTTAGTTTTTTTTGAACAGGGCCTCTTGGGAATTTTCCTTAGGCAAAGATTGTGCCTTGTCTGGTTGCCTTATGCTTTTATATACTTTTATATGTTTTATGTATTATACTCTAAAGACTAAAACATGCTTTCTTATTTGTCTGCAGATTTACATTGGAGCCATTATTCCTTTAGGAGCTGCTGAGAAAGATGGCCGCCTCCGCGCTGCTGATGAACTAATCTGTATCGATGGTGTACCTGTGAAAGGAAAATCCCACAAGCAGGTCTTAGATTTAATGACCACTGCCGCTCGAAATGGTCATGTGCTGCTTACAGTGAGAAGGCAGTTATTCTTCACAGGTAGGTGAAAGTTTGAATGAGAAATTTCCTTGAAGAGAGTCGTTAAAAAACAAAATTCATACCCCCCTCGCTCCCCTGTTCCAACGCTTACCAGGTCCGTGATGGTCTCTGCTTCCTGGTCCTGTCTCAGCATGCAAGTAATGAATGTCTGGAGATGCCTGCTCAGCCAATCACTGGTCACAGGCCTGACCTGCCTCAGCCATTGATTGGCTGATCAAGCATCTCTGGACATTTTCTGCTTGTTGAGCTTGGACCAGTAAGTAGAGACCAGCTGGCACCCAGTAAGCAGTGCGGGACTGGTGAGTGTGGGTATTGCTTCTTTTTTTCCTCTCTGAGGTCTTTCCCCATAATATTTACCCCATGGCCAAGCCCTTTAAAGGGGTTTTCCAGTAATAATTACATGTTATCTGATGCCTGCAGCCTGAAATAGAAGATCCATACTTACCCGTTCCCCGCCGTTTCGGCCCTCCATGCTGCTTCTGCTGTCTCCAGCTTATGGTCCCTGCACTGTTTACATCATGCGGTGAAAATTGGCTTATTGATGCACTACCCACCAGATCTTCAACGTCCAGCACCTCCTTGCACTCCTTCTTTCCCATTAACTGAGAATGCCATGCAGGATGCAATTCCCACGCCTGTGCAGTTGCTTCAGTATCAGGACATGCGCAGAGCTTCAGCTTTCTAAACATCACAGATGCCTACTAATAGTATCATTGTGATCCCGGAACTAGAGATGACGGCTTTGAGCGGAATTGTTGCCTAAAGTTATCGGGAGGGTCATGACATAAGTATATTCCCCTCTCCTCTCATGCCTCTCGCACTGGTGCTAACACTGATAGGTCCTAGTGCGAGATGCTTGGCCTGTCCATCAAGGAGTGGCAGAAGGAGTAGGGCACTGACTATCTGGTGCCCCGAGGTACCCCTCTGGTACTGGCACCAATAAGCTAATGCTCGGTAGAGGCGGCAGCAGCACATACTTCACATGTTATTTTAACATTGTACGTTGCCAACCTTTGCTTGTTCTCTCATAAGTTACAATCACCATTTCTCCTTACTTACATTTTAGTGATCTCCGTGCAGGCTTTTGTTTTATCTGTGACCAACGTTTCTGTGCATAGCTCTCAATGTGACCTTTTGGCGTTGCACCCAGCAGTAAGCCATTTGAGGAATGCTCGAGAACCGCTCAATAAAAGGCTCCATGATGCATCGTTCCTGGCTGGCATACGGTTTAGGGCTTCTTAGATTAAATCAATGCTGCGAGTTTTCCAAACCTCATATTCTGAACAGCATGTCTGCTGGTGGGAAATTATTTTTCCCAGTAGGGACCTAAAGGTGTCGTCTCCGCTACTTTGCAAAAGACAGAACATTTTAGAAAACATCAGTGTAATTATCTCCCATAAACAAATGGGAAGCTCTAGAAAAGACATTCTCTGTTGTTTATTAAGAAACATACATCTCTGTGTTATCGGCGGAAAAAAAATCGCTACCGCTTGCTGTCCAATTACATTCAGTAAGTACATTTGTGCTGAAAAATTCCCCAAACAACCTGACCCATAAATGGAAGTATGCGACCAAGGCACAACGCATTTTGGTATGTTATCTGACATTTAGCATATAGTCTAATGGAGGAGATTGATAGGACAGTACCGATCTAAGACGCATTCAGCCCAGCTTTACGTAAGACTGTTATCCTGGGAGTGTGTTACGATCGGCCATGTTAACGGCATACACTGTGCAAGCGCACTGTCATCTCTTATAGGAAATCTCTTAGGAAGCAAGGGATTGGGCATGTTGAAATCCAACTCTTTTCACTGATGGTAGGAATTCAGGGACTGTCATGATGCCCCATTCATCTTACATCATTAGCCAGTCTCGCCGAAATCTAGGAGTTATGTCATTTGTAATCCATCATGTCTGACTATCTTACATTTTATCATTGGATTATTGTGCAGTGCCTCGTGTAAAACTTACACTTCCTACCATGCATGTCATCTGCATTAGAGAAAGATAAGACTTCCATTATAAATCTAGAGGCAGATACCATTATTAGGTGTGACAGTCACATTTCAGCGCTCCCTCTCCTCTTCCTCTACAGTGAGGAACATGCTAGTTCATAGGAGCCAATAGTTTGGTTTTTTGTGTCCATGACTTCTTTGTGCTTTCTGCACTCATGTGTCTGTTCCCCAACTTGTCCACAAAGCGGGGACCACGGACATATTGTAGTCAATGGGTATGCAACAGATTGTGGCATGCACACGGACCGCATCCGCAGTTTGCGGACTGCCAACCTGACACGGTCAAGTGGCCTTAGAGGAAGAGTATGTTTCAGTATAGACACAGCAAGAATGATAACCATACCAAAGCACAGGCCTATCTTGCTTATTCTGAATATGAACCGGTGTGAAATGTCTGTTGAGTATGTACTGGCCTGCTCAGAAGATGTATTGAATGTTGTAAGTAAAGGGGATGTGTCATCAGAAAATTATCCATTCTTTAAATCACATTTTTAGATTAAACCGTTTTTAATAAAAAAATAAAACTATTTTTTTTTTTTGAACTTTGGGATTTATTTATTTTTTACATTTTCCATATCATTATATTTAATTTATTTTGCTCTGGCCCAAAATATGTAAAGATGTCCTGTTCTTTGAGAGCAGCCACATGGACCATAGACACAATGGACAGAAGCTGACCGCATTGACTTCTATAGAAGAGTTTTCTAGGCATGCTCTGTAACCTGTGCAGAGGTCAGGAGAAGATAGATGAGCTTTGATACCACCTATTGTGAATGGTGGGTCTTGTGTTATCTATACCGAGGTGATATCTGCCGTTGTAATCCTGTCTATGGCGATAATGTGATGGCTACTGAAAAGTTAGCTATAAGAACAGGAAGTAGTGTTAAAAAAAAAAGGCATGATTTTAAATGTATATATTTTATAAATATAAAATGTGACATGCCAAATTAAAACAAAAATTCCCCAAAAAATATGTTGAACATAAAACGTGATTTAAACAATAGGTCATTTTCTGATGGCACCCTAGTTCCTCCTTTACAATTCCTGGAAGTTATAGGAGCTATTCTTCTTTATGAAAGGCTAAATAGTAAAATAATGCCTTGAATTCTGCAGTATTAATATATAGGATTCTTATAGCCCACAGGGGGATTTCCAATACCAGAATCAATGAGCATTCAATGTAATGAGGTCAGATTGGGCTTTAGTGTCCTCGGTGTCTCCTCAGGGCATGGAAGGAATGTGTAATCACCACTCGTTGCTGTGACTTCCATGATGATCGGTGATTGCTGACCTCATAGGAGGAGTTACAGTAAAGCTCCATGGTCACCTTCCCGTAGATGCAGACAGTGCCAGGCAGAATAGGAATTGATTCCTTGCAGACGATAAGAGAGGAAAGACTAGGCTGTGTGCTTTTCACATAGTATTATATCATGCATTCACACATTTGACAAGCAGCTAAATACTTGGGGGGTCTCAGTGTGTTTTATTCAAGCTGAATGCCGTTCAGGGCACAAAAATTCACCAAAAACAATCTAAAAAAATAAAAATAAAACATTTACTGTATGTCCATAAATGACATATTTTCATGTTTATTTCACAGACAAACAGCAAGAAGAGGAGGACGCACAAAACCCTCCTACTATCCTCAATGGCTCTCCCAGGTTAAACCGAATTGAAGTGACTAGTGTTCCCAAACCACCCGCAGAGGCTTATGATGTCATCTTACAGCGGAAGGAGAATGAAGGCTTTGGATTTGTCATTTTGACCTCTAAGAATAAACCGCCACCAGGAGGTGAGACATTTCAATTTGGATTTCCATACTTAACATGTTTTTCATTGTGAGGATCCAGGCATAAGTGTTCCATGTGCTTTTCTGTCACAAAGGGGTATTTTTTAACTCAATATTCATAGATAACATTTTTTTATTTTTCATGTCGGCAGCACTTCTGTAGCAATCCGCACCGAGAGATAAAAATTATATATATATATATATATATATATATATATATATATAGGTAATCCATAGTTTACTGCTGTGGTAAAGAAAAATGTTTCTTGTTAGTATATTAGTAGATTGGTAGAATTAGGATAACTGTATGACAGCTTTATTGTTCTCCTGATAGGCCTAAATAAAGATGCCCAAAAAGAGTATTGCACTTATTAGCAAATCGTGTCATGATGTAATAGAGTCCCTCATTTCCCTTCCTACTCTGGTCACAATCCCTTTGATGTCTAGAATTGGGATGGGGGTATGTTAGAGAGTTGCATCCTGTCTCTGGTCTCTGATTATCATAGGGGACATCAGTAGCCAACTATTAGCACAGGATTATCAACTCCTTTTGCTGGTGCCTCCTCTCGCAGACCTTTTGATTTATAGACCTTTATTCACTGCAGTCTAATAACCTTTGGCTGCAGTGGTTCCTTTGTATGTTATATCCCGCGAAGAGTCGACACGGACAGAAACGTGCCACGTCGGGATGTCATTAGGAGCTCAATAAGGTGTTTATTAGCATTTAGAACCAGGGACTAGGCCCAAGCAGGGACAGGTATCCGGACGGGGTCACCCCTTTCAGGGCGGATGCTCTGTATAGACAGGTAGGACTGTAATAGACCCCTTCCCCTCAAGTAGGGCGTAATAGGGCCCAATAGGGTTCAGAGGGTTCTGGTAAGACTGCTCACACCTATCCATAGGTGGAGCAGGATAGATTTACTCTACTTCTCACCAGTCTTGGACCCTCAGCTTTTATTATTGATGTATCACACAGTGGTTTTGTTTTCTTAATATATATCAGTAAAAGTTATGTTTTAAAGCGAACCTGTCACTGGGATTTTGTGTATAGAGCTGAGGACGTGGGTTGCTAAATGGCCGCTAGCACATCCGCAATACCCAGTTCCCCATAGCTCTGTGTGCTTTTATTGTGTAAAAAAACAAACACGATTTTATACATATGCAAATTATCCTGAGATGAGTCCTGTATGTGAGATGAGTCAGGGACAGCACTCATCTCAGTTTAATTTGCATATGTATAAAATCTTTTTTTTTTTTACACAATAAAAGCACACAGAGCTATGGGGACTGGGTATTGCGGATGTGCTAGCGGCCATCTAGCAACCCATGTCTTCAGCTCTATACACAAAATCCCGGTGACAGGTTCCCTTTAAGTAATTGTCACTCCCCCCTCAGGGTTATATTGTTTCTTTGATTTTTGGAGTGCTCACTGAGCCTGTACACTACATTGCTCTCTTTAGTGATTTATCATATTGAACCCCTTTTGATTGTGCATTTTGGCAGCAGTTTTCATCATTACCTTTTTGGGGCCCTTAAAGGGGTTGTCTCACCAGGGCTGTGGAGTCGGTAGATAAATGCGCCGACTCCGACTCCTCAGTTTTTTGTATTTCCGACTCTGACTCCCTGACTCCGACTCCTCTGTATTTAATATGCGAATGTATTTTATACATTCCTTGAAGGAAAGAAAGGCAACATACATGTCATTACCAAATGACTACTGGCTGGGAAGCCAACAGTCTACTGTATTGAACAGTTTAAGCAAAAGACAAACACAATGAAAACAACAGTTTTATTCATTTTTTTTAATCAAGTGGCTGGCATAAACATCAGGAACTTTACAAGTTAAAAAATACAAACCACATTATTTGGTTGTTTTAGAACAAAAACAAAGCTTATCTATATGAACCAAAAACAAAATCTGTAAAACCTAGAAATGGTTTATATTAATCTTCTTCACATCACTGAACGCGTTTGTTTTGCGGTTACGTGAGGCACTGCATGCATTGGCCTTTATTCTTACAGTAGAGAAGTCATTAATTATAACTGTTTATGAATTCAGACATTTAAACTTGCTTTTTATTTTATTTTTTTATTCCAATTTAAATTTAGTAGGAGTCGGAGTCGGTTCTTTTTTTGCCGACTCCGACTCCAGGTACCCAAAATTGACTCCGACTCCTCGACTCCGACTCCTCAGCCCTGTGTCTCACTTCATCAAATGGCATTTATCATATAGAGAAAGTTAATACAAGGCACTTCCTAATGTATTGTGATGTCGATATTGCCTTCCTTGCTGGCTGGGTTTATTTCATCTTCACATTACACATGCACATATCCAGGGGTTACAGCCAACCATCAATCCATAAGCAGTGGCCATGCTTGCACACCATAGGAAAAAGCACCGGCCTCTCTGGTGGCCAGGGCGGTAAGAGCACTCATAGGCATGCAGGCACAGCATCTCCCATCCTGACCACCTCGTATCTGTGCTGCAGCAATCGTCCTAACAAGCAGTGAATCAAAGTCAGAAAATGAAACAAGTCAGAAAAGGAAGCAATATGGGCAATCACAATAGTAGGGATCGTCCGATATTGATTTTTTTTAGAGCCGATACCGATAATCTGTGGACTTTCAGGCCGATAATTTATACCGATATTTTATATCTCATAATATATATTATATTAGTTGGTAGTCACTGAGGTGTTAGAAATTTGCATTTGGCACTAGTTGGTAGTCAATTTATAATTTACTCCTCACCTCTCCTGCTCCGCGGCTCCTCTCCATCTCCGGGTCCGGCATCTCGCTCCCCTGTGTTCTCCGGCTGCGGGGTCAGGACAGTGCAGCGCGGGCCCCATCAAAGAAGACCAGGGAAGGTGAGTATCGGAAGCGCTTGCTGTGCTTCTTCCCCGCTCCTGGAACCCGATGCATACTAGTGTGTGCTTCCATAATGGAAGCGCTCACTAGCATTCGCTTAATATATATTAACGGTATATCGGCAAGGTTAGATGCCGATAATGTACAAAATCCTCAATACCGTCCGATAATATCAGTACTTCCGATAATCGGTCGATCCCTACACAATACATGAGTAACTGGCTTGTATTAACTTTCTCTACATGATAAATGCCATTTGCCATTAATAGTACGTTTGCAAATTTTTTTTATTGTTGTAATAGTTTTTTGTGTTAGCGCTAGACCCATATTAAGCCCTTCCCCTTGTGTTTACCGCCATGTGCTTTCAATCACAATACTGAAATCCTGGGTAAATATTATTAGTGTTGATGTTGTCTCTCAGCTGAAAATCCATCTGGCCAGTGCTGCCAAGCATTATCCTTCAGAGTAGTTTATATTTAATGTGCTCAAACAGATGTTGTGTGCATTAACAATACCTCACAGTGCTGAGCACAGCACCCGGGCATACAGGAACAAGAGTCAATTAGCTCACAGTACAGAAATTTGCCTGAATATTAATGTCTGTAAAGGTTCAGTCCTCTTAGCACAACCTGTTATCATGAGTGAATTTTATACATAACCATTTCCTAGTATTGTATTACTAATAGCATGGCGTTTTCTATATGGAATTTCCCTTTTTCATGGCATTGCCACACAGAGATGGCTTATCCTGACAACTTGTACAACCGAATGAGGACCTGTCATCTCTCCCAATATGTCTGTTTTAGGCTACTGTCACACTCGCGTTTTGGCTTTCCGTTTGTGAGATCAGTTTAGGGCTCTCAGAAGTGGTCCAAAACGGATCAGTTTTGCCCTAATGCATTCTGAATGGAAAAGGGTCCGCTCAGAACGCATCAGTTTGCCTCCGATCAGTCACCATTCCACTCTGCAGCATTTTGCTGTCGGCTTGACGAAACTGAGCCAAACGGATCCATCCTGGCACACAATGTAAGTCAATGGGGACGGGTCCGTTTTCTCTGGTACAATAGAAAATGGATCCGTCTCTCATTGATTTTCAATGGAGTTCACGACGGATCTATCTTGGCTATGTTACAGATAATACAAACGGATCTGTTCATGACGGATACATGTGGTTGTATTATTGTAACGGATCCGTTTTTGCCGATCCATGATGGATCCGCCCAAAACGCGAGTGTGAAAGTAGCCTTAGTAAATGCTTGTGTTCGCCATAAAATAACAATTCTGGAGAATATTATCTTAGAACTATGGGAATGTATCATGATGGGACTTTTTGAAGTCTTTGTTGCTATGACTTTGTGTTGGCAAAAGGTATGCCAAATGATCAAAATTTGCACGTTTGTTAAACTGGCTAGAAATGCTACTCCGCTTGCCATGCACTGCAGTGATTTAGCAAAATTTTTTTGTGACCTTTTGAAAATCTGTCATTAAACTAATTAACATGCCAAACGATGCCACCTTAAAACACCAAAAGTTTGGCTGAAAATATCACTTGTGCCAAAATTTGTGACTTTCGTACACCAGAAATCTATCCTACAAACTTGATAAATTCCCCCCTATGTGTTGTGCCGATCCTCTTTTATTTCTCCTGGAAATGTATGAATAAATGAACAGCTGGGTGTTTCCATTACCAAAGGCGAGTGTCCAAACATGGAATCCCTTCTGTGTGCTTCCAGGTCCGTGCGGTCGTGTCGCAAAGTATAAGACATGTCCTATTCTTTGCCACGTCTGGCGGATCATTGACCCATTGAAATCAATGGATCTGTACCCCGATGTGGCCTGCACATGGCCGGTGTCCGTGTTTTGTGGTCCACAAAACTGACAGTCATGTGAATGGACCCCCAGTATCACTGAACTTTCATAAAAACTTTTCATATGTCGCAGGAACTCGCTGAATAGAAAGTATATGGTCCCCTTTGATTCTGTCTCCTGGAGTGAGAAGGAGAGCTCTCTATGCAAGCACTTCTCTCTCCTCATTCTTGCAATCGAGGGAGGAAGGGGGGTCTCAGTGCCCAGACCACCACCATCAAAACCTTTGATTGTCATATTAAAAGTTTTTGGAAAGTTCAGTGACACTTTAAAGGGGTTCTGCAGTTCTCTTTTAAACTGATGATCTATCCTCTTAATAGATCATCAGCATCTGATCGGCGAGGGTCCCTGGTGTCGGACCGACGCCGATCAGATGCTGATGATCTATCCAGAGATTAGCTGTTTGTTTACCGCAGGCCCAGTGATGTCACGACTAGTGTCACTGGCCTGGGCGCGGCTAAGCTCCATTCAAGTGAACAGAGCTTATCCCTGCCCAGGCCAGTGATACTAGTCGTGACGTCACTGGGCCTGAGGGAAACCGAGAGAAGGCCGAGGGGTTCCTGGAGCGCCGCTGCCTTCTGAAACAGCTGATCGTCAGGGTTCCCGGGTGTCGGACCCCCGCCAATCAGATGCTGATGATCTATCCAGAGGAAAGATCATCAGTTTAAAAGAACTGCAGAACCTCTTTAAGGATGCTTTCACACAAGCAAATGTGCTCCGGATTTGCAGCGCAGCACCCGTCCTGAACTTCCAGCACTCCCAGGGTCGTTTAGCATTATATTGATTTATGATGCTATGTAACCCTTAGAGATCTAGAATGTATTGGATAACATTGACAGCATTATGTACTGTAAGGGTTACATAGCATCATGAATTAATATAATGCTGTGCGACCCCGGCAGTGCTGGAAGTTCAGGAGGGGGTGCTGTGCTGCGAGTTCAGAGCGTGACATTCGCTCTTGTGAAACACGCCTAAGGCGCTCACTAACTAAGATCAATTTATCAACATGTTTCCCCTTTAAGAACCTATTGATTAGGTTGCATTCACACCATGCAAACCGAACCAACTCGGGTCATGGAATGTGAACAGTAACCACTGCTAGAATGACTGATAAATAATGCTTTCCTTAAACACAATGTTTGCCATATGAAATCCTGGATCTCCTCTCATTGCAGTCATTCCTCACAAGATTGGACGGGTAATAGAAGGAAGCCCTGCTGACCGCTGCAGAAAGCTAAAAGTGGGAGACCGGATCTCCGCTGTTAACGGCCAGTCCATTGTGGAGTTGTCACATGATAACATTGTGCAACTCATAAAAGATGCTGGGAATACAGTCACCCTCACTGTGATTGCGGAAGAAGGTAAGCCTTGTTGTAGGGTTCACTATCAAATGCTCTGTATGCAGGGAACTAAGGGTGGTTTCATATTTTGTTTTTTGTTTTCATTTTTTTAAAGCCACTGCAGTTTTTGTTTTTATAAAATTTTTTGAGCCAAAGCCACTCTGGCATTTTAGTATATTTGCTATTCCTTTTGAATGTACATTTATCTTTGGCTTAAAAAAAATAATTATGATAAAAATAATATTGCATGAAAAAGTTCAGCCTTTCTGGGACCATAACTTTTTTAATTTTTCTGTTCACATAGCCGTATGAGGGCTTGTTTTTTGCGGGATAAGTTGCACTTTCTCTTTCCACCATTTAATATTGTATACAATATAGTAGCTGGAAAACAAATTCCAAATGGGGTGAAATTGGAAAAAATAAATAAAATGCAATTCCGCAACAGTTTTATGGGTTTAGTTTTTATGGCGTTCCCTATACAGTAAAACTGACCAGTTACTTTCATTCTCCACATCAGTACAGTTACCGCGATACCACTGAGGCCCCATGCACACGGCCGTTGTTCACAGCCGTGTGCGGGCCGTGGAACCGCGGCCTGGATCCCTCCTGAGAGCAGGAGCGCACGGCGTCACTGGTTGCTATGACGCCGTGCGCTCCCTGCTGCCGGCACAGTACAGTAATACACTGGTACGATCTATACCAGTGTATTACTGTACTGTGCCGGCAGCAGGGAGCGCACGGCGTCATAGCAACCAGTGACGCCGTGCGCTCCTGCTCTCAGGAGGGATCCAGGCCGCGGTTCCACGGCCCGCACACGGCTGTGAACAACGGCCGTGTGCATGGGGCCTTATGTGTAGTTTTTCTTGCATTTCTTATATGGAAAATAAAATAAAAACCTTTTCGTTGCCATATTCTGACGTTATGTGTACGGAGTTGTGTGAGGGCTAATTTTTTGCAGGGCGATCTGTACTTTTCATTGATAACATTTTGAGGTGTATAGGACTGATCACTATTTGTTTATTTTGTGGTGGGAGGAGAAGCGACACAAAAAAATTGTGAATTGTCTATTTTGACAGTTTTTTTCCGTTTTCCGTACGGGATAAATATTTTTATGTTGTATTACTAGTACTGATGTTTTCACTCATGATGTATATTTTTTCATTTTTTATGTTTTATTTTAATTTTGGGGAAAGGGGGTGATTCATTTTTCTATTTTTGTGGGGGGAAAAAATTCCCTATAGGGAACTATAACAAGCAAGCATTAGATTGCTTATTTTATAGACTCCAATGCATTAGCATTATACTGGTTTCCTATGCAGGGACTCCATAGGAACTAATGTGCAGAAGCCTCCTGTCACACAGGAGGATGATGGCTGCTGCACACACACTCTGGCTCGCCCTATCCCCGACATGGCCAGAGCACAACAAGAAGTGCGCGCTTCCGGGTTTTAGCACGTACAGATGCTGTGGTCATGTCTGACCACAGCATCTGAAGGGTTAAATGTCTACAACTGGTATTACCACCGATCGCGGACGGACATTACCTGTGGCTGTATGAAACAGCAGGCACACTGCAGCAAGTCCTGCTCGGGAAGGGGTTAAAAGACCCTGCCATAGGTGAAGCAGCTATACCTAAAGAGCATCGGTCAGCAGATTTGTACCTATGAAACTATCTGACCTGTTACATGTGCTCTTGGCAGCTGCAGACGTGTGTTGGTCCTATGTTCACATGTGCCCACATTACTGAGAAAAAAATGTTTTATCTATGCAAATGAGCCTCTAGGAGCAATGGGGGTGTTACCCTTACACCTAGAGGTTCTGCTTTTTCTGCAACTGCCGCGCCCCCTGCACTTTCACAGGGCCTGGTGTGATGTTTTTACAATGTGGACACATATGAACATGGGACCTACGCCTTTTTTTTTTTTTTTTTTTTTTGTGATGTTTTCACAGTAAATTTGCCAGCTCCAGATGTTAGCTGAAAGACTATGAGAAATATGAAACACAGAACACACAAACATTTTGTGCTATTACTGTTTTTGTTTCAGTTTTTACATTTCTCAATGGAGAAAAAGAATCGTCAGAGAAAAATGTTTTTTCATACTGTTGTTTAGTAAAAATCGGCACAAAATTTTTTTTTTCATGCAGTATGGAAAAAAAACAAGCATTTGTGTTTTTTGAGTGAACAGTAAAATGACAGAACAAATGTATGTGTGGAGCCCTAAAAATACCCAAAAACTGCTGAAGTCTGTAGGGAACGGCTCCACAGGCCTTTGCACAGGATCTAAGAGAACCGTGAAGGGTTTTTTCACTTCAAAGTGTATGCAAAGAGAATTCCTTTCAAATACCCCAGTGTTTTGGATCCATTCTGGATTTTGGGGTCAGAATACTGATGCAATATGTGAATAAGGCTTTAGAGCGTACACAGTATGCATGAACACTACCTATTAATCACACGAGTCATAGCCTCGCATCACCGCCCAGTGTGCATGTGGACTTAAAAATCCAGTACAGCTGATAATCTGTTTGGCAAAAACCCGACACCGTGCCGTTGTAAAGTAGGTCATCAGGGGCTTTTGTATCCAGTCAGCAGAGAATATTCATTTGCAAATCTGGTTGAAATCTGTCTCGGAAATGAATTGTGACTCCATAAATCATGTTTTTTCTATCTTTGTCTGTTTCTCTAGTTGGGGAAATAAAGTCTACATCTGCTCATGCCTTCTCCTGCGATGTATTCAAGACCATGGTTCCACATTTGAATTAGAAGCATTAGAATCCCTTTGCCAGATAGATGGCTTTGGCCAATTCCAAATATTAAGTCCCTTAATCCAGCAAGCAGATGGATTAGCACAGGGGACAATTCATTTCAGGGCAAATATTAGACTTGCGGTCATATCTTTTATTTTCAAAAATGTCACAATTTACCTGTTCCTAAATATTTATGGAGATTGAAGCCTTTCTATTTTGTGTTTATCAAAATGAGTTGATTTTCAAAAAAAATACGCTCTGGGTTTTAAGGGCCGTAAGGCATTGCAGTCGAAACGTCTCTTGGAATTTCTGTAAATGTTCACCTTTTCCAGAGGCTCCTTGCAGTAAAGCACAAAAAATGTGTGTATGTATATAGACTCATTGACAAAAAATAATGCACCAAGAGAACTTTTTTTTTTTTTTTATAGCACTACTATATTCTGCAGACATTTACAGATATTAGCATCAACTTGTCCCCCAGTGGTGCTCACAATCTAAGTTCCCTATCAGTATGTCTTTGGAGTATGGGAAACCCATCCAAACACGGGGAGAACATACAAACTCCATACAGATGTTGTCCTTGGTCAGATTCAAACCTAGGACCCCAGTGCTGCAAGGCACCAGTGCTAACCACTGAGCCACCGTGCTGCCCGGAATCAGATGAAGCCTTATATGTGTGAATGTAATGATGGCATATGTAAGTGACTACAATATTAGGACAAAAGTAAAATTTTACTGGGAAAATGTACAATTGAAAGGAGGTTCTGGTACACTGTTTGGGCTGCCTCTAGCCTGGATACAAGATGAGAAATGGTTGGGCATGTGGGCATACAGGTTCCATATGGTATACTGCTTCACATTTGCCTACAGATGTTGCAGCCGGGCATGTGGATGCAGAAGCTGGCATCCCAGTTGGTCCCATAAATGCTCAGTTTGAGGTAAATCTGGCGACTCTGGTGGAGATATTTCTAGGAAACCCTTGCTGTGTGTGGGCAAGCATTATCCTGCTGAAAAATGTTAGTTGGACATCCTACCATGAAAGGCAACACATATGGCTGCAGGGTATCCTGCACACACTGAGCTGTTAGTGTCCCCAACAGGGAGACAGGGATGTGTCATGAAGGTGCCACCTGCACCTGGGTGGTGGACAACAAAACTGGATGCTGCTTGTATTTGATCCTCTCTACTGTTGGTCTGTCTGAGCCTTCTGGAGCCGGTTAGCTATGTGTGCATGCCCCTAGGTAACCACTGCTCCCAAAACCACCTAATCGCTAGGTAAGGGGACTTTCACACTTGCGTTTTTATTTCCCGGCACTCAGTTCCGTCAAAAGGGCTCAATGCCGGAAAAGAACTGATCAGGTATATCCCTATGCATTATGAATGATGATAAATCCGTTCAGGATGTCTTCGGTTCAGTCTTTTTGACTGATCAGGCAAAAGATAAAACCGCAGCATGCTACGTTTTTATCTCCAGCCCAAAAAAAACCCAGAAGACTTGCCTGAATGCCAGATCCGGAATTTTTTCACATAGGAATGTATTAGTGCCGAAAAAAAGGTGAAAAAAAAAAATGCCGGATCTGTTTTGCCGGATGACACTGGAAAGACGGATCCAGCATTTCAATGCATTTTTTTGACTGATCAGGCATTTTTACGACTGATCAGGATCTGGATCCGTCTACAAATGCCATCGGTTGGCATACATTTTGCCGGAACCAGCAGGCATTTCCAGCGACGGAACCGCTTGCCGGATCTCTCTGACGCAAGTGTGAAAGTAGCCTAAGAACAGCCTAGATTGTAGGCAACTTTGTTGACAAAGACCGGAGACGGTCGAAACGTCGCATCACCTTGCTGCTGGTTAATTAAACACCGGATTTTTTTCACCATCGGAAGAGTGCTGTGGATTTTTTTTATTTTTTCTAGATTGTAGGCAAGTCATCAAAACAACCATCCTACTTCACTCAGTCCAGTGATGTGGCCCTTCGTAAAACTCTGTCAGTTGAGCAAAATGTCTTTAAGTGTGTTGTAGAGACATGTCTGGCGTCAAGAGAAACACTGCCCAAAAATAGCCCCTGAGAGCCTTTTTTATAGGGCAGTGATGGCGAACCTATGGCACGGGTGCCAGAGGCGGCACTCGGAGCCCTCTCTGTGGGCACCCACGCCTTGGAAAAAGTCTATGGTGTACCAATATGCTTTAGACTTTTCCTGCCATTCATCAGCGCAGGACACACTATGAAGAGCACAGGCAGCGCACTGAATGTAGGCCATTAAGCTATTATAGCTAAATGATAAAGTACATGGAAGATATACTATATTGGTATTCAGGTTAAATTGCCGTGTTGGCACTTTGCGATAAATAAGTGGATATTTGGTTGCAGTTTGGGCACTCGGTCTCTAAAAGGTTCACCATCACTGTTATAGGGCAACGGTGGAAGCACTTTTACACCCTCTTGTGGCAAGACCCAGTGTCTCATCAGTCCAAACCTGTAATCATTTACATATCTGCCTGAGGCGTAACTGCATGCAGAGATTTGCAGTAATCTGACATTTCTATCTGGGTGTGTTATGTTTTTTACATGTGTTTCTTGAAGAAAGCAGCCACATTTTACTACTCTTGTTGATATTCGACCAGTAACTGATTTTATTTAGCAGCAAACTAGCCAACCTCAGGTCCAGAAAGAACACGTCTCTAGGACAAAACCCAGTGGGCCAGATTTATCATGACTCTGACAGCTCACTCCAATTTAGCATATGGCTAAAGTCAGTTTTAGCCAAGTTAGATTTATGATCGGCCCTTTAAGACTGTAATAAATGTGGTTTGACGGTAGCAGTTTATCCGTCAGTAAGCAGCTTTACAAAAGTCGCACGTTTTTATGAAAAAGTCGCATGTTCTATTAAAAAGTCTCATAAGATAAGCATGGTCCTCACTGGAGTGAAATTGCGACTTTTTTGCGACTTTTTAAATAGTCCCAATAGTAAATCTGTCTAGAGATTCATTTACATAAGAAAACCCGCCCAATTTCAGAAAACGCCCACTTTCGCAAATTTGTGCGCAGTTTTAGCGTTTGCGCATTTTTTTGCGACTTTTTCACTCCATTATTCTGACTTGAGCTAATGATAAATCTGGCCCAATGTCTTTGGTGCTGCCAAAGATAGCAAAGTGTAGCGCTCTGCAGTTTTTGACAGTCCCATGTAGTTTGAATAGAGTGGCAGGGCCCATAGTCAACCTCTAATTGATTTAAACAGGAGACACGATCAATCACCTATTTTGTGGATAGCTGATAAGTTGTTGTTCTGGGATACTATCTTTAAGGGCCAAATAACTCAAAATAAGTTAGTGTGCATGCGCATAAGGGTACTTTCACACTTGCGTTAAACTTTTCCGGTATTGAGTTCCTTCCTAGGGGCTCAATACCGAAAAAAAAGGATCAGTTTTATCCTAATGCATTCTGAATGGAGAGTAATCCGTTCAGTATGCATCAGGATGTCTTCAGTTCAGTCACTGTACGGTTTTTGGACGGAGAAACAGGCTGCGGTATTTTCTTCGTCCAAAATTCCGGCCCCAGGATCAGGCCCCAAGTGTTCCGGCAAAACGGACCCGGTTTTCCAGTCTGCGCAGACCTTTAACTCCTTAAGGACTTAGGACGTACCGGTACGGCATGGTTCCCGAGTCCTTAAGGACCCATGACGGCGGGCGGTGATCAGAACCCATTGCCAGCTCAAATCATTGAGCAGGCACCTTGGCTAAATGCGCGGGGGTGTCCCGGGAACTCCCCCCGTGTCGGCGATCGCCGCAAACTGCAGGTCAATTCAGACCTGCGGTTTGCGGCTTTTACCTGTGCTTGCGGCGGTGATCGGCGGTGCCATTGGGTCCCCATGCGGCTGTAGAGGGGACCCGATGGCATGGAAGGCAGCCCCCTGGATCTCACAGGCCGGAAGCTGTATGAGTAATACACACAGTACTACTCATACAGCCAATGCATTCCAATACAGAAGTATTGGAATGCATTGTAAAGGCTTAGACCCCCAAAATCCCAAAGTGGCACAAAAAATAAAGTGAAAAGAAAAGTAGAAAAAATTAAGTTTCCCCCCCCCCAAAAAAATTAAAAGTTTCAAGTAAAAATAAACAAAAAAAAAAATTGGTAAAAAAATTGGGGGGGGGGGAGTATACATATTAGGTATCGCCGCGTCCGTATTGACCGGCTCTATAAACCTATCACATGACCTAACCCCTCAGATGAACACCGTAAAAAATAAAAAAAAATAAAAACTGTGCTAAATAAACCATTTTTTTGTCACCTCACATCACAAAAAGTATAACAGCAAGCGATCAAAAAGGTGTTTGCCCACCAAAATAGTACCAATCTAACCGTCGCCTCATCCCGCAAAAAATGAGCCCCTACCTGAGACAATCGCCCAAAAAATAAAAAATCTATGGCTCAGAATATGAAGACACTAAAACATAATTTTTTTTGTTTTAAAAAAGCTGTTATTGTGTAAAACTTACATAAATAAAAAAAAGTATACATATTAGGTATCGCCGCGTCCGTATCGACCGGCTCTATAAAAATATCACATGACCTAACCCCTCAGATGAACACCGTAAAATATTTAAAATAAAAACTGTGATAAATAAACCATTTTTTGTTACCTTACATCACAAAAAGTGTAATAGCAAGCAATAAAAAAGTCACACGCACGCACCCCAAAATAGTGCCAAGAACACAGTCATCTCATCCCGCAAAAATCATACCCTACCCAAGGTAATCGCCCAAAAACTGAAAAAATTATGGCTTTCAGTCTATGGAAACACTAAAACATGATTTATTTTGCTTAAAAAAGAAATCATTGTGTAAAACTTACACACAAAAAAAAAAAAGTATACATATTAGGTATCGCCGCATCCATGACAACCTGGTCTATAAAAATATCACATGATCTAACCTGTCAGATGAATGTTGTAAATAACAAAAAATAAAAACGGTGCCAAAACAGCTATTTCTTGTTATCTTGCCTCACAAAAAGTGTAATATAGAGCAACCAAAAATCATATGTACCTATGTACCCTAAACTAGTACCAACAATACTGCCACCCTATCCCATAGTTTCTAAAATGGGGCCACTTTTTTGGAGTTTCCACTCTAGGAGTGCATCAGGGGGCTTCAAATGGGACATGGTGTAAAAAAAAAAAAAAAGTCCAGCAAAATCTGCCTTCCAAAAACCGTATGGCATTCCTTTCCCTCTGCGCCCTGCCGTGTGCCCGTACAGCAGTTTACGACCACATATGGGGTGTTTTTGTAAACTTCAGAATCTGGGCCATAAATATTGTGTTTGGTTGGCTGTTAACCCTTGCTTTGTAACTGGAAAAAAATTATTAAAATGGAAAATCTGCCAAAAAAGTAAAATTTTGAAATTGTATCTCTATTTTCCATTAATTCTTGTGGAACACCTAAAGGGTTAACAAAGTTTGTAAGTCAGTTTTGAATACCTTGAGGGGTGTAGTTTCTAGAATGGGGTCATTTTTGGGTGGTTCCTATTATGTAAGCCTCGCAAAGTGACTTCAGACCTGAACTGGTCCCTAAAAATTGGGTTTTTGAAAATTTCAGACATTTTTCAAGATTTGCTTCTAAACTTCTAAGCCTTGTAACATCACCCAAAAATTTTATATCATTCCCAAAATGATCCAAACATGAAGTAGACATATGGGGAATGTAAAGTAATAACTATTTTTGGAGGTATTACTATGTATGATAGAAGTAGAGAAATTGAAACTTGGAAATTTGCAATGTTTTACAGATTTTTTGTAAATTTGGTATTTTTTTTATAAATAAAAATTATAATTTTTTTACTTCATTTTACCAGTGTCATGAAGTACAATATGTGACAAAAAAAAACAATCTCCTGGATAAGTCTAAGCGTTTTAAAGTTATCACCACTTAAAGTGACACCTTAAGGGGTTAAAAATGTGAAAAAGATTAATACCGGATCCGTTTTTCCAGATGACAACCGGAGAGACGGATCCGGTATTGCAATGCATTTGTGAGACAGATCCGCCTGCCTGCCGGAATCCAACAACGCAATTGTGACAGTACCCTAAACATGATGTATGCTGAGGCGTGTGTAAAGAGTCTCTCCTGAAGCCGGAGAAAGTGCAGCATTCATACAGAAAAGCCCCTTTTATGTTGAGGTCCATACAGGTCATGTTTTGTAAAAATGCTGAGGAAATGTTCTTGAGGATAATCTAAATTTTATACAGATGAAATTCTTTCCTGATGATAACCCAATATGACTGGTTGAGATGTCAATAGAACCTACTGGTGGCCATTAGTTGTGACTAGAGCGAATACTAGAATCCGTTTTTTGCACATTCCAGGAATGATGGATCCTTCTTTTGGTTTTCCTGTTGTGTATAAGCTTCTAAGTCATGAGAAAATATATTGTCTTGTTTATTGGCTCAGCTCATCCAGCTAGACCAGCTAGAGTTTCCTTGCTTCTTGGCTTCATTTCTTAGCCCCTCAGTTCCTTAGCTGTTATCTCTACACACAGCTGGTGCACAGCCTGAACAGTACAAAGATCCGCGGAAGGTGGCCAAGATGTGGTTTTGCTAAAGACTACTACAGCTTCATGATTAACTCTCTACTAGCCATTCAAAATGACCTAATCTCCAGCATCTAGTACTGCTCTTACTGTTGGCATGTAATAACCTAAGACTTTTCCGTAAGAAGTGGTGCTTACCTTACAGTGGTTGTAGAAGAAACATTGTACATTTTTGAGAAAAACAGCAGGGTGCTCACGTATCTTGTTTGAATTGTTTGTTACTGTGTGATGTCAGATTTTGTGTGCGTATGTGCCCTCTGTAAAGTGCCGTGGAATATGTTGTTGCTATATAGATTATTACTACAATGTATTGCAAAAGTAAGGTCCCCGTACACATTGTTTTGTCATCTGAACCTGTCCATACCCTGTTTGGCCAACAGCCTAATATGTACAGGGAGCTCCTGACTCTTCCCCTGAAAGACGATGTCGGTGGGGAGAAGGATCGGCAAACAGAATATGTGGGGGAATCGGTTGAGTGAGCTGTTAAATGTGTGTGCCCAGCTTTAGTATGATGCCTTTTAACTTAAAGGGAACCTGTCACCTGGATTTTGTGTATAGAGCTGAGGACATGGGTTGCTAGATGGCCGCTAGCACATCCACAATACCCAGTCCCCATAGCTCTGTGTGCTTTTATTGTGTAAAAAAAATCTGAGATGAGTCAGGGACAGGACTCATCTCAGGTTAATTTGCATATGTATCAAATCGTGTTTTTTTTTACACAATAAAAGCACACAGAGCTATGGGCACTGGATATTGAGGATGTGCAAGCGGCCATCTAGCAACCCATTTCCTCAGCTCTAGACACAAAATCCCGGTGACAGGTTCCCTTTAATTCTAGGACAAGACAGTAAAATAAAAGTTGTGTATAAACTAGTCAACAGGTTAGAGAAATAGACAGTAAATGTCAGCTGAAGACCTGTAGGAAAACCAATAACCTGACAAATGATGGTCCAGATGTAGCCTATAGGTGTATATGGGTCCATACATTGCAACACTAAATTTGTTTGTTAACCCATATTTTTTTTTTCTTTTCCACCGTTCATGCAGCCGAGGATTTTTGCCGTGCGGTTTTATAGACCATGGCAAGAATGTACAGGTCCGTTCTTGGTGCGGTTATCACGTGGACCCATCGCTCCATTGAGCGGGTCTACAGAAACCGCATCACAGCACTGCGATTTCAGCGGTGGGATATGCAGCAGATATTGTCACTGACAAAGTCCTCCTTTTGAGCATACCCTTACTGGTATTACTGGTTATCTTTTTGGATCTTGTACAACTTTGCTGCCCTATTTATTCTGCATCTCATTTTTTTTATGTTAAATATTTGTTGGTGCTTGTATATGCCATTAAATATGTTCCAACATGTATACCAACTCATTTGGGGATGCCAAATAAAAAAGTACAAGACAATGCTGTTTGGTTTTCAAATCCCTTGATTTTTTATGTATCTTTGCTGTATGAAATGACTAATAAAATGGGACTGAACAAGCTGATTTCCAACTGTTAAAAAGCTGCGAGCGTTCCTTGTGAAAGGTTTCAAAAAGTTATTTTCCGTCCTCCTAAAAAACAAGCAATAATGCAGATGCTGATGATAATAGTAGGTACAATTTTTGAAAACAGTTTCCAGCTTATCAGTATTACTTTCTTCATCAGAACACAGAGGTCCCCCATCAGGATCCAACTCGGCGAGACAGAGTCCTGCTCCACAGCACCGAGCCATGGGCCAAGCACAACCCAATTATGGGACACTGGAGAGGTAGGAAAACAGACACCTGGTATGAACTATATGTTGGTGATATATTTAGATGTAAGGCAGCTCTCACCTGCTCCACGACACCCTCCGGGCACGGATACCCCACCTGGATGCGGGAATATGCGAGCAATTCAAAGAAAAGAAGAAGTCCAGGTCAGGTGTGAATAAGTGGCTTCTTTATTTCAGCGGTTATAAAATTCCACTAAGCAAGGTGCAACAAGTGACGAGTTTCAGACCTCTATAACATCAGGGTCCTTCTTCATGACATATGTTGGTGATATGTGGAAAAAACGTAGGGGGTGCTCATTCTAGCTAACAATAGGGTAGCAATATCATTAACCCCTCAAATATAACACATTGTTGCTACCTGCTAACTCTTCAGCCAGTATACTATACTTTTCTAGCCTGCCATCGAAGACATACTCTGGGAATGTGATGAATGCCATACAGTGCGATACCCATTTCTCTCTGTATAGGAAAGTGAAGTCTACCAGCTGGGCAGAGGCCAAATGGAAACCTCTTTGGCCTCTGTCTAGTGAGTGAGGGTGTATTCACCGGGTCCTCCTTTAATACACACTCCCGTCATAGAGACGTATTCTGTAATTGGGTGATTGTTATACTGGTCCTCCTTTAATACACACTCCCGTCATAGAGAAGTATTCTGTAATTGGGTGATTGTTATATTGGTCCTCCTTTAATACACACTCCCGTCATAGAGAAGTATTCTGTAATTGGGTGATTGTTATATTGGTCCTCCTTTAATACACACTCCCGTCATAGAGAAGTATTCTGTAATTGGGTGATTGTTATACTGGTCCTCCTTTAATACACACTCCCGTCATAGAGAAGTATTCTGTAATTGGGTGATTGTTATATTGGTCCTCCTTTAATACACACTCCCGTCATAGAGAAGTATTCTGTAATTGGGTGATTGTTATATTGGTCCTCCTTTAATACACACTCCCGTCATAGAGAAGTATTCTGTAATTGGGTGATTGTTATATTGGTCCTCCTTTAATACACACTCCCGTCATAGAGAAGTATTCTGTAATTGGGTGATTGTTATATTGGTCCTCCTTTAATACACACTCCCGTCATAGAGAAGTATTCTGTAATTGGGTGATTGTTATATTGGTCCTCCTTTAATACACACTCCCGTCATAGAGAAGTATTCTGTAATTGGGTGATTGTTATACTGGTCCTCCTTTAATACACACTCCCTTCATAGAGACGTATTCTGTAATGCTGGTAACCAGCTCCAGTGGTTCTCCACAAATAATTGTTGGAAAATCGAGCAGCGATGGAAGGGTGTAATTATAGACCCAAAGGGGGGGAGACAAGCTTTTAGGGGTGGATTTTGATTGCTACAGTAACTTAATGTCAAACAGTACCACTTGCGGTGGAAAAATGCATTTCTTGCTTTTTGGCCAACATGATCCAGTAAAGCTGACGCAGCTATTGTGTGTGCAGGAATGTGTCCATATTAAGGAGTGAGATCACAGACCCTGTAGTAAGTCCACGGAGGCCTCCAGTTTGTGATCAAAGGGGTTGTCTCACTTCAGCAAATTACATTTATCATGTAGAGAAAGTTAATACAAGTTTCTTACTAATGTATTGTTATTATCCATATTGCCTCCTTTGCTGGCTTGATCAATTTTTCAATCACATTATATACTTTTTTGTTTCCATGGTTATGACCACCCTGCAATCCATCAGCGGTGGTCATGCTTGCACACTATAGGAAAAAGTAGTGGCCTCTCTGGTGGCTGGGAACATAGTAGCGCACATAGGCTGGTGCTTTTTCCTATAGTGTGCAAGCACGACCACCGCTGATGGATTGCAGGGTGGCCGTAACCATGAAAAATGAATCCAGTCACAACTGCATCCTAACAGAATGGATGCATCCTGATGTGCAAAATCAAAACGGATCTCAATACCGGAATTAACAACGCAAGTGTGAAAGTATCCTAAGACAGGTACTTTGCTGTTTAGTTCTCCTGCTAGTTTTATTGTGGAGAGTCAGATAAAAATAAACGGTCCCTGGGGCTTACAGAATAAACATGTCCTCACGTGCAGGCTACTTTCATACTAGCGTTTTCGTTTTCCGGTATTGAGATCCGTCATAGGGGCTCAATACCGGAAAAAAAATGGGGACAAAACTGAACTGAACGGAATGCTCCAAAATGCATTCCGTTCCGTTTAGTTGCGTTACCATACCGGAGAGCAAACCGCAACTTGTTGTATTTTGCTTTCAATCCTGGGATACGGAGCAAGACGGATCCGGCATGACCCCCCAATGCAAGTCAATGGGGACGGAGTCGTTTTTCTCTGCCACAATAGAAAACGGATCCGTCCCCCATTGACTTTCAGTGGAGTTCATGACGGATCCGTCTTGGTGATGTTAAAAATAATACAACCGGATCCATTCCTAACAGATGCAGATGGTTGTATTATCAGTAACGGAAGCGTTTTTGCTGAACCCTGCCGGATCCAGCAAAAACGCTAGTGTGAAAGTAACCTTAAGCACCCATAGAGGAGAAGATTGCTAATAAGGTTCTGTAGTTGTCACGCAGGAATATAGGCAATCTGGTGGTTTACATCCTGAAGAGTCTATAGATGACCTATAACTGCTAACAGCACGGATGCAATGGATGGAAATAGTCCTCCTTTTAATTAGACTAGCGTTCCAGCAGGGAATAGCCTGCCCGTGTTCTCCAGATCAGGCGTTACTGGATGTTACCGGAACGCTCATTGGCCCCATTACCAATAATGGGGTCCGGCAGAGATACAGCCGCTACCCAGCAAATATGTCGGGATTTGCCCAAAATAGCCTGAAATGCAAACGTGAAAGAAACTAGGGATGAGCAAAGCAAGCTTCGGATCCTAGGTCCGAAGTTGCTTCGCTCAAAACTTCAGATTAAGACTACATGCAGTCGTTGTTTTGGTCCGCATCCGAGCATCAGTTTTTGCAGCTTGGATGCAGACCCATTCACTTCAACGGGTCCGCAAAAGATGTGGACAGCATTCTGTGTGCTCTCCGCATCTGTTGCTCCGTTCCGTTGTCCGCAAAAAAAAATATGACCTGTCCTATTCTTGTCCATTTTGCTTCGGTTCCGCGGTACCAATCTAAACCAAAGCCAAGTTCTCTGTACAGCATTAATCCGAAGTTTTGAGCGAAGCTACTTGGGATCTAGGATCCAAAGCTTGCTTCGCTCATCCCTAAAAGAAACCTTAAAATATAAATATTTCATCTATATATGTGTTTGTCTAATCTGTCTGTCTCATATCTTTCTTTCTATATACACAGACAAGGGGGTCATTTATCAAACTGGTGTAAAGTAGAAGTAGCTTAGGTGCCCATAGCAACCAATCAGATTCCACCTTTCATTTTCCAAAGAAGCTGTTCAAAATGAAGGGTAGATCTGATTGGTTGCTATGGGCAACTAAAGCCAGTACTACTTTACACCAGTTTGATAAATGACCCCCATAGTCTCCAAAATTAACACCTTGCAAACATTGGGTATCATTGGAAAGCTAAAATTGAGAAAATGGGGAGGGGGTAAATTAAATGGTATAATAGCATGGAGCATGGACATCATAGGAGTATCTCTCAGTAACACTATCAACTGGTTATACCTTTATTCTAGAAATACGTTGGACGCAGACAGCAGTAAGGGAGATCTCTCTGCTCCATACAGATTCTTATGGGCTGATCATAAGCCCGACGCTGCGCACACCCTGCCTAGTGGAAGCCGACACTCGCAGGTAAGAGGATGTCATACTTGTCTCTAGAAAATAGCTTTTGCTAATAACTGAGATCTCAATCTGAAGGAATATGGAGTAGCCGCTTTCTCAGACTGTCTGTACAAGCATTAGGTTCATTGATCTTGTGTCTGAAAAGGTTTGCCGTGGAGATGAACGGATTAGACATGCAAGGCCTAAATATCACACATAAAGGTTATACTATCTGAGGAAGCCTGGTGAGGATTCCCAGTCACTATTTGAGTCCTGTTTCACCAAGAAATAAGAACACCTCTGGGCACCACATAATGCCATGCATAGAGGGTATCACCTTCCTGCCCCACGTTTACTGTCCAGATGTCTCATCCTGTGTTGATTCATGGTTTGATCTGTTATCAGTGGTAAATGGATGGCAGCTGTTGGCCTGGGAAAAGTGAGCACTGTAAATTAAAGGCTGTAAGCATTTTTTAAATGAAAAAAAAAAAGTAAAAATATATTTTTTACATATGTATGTGGTTAAAATGCACTTACTGTAGTTTCAGTATGAAATCTTTATTCCTACATTCATTTTCAGACCTGATATGCAGCTTGAAACATGCTCAAAGTTTCAGACTTTCTCATGTCAGCGTCTCTCCTGGAGCTGTGTGTCCAGGATGCTGCTGTCTTCTCTCTGCAAACTGCTTAAGTTTCCTTTCCTCCTGTGTCCTCCTTGGATCCTCCTTCCTCTCTGCACACTCTGGTCTTGTGTGTTCAACCTCCTTCCCTGATGGTATCGCTAACACCAGTAGAAGGGAGAGGAAGCGTAGAGAGAGACTTCAGAAACAAGTTACTACCCTAAAAGATGTGTCAGATTTTGCAGCTACAGAGGTGTCCACTACTACAGTACCTCATTTCTAATTTAAACAATCCAGTTTCTCATGAAACTAGTTTAATACAATAGCAACAACCCGCACTCTGCAGAAGCAAAATTTTGCATTAAGGTAGCAAGTGATCAATAAAAGAAAATTAATTTAAAAAGTTTTCCAAAGTCTTTAAAGAACTTTTTTGATTTGCATCAATATCCTTTCAAATAATCATTTATAAAGGTAGCTGTAATTTGTATTCTATTTCTTTTACCTTTATTGCATCCATCCTTTGTTCATGGCTGTGGTCACATGATCACGTCCATGCAGCTCTTTCTTATTTCCTGTGATGTTCTGTCGATGGGCGTGCCAAAGCAGCAACAGGGGGTAGTGAAAGGGGAGTGGCTATTTGAATAGCTGGATGGGAGGAGCTATACACTAGCTTGATGTTGTTAGAGGCAGTGATAGGGGAGTGTCTATGTAAATAACTGGGTGGGAGGAGCTATAAACTAGCTGGGTATTGTTAGGGTTAGTGATAGGGGAGTGTCTATGTGAATAGCTGGGTGGGAGGAGCTATAAACTAGCGGGACGTTGTTAGGGGTAGCGCTGGAGCTGTGGCAGAGAAAGAAGTGCATCGTGGGTTTGGTTGGATACAGCAACAGGAAGTGCTACATACAGGATGTAAAGAAACTAGAGTGATCAGATTACATAGTGAAAATGATCAAAGGGGTTTTGCACTTTGTTTAAACTGATAATCTATTCTTTGGATAGATCATCAGCATCTGATCGGCGGGGGTCCGACACCCGGGACCCTCGCCGATCAGCTGTTTGAGAAGGCAGCAGCGCTCCAGCAGCACCGCGGCCTTCTCCCTGTTTACCGCAGGCCCAGTGACATCACGACTAGTATCAACTGGCCTGGGAGCGGCTAAGCTCCGTTCACTTGAATGGAGCTTAGCCCCGCCCAGGCCAGTTGATACAAGTCGTGACGTCACTCGGCCATCGGTAAACAGTGAGAAGGCTGCGGCGCTGTTGTCTCAAACAGCTGATCGTCGTTGGTCCCGAGTGTCGGACCGCTGCCGATCAGAAGCTGATGATCTATCCAGAGAATAGATTATCAGTTTAAACAAAGTGCAGAACCCCTTTAAGTAGAGTCCAAATTGAAAAAGAAAATTCATGGGGAAGATGTACATGAGGTAAGCATATCTATTAAAAACCATAAAGCCCCTTTAAGGTTACGAGACTGCGACAGTGGCCAGCTGTGCTTTTTATACTAGTTCTCTTAAATTAGGGCTTACATCTTCCAGCAGGACCACCATTGAACAAACAATGTAGCATGAAGTTCCAGCACTAAAAAACCATCTGACAGAACTAATTTGTACAAGGAATAGTGGCCCTGAGGGTATTTCCCTACCAGTCTATAAATGGTGTGACTAATTTTACAGAGAAATCTCAAGCCTAACATACAGGTCCTTCAAAAAAAATTTGCATATTGTGATAAAGTTCATTATTTTCTGTAATGTACTGATAAACATTAGACTTTCATATATTTTAGATTCATTACACACGAACTGAAGTAGTTCAAGCCTTTTATTGTTTTAATATTGATGATTTTGGCATACAGCTCATGAAAAACCAAATTTCCTATCTAAAAAAATTTGCATATTTCATCCGACCAATAAAAGAAAAGTGTTTTTAATACAAAAAAAGTAAACCTTCAAATAATTATGTTCAGTTATGCACTCAATACTTGGTCGGGAATCCTTTTGCAGAAATGACTGCTTCAATGCGGCGTGGCATGGAGGCAATCAGCCTGTGGCACTGCTGAGGTGTTATGGAGGCCCAGGATGCTTCGATAGCGGCCTTAAGCTCATCCAGAGTGTTGGGTCTTGCGTCTCTCAACTTTCTCTTCCCAATATCCCACAGATTCTCTATGGGGTTCAGGTCAGGAGAGTTGGCAGGCCAATTGAGCACAGTAATACCATGGTCAGTAAACCATTTACCAGTGGTTCTGGCACTGTGAGCAGGTGCCAGGTCGTGCTGAAAAATGAAATCTTTATCTCCATAAAGCTTTTCAGCAGATGGAAGCATGAAGTGCTCCAAAATCTCCTGATAGCTAGCTGCATTGACCCTGCCCTTGATAAAACACAGTGGACCAACACCAGCAGCTGACATGGCACCCCAGACCATCACTGACTGTGGGTACTTGACACTGGACTTCAGGCATTTTGGCATTTCCCTCTCCCCAGTCTTCCTCCAGACTCTGGCACCTTGATTTCCGAATGACATGCAAAATTTGCTTTCATCCAAAAAAAGTACTTTGGACCACTGAGCAACAGTCCAGTGCTGCTTCTCTGTAGCCCAGGTCAGGCGCTTCTGCTGCTGTTTCTGGTTCAAAAGTGGCTTGACCTGGGGAATGCGGCACCTGTAGCCCATTTCCTGCACACGCCTGTACACGGTGGCTCTGGATGTCTCTACTCCAGACTCAGTCCACTGCTTCCGCAGGTCCCCCAAGGTCTGGAATCGGTCCTTCTCCACAATCTTCCTCAGGGTCCGGTCACCTCTTCTCGTTGTGCAGCGTTTTCTGCCACACTTTTTCCTTCCCACTGAGGTGCCTTGATACAGCACTCTGGGAACAGCCTATTCGTTCAGAAATTTCTTTCTGTGTCTTACCCTCTTGCTTGAGGCTGTCAATGATGGCCTTCTGGACAGCAGTCAGGTCGGCAGTCTTACCCATGATTGCGGTTTTGAGTAATGAACCAGGCTGGGAGTTTTTAAAATCCTCAGGAATCTTTCGCAGGTGTTTAGAGTTAATTAGTTGATTCAGATGATTAGGTTAATAGCTCGTTTAGAGAACCTTTTCATGATATGCTAATTTTTTTAGATAGGAATTTTGGGTTTTCATGAGCTGTATGCCAAAATCATCAATATTAAAACAATAAAAGGCTTGAACTACTTCAGTTGGTGTGTAATGAATCTAAAATATATGAAAGTCTAATGTTTATCAGTACATTACAGAAAATAATGAACTTTATCACAATATGCTAATTTTTTGAGAAGGACCTGTATATTTAGCCTGCTCAGCCTATAAATCAGTTCTGCCAGACTTGGACTTATGCCTTATTACCTTGACTTCTGCATGTCAATGTATATTACCAAATTGCCGCTCAACATGGACACCCGGACATAAGGCATTGATTCATGGTAATATATAATGAATATAATTTTATTTTAGCATGTTTTTGTCCTGAGGCAGTGTGTAATTTTCTCACACTTCCTCATCTTTGTATGTGGATAGATTATTACTTGTTCTGAATGTCTGTATTGATGTGCAGAGTGCTGGTTGCTACCCCGTGGAGTTGGAGAGAGGATCCAGAGGCTTTGGTTTTAGCCTACGTGGTGGTAAAGAATACAACATGGGACTTTTCATTCTCCGCCTTGCAGAAGATGGGCCTGCGATCAAAGACGGCCGCATTCATGTATGTAACGGTGTAAACGTGTGCTTGTCACCCACTTGTGTTTGCTTTCCCACAGAGTTGTTGCTTGGAGGATACCTTACAAGTGTGTCTTAAAGGCATTGTCCATGATTTGTCCCCCACCCAGCAGTACATATGAAGAAATCTATACTTGTCTGCTCCCGCTGCTCTGTTCTGGCTCTGTTGCTCCTGAGCTGTCTTCACCAGATGTGCGATCCCTGGCTGTCAACTTCTGCGCTGGCAGGGTCACTTCACCGATGCAGCCAATGACTGGCCTCAGTGGTCACTAGTGATGAGCGACAGTAGTCATATTCGAATTCGTGATATTTCACTAATATTTTGTAGAATATTCACAAATTTGAATATTCGTTTTATTCAAGGGTTTTTTTACTTGAAAAATCGAAATGACAATGATCGCGTAATATGCGAATTTTCGTAATGCGAATTTTTATCGTGAATTTTTAATTGCCGAGCAAAAACATGATTCCTCCCTGCTTCTGCTTGTGGGCCAATGAGTCATAGCACTATATCCAATATATAAGTTTTTTTGAATATTCGTAATATTCTAAAACAAGAATATATAGCAATACAGACAATATTTGAAAAAAACTAATGTAGAGCAATTTAGCTAATATAGTGCTATAATTTTTTTTTTTTTAAATAGTTATAATTTTTTTCCAATCTGAGCTCCAGATGAGAAAAAAATTACAACTATTAGACAAAGATTATAGCACTATATTAGCTATTAGCTAAATTGCTCTTTATTTGTTTTTTCGAATATACGCTATATAGCTATATATTCTTGTTTTAGAATATTACGAATATTCGAAAAAACAAATATATTTGTTTTTTCGAATATTCTTAATATTCTAAAACAAGAATATATAGCAATATAGCGAATATTACAAAAAAACGAATATAGAGCAATTTAGCTAATATAGTGCTATAATCTTTTTTTCAATAGTTGAACTTCAGATGAGAAAAAAATTACAACTATTAGACAAAGAAGATTATAGCACTATATTAGCTAAATTGCTCTACATTCGTTTTTTTTTTTTCGAATATTCGCTATATTGCTATATATTCTTGTTTTAGAATATTACGAATATTCGAAAAAAACAAATATATTCGATATAGTGCTATATATTAGTTTTTTAGAATATTCATAATTTTTCCCATTTAAAGTCATGATTCCTCCCTGCTTCTTGCTTGTGGGCCAATGAGTCATTGGCCCACAAGCAAGAAGCAGGGAGGAATCATGTTTTTACTCAGCAATTGAAAAATTTGCGCTAAAAATTAGCATTCCGAAAATTTGCGATAAAAAAATCTCGAATAGTCGAAATTACGAATATTTATCACTATATTCTAAATATTCACGAATTTTCAAATTACCTATATTCGCGATAAAAATGTGATATTCTAATATTCGTGAGCAACACTAGTGGTGACGTGTCCACAGGCAGGATGTCAATGCTGGGTCATGAGCCGCTTGGGGGCAAGTCACTGCTGAGGCCAGTCACTGGCTGCAGCAGCGCACGTGACCCTGTGAATGCATATAGTTGACAGATATGAGCTTTGAGCTCGGTACACACAGCCCATGGGCCATGGCGGTGGAACAGACTGGCTAATATAGATTTGTTTACAGGTACTGCTGTGTAGGGGGAAAACAAGTCTTTATCAGATTATGGTGTACTCATGGTATATTGAAATCTGATGATACAGGGGGAATTACAGGGATGTTTCTAGAAGTCCTTTTGTTTATACTATATAGAGGATTTGCGTAGATTTATTCAGCACACAGAGGATATTGCTTGTACTGTTGGGCCGAGTCCCCGGCTTTTAGTTGACAGTTCAGCAAACACCAGTTTAATCAGTGCTTTTTTATTATTTTTATTAAAGCCGTTGGCCCTTACTGTCAGTAAGAGAAGTGAAAGAAAAGCGACGGGAATGGCCAGTGAGGAATCACAGAGGTCAGCAATCTCCAGGCACGAATCTGTGCTAACAGATGTGCACTGTCTGCAAAGTACAGCCTCTAATTTACAGGCAGGGTTTATGGGTTTTCCATAAATAGTATATTACTCAAATTATTACTGCTATTCTCGCCCTGTAGCACTTCATACAAAGGAACGGTGAGAAAGTTGCAGTTTGGAAACAAATATATTCTCAAGCAATGTGTCTTCATCTTTACGGATTGTTAGTATCAGTGGTGTTATTATTCACACCACATTTACTAAAGCAAACCACAGAGGAGACTATTGATGGACAGCATGCACCCTCTGTGGTACCAGCTATTGATTCAAGTAGTAAAGCTGGCAACTCATGGTCATCCCGTTTGCCCATACAAGTGATGGCCATATTGGTTGTTTATACCCATCATAGGATCTGCTGTAGTTAGATCACACTTGACCGTACATGGATCTTTGAACACTAACGGTTCTGACTATTTGACTATTCTGACTTACTAATTGTAAAAAAATAAATTAAAAAAATGGCCCACATTTATTATGCCGAGTACATGACTTTACTTGCATTGTTTTCGCAAAAATTTGGGTGCATATTGTTTTAGGCTACTTTCACACTAGCGGCAGGACTGATCCGACAGGCTGTTCACCCTGTCGGATCCATCCTGCCGCTATTTCGCCATGCTGCCGGACCGCCGCTCCGTCCCCATTGACTATATAGGGGACGGGGCGGAGCTCTGGCGCAGCAAGGCAGTACGCGGCGAGAGGCCGCTGGACTAAAAGTACTGTATGCCCGACTTTTTAGTCTGGCGGCCTCTCACCGCGCACTGCCGTGTTGCGCCGGAGCTCCGCCACCGTCCCCATTATAGTCAATGGGGACGGAGCGGCGAAATAGCGGCAGGATGGATCCGTCCTGCCGCTAGTGTGAAAGTAGCTTTAGACACTTGTTATTCAGACATAGCAAAGAAAATTATAATTTTTTTAACAACATCCTCAACATTTTGTGCTTCTAAACGAGAATGTGGACATGCCCAGCTTTTTGCTGTCTTTTAGGGCTCATTCACACGACCGTGTGTAAAGTGCAGTCCACAAAACAGCAATGCCTGTTGTCTGCAAAACGGATAAGAATAGGACATGTTCTATCTTTTTTGCAGGTTTGTGGAACAGACATACAAGAGGCAGACCGCACGCGCTGTGCCGTCCACATTTTTTGCAGCCATCTTGAAATGAATGGGACCGCATTTCAATCTGCGAAAAATGCAGATCAGATGCAGAGCAAAAATACGGTTGTATGAATGAGGCCTTAAATACATTTCTGAAGCTGAAATCCACAATTTTTTTACTTTTGGTACATGTGAACAAATTTCTGTTGTGGACAGATCTTTGGCACATATCTATGGACCGGTGGGTGAGCATTTGGAATTTACTGTAAATTACCTGGAGTTCTGATGAGTGGATCGGATCACTCCCTTTGGGATGCATAGATAAGAATAGCAAGGCATTCATACCCCACTATGGCAAAGGAACAAATTACCGCCACTTGGGGCTATAGGGCCTCAGTGAATGTGTACAGGTCACATTATTATGGGTGGGAGCGGGATGAAAATAGGAAAAAATATAGTGATATCCTTAAATGGAGTCAGAGAGGGGGGGCTATAGTCATCAAAACCCCTGTAATGGTGTTACAGATGGGGACTTGTTCACCTTAATAAGACTTATTGGTTTGGCTTTGGCTACCTGTATTCACGATCCGCCAAAAGGTCCCTGATTATTATGGAGATTATTATCTAACGTACGGCCTGGCAACAGTGATCACCGCTATTTGTTCCACCCGGGGAGTGGCTACTGAATCAGCACTCCCTTCCTCTGTGTGGTCGTGGCTGCATGACCATGGGTCGTACTACGGGTGGAATTACTTGCTTAAAGAGCGATTCGGCGGCCTTATTGCCACACTGGTACCGGAGTCGCTGCCACGTGAAGAGGTGGCGACTGCCCACTCTGTATATTTGTTTGTATGTTATTAGAGACTCTCATCGGCTAGAAAAGGGTGTAAAGGCCTCTGGTCAAGGGTCTAGTGATCCAGAAACACGTTGAGCCGCGATATAGCCTGATGTAGGATGAGTAATTAGTTCAGGGCACTTGTTACATTGTATTGTCTAAGGGAGCCATTCAGAGGGAGTGCTGCTCCAGCAGTTACCTATACAGCAAGGGTGGAGAGCACTGAAGAATAGAGCAGGGAGCCTAATGTGATAGAATTGGTTCCCATAATTACGATCAGCACATATCAAGGACTAGAATAAATACAATAAAGCCATATAAAAGTGGCGCAAGTCCTCGTTCTTGCTGAATGTGCATCTGGACTGCCCTACATCATTCCCTACAATACAGGGACACCCAGTGTCAGCCTCAAGCCTCTTGGGGGGTCTGTTTGTTTGGGGAAGGTGTATACACATGATATTTAGACATGGCGTTACACAATTCCTCCTCCCACTTTTAACAAATATGACTTTAATAAAGCTTTTTTGTTTTAAGTTTTAGCGCCCATAATCTTGTAAGCCTTATAAATAGTAATAGCCTGTCCATAATATAAGCCACGATGTTTGACCTTTGGGGGTCTGATGCTGAGTTCTTTTGAAGATTGTTAGAGCAAACAGTTTCCAGCTCTCCAGTAAGCAGCACAGCCCCGTCAACATTTATCCATGCATAGGCTGTGCCTATTACAATTAGATGGAATTTGTCACCAAAATAGTTTTCTGCCAGTTAAGACCTGATGGCAACACATACATTTTTTTTAATTCTGAAAATGATTATGGGGGTGTCCATCTTGCCTGAGCTGTTATTATCTGCATTTAAAAAGCATTAAGACAATTGCGGAAGACAATTGCTTTTTCGGCAGCCCCATGGTCCATAGACACAAAGGTCAGCCTCACTGACTTCTATGGGAGAGTTTTCTAGGCATGCTCTGTGCCCTGTGTGGAGGTCAGAAGGGAGGAGATGAGCTTTGACAATCACCTACTGTGAATGGTGGAATCTGTGTCATCTATACACAGAGATTCGTTCTGGCATTCCTGCCTGTAATAATAAGCAGATAACTCAAGTAAAGTCATCTGTACAGATCCAGAAATGAATTACTAGGCTTAGTGGCCAGTGCGAAACCTGCAGGATTTTATGTTTTTTTGTGTAAATCTATATATTTGAAAATTAAAAATAACATCATTTTTTTTTTTTTTTTTTTTTTAATGTGTTCAACATTGATGACACATTCCCTTTAAAGAGTAACCGTCATGTTTTCATCAAAAAATCTATTTTAGCATATGTTACTGCTGCAGCAGCATTATGCATAAAGCAATCTTTAGTCTCTTCCCATACCACTGTTTTCTTTGAGTTTTTACCTTGGTTACGGCTGTTTAAACATTTACAATATGAGGACCTTCTTAAGATGGCTCCTCTGCCAGTTCTCTGAGGCCAAAGCTGCTTTCCCTCACTTCAAACTACAGATTGGCGTGGTATTAAAAAGCAAGAAGTGCTCAACCCCATATGCAGTGGTGCATCTGTACAGGGGGGGGCAGATCCTGCACTTGTGGTCCGCTGCTAATGGTAATCCCCAGCAAAAATGCATACAATGGAGGATGCCTGCAGCGGACCACAAGTTCCACAATGGACATCCTACACAGGATAGCAGGTGTGTGGATGTGCTAAACAATAAAAATAATATAACCATAACAAAGACAGGTGCACTCTGCGGTCTTACTAACCCTCATACTGGTGTAAAATTGAGAGATTAGCCAACATATCCTACTTGGAGGACATGTCTGAGCCCGAGCATCCTGCCAAGGTTTCTCAAGTAGCTTGAGACCTAACGCTAAACCTACCTGTGCCGTATGGGCAATACCAGGAGCCAGTTTGCGAATTACAGGAGCGCAAGGTCCAACTCACAGCAATCTCCCAGTAACCTCCAGCATGTGACCATGCATACAATCGGAGGAGGGAGAGAGCTCTGAGCCCCACCCAAGACTGGCTGATATAGCCCAGGCCTCACATGTGCACCAGAATGCTGCCTAAGGATGGAAATAAAGGCACTGTCAGACTAGGAGTTTCTACACCTCCAAAAAATTTAATATACAAACTACAGATTGGCGTGGATAGGCATATCCTCCAATTAGTATAGGTTGGCTAATCTCTCAATTTTACACCAGTATGAGGGTTAGTAAGATTTTTTTTAATTTGAAATGTACAATTTGTAAGTCCTTTCCGTTGGTTAAAATCTTCTTTATTTTACTCAAAGTTAAATGTATTTATTATATCATGAGCCTTCTAATATAATTACTGTTCATCTTCATCAGGTCGGGGATCAAATAGTAGAAATTAATGGAGAACCAACCCAAGGCATCACTCACACACGAGCTATTGAGCTGATCCAAGCTGGTGGGACCAAAGTTCTTCTCCTATTAAGACCTGGAACAGGACTTATTCCAGATCACGGTGAGCATCCGCTATTTTTATTTTATAATATCAGCAGAGTTGTCTCAGAGGTGGCACTTGCACTATTTAACATTTATGGCATATCCTATCGATAGGCCATAAATGTCCTCATGGGAATACCGCTTTAAGATTCGTTCTTACTCATAAGGCTCTGTTACACTGGCTAAACGCTCGTTTGGCGATCATCTTGCCGCCGATTGCTCTTTCACCGGGCAATTCTGATTTTCATCCTAATTCCTTGCTCAGTCGGCCTGTGTAATACAGGCTTTAGTGCCATGCCATAGTAGAGATCCTAAATCTGGTCATAGATATACAGATTCAACAATCATTCATTTTTCCACTGATTAAGATATTTCCTCTGCTTCCCCCATGGAAAATTGATAGCTTAGTTGGACATTATGCATACACCGTTACTGACAGAGAACCTTTTTGAACCATTTTTTCTAGTTACATATATTTAAAGATTGTTATTAGCCACCCTAAAATTACATGCAGATGACTGCCTCTCTCACATTGAAACTGCTGCTGTCACCAGTTGCTCATCATGGCTTCCTTTGGCAAGTAAGGGAGTTTAAACTGGTTTTATCGCTAACCAAAATTAGTGGGCTGAAGCACATAAAAGAAGAGTTAACACCATCAATCCCTTGCTACTGCTGTTCTGGCGCTGTCCAGGCCTCTGCTGTTCTCTACTTGTGGTGGTGACCTGCCTCAGCTAGGGTTTGGCTGAGAGGACATTTCAATGCATTTCTGTGTGTGTAGAGAGCCTCGAGGACCCTCGCAGAAGTGGGGGACTGATGGAGATGAGTATCAATCATTTTATGTTCTTAAGCCCCTTTGGCAATGATGCAATTTATTTTTGCTTAGCTAGAACAACCCATTAGTGATAACTGTTGCAGTTAAGGCCTTTAGTGATAGCTGTTGCAGTTATACTTACAGGGGTATTCCCATCACATATAATGGGGGCATATCGCTAGGATATGCTCCCATTGTCTGATTGGTGCAGGTCCCAACTCTGGGACCTGCACCTACAAAGTGAACGGAGCGGCAAGAGCTGTGGCTGGAGGACCCCAGGTTTCCCGGGGTCCGTCCACCACCAAGTGATGCTCCTATACAAGTGAATGGGAGCACACCGCGCACGTGCGCCCCCTGCTCACATTCATTTCTATGGGGCAGACGGAAATAGCCGAGTCGGCGCTCGGCTATTTTCGGCGGCCCCATAAAAATGAGTGGAGGGCAGCTGTGCATGCGCAGTGCGCCCTCCGTTCATTTCCCTGATCCATTCTCGTTGTAGGTACGGGTCCCAGAGGTGGGACCCACACCTATCAGACAATGTAGACATATCCTAGCGGTATGCCCCATTGTCTGAGATGGCAAAACCCCTTTAAGGCTTAGACACTTAAAACGAGCATGCAATACACACTCAGGTTGTATAATGCTTCATTGCTGTTCTTCAAGGTTTAGCTCATGCTCTATATTTAAGAGTGATACAAGTGACACAAAACAAGAAAAGAAGAAAAAGATTTACTGGCCAACAGCTGTTTTTGCTTCACTACAGGTCCTGTATGCCTTATGGCGCTTGCTCTTAAGAAGGCCATTAAAAAAGCCCATTGTCAGTGATTACTTGTCTTCTTTTCTTCTTTTGCTATTTTTGTTAGCTTTTATTTCTTGAAGTATTTTATGAATGAGATGAGACTTTTATATGACGATGGTTATTATGCTAACATTCTATAAATCCTATTTCTTTTCCTTTTTACTTGTTTGGCTGTTTATAGCAGCTTCTAAATACCAAATTAGCAGCAAGGATGATTCTCTTAATATGTTGGTGGGCCTTACCATAGATCATGATCTAACCTCAGTACAAGCAATGTGTGTCTACAGATTTGCCCTTCCTTGCCTTTCCTCTTGGCCTAATACATACTGAGACAAAAAAAAAAAAAACACGATTTCAACATATTGTGTCACAAGATGTCCATGCTATGTGTGTCTGTGTGTGGCCACCCAGTGGTTGTGTTGTGCGTTGCAGTCTGTCAAGTTTTTTTTAATAAGTATGTGATATGTTGGATTTGTTTCATGAGAAATTGGGGTCCTTAAAGTATAGGTAAACCTTCAAATCCACCATATTAAAACACATTATACATGTGATAAAATTTTGTAATATGCTTTAAAGGGGTTCAGCTCTGAACCTGGACTTATCCCGTATTTTCACCCAGGCAGCCCCCCTGATATGAACATCTCATGCTCCGATGCTCTCCTTTGCCGTGTGCTGAATTGCGCTGGGCAAAGGCGTTTTTAGGAGATCCGGTGACATATTGGGCTCTTCATAGGGACTCCTGGTTGGAGACTTCCGCCTAGCAGTGAGCCCAGTGACGTCAACGGCACTAATGGGCGGGCTTTAGCACTGCCCTATAGCCTGTAAAACGGCTAGGGCATCGCTAAAGCCCGCCCATCAGATCCGAAGACGTCACCGGGAAAACTGCTGGGCGGAAGCCTCTGCCTAGCAGTGTACCAAAGTAAACAAAAAAGCCCTTGCCCTGCGCAATACATTTCATTCTCCGATGCTCATGTTAGAGGGGCAGGAGGGTTGAAGATGGGTATATGTCCGGGTTCAGCTCTGAACCCGGACAACCCCTTTAATTTTTTTTTTTCCCCTTGACAAATAACCACCACAGCTGCTTGCCTACATCCTTTCGCTCCGCTCTGCTAAAAGATGGTACAGACTTTTAGCAGAGCAGATCAAAAAAGTCGACACAGGCAAGAGCTTTCCCTAGCCCATCACTGCTCCTACCTGTGCCTGCTCCATTAAAGCCTGGCATAGCACATCTGTGCCATGCTTTAGCAGAGCAGCTTTGGTGCAGACAGGAGCAGCTATGTGTGTTCTACCCTCTACAGCGCTTAGTGCAGCCCCAGTGGAATCCATACACCGCTGACATGTCAGTGGTGTATGAGTGTATGGATTGCAAAGCGCAATAGGCACCTGAACTTCATGTGCCTATTTTGCAAGGAGAAAAAAAAAAGAAAGTATATTACTAAATTTCATTTTAGCATATTTAGAATAGGTTTTAATACATTTATTTTTAAAGTTTAGGTACACTTTAATTCAATTTTGAGCTAAAGTAAGGGTGGACACATCTGTATCACACGTTACTAATGATTGTCTGGTCTACACTTTGGCAGCTATGCTTTGGTGATGTTGGTATTGTGTTCCAGGCTTGTTTTCCTTCTCCTCAGGTTTGGCTCCTTCCAGCCTCTGCTCCTACGTGAAACCTGATCAGCAATAAGGCTTTCTCGTGCTTTTCTTGGTCTTTCCCTTAAAGACTTGGTAAATGTGCATGTCTTGTGATTCGGCTTTTACATCTTTCACTGTCTTCCCAGCATCTATTGTCTGCGGTAACTGCAACTTATTGAAATGCATGTGCACGCACTGATTAACCAACTGCATTTAGTGGCCTCCCCAGGGGTGTACAGGTTGATGGCTTTGAAAGCAATAATAGTTTACAAATTGCTTGTAGTAGGCATCACAGATCATGTTGTTTCTCATGTGTCAATAAGAAATGGCTGTTCAAGATTACAGCGTATAGTGGATTTTATTAGTTTTAGAAACCACTTCAGATTTTTATTAACATGTAAGCATACAATATCTAAATACACAACCATATCTACTAAATACATTTGAGCACATTTAAGGTATATGCTCAGAAATAAATATCAATGATCTACTGTAGTTTTACCTTTTCCGGTACTTACTTAATAATATTACATGCATGCCTCAAAGTATACAAAAGTCTGTATGAGTTGGTATGCACTGTGGTTCAGTAGGAAATATTAGCGAACCAGGCACACCAGACTTTACACTGCATGAAATAGAGCCTAACATAATATCCGCTTAATAACATCCACATTGGTTACTGTATTCAAGCATCACACATATATGGCTGTGTGTGGCATTGGTATTTGTTGTGCAGTAGTAGATAGTAGTGTTGTGTAATAGAGAGCACTTCATTTGATTTTGAGTCGCTATCGTATATGGGGTTCTCATAAATGCATGTTTTTGTTTTGCTACAAGATTGTTCATGAATAATTACCTTGCACAATATATATTCCATTTCATGTCACTAAGGTTTCATCATTTTGTTGGATAAAATGCCTGTGGAACCGCTTCTTTCATAATATCTTATTGTCATCTTGTTTTTTGCTTTAGAAGATTTGGAAGACATTCATCCTCCATCTATAAATGTAACATATGATGACATCTCTGCATTTTCATCAGCTTCATATGTGGATTGCACTCCTGAAGTTTTTCCTTTACCAGCACCTGATGAGGATTCTTTTGAAGTTCAGAAAACTGAGAAAATGGTTGAGCCAAGTGATATACAGCAACCAAAGGACACCTCTGCGTTGCCTAGTGGCGTAATTCAAGAAGATAAGGCATTAACGCAGGAAAAGCAGTCGTCTCCTGTCCAAGGCAAAGATCAGCATAGAGAGAGGTCTTTGAGTCCTAAAAATCCTAATAGAAAGAAACTGCTGGATTCTGAGAAAGAATTCAGCACAAAGAGAGGACGATCTGTGAGTCCTAAAAAGATTGATAGCAAAATATCTAAGGAACAGCCTTATAGCCTTCAGGGGTCTAAACAGACAGATTCTAAAAAAACACAAAAAGAAACCAGAGACCGATCATTGAGCCCCAGGAAATCCTATTCTAAAAACCTAGAAGGCAATATTGACTCCACTCACGCAAAAGATGCTAGAAGACAAAGAGGAAGATCTGCCAGTCCTAAAAAAGCTTACAAAAAAGAGGAAGGAGAGAAGAGTGGCACTGGAAGAGCAGAGAAGTTGCAAAAACAAGAGAATAGGTCTCCAAAACATAATGCCAACATTGAAAGTATAGATCAGCTTAGAGATAAAAAAGACAAAACATCTATTAGAGAAGACAGCGAAAAACCATTAAAAATACATGAAAGGCCTGGGAGATCACGGAAAGATGTAAAGGATGAGAAACTTAGAAAAGAGGGTGTTGAAAAACAAGAAAGAGATGAAAGAGGGAGGGTTGACAAAAACATGAACAATGACAGGGAGGATAAGCATCGGAGAGAGGACAGGGAGGAGAAGCCCCAAAAAGAGGAAAGGGAGAAGCCCCGAAAAGGGGATAGGGAGGAGAAGCTTCAAATAGAGGACAGGGAGGAGAAGTATCGGAGAGAGGACAGGGAAGAGAAGCATCGGAGGGAGGACAGAGAGGATAAGCCTCGAAAAGGAGATAGGGAGGAGAAGCTTCAGAGAGAGGACAGGGAAGAGAAGCATCAGAGGGAGGACAGGGAAGAGAAGCATCAGAGGGAGGACAGGGAAGAGAAGCATCGTAGAGAGGACAGGGAGGAGAAGCATCGTAGAGAGGACAGGGAGGAGAAGCATCGTAGAGAGGACAGGGAGGAGAAGCATCGTAGAGAGGACAGGGAGGAGAAGCATCGTAGAGAGGACAGGGAGGAGAAGCATCGTAGAGAGGACAGGGAGGAGAAGCATCGTAGAGAGGATAGGGAGAAGAAGCATCAGAGAGAGGATAGGGAGAAGAAGCATCAGAGAGAGGACAGGGAGGAGAAGCATTGGAGGGAGGAGAGGCATCGGACAGTGAACAGGGAGGAAAAGCATCAGAAAAAGGACAGGGAGGAAGGGCACAGGAGAGTGGACAGAGAGGAAAAACCCAGGCAACATGAGAAATCCAAAAATGAGAAAAAAGATGAACAATTCATTAGAGAAACCCATGAATTAATTAGTAGCATAAAGGCAGATGATAGGCATGAAAAGTCCAGACTAGAGGAAAGGTCAAGTTTTGGTGTTACTGACAAAAAATCTCCACAACACAAAAGTAAAAATAACGAGGGAAGATCTCCTAGAAATGTTGCAAAGTCTGAGGAAAAAAAACAGGACCTAGAACATACTAAAAATGAAGGACGTGCCTCGACTGTTAAAGAAATACAAGACTCTAGTTTCACTGCTAAACAAACAGTGAAGTACCAATATGGAGACCTATTTACTCTTCATGAGCCTCAAACAAAGAATCTTGCAGTTGATACTTCAGAGAAAACCAAAGATGAAGGTGTTACGAAGACAGGAGGGAAAAAAACGCACATAGCTCCAGGACCATGGAAAGTGCCCAGTACAAACAAAGCCACAGATACCAACACCTTGGAAATATAAACGCCAAGTCCATGTGCTGCCATCAAGAGCAGCAAATACATTTTAGAACTGAAACTGTATTTGAAGGTTTTTGTTTTTTGCTATGAGTGGTCTTCCACAAGCTTGAGAGCCACAGAACTCTATGAAGGTGTCTTGATGACTTTTTGTACTTTGTGCTGCTATAATGAAAGTTGGGGACAGTGTTGTACAGTTGTAGAACAATAATTATTTAACTTTGCCAATGTGACCATAACTCCACTACTCGTGCCAATATATCTACTGCTCAGTTTATCTCCTCTTACTGTATGTCTTTGTGAAGTGTAAGCTTAACTCGTTTCCTTCATAAGCCAAAAAGCCTTGGCTGAATTATCCGATTAGCATGTTGCATGTTTACAGACAGTAACAAAACAGCATACAGGTTAGTACTGGACAAAAAGGAAAAAAACATGTTGCTAGCATGACATTTACAGTAGTTAACTTGGATATCTACAGAGGTGTTTGCTTTTTTGTGCTCCACACATTTGAAGACACCTGACATGAAGACATGGAAACGAGTTTATGTAAAATATCAAGTGTGGTGTCTGTTGCCACTAGTTTTCTACTTTTTAAAAAGCGCTTAAAATGTATTACTGCAGGTATGGCAGATGAAGAGGTAAATTTTGCACCCATCTGCCTAGTGGAGTTATATGATAACGTACATGATTTACAGAAGGCAGAAGAGAAATAATATATGGAGTTAACCGAGCAGCATGTATTTTTATCGACCTTCGAAATAATGATTTTGTATAACTTAATCATGATTGGTGAGGGGAAAAAAAAGCTTTTTTTAAGTCTATGGAAAGCAAAGTGTGATTGGGATGAAGTGAACATGTCTTTCATGGTGCAATTTCTGAGGACTGAAATATTGTAGGGACATGAGGCAAATACATTGTATTTTTACATTGCAGCTTAGGCTCCACAGGTGAAAGACCACTAAAATGCTGTGACTGTTGTCCGTGCAACCACTAATCACACACACTGTTGTGTTTGCCACCTGACTTCTTTTCCTAAAGGGTGAATATTTTGAGAATGCCATTTGTATGCCACAGCAGTATACTAAGACATAAGTACCCTCACATGATCTCAGGCAAGCTCTGTTGCCATGCCCCAAAGAGTATACCTGAGGTATGTTATGTGCCCCTATATTCTTTAGTGTGCAGCATATTTTGTGTATGCGTATCTTTTAGCGTGGACCAGCCGTAGAGTACAGTATAATGTTGAATGTTGCCTACAAGGTCAGAGGTATCAGACAGACACTAAGTAGGTTGTAAAAGAAAACGAAAAAACACCATTGCCTATATTGTCCATTTGATTTAAAGAGTTTGTGTTTTTAGAAAAATTTTAATTTTTTTCCAGCAACAGCACCATTCTTTTCCATGGGTTGTGTTTGGTATTGCAAGCCAGCCCTATTCTTTTCTGATATTAATGCTCGTCTTGGGCAGCACCACTGTTTTCCAATGTACTCATGCATTTGCCTTAAATGGCCGTACTTTGGGAATTAGACATACTTACTTTATGTCTAATTAAGCTTAATCATATATTTGTGTTACGGTTTTTGGTCATTTTTAAGAGTGCTGTGAGTGAAAGGAAGCTTTGTTCAGAGGCTGAAACCCTGTTGTTAAGTAGTTCTGCTCATAAAAAAACTGGTGTTGGTTACAATGTATCATTGTTAAAAATATATATTTGTAATGTAAAGCAAAAGCAGCAGAACAAATTTGTTTCCTTCACTAGGCTGCTACTTCTTCACTGGGATACTTCACTTGGGGCTTATTCGTCTTACCTTAATTTCTACATTTATAAGGGTCCATTCACACGCCTGCAAATGGGTCCACATCCGTTCCGCAATATCGGGAACGGGTGCAGACCCTTTCATTCTCTATGGGGCTGGAATAGATGCGGAGAGCACACTATGTGCTCTCTGCTTCCGCATTTCTGGAGCGCGGCCCCGAATTGCGGACAAGAATAGGCAGTTCTATGGGGGGGGGGGCAGCCAAGTGTATTGCGGATCCGGAATACACCACGAATGTGTGATTGGACCCTAAACCGTAGATCAGGACAGCTTTTCAACTTTTGCTTTCAGTGAGTTCATGAAAACGTTCACTGAACATACATGCAAAGATTTTCTAAAAGGTTAATTGTAACACAAAGTATATACAAAATTGCCATTTTATTATTATGCAATGATTATAGCGTATCTACAGTTTTTTTTATGAATGAGTAGGATATGAACATATTAAAATATGTAATATATCTTATTAGGAGATAGTGTCATCTTCAACTTCCAGCAGCCTATAATTGTCCTTTCTTTGCTTGCAAGTTCTGCTCAGTCACTAAAAACCCCTTCTAGAGTAAAACTGTAAATGGATGAGGAGAGGAGGTGGATCTTCAGCTTTTCCCTCAGAGTTTGAGTAAAACAGCATAGGAGGAGCACAGCAGAATGGAGACATCTGATTGGCTTAAGGCACATATATGTCACATCATACCAGGAGGAGCCCACCAACTCAACATGGATGGAGAATGTATATATATTTACTGTTGAAGATTTATTTTCATAAAGTTGGGCAACCCATGTAAGACAAAAAGATTGGTGTTGGAGCATGGAAACTCTAAAAGGCTATTTTCAGGAGCTTTGAAATTTACCCATAAAGTCTTCTTTTTTTTATTGAATTAAAAACTCCTGATATAGTAATATACATTTAGCCCCTATAGATACAATCAGGATGTTGCGTTATAACCTCATATATCCTAATGCCAAGCTATATATAATTTCTTGACAAGATTCCATTTTGTTGTAGGCTTCTTAAAGATATAAAGCTCTGGAATGGATTTCTTTTAACATCCTGCGATATACCTCTGTTCATTTCTGGTGATTGTTGCTCTGCTGTGATTAATCCTTTCATTGGTAAATCGGTTCCTTTGTCAATTAAAGGGTTCGTCCAGATTTACTGCATCCAGTTTAATTACTGTGATTTGCTCTATCCTGTTTAACATACTGTGATACTCTTCGAAAAGTAAATCTTTCTCGAAGGAACTGGTATTTCCAAATATATAAGTAAAGTTGCCTTGAAATATTAAGGGAATCAAGAAAAGATTTACTGTTTGTAAATGTTTATATACTGTACAGCACCTATAAATATATATATATAAATATATATATACATTTATCTTTCCAAAGTATAGAATAGACCTGTAAAGCAGTTATTATTTTTTATATAGATATATATATATATATATGAAAACAATCCAGTCAATGGCCTTCAGTTCTTGCACTGTAAAATAAAAAAATTGCTGTATAATTTTGTTTTATTTTCCAATAATGCATTCTATATTGTATGTGTTCAGCATCCTCCAGAATTAAGAACTATTTTGCATTAAAATTAATACACTGAATTACTTTGTCTTTTGTCATTATGAGCCTAAGCAGGTTAACTAAAGATTAAATTGAGCACACATTGTGTCTTTCTATTTATTATAAATAGAATATAATACAGAATTCAGCAACGTATTAATTGTGTAACTCGTCTTTTTTCATTAAAGCAGCTCAGCCAGAATACATTGAGACATACTGGAAGAAGCTAAGTACAACAAAGCTTATGACTGAAGCAGTGTTTCCTATTCAGGGTTCTGTGGGACCCTAGGATTTCTTAGAACATGGTAGGGGCTGTAGGTATAGGGTATTTTTTGTTTTAGGAGTTCAACATGGTGGGAGCTTGAGGGGCATATGGGTATAGGCATTACTTGATCACACCATATGTTTCAAACTATTGAAAGAATTGCAAAAGTTAGAGTCCTACTATGATGTCAGAGGTGAAAATTCTTGGTTGTGCTGTCTCTAAAGTTGGCCATGCATACGACATTGATTCCCCACAATCAATGTATCTGATCAGGCCTTTCTGTTATACTTTTGACTCTAGAGGGAAAAAAAGCAGACTGGTTTGAGAGCTGCACTTATACAAGCAGCCAAACAATGCAAGTTTGTGAGAATTTGCGTGTTTGAGTTCAAGTATATGTTTGTATTAAGTGTGTGACTTTAGATTACATGACTTGAGATTCGGGGACTTTAGGAGGGGCCTACAGTTAGTTACATTCTTATCACTGCGCTGTATAGTTTTCTTTCTCTTTTCTTGCTTAATCCACATGTTCCATTATTGCAACGCAGTCCAGTGCATGTCTTGTCTAATGTACTGTATACAGTCCTGGAACAGCCGTTTCAGGGTGCATATATTTGTTCAAGATGTGAGCAAATTGCCCATTTGGAATCGCACATCGAGTATCTAACCGGGCGAGTTTCAACACTGAGAAGCGTTGACAATTTGGAAAAGAGTTTCCTGCTCACTGAGCAAGCACTCTATGGGGCAGATGTGGGGGAGGGTGGTAGCGAGGAGGCTCAGGAAAGTGAGGTAGCTAGCTGGGTAACAGTTAGAAAGCGGGGTAGAGGGAAGAGTGCCAGGGGGGCTAGCCCTGATTTGACACACCCCAACAAGTTTGCAAGGTTGGCAGATAAGTGGGATGTCAGTTCAGGGAGAGCACTGCTGCAGGCGGACACTTACTCTGCTAGTCGGGGGAATGTCAGCTCCAGGAAGCAGAGGACCAGAAGAGCAGGACAGACAGATGCTGGTAGTGGGAGACTTAATTATTAGGTGTACAGTTAGGTCGATTTGTCACAAAGACCGAGATCATCGAACAGTGTGTTGTCTACCTGGCGCTCGAGTTCGACACATCGCGGATCGGGTTGACAGATTGCTGGAGAAGATCCAGCAGTCCATATCGGAACCAATGACAAAGTTAGAGGTAGGTGGCACGTCCTTAAAAATTATTTTAGGGATTTAGGTCAAAAGCTTAAGGCAAGGATCTCAAAGGTAGTGTTTTCTGAAATACTACCTGTACCACGAGCCACACAAGAAAGGCAGCGCGAGATTAGGGAGGTTAACAAGTGGCTCAAGAACTGATGTAGGAAGGAGAGGTTTGGGTTCCTGGAGAACTGGGACAATTTCTCTGTCTGCTATAGGATCTATCGTAGGGATGGGCTGCACCTCAATAGAGAAGGGACAGTGTGTTGGGGGATAGGATGGCTAGAAGGTTGGAGGAGTGTTTAAACCAGGGACTGGGGGGGAGGTTAATTACATTACAGGATGGGAAGATAGTGCAAATGGAGACCAGGGGCGAGGTAATAGCACAGGGAGAGGAATGGATTGTGGGACTAGAACAGTTCAGAAGGAAAGGTGTAGGGTAAAAAATATGCATAAACCTCCTAATTGGATGCATACTATTGCCAGAAGCCTGACTAATAAAACCAGGGAACTGGACATAGTAGGAATAACTGAGACATGACTGGATGATGGCTATGACTTGGCAGTTAATGTACAGGGTTGCAGTCTGTTTAGAAAGGATCGTCAAAACCAGAGAGGGGGAGGGGTCTCCCTTTATGTAAAGTCCTGTCTAAAGCCCACAGTCCGAGAAGATATAAGTGAGGGACATGAACATGTGGAGTCACTGTGGGTAGAAATACATGGAGTCAAAAACAATAATAAAATACTAATAGGAGTTTATTATAAATCACCTAACATACCAGAGTCCACAGAAAATCTACTACTAAATGAGATAGATGAGGCGGCAGATCATAATGAGGTCGTTATTATGGGGAACTTCAACTACCCATATATATACTGGGAAACTGAAACCTGTACATCTCATAAAGGAAACAGGTTCTTGGCAATAACCAAAGACTATTACCTTTCCCAACTGGTTCAGGACCCGACTAGAGGGATGGCCATAGTGGACTTAGTATTAACCAATAGACTTGGCAGAACAACAGATGTGCAGGTCGGGGGACACCTGGGAAATAGTGACCATAAAGTAATAACCTTCCAATTGTCATTGAAAAGAGTGTTTCTTCAGGGAGGAACAAAAATACCAAACTTCAAAAAAGCTAAATTAAGAGAGGACGTAGGCCTAACTAACTTGGACGAAGTCCTCAACAATAAAAATTCAGCCACAAAATAGGATAATTTTAAAAGCATCCTAAAATCTAATTGTGAGAGGTACATAACTTATGGGAATAAAAGATTATGGAACAAGAAAAAACTTATGTGGATAAATAGAAATGTAAAGAAAACAATAAATGACAAAAAGGAAGCATTTAAATCACTAAAACAGGAGGGTAGCGAGGAAGCACTGAAAAACTATAAGGAAAAAAATAGAATTTGTAAAAAAACAAATAAAAGCAGCCAAACTAGAGACCGAGAGAGTAATTGCCAAAGAGAACAAAACTAACCCTAAAATGTTCTTCAATTATATAAATGGTAAAAAGTATAAATCTGAAGGTGTCGGCCCTCTACAGAGTAATGAGGGAGGAGTTGCAGTAAGCGATGAGGAGGAAGCAAAGCTACTAAATATTTTTTCTCCACTATATTCACTAAGGAAAATACACTTTCAGATGATATGCAGAATGTAAAAGTAAATTCCCCATAAAAAGTGCCCTGTCTGACCCAGGAAGAAGTACAGCGGCGTCTTAAAAAGATTAAAATAGACAAATCGCCAGGACCGGATGGCATACACCCCCGTATCCTAAGAGAGTTAAGTAATGTCATAGCCAGACCCTTATTTCTATAATTTAAGGACTCTATATTGACAGGGAGTGTTCCACAGGATTGGCGCATAGCAATTGTGCCATTATTCAAAAAGGTTCCAAAAACAGAGCCTGAAAAACTATAGGCCAGTAAGTTTAACATCTGTCATGGGTAAACTGTTTGAAGGTTTTCTAAGAGATGCTATCTTGGAGTGCCTCAATGAAAATAAGCAAATAACGCCATATCAGCATGGCTTCATGAGGGATCGGTCATCTCAAACTAATTTAATCAGTTTCTATGAGGAGGTAAGTTCTAGACTTGACAGCTGCGAATCAATGGATGACGTACAGTGGAGGAAATAATTATTTGACCCCTCACTGATTTTGTAAGTTTGTCCAATGACAAAGAAATGAAAAGTCTCAGAACAGTATCATTTCAATGGTAGGTTTATTGTAACAGTGGCAGATAGCACATCAAAAGGAAAATCGAAAAAATAACTTTAAATAAAAGATAGCAACTGATTTGCATTTCATTGAGTGAAATAAGTATTTGAACCTCTACCAACCATTAAGAGTTCTGGCTCCCACAGAGTGGTTAGACACTTCTACTCAATTAGTCACCCTCATTAAGGACACCTGTCTTAACTAGTCACCTGTATAAAAGACACCTGTCCACAGAATCAATCAATCAAGCAGACTCCAAACTCTCCAACATGGGAAAGACCAAAGAGCTGTCCAAGGATGTCAGAGACAAAATTGTAGACCTGCACAAGGCTGGAATGGGCTACAAAACCATTAGCAAGAAGCTGGGAGAGAAGGTGACAACTGTTGGTGCGATTGTTCGAAAATGGAAGGAGCACAAAATGACCATCAATCGACCTCGCTCTGGGGCTCCACGCAAGATCTCACCTCGTGGGGTGTCAATGGTTCTGAGAAAGGTGAAAAAGCATCCTAGAACTACACGGGAGGAGTTAGTTAATGACCTCAAATTAGCAGGGACCACAGTCACCAAGAAAACCATTGGAAACACATTACACCGCAATGGATTAAAATCCTGCAGGGCTCGCAAGGTCCCCCTGCTCAGGAAGGCACATGTGCAGGCCCGTCTGAAGTTTGCCAATGAACACCTGAATGATTCAGAGAGTGACTGGGAGAAGGTGCTGTGGTCTGATGAGACCAAAATAGAGCTCTTTGGCATTAACTCAACTCGCTGTGTTTGGAGGAAGAAAAATGCTGCCTATGACCCCCAAAACACCGTCCCCACCGTCAAGCATGGGGGTGGAAACATTTTGCTTTGGGGGTGTTTTTCTGCTAAGGGCACAGGACAACTTATTCGCATAAACGGGAAAATGGACGGAGCCATGTATCGTGAAATCCTGAGCGACAACCTCCTTCCCTCTGCCAGGAAACTGAAAATGGGTCGTGGATGGGTGTTCCAGCACGACAATGACCCAAAACATACAGCAAAGGCAACAAAGGAGTGGCTCAAGAAGAAGCACATTAAGGTCATGGAGTGGCCTAGTCAGTCTCCGGACCTTAATCCAATCGAAAACCTATGGAGGGAGCTCAAGCTCAGAGTTGCACAGAGACGGCCTCGAAACCTTAGGGATTTAGAGATGATCTGCAAAGAGGAGTGGACCAACATTCCTCCTAAAATGTGCGCAAACTTGGTCATCAATTACAAGAAACGTTTGACCTCTGTGCTTGCAAACAAGGGTTTTTCCACCAAGTATTAAGTCTTTTTTTGTTAGAGGGTTCAAATACTTATTTCACTCAATGAAATGCAAATCAGTTGCTATCTTTTATTTAAAGTTATTTTTTCGATTTTCCTTTTGATGTGCTATCTGCCACTGTTACAATAAACCTACCATTGAAATGATACTGTTCTGAGACTTTTCATTTCTTTGTCATTGGACAAACTTACAAAATCAGTGAGGGGTCAAATAATTATTTCCTCCACTGTATATCTGGACTTCTCCAAAGCATTTGACACTGTACAACATAAAAGGCTAGTACATTAAATGAGAATGCTTGGACTGGGAGAAAATGTCTATTGGGGAAAGTAACTGGCTCAGTGATAGAAAACAAAGGGTGGTTATTAACGGTACACACTCAGATTGGGTCACTGTCACTAGTGGAGTACCTCAGTGGTCAGTATTGGGCACTATTCTCTAATATATATTTATTAATGATCTTGTAGAAGGCTTGCACAGTAAAATATAAATTTTTGCAGATGACACTAAACAGTGTAAAGTAATTAACACGGAAGAGGACAGTATACTGCTACAAATGGATCTGGATAGATTGGAGGCTTGGGCAGATAAGTGTCAGAAGAGGTTTAACACTGACAAATGTAAGGTTATGCACATGGGAAGGAATAATGCAAGTCACCAGTACATAATAAATGGTAAAACACTGTGTAAAACTGACATGGAAAAGGACCTAGGGATTTTGGTGAACAGCAAACTAAGCTGTAGAAACCAGTGCCAGGCAGCTGCTGCCAAAGCCAATAAGATAATGGGTTTCATCAAAAGGGGCATAGATGCCCGTGATGAGAACATAGTGCTACTACTCTACAACTCATTAGTCAGGCCACACATGGAGTACTGTGTACAGTTCTGGGCTCCTGTGAACAAGGCAGACATAGCAGAGCTGTAGAGGGTTCAGAGGAGGGCAACTAAAGTAATAACTGGAATGGATGGACTACAGTACCCTGAAAGATGATCAAAATTGGGGTTTTCACTTTAGAAAAAAGACGACTGAGGGGAGATCTAATTATGTATAAAAATATCAGGGGTCAATACAGAGATCTCTCCCATCATCTATTTATCCCCAGGACTGTGAATGTGACTAGGGGACATCCTCTGCATCTGGAGGAAAGAAGAGTCGTACACAAACATAGAAGAGGATTCTTTAACCCTTTCTACCCTGGGCCAGTTTTCACCTTCCTGCCCGGGCCATATTTTGCAAATCTGACGTCACTATATGTGGTAATAACTTTGGAACGCTTTTACTTATCCAAGCCATTCTGAGATTGTTCTCTCGTGACACATTTTACTTCATGACAGTCATAAATTTGAGACAATATATTTCACCTTTATTCTTGAAAAAATTGCAAATTTACCAAAAATTATGAAAAATTTGCAATTTTTTTTTTTTTATTTCTCTGCTTTTAACCCCTTAAGGACATAGGACGTACCGGTACGCCCTATTTCCCGAGTCCTTAAGGACCAAGGACGTACTGGTACGTCCTGACTTTAAAATCGGCATTCCGGCGCCGCAGGGGTTAATTTGAACAGGATGCCGGCTGAAATCATTCAGCCGGCATCCTGTTAAAACGCCAGGGGGGGTCATGTGACCCCCCCGTGTCGACGATCGCAGCAAACCGCAGGTCAATTCAGACCTGCGGTTTGCTGCGCTTTTTGCAGTTTCTGATCCCCGCGGTCCCTGACCGCGGGGATCAGAAACTTTAGAGTGTCTAAAATCAATATAGTACACCCCCCCTGCACCCCTGCATGATTTGATGGCGGCGGGTGGTGCAGGGGGGGTGTCGCAGGCGGTGGGGGCGTTGCGGGAGGCGGGCGGTGTGGCAGGCGGGATCGCGATCCCCCGCCCGCCTCCTATTGCGTAATCGTTGGTGTACAGTGGGTATACCAGGGTGCCAGCACATTGCTGGCACCCTGGTATAAACGGCTGACATCGTTGATGCGATGTCAGCCGTTTAACCCTTTCCATACAGCGGTCCGTACGGACCGCTGTATGGAAAAGGTTAACAGTAAGAGGGAGCTCCCTCCCTCTCCCATCGGAGGGCTGCTGTGCCTTTGCAGCCCCCCGATGGGAGAGGGAGAGAGCCCCCAGACAGCCCCCCCAGAGCCCCGTCCTTACCCTTCCCCGTCTGCGCAGTTCTGACCATAACTGAGCAGACGGGGAAGGTTCCCATGGCAACAGGACGCCTGCTCAGGCGTCCTGCTGTCCATGGTGCTGAACAGATCTGTGCTGAAAGCATAGATCTGTTCAGTGTAAGTAAGATACAGTGCAGAAACCTATATAGGTTCTGTACTGTATTTTACAGACATCAGACCCACTGGATCTTCAAGAACCAAGTGGGTCTGGGTCAAAAAATAAAAAAAATAAGTGAAAAAAGTTAAGATAAAAAAAAAAAACATTTATCACTGAATAAAAATTAAAAAAATAAAATAAACTACACATATTAGGTATCGCCGCGTCCGTAACGACCTGATCTATAAAACTGTCATGTTACTTTCCCCGCACAGTGAACGCCATAAAAATAAAAAAATAAAAAATATGAGAAAATTGAAATTTTGCCCACCTTACTTCCCAAAAAAGGTAATAAAAGTGATCAAAAAAGTCGCATGTACGCCAAAATAGTACCAATCAAACCGTCATCTCATCCCGCAAAAAATGAGACCCTACTCAAGATAATCGCCCAAAAACTGAAAAAACTATGGCTCTTAGACTATGGAAACACTAAAACATCATTTTTTTTTGTTTCAAAAATAAAATCATTGTGTAAAACCTACATAAATAAAAATAAAGTATACATATTAGGTATTGCCGCGTCCGTATCGACCGGCTCTATATAAATATCACATGACCTAACCCCTCAGGTGACCACCGTAAAAAAAAAAAAAAAAAAAACTGTGTAAAAAAAGCAATTTTTTGCCATCTTACGTCACAAAAAGTGTAATAGCAAGCGATCAAAAAGTCATATGCACCCCAAAATAGTGCCAATCAAACTGTCATCTCATCCCGCAAAAAATTAGACCCTACTCAAGATAATCGCCCAAAAACTGAAAAAACTATGGCTCTCAGACTATGGAGACACTAAACAATTTTTTGGTTTTAAAAATGAAGTTATTGTATAAAACTTACATAAATAAAAAAAATTGTATACATATTAGGTATCGCTGCGTCCGTGACAACCTGCTCTATAAAATTACCACGTGATCTAACCTGTCAGATGAATGTTGTAAATAACAAAAAAAAAAACGTGCCAAAAAAGCTATTTCTTGTTAACTTGCCGCACAAAAAGTGTAATATAGAGCAACCAAAAATCATATATACCCTGAACTAGTACCAACAATACTGCCACCCTATTCCGTACTTTCTAAAATGGGGTCACTTTTTTGGAGTTTCTAATCTAGGGGTGCATCAGGGGGGCTTCAAATGGGACATGGTGTCAAAAAACCAGTCCAGCAAAATCTGCCTTCCAAAAACCATGTGGCATTCCTTTCCTTCTGCGCCCTGCCGTTTGCCCGTACAGCGGTCTACAACCACATATGAGGTGTTTCTGTAAACTACAGAATCAGGGCCATAAATAATGAGTTTTGTTTGGCTGTTAACCATTGCTTTGTAACTGGAAAAAAAATATTAAAATGGAAAATCTGCCAAAAAAGTGAAATTTTTAAATTGTATCTCTATTTTCCATTAAATCTTGTGCAACACCTAAAGGGTTAACAAAGTTTGTAAAATCAGTTTTGAATACCTTGAGGGGTGTAGTTTCTTAGATGGGGTCACTTTTATGGAGTTTCTACTCTAGGGGTGCATCAGGGGGGCTTCAAATGGGACATGGTGTCAAAAAAACTGTCCAGCAAAATCTGGCTTCCAAAAACCATATGGCGCACCTTTCACTCTACGCCCCGCTGTGTGGCCGTACAGTAGTTTACGGCCACATATGGGGTGTTTCTGTAAACGGCAGAGTCAGGGCAATAAAGATACAGTCTTGTTTGGCTGTTAACCCTTGCTTTGTTAGTGGAAAAAATGGGTTAAAATGGAAAATTAGGCAAAAAAATGAAATTCTCAAATTTCATCCCCATTTGCCAATAACTCTTGTGCAACACCTAAAGGGTTAACGAAGTTTGTAAAATCAGTTTTGAATACCTTGAGGGGTGTAGTTTCTTAGATGGGGTCACTTTTATGGAGTTTCTACTCTAGGGGTGCATCAGGGGGCTTCAAATGGGACATGGTGTCAAAAAAAACTGGTGTAGGGGTGTAGTTTATAGAATGGGGTCATTTTTGGGCGGTTTCTATTATGTAAGCCTCGCAAAGTGACTTCAGAGCTGTAGTGGTCCCTAAAAATTGGGTTTTTGTAAATTTCTGAAAAATTTCAAGATTTGCTTCTAAACTTCTAAGCCTTGTAACATCCCCAAAAAATAAAATATCATTCCCAAAATAATTCAAACATGAAGTAGACATATGGGGAATGTTAAGTCATCACAATTTTTGGGGGTATTACTATGTATTACAGAAGTAGAGAAACTGAAACTTTGAAATTTGCTAATTTTTCCTAATTTTTGGTAAATTAGGTATTTTATTATGCAAAAAAATTAATTTTTTTGACTTTATTTTACCAGTGTCATGAAGTACAATATGTGACGAAAAAACAATCTCAGAATGGCCTGTATAAGTAAAAGCGTTTTAAAGTTATCACCACTTAAAGTGACACTGGTCAGATTTGCAAAAAATGGCCTGGTCCTTAAGGTGAAAATGAGCCTGGTCCTTAAGGGGTTAAAACATAAATTGATACCTCATAAATTATTTATTACTTAACATTCCCTATATGTCTACTTTATGTTGGCATCATTTTGGAAATGTCATTTTATTTTTTTAGGACGTTAGAAGGCTTAGAATTTTAGAAGCAATTCTTAAAAATTTTAAGAAAATTTCCAAAGCCCACTTTTTAAGGACCAGTTCAGGTTTGAAGTCACTTTGTGGGGCTTACATTGTGAAAAAAAAATACATAAATGACCTCATTGTTGAAACTACACCCCTTAAGTTACTCAAAACTGTTGTTAACCATTTCAAAATTTTACTTTTTTGGCAGATTTTCCATTTTAATCCATTTTTTTCTTTAACACATCAAGGGTTAACAGCCAAACAAAACTCAATATTAATTGCCTTGATTCTGCGGTTTACAGAAACACCCCACTTATGGTCATAAACTGATGTAAGGGCGCACTGCAGGGCACAGAAGAAAAGGAACGCAATATGGTTTTTGGAAGGCAGATTTTACTGGATTGGTTTTTAGATGCCATATCCCATTTTAAGCCCCCCTCACATGAGAAACTCCCAAAAAGTGACCACATTTTGGAAGCTAGGGGATAAGGTGCCAGTTTTATTAGTACCATTTTGGGATACATATGATTTTTTTTATTGCTCTATATTATGTTTTTTGTGAAGCAAGGTAAAAAAAATGGCTGTTTTGGCACCGTTTTTATTTTTTACAACATTCATTTGACAGTGTAGATCTGTAGATTTTATAGAACAGGTTGTTACGGATGCAATGATATCAAATATGTCTACTTTATTTGTTTGTTTCAGTATTACATAATAAAGCATTTTTGAAAAAAAGTGTTTTTGTCTCTCCATTTTCTTAGTCATATTATTTTAATTAAAAAAAATATGGCTTTAAGAAAGCAGGAGCTCGTTTTTTGCAGGAAGAGTTGACATTTTTATTGGTACCATTTTTTGGTACATATGATTTTTTTTGATCATTTATTATTACACTTAATTTTGCCAGTTTTTATCTATTTATTTTTCCACCGTTCTCCTAAGGGATTAGGTCATCTGATATTTTTATAGAGCAGATCATTACGGATGTGGCATACAACTTTTTGATCGCTTGGTGTTGCAATTTTTGTGATGTAAGGTGACAAAAAATTGCTTTTTGGCACTGTTTTAATTTTTTTTACGGTATTCACCTGAGGGGTTAGGTCTGTGGTATTTTTATAGAGCAGGTTGTTACGGACGCGGAAATACCTAATATGTCAACTTTTTTTTATTCATTTCACTTTAGCACAATAATAGCAGTTTGGAAGCAAAAAAAAAATCATATTTTAGTGTCTCCATTGTCTGAGAGTGATAGCTTTTTTATTTTTTGACTCATTGTCTTAGGGTCTAATTTTTTGCGGGATGAGGTGATGGTTTGATTGGTACTTTCTTGGGGGCATACGCCTTTTTGATCGCTTGATGTTGCAATTTTTGTGATGTAAGGTGACAAAAATGGCTTTTTTTTTATAAAGTTTTAATTTTTTATGGTGTTACAGAGCTGGTTGTTACAGACGTGGAGATACCTAATATGTTTACTTTTTATTTATTTCACTATTACACAGTAGCATAAATGATGTTTTAGTGTCTCGTGTTCTGAGAGCTATAGTTTATTTTTATTTTTTTAGCGATTTTCTTATGATGGAGCTCAATTTTTGCAGGATGAGGTGACGACAGTTTTATTGGTATCTTTTTTGGGACATAAGCCTTTTTTATCGCTTGGTGTACTTGGTGCACTTTTTGTGATGTTAGGTGATAAAAATGGCTTTTTTTGACACAGGTTTTTTTTTATGGTGTTTATCAAACGGGGTGGATTATGTGATATATTTATAGAGCCGGTCGTTACAGACACGGCAATATCTAATATGTGTGTTTTCTTATTTTTTATTATAAAATCAGGGGAAAGGGGGCTTTTTTCACTTGAAACTTTTTATTTATAAAAAATATTTTTTTGCATTTTTTTTTAACTTTATTTGACTTAACTTTTGGGGGTCTGATCCCCTCTGCAATGCATTACAATACATCTGTATTGTAATGCAATGCCTGTTAGTGTATTAAACAGAGTAATACACTAGAGTAATACACTAACTTAGGCTGGATCTCCTAGGCACCCGTAGAAGGCAGGTCCCGGGCTGTCTTCCCACCCACCAGGTTCCCGCCACAGCAGCGAGAGAACCCGATAGGCTCCCTCACCCGCAGAAATCCACGGCATAGAATGGGTTAATGCGCCAGCATCTGTGTTTTCACCGATGCCGGCGCATACAGCAGGAGTCCGGTTATTACGGCGCTGGTCAGGAAGGGGTTAAGGTAAGAGCAGTGAGACTATGGAACTCACTGTCTGAGGAGGTATTGATGGTGAGTTCAAGAGGGGCCTGGATGTATTTCTGGAGTTTAATATTATAGGCTATAGCTACTAGAGAGGGGTATTTGATCCAGAGGCTTATTCTGATTGCCTGATTGGAGTCGGGAAGGAATGTTTTTCCTCACAGTATATATTTTTTTTTGCCTTCTTTTGGATCAACTTGCAGGATAACAGGCTGAACTGGATGGACAGATGTATTTTTTCGGCCTTATAAACTGTTACTATGTTACTTTTATTTCCCTAAAAAACTTACCTGTGTTTTCCTGTTCCTCTGTAGTAGCAGAACAACTGAAAAGTCAGTGCAGTTGTGAACTTAGCCTCCAATGAATGTCAGATCACAGGGGGCGGATTGGCTATAGACCTTACAGGGAAATTTCCCGGTGGGTACATAATGAGCTCTCAGTGGTAAGTAACGCTTTGAGAATCAGGTACTCGTGTACACGGCCAGCGACAAGCCCTCCTGAATTCAACGAGGTCTTGCATCGTACCTAAGCCCCCTGCTCTATATCTTAATTAGAGACAACTGGAAGAGAAGGACAATATAGCCGCTATTGATGGCCAACTCAGAGGGACAGCATTTGGGGCAGTATATTGAGCGGCACTGTGGTCTATGGTATTTTGCGTTATGATATTGCTGACCCCTCTACTTTTGTTGCCCCACTTCCTATTAATTTAGACCCTTCTACTTGTTGCCCCACTTTTAATTATTTTTTTTCTTGGGCCACTTTAGGTTCCCAATCCGCCCCTGTCTGATCATTTGGATGAGTTATCTGACCATCCATATGCCAAATGGGCAAGTCAGGGACAGGTATTAAGAAATCAGAATGAGTTTGAGCAAAGTGGTGTATAGTCGGTCATTAGAGTTTGCTCACTCCACACACAGTTTCACTTCATACATGAACAATCATAGCTATCACAAAATTAAAAGACAATGATCACCCAAAATGGTTAGAGTTGGCTGTTTTAGCCGCCTTGCAAATCATATGTCTAGCTTGTTATATGATGTAAATTGGATGAAGGTGAGGTGAAAAATGGGAATGTTCATTCGGTCGGTCATCAGCCCTCTAAACACCCTAGAAATCGGCTGACCAACAAGCAAATGCTAATTTATTCGCTAATCCTGTGTTTAATATAAAAATAATTGTATAAACGAGATGTGCTGCTGACAATATGCAGACTCTATGGGGGTTGAGTGATGGTGCTGATGAGGTCCAATAGGAGTGGGACGAAAGATCTTTTGTCCATGAACAATTTTTCTTTAAAGGAAGGATCTCTCGTTCAGCTGAAACATTTATTTGTTGTGAAATTTCACCTGGCAAACAATAATTGTATGATTTTCCTAGTTTATGACAAAGTTATGATTTTTTGAAAGAAACGGAGGCTCATATTGCATTCTCTCTCTTTACTGAAATTCACAGCAGCAAAGAAGAATAACCAAGGTAACATACAGAAACACCCCTAAGGGTAACCCCTCCCACCCACCCACCAGTCTATAAATAGGCCCTCCTTAGTGTCATCTTCCTCTTTCTTTGTCAAACCATAGAACCAGCGGGCCCCAAACGAGACACTGGAACTTCTTCAAAACTTCTTCAAACCGGTGAAACTCCAACAGGAGACGACCATAGCGCTGTTCCAAACTGGAGTGACAACAATGGAATGTGCAGGTATAGGACTTTAAAGAACCACTCCGGAACCAAGGATCTCAACCTAAGGAAAAAGGAGAACAAAATGCGTGGTAATTGCATGGCAAAAATCGACCCATAACAATAAAATAATAACAGTAGCAAAGCCTGGTAAGGTACAGCTTACATAATAAGATAATCCAACAATAGAAACTAGTAGATAGACTTCCCATGGAAAATAGAGTACAAACCCAAACAAACTAGGAGAGGAAGGGAGGGCAATACTCGCCTCTGTGTCTTTCATAAAATCATGACTTTACGGCATAAACTAGGAAAATCATACAATTTTATATCAGACACGGAGGCTCATATTGCAAGTTTAAAGCTATGAAATAACCAAAGAAAAAGCGTGAGGACTAGGTCTGAAATAAAAATCCCTAAACGTTGATGCTCTGGACCAGTCCGCCAACTTCAAAATATCCTCCAGACCGGCTCCCGAGACCGCCATAGACGTGGCAGAAGCACCCCGAACCGAATGGGCTGTGAAGACAGGTATCTATGCTCGCGAGAGATAGAATCCATTTGAGCCAGCGTGACAGGGTAACACTGGTGACCGGTGCAAAAGGTCTACGAAAGGAAATAAAAAGTTGCGGAGAGTCCGAGGATTGCAGGGATGAAGTCCGTAAAAGGTGCTCCCTGAAACACGACACCGGACAAACCGCAGGAGATTCGGGAAAGGCAGGGTAAGAAACCGATCTGATACTGGTTTTGGTACGTCGGGAAATGTTGAAAGTTACCCTCTCCGGGGTAAAGGAGACCGCGTCAAAGTCCAAAGCACGGACATCAGAAACCCGTTTACAAGATATAAGGCAAAAAAAAGTGACTCATTTCGCCGAAAGCTGACGAAGAGATAGATCCGAATTAAGAGGCCAATGAGACAGGAAATCAATGACCAAAGAAACGTCCCACAACGAAGTGAATCGTGGCCTAGGAGGCCGAGAGAGACGAGAACCCTTGAGCAAACGGCGCACCAATGGATGCTGACCCGCCGGGCAACCAGAGAAACCTTGATGATGGGAGGAAATAGCCGACCTGTACAAAGTAATAGTTCGATACGCCTTGCCGTCTTTAAAAAGTGAGGACAGAAACTAAAATATCCTCTACAGGTGCCGAAACAGAATCCAGGTTCCAGACCATGCACCAACGAGACCAAGACCCCCAGGCCGCCCGGTAGGCACGTCTGGTACCGGGGGCCCACGCGCTTTCCAGAAGGAATCTAGTTGTCTTCGATACTCCAGTGACATCCCAGCGACCCCTGAAACTCTGCACACCAGAAGACGAAGCGAGTTGTCCATCAGGAGGGGGTGGTGCTGGTCCATTGTGCCCGAAGGAGATCCGTCAGGGCCGGAAGAAGGTGAGGGTCCTCTATTAGCAGCTCCAGAAGTTGGGGAAACCACACCTGGGCCTGCCAGAAGGGAGCCACCAGAACTATCTCTGCCGCTTGGCGATGCACCTGAGATAGTACATGAGGAATCAAAGCGAAGGGTGGGAAGGCATAGGAGAGGGTACCTGACCAATCCTGGAGAAGTGCGTCCACCGCCTCCCACTGAGGATCCGGTCTCCAACTGTAATACCTGGCCAACTGGGCATTCCATTGCGAAGCAAACAGGTCTAAGGAAAAAGGTCCCCAGAGGGATTAGATGGAAGAGAACACCATCGACTCCAATCTCCAGTCGCTGTAGTCCAAGATGTACAGAGAATTCCAATCTGCGTGGTAATTGAGAAGACCTGGAATATACTCCGCCACAACCGTGAATCCCCTGTCCAGACAGAAAGACCAGAACATAAGGTCAACATTGCAGAACGAGTGCCACCCATGGAGTTCACATAGCGAACGGCTGACACATTGTCCATCCTGAGTCGTATGCAAGCACTTACTTTGTCGCTGGTGAAGCTCTGAATCGCGAAGGAGCCCGCTAAAAGCTCCAAAGCATTGATGTGCAAAGTCGCCTCCGACGTTGACCAAGGACCCCCTGTGGAAACGCCGTTGCAGCGGGCACCTCATCCCTGCAGGCTGGCGTCCGACTCTATAACCAAATCCGGCTGGGGCCCCATGATGGCTTTGCCATTCCACGCATCGAGATTGTGAATCCACCACGTCAGTTCGTCTCTGGTGTCCTGATCCAGGACCACTGAGTCCGCGTAGGAGGCACCCACCTGCAGATGTGCAATCTTGAGCCGTTGAAGTGCCCGGTAATGAAGCGGGCCGGAAAAATCACCTGAATAGAGGACGACAGGAGACCCAAGATACGGGCCAAGTGCCGTAGGGAAACCTGGGGAAGCCGTAAAGTGTGACGGAGCTCCTTGCGGATGGACCGGACCTTGGCCAGGGGAAGGCGCAGAGTGTGTGCAGTTGAATCCACTGTGAATCCCAAGAACTCCATGGATCTCAACTGATGAAGACAAGATTTCTCTCGAACCCTAGGCTGGTGAGAAGGGAGATGGAAAACAAAAAGTCCAGCAAAAGTACACTGTTCAATAATTAGATAGCTAAATTTAATGAGAATAAGAGACTAACCTATATATAGTCATTCGGGTGGGCCACGACACAGTTAGATACACTATGTAAGTGGTGGGGGAGATGTCCCTACCACTGCTACCCTAATCTGGTCCTCTGCCCAGGGACGTCCCCTAGTGGTGGGGACTCCCTGTCCTCGAGCCTAGCCTCACCTCCTGTCTAACCCTGATTAGGTGACAGGTGGAGAGAAGCTAGTGTCAGAGTGGCCCCCCAGCGGATGACTAGCACAGACAAAAAAGAAGAAAAAGAGGTGTCCACTGTATACAACCCTCGTGATGGACCGCCAAGAGGTACAGGGTCCACCTAGTAAATAAAATACGCAGACAAACACACGCACATGAACACACTAATATGATAGTTATGTGAAATAAATATGATACATCACAACCCCGACGCGTTTCACCCACAAAGTGGGATCATCAGGGGGTAATAAGGGGTAGGTATAATTCAAATGCGGAGCCCATAAACATGAAACAAGCCCTGTTCGATAATGATGCGTAATTTAAAATTGCGTTAGAAAATTACATAAAGACGTCAGACCCATACTTAATATAAAGGAAAATAGATAAATCAATGCCGAATAGCGGAGTACATACGGTCACTTGGCAGTGAAATTAGCGATGAAGTATGATGAACGCATACAAAATGCAAATCTCTGCAAAGGATAAAAACAGAGATGGAGACATATATATATGGAAACTAGCCATGGAAATGTACATCCAATGGTTAATGAATACCTGAGGTCACAGAGGGCACCAAATCACATAATGATAAATTGTGAGAGTGCTCATCACAGGGCATCAAGGGTAATAGCCCCGAAACTTCATAGGTATAGCTGTAAGAAAGAGGATGATCACCATGCTAATACCTATTATAACACCTCAGATGTAAGAAGTGGAAGTAAAAATAACTCCAATACCTGAAAGTAACTGCCAATACAGAACGACCCCACAGGGTATAGCTTCTATAGTATAGAGCTACCAGCCATATAGTACCTGGAATGTAGTGAAAGCCATATTGTTACACCTGTGGACTGAATTCCTATGTGATATAAGGAAACCGAGGTGTGTACTCACATAGAACCGCCGTCGGTACGGAAAAGGGTCTGATGCAATGGTAATAGGCCCCCCCTCCCTTTAAATACCCCACCCTCCAATTAGTGAGGGGCCGCAGGCCCTAGGTGGAAAAACACCCCGCTGAGCCGCTGGCCCATGATTGCCGTTGTGCGTGCGTTCCACGGTGGAACGCACGCCGAGATGCACCACTCCAGACTGCCGCCGGGCCGATATCCGGCATGTGAGACGCAGTTATCCAGGTAATGCGCGCTAACGTTAGACGTGCGTTCCACCATGGAACGCACGCCGGAGTGGGCACTTCTGGGCTACTGCCGGACAGGATATCCGGCGTATGGAACGCATATCTCCAGCAGAGAAGGGAGATGGACAAACGCAGGTGAGCCAGAAGCATGGACGGGTCCTGGGCAATGAGCAGCATGTCGTCCAAGTAAATTATCAGACGGACACCCTGACCGCGAAGCCAAGAAACCACCGGCTTCATGAGCTTGGTGAAACACCATGGAGCCGAGGAAAGGCCAAATGGGAGGCAGGTGAAACGCCAGACCTGCCCCCTCCAAAGGAACCGTAGTAGGTCCCTGGACTAACCGGCACTGTAAGGTAAGCATCTTTCAGGTTGAGCTTGACCATCCATTCCCTCGGAAGAAGGAGGTCCCTGAGAAGGTGGATGCCCTCCATTTTGAAATGACGGTATCGAACATAACCGTTTAGGGCTTTTAGGTTTATTACTGGACGAAACTGTCCTCTCTTCTTCTCTACCAGGAAAATGTCGCTGATGACACCTCCCTAGGAAGCTCTCTCTATAGCCCTTTTTTTCCTGAAGGGAAATGAGCTCTATGTCTATGAGCCGCAGGGAGTCTGGCGAGAACTTCCTCGCCCTGCATGGAGGAAGACAAAGTGGGGCGTCTATCAGTTCTATCTGAAAACCCCTGATAGTAGCCAGGACCCATGGGTCAGACGTGATGAGAGACCAGGCATGTAGAAAATGTTGGAGTCTGCCCCCTATGCAAAGGGAAAAAGGAAGGAGCAGATTTTGATGACTCACCGAAAGGACGTCTTGAACCCGGAGTTCCTCTGAAACCTCTGGACCTTCCGAAAGCACCTCTGGACTGGAAGAAAGAGGCTTGTTGTCTCTGGTCCTGAAACGCTGGACGTTGGTTGAAGGGACCTCGACCTGTGTTACGGGTCTGAAAATGCGCACGGCCAGACAGTCGGCCCCTAATGCTGCCGGCCCTGGTAGAGACCCTACCGTGAAAAACTTTGCGCATAGAATATTGCGCCTTGTCCAAGGCCGTGAAGGCCCCCACAAATTTCCCTAGCTCTTTTATAAAAGAATCGCCAAAAAGGAGCCCTTGAACATCCTTGCCGACTTCAGTCAAAGCCATGTTGGCCAGTTTCGGCTCTATTTTCATGAGGATAGCCTTCCTCCTCTCAATCGCGAGGGAAGTATTTACGTTCCCCGCAACACAGATTGCACGCTGAACCCATCCTCGGAGTTCCTCCGGGTCTATGGGCATGCTATCCGCTCTAGCAGACTCTGCTATATCAAATATCTTTGCAAGGGGTCCTAAAATTTCCAGGAGTTTATCCTGGCAAGCCCGAAGTGCAGAATCTAGGCCCCTGCGGGGATTAAACCCTGTCTTGGCCAGAAACTGGACCATTTTAGGGTCAACATTAGGGGTCTCACAGACCTTATTAGGTATCAAAGGGCGAGGGCATTCAGCCCTTAATTTATTTTGTGTCTCCTTACATAAGGTCGTCCTAATCCTGGCCTCCAAGTAATGGGCAACATGCGGTGGCGGGAACCCACTCTGCAGATCTGGTATGATGTAAACTATCAGGATCAAAAAAGGGGCTCCCCAGTAGGATCCGTAAGGGAGACAGAGCCCAACATGGTTTATCTCGCCTTCTACTGTCCGGGGCCATACTAGTAGAAGGCGAGATAAAGGAACGTTATCATCCATCTCAGGGTCCACCATAGCGCCCTCAATATCATTATCCGAATCACCTTGGTAGTAACTCAAAGCCTCCTCATCAGACTCCATGTCGGAGTTAGAACTATGCTCGGGCTGATTCCGAGCTGACTTCCATGGCCGCTCTTTTTCCACCTGGCGTGGACAGGCTTACTTGCGTGTGCTTAGCACGCTCTCATTTGATAGAACTATGCTATCATTTGTTAGATTTCTGGAGGCAACAGTATCAGGTGGAGGAATGCGGCGGGGCCCCAGAGAGCCAAGGGCCTGTTATATGGATTGGGATATAATCGAGGACATAGACCCCATAGCAGAAGCAATGGCATGGGAGATTGACTGCTGCAGAGCCAGAGTCTGGGCATCCACAGAGGGCATAGAAGTAGCCCCAGGAGGAGCAGGAGAGGATACCAGAGGAATGGCCACTTGAGAACTGGCAGGTACTAAAGGGTTACTATCAGTAGGGCGGGTCGTAGTTAGGCCACTGAAATGGAGTTAGTCACTCCTATGGGGAAAAAAAGCGCAAGATAAGGAAACCAACCGGCAGCTCAGGAAACCGGGAATGCACAAAAAGGCCACCACGAGCCATGCAGTGAATAAAGGGAGGGGGGGAGAGACACGCCCCCACTCCCTCCGAGCGCCAACAGGGAGAGATCAAATGCGGGAAGAAGCGCCGCCCTAACCCAAGGTAAACGCCCAGGACTCCTGAGTGAATGAGAAACAAGATGGCGCCCGAAATCCCGTCTCGCGAGATCACGGGCGCAATGAGAAGACACAAGATGCCGACGGAGGTGACAAGAGAGGAGAAATGGCGCTGAAACACCCCCACACACACACTAGCAGGTGAGGGAGTATAATGGAAGAAAGGGGGGTAGACAGGGGAAGGCCGGCGGCGCAAAGCTACCGAGGATGGAGGGAAGCAGAAGGGGATAAGGCAAACAGAGGGAAGCACAAATATATATAAAAAATATAAAAACGGGCAGCACTCCAAGGAATAAAAATAGAAAAATTCTTTATTTTTATTCACCCACAAGGATCATGCGACGTTTCGGCTCTACACAGGAGCCTTCCTGTGTAGAGCCGAAACGTTGCATGATCCTTGTGGGTGCATAAAGAATTTTCTATTTTTATTCCTTGGAGTGCTGCCCGTTTTTATATTTTTGGTTTATCTGGATTGGCTTGTATCCACATTGGGCCGGTGCACCCTCCATCCATTTTTATCTAAGACGGTGCTGCCATAGTTTCTCTTTTTTCTATATAAATATATAAAAATATATATATATATATATATATATATATATATATATATGGGAATAACCCCAAATAAACCCGATCATAAAAGACAGTGAAAACAGAATTATCTGCCATGGAGCAGCAAAGAAAGAGGAAGATGACACTAAGCAGGGCCTATTTATTGACTGGTTGGTGGGAGGGGTTACCCTTAGGGGTGTTTCTGTATGTTACCTTGGTTATTCTTCTTTGCTGCTGTGGATTTCAGTAAAGAGAGAGAATGCAATATGAGCCTCCGTGTCTTGATATAAAATTTGGTTTGAAATAATCTGTTTTGATTAATTGTAAACTAATGTGTATACATACCTTAAAGAGGTATTCCATTTTGCAATTTTTAACATCAATTGGCAAAAAAATAAATAAAAAATCGCACATAATTCTGATTGTTTATCTGTAATGTCCCATTTTCCTGCACACATTTTTCGCTATGTTTGCTGCAAGTCCCAATGACATCACATCAACATGTTAGGCATAGCAAAGATTGTAAGGATTTGCCCTGTAGACACAACATCATCAGTGACCTTGCTTCTGAGGGCGGTCTTCTGCTCATTCTCCTGGTCACAGGTCACATATTGAAAATATGCTTGAGGATTCAAAATGCACTCAGAACTTCATCGTGTGACATATAATGCAGGAAGGATAAATGAATTTTTTTTTGTAATCAGAAAACCCATTTAAATGTAGAGATGCTTCCAGAACTAACAGCGAGTGAGAGTGATAGAACAATATTACTTTTATCTATGTTATAATGCTGTATCTTGGTGGTATTGTGGTCTACCATGTAGAGATCCCAGGTTCAAGTCCCAGGAGAGATGTAGTTTTTTTTTTTTTTCTCTTATTCAAAACCATAATTACAGGCTAAGCTATAATATATAATCCTATAATAATAAAAAGTACTTTTGAGAATAGCAGGACTTTTTTTGTTAAAACCTATTACTGGTTTATTCACAGACACAATACATATATCATTATAGAGAAGCCAGTAATATTTATTAGCTTTCTTAAAAATAAAAATAAATCTCAATATGATAAGTACATAGGCCCTTATTTATCATACCTTGACTCCAGAATTCTGGCATCAAAAATTTGCAAAATAGGGCTTTTGCGAATTTTTTGCACTTGCTTGGGCAAAATGTAAGCGATTGCGCAAAAATTTGGGACTTTTTACACTCTCACAAAAATGTGCGACTTTTTGCACCTTTACATCACACACTCCGGATTTGTAATATGGATGGAAAAGTGGGTGTGGTTAGCTATGTTAATGAGTTTCACTCCAGATTTATCATTGCGACTTTTTCGCAATAAAGTCACAATCTCGCTCCAGGAGGAGTGTGCAGTAGGAAAACTGGAGGAGCTTCTCTAGACAGAAGTGTTAGGTTTAAGGATAAGACAAATTTATCAAACAACCTGTGAGATTTAATAAATGTGGCACAAAGGGTCAAGCTAAACTGACTAATATTCTCCTCATGGTAAATTCCCCCCATAGACTTTTCTTATGGGATATATGAGGAAGAAAAAATATCTGAAGTACAAAATGTTGAAGTCTCTCCTAAGATTTAAACTCAGTTACTTAACCACCAAACTATAGCATTACCACATAGAGATGCATGTTTTTTTCTATGCCTATAAGCTAACACATATTACCAGTGTCTGTATATTAATATATTGTGCCTGTGAATAAGGGCCCTTGCACACGACTGTATGCCCTCCGAGACATACGGTCCGTGAGCGGGCCGTAAGTCCCGGAGCAGCATTGATTGGCTTTCTGAGAAGATCTCCATGTGATGAAGCTATAGTATATAGTGATATGATATTGCTAGCACACAGCTCCTGGACAGGTCTCTGCCCTCAGCCTGAAGTCTAGCCCTGTCAATCAAGGAGAAGGGGGAGTGTGCAGAACACAGGAGGTGTTACAAAGCAGTGCTCAAGGACTCAGCCCTGCCCCTTGGTGCTCTAAATTCTCATTTGCATACAAACAAAAGGTATAGCTTTAATCAGCATAATGAGCCCTACCAGACAGTATGTCTGGTTTAATAGGGTTGATCCTGGTGGCAGAGCCACTATAAGGGGTTCATTATCGCTGTAAGTAAAAGTCTTACAGTGGTTTCTCTGTCACTCCATTATGTCACACGCGCTCACACTCCCTCTCTTAACGCTTAGGCCCCTTGCAAACGAGTGTGTCCGGATGCGTTGCGTCTGCAATCAGGAAAAATTGTGCGAGTAGGTATGCAATTGCAGTCAGACTGTGATACCTGAACCCGGGCTTCTTCACTGAAGAGGTGTTCTGTATATTTTATTATTAATACAGAATGCTTACTAAAATGTGGCTTTAGGGGTTAAGAAAATAATTTAAAAAATCAACTCACCTCATCATGTTGTTCGCGCAGACAACATATTCTTCTTCTTTCAGGACCTGCCAAAGGACCTTTGATTATGTAATGGCGCTCACCACGTGGTTAGCGCGGTGACGTCCTCAAAGGTCCTTTGGCAGGTCCTGAAAGAAGATGATGCCGGCTGCGCGAACAACAGGATGAGTTGAGTTAATTTAACTTAATTTTTTTAACCCCTAAAGCCACATTTTAGTTAGCATTCTGTATTAAAAATGCTATTATTTTCTCTTATAACCATGTTATAAGGGAAAATAATACAGTAAATTGAGTTTTTATCAATTTACTTATATCATCTCCTAGCAACCATGCGTGAAAATCGAACCGCATCTGCACTTGCTTGCATTCATTTCTATGGGGCCTGGGTTGCGTGAAAAACGCAGAATATAGAACATGCTGCGATTTTCATGCAATGCACAAGTGATTCGTGAAAATCACAGCTCATCTTAACAGCCCCATTGAAGTGAATGGGTCCAGATTCAGTGTAGGTGCAATGCGTTCGCCTCACACATTGCACCCGCGTGGAATTCTCGCCCGTGTAAAAGGGGCCTTAAAGGGCCAGCGCATGCACCCTAGATCAACCAGCCAATGGCTGACCATCTGTGAGTACTTAAAGGCCATGTACACCTTTGAGGGCAGTTTTTTTATTGTTGTGTTGTACTCATTTTGGGCAAAAAAACCCAAAACTTTTTCAATTGGTCGTGATTGCATGTTCGGCCGCCGACCCGCGCGTTTACTTCCGAGTCGCGGCAATGGGAAAAAGCTATGCTTTGGACGGGAAGGGGAGGGAAAAGCCCAGCTAACTCACTGACACGCTGGGTGAAAGAGCGTGTACAGTACCTCCATTTGGGCTGTTTGCTGTGTGAGACATGGAACAGGTTCAGCGCGCAGGGTGGGGTAGGAGGTGTTTGACCCCAGTATGAATATTATTTTTATATATGCTCATGGGGTCATTTTTATTGCTTAAGTATCAAAGGAGTCTTCCAGGAAGACCTCCAGAGTAAAGGAGCGGGGATTTGGTGTATGTAAAAAGAAGCTCCCATCTGCCTGGGCAAAACCTACAGTCAGGTCTATAAATATTGGGACAGCTACACAATTCTAACATTTTTGGCTCTATACACCACCACAATGGATTTGAAATGAAACAAACAAGATTTAACTGCAGACTGTCAGCTTTAATTTGAGGGTATTTACATCCAAATCAGGGGAACGGTGTAGGAATTACAACAGTTTGCATATGTGCCTCCCACTTGTTAATCCTTTAAATCCTTTGCAGTCAATTACAGCTTGAAGTCTGGAACACATAGACATCACCAGACTCTGGGTTTTATCCCTGGTGATGCTCTGACAGGCCTCTACTGCAACTGTCTTTAGTTCCTGCTTGTTCTTGGGGCATTTTCCTTTCAGTTTTGTCTTCAGCAAGTGAAATGCATGCTCAATCGGATTCAGGTCAGGTGATTGACTTGGCCATTGCATAACATTCCAGTTCTTTCCCTTAAAAAGTCTATGGTTGCTTTTTCAGTATGCTTTGGGTCATTGTCCATCTGCACTGTGAAGCCCCGTCCAATGAGTTCTGAAGCATTTGGCTGAATATGAGCAGATAATATTGCCCGAAACACTTCAGAATTCATCCTGCTGCTTTTGTCAGCATTCACATCATCAATAAATAGAAGAGAACCAGTTCCATTGGCAGCCATACATGCCCACGCAATTACACTACCACCACCATGCTTCACTGATGAGGTGGTATGCTTAGGATCATGAGCAGTTCCTTTCCTTCTCCATATTCTTCTCTTTCCATCACTCTGGTAAAGGTTGATCTTGGTCTCATCTGTCCATAGGATGTTGTTCCAGAACTGTGAAGGCCTTTTTTAGATGTCGTTTGGCAAACTCTAATCTGGCCTTCCTGTTTTTGAGGCTCGCCAATGGTTTACATCTTGTGGTGAACCCTCTGTATTCACTGGTGAAGTCTTCTCTTGATTGTTCACTTTAACACACATACACCTACCTCCTAGAGAGTGTTCTTGATCTGGCCAACTGTTGTGAAGGGTGTTTTCTTCACCAGGGAAAGAATTCTTCGGTCATCCACCACAGTTGTTTTCCATGGTCTTTTGGTGTTGTTGAGCTCACCGGTGCGTTCCTTCTTTTTAAGAATGTTCCATACAGTTGTTTTGGCCAAGCCTAATGTTTTTGCTATCTCTCTGATGGGTTTGTTTTGTTTTTTCAGCCTAATGATGGCTTGCTTCACTGATAGTGACAGCTCTTTGGATCTCATCTTGAGAGTTGACAGCAACAGATTCTAAATGCAAATAGCACACTTGACATGAACTCTGGACCTTTTATATTCTCATTGTAATTGGGATAATGAAGGAATAACACACAACTGGCCATGGAACAGCTGAGAAGCCAATTGTCCCATTACTTTCCGTCCCTTAACAAGTGGGAGGCACATATGCAAACTGTTGTAATTCCTACACCGTTCACCTGATTTTGGATGTGAATACCCTCAAATTAAAGCTGAGTCTGCAGTTCAAGCACCTCTTGTTGGTTTCATTTCAAATCCATTGTGGTGGTGTATAGAGCCAAAAATGTTAGAATTGTGTCGATATCCCAATATTTATGGACCTGACTGTATATAATGTTAATATTGTTAGTATTGTGTTTAGAACTGTATACTGAACTAGATATATATGTGTTTACTTACAGTTCCAACAATTGCAACCATACAATTGCAAACTACAAATAGTTCTACTGATCTGTATGCAATTTGTATGGATTGCTATTTGTATACTATCAGTCAAATCTTAGATATACCTCTCAGAGAGATCATAAAGTGTTTAAATAACCTAAAGTGAAAGTACAGATACTCAAGAGAGAAATATATCCACCATTTTATGTTGAATGACAAGATTGAACAGTTGAACCACCATCTTATGCATACTGCCATTTTGTGATATCTTTACAACACGTGTTTTGTACATAGATTATCTGTTGCGGAGGTGGCAGTGTTATATATGAAGAAAAGTTAATAAAGAAGTTATTTGAAGCATTTGGTGTGGTCTTTAAACCTACTGTTTCCATAGAACGGCGCTAGAGGAATTCCAGAGTAAGACCCCATGCACACGGCCGTGTTTCACAGCCGTGTGCGGGCCGTGGAACCGCGGCCTGGATCCCTCCTGAGAGCAGGAGCGCACGGCGTCACTGGTTGCTATGACGCCGTGCGCTCCCTGCTGCCGCCGCAATACAGTAATACACTGGTATGATCTATACCAGTGTATTACTGTACTGTGCCGGCAGCAGGGAGCGCACGGCGTCATAGCAACCAGTGACGCCATGCACTCCTGCTCTCAGGAGGGATCCAGGCCGCGGTTCCACGGCCCGCACACGGCTGTGAAACACGGCCGTGTGCATGGGGCCTAATAGACAGTCTGGTTAGACTAAAAGTCAGAGATACCCAAATTCTTCTTATGCCACAGCGCAAAAGGCATTTCATAGTGCTGCGCCTGCCACAGTGGAGCTATAGCCCTCAGAGGGCGAAGCGATAGCGCTCCTCAATTTGCACAGTAAAGAGTGCATTAGAGCAGCAGAGCGCCAGCATATACCGCCGCGTAGCAACTGTTCCCTGAGTGCGCAAACAAAGACACCTCAGTGGAGATACCATAGAGGCCATGACTCTTAAATTGGCAGAACGGCAAAGGCAAGATAGTCAGAGAAAGAGCGCCAACCCTCCTGTGATCCCTAGAAAGAGTAAGAGACGCATGGTGGGAGGCCAAAGTCCAGAGTTAAAGTGCCTGCACCGCTATCCACAGAGAGACCACATACTGCAGTCAGCTAGTTTCCCGCCACTAGGCCCAAAGCCTGCAGCAGAGTATCCAAGCCAGCGCATCGCAAGTTATCACAGATCGCAAGTCATCACAGAGCATCACAAGTCAGCGCAGAGCATCACATCAAGAAAATGGCAAGTCTCCTGTAAGACAGACATTTGTTCCAGCAACCTTTAGATCGCAGTATCCTGCTCTTCAGAATAAGGTCAGAGCTTTCCTTTATTACTTATCATTGCATATAGGCTTTCGCATAAAGATACATTTTTTGTGTTCAGAAATAAGAGACTTTAAAAACAAAGAACAGTTTGTAGTACACGGACTCTAAAGCATTTATAAAGTGGAAGTCATTTATTGCCTGCATTTATCGCTGTTGTATTTAAAGTGACAATCATTTATTTCTGCATTTGTCAGTATTGCATTTAAAGTGAAAGGACTATTAATATTCGTATTGATTGTCAGTATTGCATTTAAAATAAAATGTCTGAACCTTGTATTACCATGCCACTGTTAGAGGATACAAAGCTATATAGAGTAGAGGGGGAAGAGCAAGCGAACCTGTCTGAGGTAGAAGAGTCTGATGCAGCATTAGTCTTGCCTCAAACAAATATAGCCCAAACAGATTAATTAAGACGTTCATCACATGCCAGAAAACCGACCCCAAAGATGCTGGAGAATTTGGAGCAAGAAGCAGCATTAAAAGGAAAAAAGTCAGCCAGAATGTATGAGAAGTAGAAATTATACATTAAAGACATTCGTAAAACGCTAAAGCAAGAAAGTATAAAAGGGAACTTGAGTGATATGGTAAAAACGGTAGAAGAATCTGAATCAAAGCTGATGGCAACATATGTCAACATGCGGTCGTTGACGACACTTTCCCAGGATATTGTAAGGAACATGGACACAAGTACTGATGTCACTAAAGATTTAGTAAAACTCATGAGAGAACTATAATCTGCAGAAAACTATGATGAAGTTAAAGCAAGGAATAGAATGAACAAGCTTTTTATGAGAGACTATGCTAGGTCCTTAGGGGGAACCACAATCTCAAGTGTGACTTCCTTCGCTAGCAGGTGTGCCACCCACATATCAGAGTCCTCAAATACTTCAGCCAAACAAAAGAAAGGAATTAGCTGAAAAACTTGCTGTCAAGAAAGCAGAAATTGATATGGAAGCTGCCATCGAGGCACAGCATCAACTGATGGCTGAAAAGCAAGCTGAAAAGGATGCACAACACCATCAGATGGAAGCTTAAATAGATGCCCAATGCCATCAGATAAAAGCTGAAATGAAGGCACAGCGCCATCAAATGGAAGCTGAAATGGAGGCACAGCGCCATCAAATGGAAGCTGAATTGAAAAGTCTAGAAAGGCAGAAAGACGTTAGGATCATAGAAGCCAGACTCAGAGTACATGAGGAGGATATTAGTCAGAGTAGTCATAGGTTCAAATCTGTAAGTGAAGAAAAAGACTTACTTTCCTTCAGAAAATTATTATCCTTCCATCCCTGCTCATAAAAAGAAAGAGAGGCCTAGTCCAGTGTTAAAAAAAAGGTGTGTGAATTTACCCTCTATCTCTACCTGAAAAGATAAAGAAAAGGATTCACCTAATTCAGAACTAAGTGAGAAAATAGAACCGGATGATTCTATTCCTAGATGTCACGGCAATGCTCAGGAGAGTGTTACAATTATTGTCCCAACAGGACAACAGAAAATAGTCCTCGCTAGACTTCCCGTGCTAGAACCCACTGTGTTTTCAGGAGACGTACTGAAGTTCATAGAGTGGAAGGCAAGTTTTGAAATGATCATTGAGCATCATTGCTTCAGTCCAATCAACAAGTTATTCTACCTTCAGAGATATGTTGGTGGGGAAGCAAAGAAATTTCTTGAAGGTAACTTCTATAGAAAAGACAAAGAAGCGTACAGCAAGCTTGGGAAAAATTAAATGCAAGATATGGTCATCCTTTCTTAGTACAAAGAGCTTTTAGAGAGAAATTGAATAACTGGCCTAAAATAGGTCCTAAAGAACACTTTAGACTCCAAGAGTATGGTGACTTCCTGCAAGCATGCAGCAATGCCATCCCACACGTTCAAGGACTGGAAGAACTGAACGACTATCTAGAAAACCACAGGATGCTAACTAAGCTACCTGAAGAAGTGGCTTATAGATGGAATAGCTATGTGACTGAATAGTTAGATCTAGGTAAGGACTTCACAAGTTTTAAAGAGTTCTCTGAGTTCATCAATAAGGAAGCACAGATAGCATGTAATCCAGTAACAGCATCTTATGTCTTAAAATCCTTAGAAGAAAGGCCTACAAGATATATAAGACTTGCAAGAGCAACTAGCTTTACAGCCAACACGGCAGCTAAAAGTCCAGATACCTACGAGAGCAAGTTCAAAGTCACTACTGGGATCAGTAGAGAGACAGAACTGACAAATCTTCAGACTACCTTCAAGTGTATTTTCTGCGGAGAGAACCACTCCATACACAAGTGCCAACAATGGAAGGTGAAGTCCCCATAAGAAAATAAAAATTTTGTGCTGGATAACCAACTGTGTTTTGGATGCCTAAGAAAAGGCCATGTTACTAAGGAGTGTAAGAAAAAGGCCACATGCAGCGTTTGCAAAGGACGCCATCCTACACCACTACATGAAGAACGTCCAAAGAATGTTAAATCCTTAATACCTAAAGATACTGAGGAAGGAAAGAAAATATTGGTATTCTCTTGCAGAGTGAGGGAAGGAGAAGGCAATGGCACATCAATGGTTGTACCAGTGTGCATTTCAAATCCTAAAAGGAGGAAGAAGAAGGTATACGCCTATGCGCTACTGGATGCCCAGAGTGATGTCGCCTTCATTGATCAAGAAATCTGCAAGAAATTACAAGTGGCTACAGAACCAGTGAAGTTCAAACTCACAACCATGGCAGGGAGAGACACATTACAAAGGACTGAGAGTTAGAGGACTTCATTCAAACTGCACATTAAATCTACCTCCAGCTTATACAAAAGACGATATACCTCTAGATCGATATCGCATACATACCTGTGAAACAGCCAATGAATGGGAGTACTTATCTGTCATACATCATGAAATGTCCCCGCTGAAGGAGTTTTGTGTTGAACTTTTGATAGGCTACAATTTTCCCGAAGACTTGGAACCATGAAAGGTAATCACAGGAGGAAATGGTGAACCCTATGCTGTTCAAACTGATCTAGGATGGGGTGGTGTTGGAGGAAAACAGCAAATCGCAAACTCAAGACGGGTGACAGGATTGTGTCATCGAATATCTGTCCAAGAGTTACCAACTGTAAGTCCAGAAAAAGTCATCAAGATCCTTGAATCCGACTTTTCAGATATAAGTTCTAAAGAAAAGAGTGCATCTCAAGAAGACATAAAGTTCGTACACACTCTAGAAGAAAGTATTCAGCAGAATCAACAAGGTCATCTTGAAATGCCCTTACCTTTTAGAGAATGACTTCGTCTGCCCAAAAAACTGAAATCTTGCCCTAACAGGATTGAAATGTTTGAAGAAAAAGATGGGAAGAGATCCCAAATTTAAGCAGGATTATTTGAAATTCATGGAAGGCATCGTCAAAGAAGGACATACAGAGAAAGTTAATAACCAACCTAAAGAAGAAGTGTTGTACATCCCACATCAAGTTGTTTACCACTCAAAGAAACCAGATAAGATTAGAGTAGTATTTTATTGCTCAGCAAAGCATTGAACGATCATCTACTAAAAGGACCAGATCCTTCAAACACTCTGCCTGGTACTCTGTAGATTCAGAAAGTATCCCGTAGTGGTCATGTGTGATGTTAAAAAGATATTCCACTAATTTCATGTGAAAAATGAAGATGGAGACTTCCTGAGGTTTCTATGGTGGGAGGACGGAGATACAGATACAGAGCCAGCAGAATACAGAATGACAGTACACTTGTTTGGAGCAGCATCATCTCCAGGTTGTGCCAATTATGGTATGAAGTACCTGGCAAAACAGAATTAAAAGGATTGCTCATCAGCTGCAAATTTTCTGAAGAAAAACTTTTATGGTATGAAGTACCTGGCAAAACAGAATGAAAAGGATTGCCCATCAGCTGCAAATTTTCTGAAGAAAAACTTTTATGTAGATGATGGTCTCGTAAGTTTAAAGGTCTACAGAATCTGCAATCAAACTAGTGAAAGAAAGCCAAGAGTTATGTGCAAGAGGAAACCTGCGCCTTCACAAATTAATCTCAAACATCAGAGAGGTACTGGAATCCATCATTGACTCTGAACGTGCAGTAACAATAAAGAATGTAGATCTCAATTATGATCATCTTTCAGTTCAGAACGTACTTGGATTGGGATGGAATGTAGAGAACGACAAGTTCTTCTTTGAAGTATCTATTGAAGAGAAAGTTGCAACAAGATAACCCATTCTTTCAACGGTGGCTTCTATATTTGATCCATTGGGATCCTTGGCCCCAGTAATCTTCAGAGCAAAAGAAATACTGCAAGAATTATGCAGACAGAAGTTGGGATGGGATGAGCCCATACCTGAAAATTTGAGGCCTAGGTGGGAGAGTTGGATAAGAGACTTGCGAAACTTGAGAGAAGTTTGAATACCCAGATGTTTTGTACCTCATGATTTCGGAAATTACAAGAAAATAAAACTTCATCATTTTTCAGATGCCAGTAGTTATGGTTATGCTCAGTGCTCTTACATCAGAGTAATAGGAGAAGGAAAGATACACTGTGCCCTGGTTATGGGGAAGGCCAGAGTTGCAGCTATTCAATACCAAGACTTGAACTGACAGCAGCCGTTATTTCAGCATCAGTAAGAAAGTTTCTAAGAGAAGAATTGGAATTAAAAATAGATGAAGAATATTTTTGGACAGCCTCACAAGTTGTCTTAGGATACATAAACAACGAAGCTCGAAGATTCCATATCTTTGTCGCCAACAGAGTTGAGAAAACTCGGGGAAAAAACAAATCGGGAACATTGGCATCACATTGACACAAAGCATAACCCAGCAGATCATGCTTCAAGATGCCTGAATGTAACAGAATTGGAAAATTCAAACTGGTTCAGCGGTCCAAAGTTCCTTTGGGAAAAGGATATCACGCCTAGTAAAGGTTACACAGAGTTGTCTATGGGTGATCCAGAAGTAAAAGTTGTACAAGCATTGAGCACTTCTGCCAAGTGTCAAGATGACATACTAAAAAGACTAGCCAGATGTTCAAAATGGAATACAGTCATAAATGTAGTAGCTTTAATTAAACGTTTGGCAAAGGGAATCAGAAAGAGGGAATTGTTGAATGTAGAAGAAAGAATGAAAGCTAAAGAAATAGTCATAAGACTCATTCAACAGAGATTCTACAGTGAATAGTTGAAAAGACTTAGTCAAGAACCTAAAAGGCTTCCAAACAACCACCCATTGTACAAGTTTACTCTTGTTTTGCAGGATGGTATACTGAAGGTGGGAGGGAGACTGGAAACTGCATCGTTATCTAGCAGAGTGAAGCATCCAGCAATTCTACCCAAAAACTCTACCTTCACAAGATTGATGATTGATCACTACCACAACATATCCTTGCATCAAGGAAGACGCTTTACCCAAAGCTTTTTGAGAGAAGGTGGTTACTGGATTGTGAAAGGAAGCAAAGTTATAGTAAAGTATATAAGTAAATGTGTAGTCTGCAAAAAGGCACGTAAACCTACAGAAGAACAAAGAATGGCAGATTTACCGGCAGATCGTGGAAACCCATCATTTCTTTATAGCGGAATGGATTGTTTTGGCCCATTCATCACCAAACAGAACTGCAAGGCATACAAGAAATATGGACTAATATTCACATGTCTGAGCTCCAGAGCAATTCACCTGGAAATGTTAGAAGATATATCAACTGACACATTCATCAACGCCTTGAGATGTTTTATATCCATTAGAGGTACCGTCAGAGAGCTTAGATCTGACCAAGGATCTAATTTTGTCGGAACAAAGAATGAATTGAAGAAAGCTCTAAAAGAGATCAATAAAGAAAAAGTAACTGAGTATTTGTTAGAGAAACAGTGTGATTTTCATATGAATGCTCCACATGCAATACATACAGGAGGAGTTTGGGAAAGACAAATCAGAACTGTGAGAAATGTGTTAAGAAATGAACTGATGCTTCACTTAGGACCCTATTCTATGAAGTAATGTCTATTGTTAACAGTTTTCCACTTACATCAACTATCCAACAAGTTTGGACCCTTTAACTCCCAACCATCTACTTCACCTTAAGTCTGATTACATACAGCCACCGCCTGGCAAGTTCACCAAAGAGGATTTATATGCCAGAAGGCAGTTACAACAGTTTTGAAATAGATGGAGGAAAGAGTACTTAGCCAATCTTTTGCTAAGAAGTAAATGGCAAACATCCAGAAGTAATGTCCAAGTTGTTGACATAGTGTTAGTAAAAGAAGAAGATTTACCTAGAAGTCAATGGAAATTGGCCAAAGTTCTATAAGTTTTTAAAGGGATAAAAACAAACTAGTAAGAAGAGTGTTGTTACAAATAGGAGACTCAAAACTTGACAAAAATGGAAAACATCTCACTACTCCACTCAAGTTGGAACGTCCTATACAGAAGTTAGTTATTCTGCTTGAGAGTGATAAAAGACACTTCGAAGTTGAGAATCTGATGGAAAATTCCTTAAATTCATGTTAAAGTCCTACCATTAAGACCTGTCCTAGGTTGCTAGTATAGCTTATATGTGTATACAGCTAGACCTGCCAATAGCCTTAATACAGTTCCTATGTTTATGTGTTAGAGATGAAAGCAGAGTTGTTTGCTGTGACATCATGTTTTGGATGTCATATGGCTGTTATATTTTGTGTTCACAGATGCAGAAAAAGATAATATGCCTTTTAAGATTCATTTTGTAATGTAAGGTAAACTCAGTGACACAGCAGAAACAACAGAAAGCATAGTGTTAATCTATTGTTGCTGGGCAAAAGTCTAGACCAATTACAGCCAGCTTCTCACACAGCAAGAGTTTTCACCAATCACAGCCAGCGTCACAGACAGTCTGTCTGGGAATTCCCCTAGCTCCTGCTGCTAGAATCATTATTCACCAGAGACAGGAGCTGAAGAGACATTAACTCCACTGAAAGCTGAGTTTTATGGGAACAAGAAGCCAATATAGGGATTTAAAACAGTTATATAATGTTCATATTGTTAGTATTGTGTTTAGAACTGTATACTGAACTAGATGTATGTGTGTTTACTTACAGTTCTACCAATTGCAACCATACAATTGCAAACTACAAATAGCATACAAATAGCAATCCGTACAAATTGCATACAGATCAGTAGAACTATCGGTCAAATCTTAGATATACCTCTCAGAGAGATCATAAAGTGCTTAAATAACTTAGTGACAGTACAGATACTCAAGAGAGAAATATATCCACCATTTTATGTTGAATGACAAGATTGAACAGTTGAACCACCAATCTTATGCATACCGCCATTTTGTGATATCTTTTCAACTCTTGTTTTGTACATTGACTATCTGCTGTGGTGGCAGTGTTATATATGAAGAAAAGTTGAAGGTAATAAAGAAATTATTTCAAGCATTTGGTGTGCTCTTTAAACCTACTGTTTCCATAGAACGGTGCTAGAGGAATTCCAGAGTAATAGACAGTCTGGTTAGACTAAAAGTCAGAGATACCAAAATTCTTCTAATGCCACAGCGCAAAATGCACTTCATAGTGCAGCGCCTGCCACAGTGTCCCAGAGCAGAAATGGAAAGAGATATTTTATTTAACTCTTTTTCTGGTCAAAAAACCAAATAGCTCATTTTGGACCATAGTATACTTGAAGTGTTTGAACCATTTTTTGCAGTACAAGAAATTTCGTATGGAGTCCATCAGATCAGTAGTAAAAAATCTTCATGGCCACAATAGACCTGAGAGATGCATACTATCATGTCCCCATTTATCCCAGCCACCATAGGTTTCTAAGGGTAGCGGTCCAGTTAGAGAATAAAATTCTACATCTTCAGTTCCGAGCATTACCATTCGGGCTCTCTCAGGCTCCGAAGGTCTTTACAAAGATTATTTCAGAAATGATGGCCCACGTCAGGGAGCAGGACATCATCATTATACCATACCTGGACGATTTTCTACTGGTGGCAGATTGCCTGGTTGAGGGAGGTTCTAGAGAGGCAGGGTTGGGAAATAAACCTACAGGGAGTGCAGAATTATTAGGCAAGTTGTATTTTTGAGGATTAATTTTATTATTGAACAACAACCATGTTCTCAATGAACCCAAAAAACTCATTAATATCAAAGCTGAATATTTTTGGAAGTAGTTTTTAGTTTGTTTTTAGTTTTAGCTATTTTAGGGGGATATCTGTGTGTGCAGGTGACTATTACTGTGCATAATTATTAGGCAACTTAACAAAAAAACAAATATATACCCATTTAAATTATTTATTTTTACCAGTGAAACCAATATAACATCTCAACATTCACAAATATACATTTCTGACATTCAAAAACAAAACAAAAACAAATCAGTGACCAATATAGCCACCTTTCTTTGCAAGGACACTCAAAAGCCTGCCATCCATGGATTCTGTCAGTGTTTTGATCTGTTCACCATCAACATTGCGTGCAGCAGCAACCACAGCCTCCCAGACACTGTTCAGAGAGGTGTACTGTTTTCCCTCCTTGTAAATCTCACATTTGATGATGGACCACAGGTTCTCAATGGGGTTCAGATCAGGTGAACAAGGAGGCCATGTCATTAGATTTTCTTCTTTTATACCCTTTCTTGCCAGCCACGCTGTGGAGTACTTGGACGCGTGTGATGGAGCATTGTCCTGCATGAAAATCATGTTTCTCTTGAAGGATGCAGACTTCTTCCTGTACCACTGCTTGAAGAAGGTGTCTTCCAGAAACTGGCAGTAGGTGTCATGGAACCATGAACCAGACGTACAACAAGAGATAAGTGGAAATAAGAAGGCTTTATTGAAAATCAAGCTGTAAGCAAAAGTCCAAACGGATGGCTAAACCGAAGCAGGGTCTTGCGAAGCCAGAGGTCAGGAACCAGAAGGGTAGTCATACGAAGCCTGGATCAGGAACCAGCAGGGTAGTCAGACGAAGCCTGGATCAGGAACCAGCAGGGTAATCAGACGAAGCCTGGATCAGGAACCAGCAGGGTAGTCAGACGAAGCCAGGATCAGGAACCAGAAGCAGCAGCAGTCTTAGAAGCATGTGAACACAGGAGGACCAAGCAAGGAACTGAAGCCACAGACCTCCTATATATATGAGCTAGGCATCCAGCTCCTCCCAGTGGGAAGGAGAAGCCGCAGGGTGGGAGGCTACAAGAAACCCAGAAACCAAGATGGCCGCCAGCACATGTCAAACGAAGGAGAACAGCAAGAAGGTAAGACCATGACAGTACCTCCCCCTCAAGGGCCCCTCCTCCGCGGAGTAAAGAACGGTTTCTGAGGGAACCGTGCGTGGAAGGCTCGGAGCAAGGCAGGAGCATGGACATCTGCGGAGGGAACCCAGGAACGCTCCTCTGGACCATAACCACGCCAATGGACCAAAAACTGCACCCGACCGCGGACCAGGCGTGAGTCCAGGATATTGCTCACCTCATACTCCTCACGATTGCCCACTTGGACCGGACGAGGCCGAGGAACCGAGGAAGTGAAACGATTACACACCAGTGGCTTCAACAGGGAGACATGAAACACGTTGGAGATCCGCATGCCAGGAGGAAGCGCAAGGGCATAGGCTACCGGGTTTACCCTGCGAAGCACTCGGAAGGGACCAACAAAGCGAGGCGCCAGCTTGGGAGTGGGCACACGAAGGTTGAGGTTGCGGGTGGACAACCATACGCGGTCTCTGACCTGGTAGGAAGGAGCGGGCGCTCGTCTGCGATCAGCCTGGAGTCTCTGGCGCTGCGCAGAGACCTCAAGGGACCTCTGGATCTGTACCCAAGAAGCACGTAGGACGGAAAGGTGATCCTCCACAGCCGGAATATCCTGGGGAGAGAATACCTCCGGTAACACGGCAGGTTGGAACCCATAATTGGCCATGAAGGGAGACGTCCCAGAGGAAGAGTTCACCGCCGTGTTCCTGGCAAACTCAGCCCAAGGCAGGAGGTCAACCCAATTGTCTTGGTGATCGGAGACATGGCAACGAAGGAATTGCTCCAAGGCCTGATTGGATCGTTCTGCAGCCCCATTGGACTGAGGGTGGTAGGCCGAGGAGAAAGAGAGATGAATCCCCAACTGGGAGCAAAAGGCGCGCCAGAACCTGGACACAAACTGACTCCCCCGATCCGACACAATCTCCTTGGGCAAACCGTGCAACCAGAAGACCTCCCTGGCAAAAATCGATGCCAACTCTTGTGCAGAGGGTAACTTCTTGAGAGGAACACAGTGGCACATTTTGGAAAACCGATCCACAATCATGAGAATGACCGTATGGCCTCGGGATGCAGGAAGGTCCACAATGAAATCCATCCCCAGGTGTGACCATGGACGCTCCCCGGTGGCTATGGGTTGCAAAAGGCCCAACGGAAGGTGCCGAGGGGACTTACTCTGGGCACAAACGGAGCATGCCGCTACATATGCGGCGATGTCGGAACGTAGAGAAGGCCACCAGAACAGACGTGAAACAGCCCAGGACAGCTGATTCTTTCCAGGATGCCCCGCGGCCTTGGAGTTATGGTAGGTTCGCAACAACCGAGTGCGCAACTCCTCAGGCACAAAACATCTGCCGTTGGGTCTCCCAGAGGGAGCACCAGATTGAGCCGCCAAAATCTGCTCACCCAGGGGAGAGGTCAGGCTGGTGCGAATAGCGGCCAGGATCTGATTCGGAGGTATGACAGAAGTCGGAATCGACTCCTCCCCGGACAGCTCGGAGTACTGCCGTGATAAGGCATCCGCTCTGATGTTCTTGGAACCGGGTAGGTAGGAGACCACGTAATTAAAACGTGACAAGAACAGAGCCCATCTGGCCTGACGTGGTGTCAATCTCTTGGCCTCAGAGAGGTAGGTCAGATTCTTGTGGTCCGTCAGGATGAGAACCGGAACCACCGAGCCCTCGAGCAAGTGCCTCCATTCTTTAAGGGCCTGCACGATGGCCAATAACTCCCTGTCACCAATCTGATAGTTGCACTCCGCGGAAGACAGTTTCCGGGAGTAAAACCCACAAGGAAGCAGAGGACCCTCTGGTGTTCTACGCTGAGACAGAAGGGCGCCTACTCCCGTTTTAGACGCGTCCACCTCGAGGACAAAAGGCAACCCAGGGTTGGGATGCGACAGAATCGGAGCCGACACAAAGGCGGACTTTAGAGCCTCAAAAGCTCGGATGGCCTCGAGCGGCCAGACCTGGGGATTACTGCCCTTCCTGGTCAGATCCGTGAGAGGCTTGGCTAGCATGGAAAAGTCCCTGATGAACTTCCGATAATAATTGGCGAAGCCCAAAAAGTGCTGCAGGGCACGAAGACCACTGGGCTGGGGCCACTGTAAGACAGCCGAAACCTTCTCAGGATCCATGGAGAACCCCTCAGCGGAAATGATGTAACCTAAGAAGGTTACCTGGGATCGGTGAAATTCGCATTTCTCAAGCTTACCGAACAGCTTGTTCTCTCGTAACCGTTGCAACACTCGTCTGACATCCAGAATGTGGGCCTCCATGGATTCAGAATATACCAAGATGTCATCCAAATAGACCACCACACACTGCTGCAACAGGTCACGGAAAACATCGTTGATGAATTCCTGGAAGACTGCGGGCGCATTGCACAACCCAAAGGGCATAACCAAGGATTCATAATGACCGGTCCTGGTGTTAAACGCGGTCTTCCACTCATCGCCCGCCTTGATCCTTACCAGGTTATATGCCGCCCTCAGGTCGAGTTTGGTAAAGACCGTGGCCCCTTTGAGGCGATCGAACAGCTCGGAAATCAAGGGTATCGGGTAAGCGTTCTTGATCGTGATGCGATTGAGACCCCTGTAATCGATGCAAGGCCTCAACTCACCGCCCTTCTTTTTCACAAAGAAAAATCCAGCCCCTGCCGGGGACGAGGATTTGCGAATGTGTCCGCGTGAAAGCGCCTCCCTCACGTACTCCTCCATGGCCTCATTCTCCGCTACCGACAGTGGATAGACTTTGCCACGAGGAGGAACGGCACCAGATTGTAACTCTATGGCACAATCGTATGGGCGGTGCGGAGGTAGGGCAACCGCACGCACCTTATCGAATACATCCCGGTACTCCTCGTATTCAGGAGGCAACAGAGAGTCCGAGGAAGTACACAGCAACTTGACAGGCCCATGGATGCAACTAGCCCCACACTGCGGTGACCACGAGAGGATCTCGGCCGATCTCCAATCGAAAGTCGGATTATGCTTCTGGAGCCAGGGGTACCCCAAGACCACCGAGTAGTGTGGAGACGAAATAACCTGGAGACAGACCGACTCTCTGTGAACGGCACCAATGGCCATCCCCACTGGAAGGGTCTCCTGAGTCACGTGTGGCGGCAGAAGGGGTCTGCCGTCTATCGCCTCAAGAGCCAGTGGGGAACCTCGAGGCTGCAGAGGAATGGAATTGGCGGCAGCGAACACACTATCAATGAACAAACCACCAGCACCAGAGTCCACCAACGCCTGGGTCGTCACCGAGCCCCCGACCCAGGAGAGGACAACAGTAATCAGTGGTTTGTCAACACGGGAAACCGGGGACGAGGAGACTCCACCCAAGATCTGCCCCCGACAGGATCTCAGGTGCGAGCGTTTCCCGGACGGTTCGGGCATGCCAACCGAAAATGCCCACCGAGACCACAGTACATGCATCGGCCCTCGCGTCTCCGGAGTACCCTCTCCCCCTCGGACAGGCGAGCAAACCCCAGCTGCATGGGTTCACCCCCAGACAAGTCATCCCCAGGAGGCGTGGGAGGAGAGGGAGGCACGGGTGGGACAGCAAACGTAGGCGCCAATCTGTTAGAAGACCTCCGCAGGCTCTCCTTAAAGGAAGGTCTCTCCCTGAGTCTGGTGTCAATCAAAATCAGGAAAGAAATAAGGGACTCGAGCTCCACTGGTAGGTCCTTAGCTGCAACCTCATCCTTCAAGGCATCCGAGAGACCATGAGAGAAAGCAGCGACCAGAGCCTCATTATTCCAGCCCACCTCTGCTGCCAGGGTACGAAACTCAATGGCGTATTCAGCTACGGATCGTGAACCCTGTCTGATGGACATAAGGAGCTTCGCAGCAGAGGCAGCACGAGCCGGCACATCGAATACCTTCCGAAGAGAAGCAACAAAACCGGAAAACTCGGCAACCACCGGATTGTTGTTCTCCCATAAAGGGCTGGCCCAGGCCAAGGCCTTGTCCGAGAGCAGCGAGATCAAGAAGCCCACCTTTGATCTCTCAGTAGGAAAGGCATGTGGCAGCAACTCGAAATAAATGCCCACCTGGTTAAGGAAACCTCGGCACTGAGTTGGCTCTCCCCCAAAGCGCTGTGGAAGGGGGGCAGAACCGGTCATACCCCGAAACACCGCAGGCGCAGCAACAGGTGTCGGGGTAGACTCTGGCGCAACAACCGGAGCGGCAGTAGGAGCGGGCCCAGGAGCGACAACCGACCCATCGGCAACGGAAGCTAAATGAGCCGTGCGTTCAAGCAGGGTTTGCAACGCCACAGCGAACCGACCCAACAGGTGATCCTGCTGATCAAGTCTGGCAACCAGCGTAGGTAGCGAGGATGGCCCTGTACCGTCAGAATTCATGGCTTGGTCCTAATGTCATGGAACCATGAACCAGACGTACAACAAGAGATAAGTGGAAATAAGAAGGCTTTATTGAAAATCAAGCTGTAAGGCAAAAGTCCAAACGGGTGGCTAAACCGAAGCAGGGTCTTGCGAAGCCAGAGGTCAGGAACCAGAAGGGTAGTCAGACGAAGCCTGGATCAGGAACCAGCAGGGTAATCAGATGAAGCCTGGATCAGGAACCAGCAGGGTAGTCAGACGAAGCCAGGATCAGGAACCAGAAGCAGCAGCAGTCTTAGAAGCATGTGAACACAGGAGGACCAAGCAAGGAACTGAAGCCACAGACCTCCTATATATATGAGCTAGGCATCCAGCTCCTCCCAGTGGGAAGGAGAAGCCGCAGGGTGGGAGGCTACAAGAAACCCAGAAACCAAGATGGCCGCCAGCACATGTCAAACGAAGGAGAACAGCAAGAAGGTAAGACCATGACAGTAGGACTGGGAGTTAAGCTTGACTCCATCCTCAACCCGAAAAGGCCCCACTTTGATGATGCCAGCCCAAACCAGTACTCCACCTCCACCTTGCTGGCGTCTGAGTCGGACTGGAGCTCTCTGCCCTTTACCAATCCAGCCACGGGCCCATCCATCTGGCCCATCAAGACTCACTCTCATTTTATCACTCCATAAAACCTTAGAAAAATCAGTCTTGAGATATTTCTTGGCCCAGTCTTGACGTTTCAGCTTGTGTGTCTTGTTCAGTGGTGGTCGTCTTTCAGCCTTTCTTACCTTGGCCATGTCTCTGAGTATTGCACACCTTGTGCTTTTGGGCACTCCAGTGATGTTGCAGCTCTGAAATATGGCCAAACTAGTGGCAAGTGGCATCTTGGCAGCTGCACGCTTGACTTTTCTCAGTTCATGGGCAGTTATTTTGCGATTTGGTTTTTCCACACGCTTCTTGCGACCCTGTTGACTATTTTGAATGAAACGCTTGATTGTTCGATGATCACGCTTCAGAAGCTTTGCAATTTTAAGAGTGCTGCATCCCTCTGCAAGATATCTCACTATTTTTGACTTTTCTGAGCCTGTCAAGTCCTTCTTTTGACCCATTTTGCCAAAGGAAAGGAAGTTGCCTAATAATTATGCACACCTGATATAGGGTGTTGATGTCATTAGACCACACCCCTTCTCATTACAGAGATGCACATCACCTAATATGCTTAATTGGTAGTAGGCTTTTGAGCCTATACAGCTTGGAGTAAGACAACATGCATAAAGAGGATGATGTGGTCAAAATACTCATTTGCCTAATAATTCTGCACTCCCTGTAGAAAAATCCAGAAATGCCTACTACCCCTGCAGAAAGCCTTACTGATCAAGTCAATAGTTCAGCTTCTTCATTAGTCTACGTCACTCACCATAAGAGAGGCCAAGTTGGTACTGGGTCTCATGACATCCCCTATTCCAGGAGTGGAATCGGCCCAGTATCATTTAAGGTCTCTTCAGCTACAGATCCTGCAGCACTGGGACAAGAGTCTCTCCTCTCTGGACATGGAGATGTCTCTATCCTCCCAGACCCTAGATTCCATAGACTGGTGGATGGATTTAAAGAACTTACAGAAGGGAGTTCCTGGGACCAGGAAGGCGGTTCTACCCTTAACCATGGATGCGAGACCCTCCGGTTGGGGAGCCCATGTGGAGTCCATGCTGTTGCAGGGCAATTGGGACAGCAGTTGTCTTTCCCAGTCGCACAATTTCAGGGAGTTGGACGCGATCAGAATAGCCTTGATGCAGAGTCTTCCAATCATCAGGGGCAGAAATGTAAAAATGTATTCCGACAACATGCCAGCTGTGGCCTATATCAACTGACAGGGAGGGACAAGAACTCAGGGCCTAATGTTTCTAATGAAGAACTCAGGGCCTAATAATGACGGTATATGGCACCTACTAACACGTTTGGTGGGTGTATTACATCACTGTAATCATCTTCTTGAGATTGTGACTGTATTACAGTATTGTAATCTATCCTGATATACTGAGTGTAATATTTCGTTATTTATGGAAGATGGAGATCTTTCCCATAGTATTGTAAACATCGTTGTCACACTGTGGGATTCAGATATTGTGCTGGACCGTCTTCTGTTGACGTTATTTAGCACTCACCAACATGGTTGGTAAGTGAATTACACTGCTGTAATCATCTTCATTGTTGGTTGCTGTGGAGAAACAGACTCCTGCTTGTTTTTTCAATTTAGGTGTAATTGTTGATGCATGACCCGGACATCCATATGGGTCTTTTTGCTACAAGGGCCTCATAAGGACAGACAGGTTAAGCACGGGGACGGAGTGTTCCCACCATCAGGGTGCATCTCTGGGCTGAGACAAGGTCAGGGACACAATAGGGACCCATATGGTTGTCTCCCGGTTGTACTATCACGACCAGCCATCCTGTCTGTTTTTTACAATTGGCTCTGAGTGTCTGTTTGTAAGTGTTGTATGTCCATCAGTCCCCATGTGAGGGACTCCTGTGTAATTTTTTAAGAATTTACATTAAAAGTTATATTTTAGGTAGTTGGCTCCTGTGATACATTTCTCTATATACAACTACCCATTACGCATTTAATTGGTTTGCGATAATTGTTCTCGTGGCTAGTTTTTTATCAGGAACATTGTTTACCGAGGATCTCATAAAAGAAGCCAGGGATATTTTTTTAGATAAAGAACTACCAGGCATCTCGAACTCGCTCACCTGCAAGCCTCACATTCACTGATCTTTATGAAGAATATAAAAACAATATAAAATCTTGGTGGGAAATCAAGTCCCTGGAGAGTTATCTAGAACACAAAATCATACCGCGGGGATTACGCATAGGAATCACCCCCGCCGAACGTATACGTTCACCAGGTCTCCTGTCCCAATGGGAACAGGAATTAACCAGTAGCTCACTAAGACTGATGAATATACTCCTGTCAGAGGAACGCATCTATTTTGATAAATCATCGGATAAACTCAGAGGCCTTATTGAGCTGGCTGTGACCTCTAAGACTGACCCCGAATTTAACAGACGGGAGTCCTCCTTACAGACGGCTGTGGAGAGATTCCAAGGGCAGATTAAGGAGAGAAAGCACAGACAGTTCAATAAGGACCTAAGAGAGTTCAGAGAGAATAGAGCCTATCAGTTTGAAAAACCACAAAATCAACCTGAAACTGATATTTCATCCTCTGAACAGGAATTCTCAGACTGTGAGGTACCCAGTAACAGGGGGAGGTATAACACGAGACGAGGACAGAAGGGAAGGGGTCGAGGACATTCAAATAAAAATAAAAAAATGGCCAAGATCGAATGGTCAGAGAGGGAGAGAAGGCGAATATTCCTCACCCTCCGGACCCTCTTCCTCATCCTCCTTGCCCACCCCGGTACCAGCCACCCAGGGGGATTTTTTAGCAAGGGGTGGTCCGAATCAGTTGCGGGACCGCCCATAACTCAGCCTGGTCCGGGGACCCGCGGCCAACTACAGATTGTAAATCTATCTCCTCGAGTCTTTAGTGCAGCAGAAGAATCCTTACTTCGGTGGGGGATCTCCTTTGTACCCACCACAAGGTTTGACCCTTTTGTTTGGACCAAGGATCTTTATTTGTTTTCTAGAAAACTGAAGTGGCACAAATTTATGAAAAACAACAATCGCAGGACTTGTGAACAAATGGGCTTGCAGGAGAGCGAGTTCGTTGATTTTAGAATACTTTGTGACCTCCAGGAAGAAGGTTTGCGCACTCCCGGCCATGGGCCGTTCACAGACCTTCGTCCTAAGAGCAGAAGATTACCTCCACCCATGAACTATGACCACATTGAGATTTTTCTACAGATGGTCACTGATGAAATCAACAAATTGCCCCTCAAGAAGCCTTATTTCCACAATCTGTCCGGGGAGGAGACGGAGGCACTGCGAAATCTTGAAAAAGATTCTTCAATTATAGTAAAACCGGCAGACAAAGGGGGAAATCTGGTAGTGATGGGGCATTTGCAATACAAATATATGTGTAAACAACTGTTGAATGACAAGAATTGTTACCGGGTATTACCCTCTGACCCCACGGAATCTTTTCTGAGAGACCTCACACTTATACTTAAGGATGGTCTGACAAGCCATGTGATCAGTGATGCCGAGTATCGTTTTCTACTCCCCACCAAACCCCAGACAGCAACATTCTATGGGTTACCAAAAATCCACAAGGGAACATCCCCTCTTAAGGGCCGCCCCATTGTATCAGGGGTGGGTTCCATTATTCAGAACAGTGCTATTTACATAGACAGTGTACTTAAAGGCTTCGTGTCCTCCCTTCCATCCTACACAAGAGACACGATGGATTTTTTGCGCAAAATAGAAGCGCTGAACATCGATCCATCGTGGTCTCTTGGTAGTGTGGATGTGGAGTCACTTTATAGCTCGATTCCCCATGAGAAAGGCCTTATGGCTACACATGCGTTCCTTAAAACAAGGGCAGTTAGCCACAAGGTACATAACTTCTTTGTGATAACCCTTCTTGAATTTGTGCTCACACACAACTTTTTTTTTTTGATGGGCAGTTCTTCCACCAGCTCAGGGGGACCGCTATGGGTAGTTCTTGTGCCCCGACTTACGCAAATCTCCTCCTGGGCTGGTGGGAGGATCAAGTGGTCTTTCCAGACATACAAACCTGGTGGGGTGACGGTGGAACGCATAACCACGCCCCTTTTGGAGCCGCTATGGAACGCAAGAGCTTGGGCCTGCAGCGCACTGATGACGCAGGCGGGCGGTGATTGGCGGCCGAAGGTGGAACGCACGGCCATCTTGGAAATCTCGGCGTGCGTTCCAACCACGATCTGGGACAAGCAGTCACCATGTAAGCGGTTAGGAGAGCCCTAGGAAGAAATTGTTATTGATTTAGGCCTAATAATTATTGAATCTGAGAGTATACCTTCACTATTATAGTAAGATTCCCTTTGGACCTTGTATAGTCTATTTGGATGTGGGGTCACATGATGTAATGGGGAAAGGTGATTGGTGCAGAACAATGGGGGACCGCCCCCACCTGTTGGGTATAAGTAGTCACTGTGTCGACTTGCAAATTGGAGCATCATTTTTTCAGCCCCCTGGAGTACCCCTGACTGCGGACCACTGCATGGAGAGACCCCCAGGACCGGATAAGTACATCATAACTATACATCTCTATTATCTTGTTTGTTCCTGCACTGAATGGTCTCTAAGGCTACTTTCACACTAGCGTTCGGTTGTCCGCTTGAAGGATCCGTTTGAAGGCTCTTCCAAGCGGCCACGAACGGATCCATACGGCCCCAATGCATTCTGAATGGATGCGGATCCGCTCAGAATGCATCAGTCTGGCAGCGTTTGGCCTCCGTTCCGCTCAGCAGGCGGACACCCGAACGCAGCTTGCAGCATTTTGGTGTCCACCTGGCCGTGCGGAGGCGTACGGATCCGTTCATAGTTACAATGGCAGTCAATGGGGACGGATCCGTCTGTCATGGCTCCGCTTTGACACGGATCCGTTCGAAAACTTTCATGTTTCTGCGCATGCCCAGTAACTTCCTGTCCCTCCCCCTCATCTGTCCCTCCCCTCATCGTCGGCCATTTTGGATAATCGACTTGCTGAGACTGGTAAGTGTATGAAGTTTTGTCTGTTTGTCTATCTCTCTTTTTTTACTATCTATCCATCTATCTATCTCTCTCTCTATTTCTAGGGTGGGGGGGCTGCTGGCACTTGGGAAGGGGTGTGTGTGTCTGGAACAATGGGAGCCGCTGGCACTGGTGGTGTGGGCTGCCTTTATGGGGGGGCTTCTGGCACCGGGGGGGGGGGGGGGGGGGGAGGGCGCGTGTGGCTGGAACTGTGGTTGCTGCTGGCACTGCGGGGGTGTTTGTGGCTGGAACAGTGCGGTTTGCTGGCACTGCGGGGGTGTTTGTGGCTGGAACTGCGCGGTTTGCTGGCACTGCGGGGGTGTTTGTGGCTGGAACTGTGCGGTTTGCTGGCACTGCGGGGGTGTTTGTGGCTAGAACTTTGTTTGCTGCTGGCACTGCGGGGGTGTTTGTGGCTGGAACTGTGCGGTTTGCTGGCATTGCAGGGGTGTTTGTGGCTGGAACTGTGCAGTGCTTCTGGATGGAACTGCAGGGTTTTTTGTGGCTGGAACTGTGCGGTGCTTCTGGCAGTGCGGGGGTGTTTGTGGCTGGAACTGTGCGGTGCTTCTGGATGGAACTGCAGGGTTTTTTGTGGCTGGAACTGTGCGGTGCTTCTGGCAGTGCGGGGGTGTTTGTACCTGGAACTGTGTCTGCTGCTGGCACTGCGGGGGTGTTTGTGGCTGGAACAGTGCGGTTTGCTGGCACTGCGGGGGTGTTTGTGGCTGGAACTGCGCGGTTTGCTGGCACTGTGGGGGTGTTTGTGGCTGGAACTGTGCGGTTTGCTGGCACTGCGGGGGTGTTTGTGGCTAGAACTTTGTTTGCTGCTGGCACTGCGGGGGTGTTTGTGGCTGGAACTGTGCGGTTTGCTGGCATTGCAGGGGTGTTTGTGGCTGGAACTGTGCAGTGCTTCTGGATGGAACTGCAGGGTTTTTTGTGGCTGGAACTGTGCGGTGCTTCTGGCAGTGCGGGGGTGTTTGTGGCTGGAACTGTGCGGTGCTTCTGGATGGAACTGCAGGGTTTTTTGTGGCTGGAACTGTGCGGTGCTTCTGGCAGTGCGGGGGTGTTTGTGGCTGGAACTGTGTCTGCTGCTGGCACTGCGGGGGTGTTTGTGACTGGAACTGTGGGGGCTGCTGGCAGTGGGGGGGCTGAGGGCACTGTGGGAGAGTTGTTTGGAACTGGGAGCCTGATGTCATTGTGGGGGGCTGCTGGCACTATGCGGGGCTGCTGTCTCTCGGGGTGTTTATGTAACTTGGGGGGATTATGGCTTCTGTCGGATTAATTTTTTTAATTATTTTATTATTAGGGTCGTTCCAAAAAAGAAAAAAAAAAAGAGACATCTGCGGTGGGGAAGCCCATATCCATATTTTAAAAAGTAAGTATTAAAAAAAACTAAAAAAATGTTGATATATGAGGAAATAGTGCTCTACAAGTTCCTTTAACGTTATCTGCATTTTGTCTGGTATTCTGTGGGGTACAGATGTCATCTAAGAAGACAACCATAGACTGGCGTAACCCACCCAGAAGGCGCCGCCATATCCAGTGGCCCGTAAGTATAAAATCAACACTTGGACTTTTTACTGTTTGATTCGTTGCATTAATCAGTATGTGCTCTTATTATAGATTTCTTCATCATCTTCAGCGGAGGGCTCTCCGGAAGTGGCTGCCGGGGCCAGCTCACCAGCGTCCAGGGGAGGTGGACCAAGCCCGGACCGGGGCTGTCAAGAAGTAAGTATATATATATATATATATATATATATATATATAGATTTCTTAAAAATTGGTTTAAGTACGGTCTTCTAAATGTTTTTTTATTTGTATTAGCAATCTGCACCTAGAGCCGCCAGCGAGGATCCCCCAGTCGCCTCCAGAGTCCGCGGGAATGATCGTGGCGGTCGTAGACGTGTAAGTATTGAATTTAGTAGTTTTAATTAGCATTTTGTATTAGGATTTACATTAAATTTTGTATTTCCTTTTTTTTTCAGGGTTCCCTAGGCTCCACCAGGGAGGATGAGGAGTTCAGGGTTCCGAGCATCGATAACCTGCTCCTCATCCGACTGGTGGAGGCGCGTCCAGCGTTATGGGACCACGCCGACCGCCACCACGCCGATTATCGCCATACCCAGCGGCTCTGGAGGGACATCTCTGCAGAAGTTTTAGAGACCTGGGGGGATCTAGATGCGGCGGCTCAGGAGAAATATGGTAAGTAAAACAATATGCATTTTAATAAATTAAAATATTCTTGTTTTCCTTTCATCATGCTGATTTTAGTTTTTATTGTTTTTTTCCATAGTCAAACTGGTTATAACGCGTTGGCGATCTATCCGGGACCGCTTCAGGAGGGATTATAACAAGGAGGGTCAGGCCCCGGGTGGCTCCGGAGGAACCTCAGGGGCCACATACATCCATACGGCGGCCCTGGGGTTCCTACGAAAGGCTATGGCACCAAAAAGGTAAATATTTATAACAACTTTTTAAAAAATAAATTGTAAAGGGGCTGTCCGAGACAGGGTAGCGTTTGGCTCCCCTGTTTTAGACAGCCCCCCACAGTCAGATGGACAACTGTTCTCTCCGTCTGAGTGTAAGGGGCTGTCTGAGACAGGTAGCGTTTGGCTCCCCTGTTTTAGACCGCCCCCCACAGTCAGATGGACAACTGTTCTCTCCGTCTGAGTGTAAGGGGCTGTCTGAGACAGTGGAGCATTTGGCTCCCCTGTTTTGGACAGCCCCCTATGCTATACGGTAGACATAGCATAGAACATGGATGTTTTATTTAAAGAACAATTCCTAACTTTCCTTTTTTTTCCCTACAGAAGTGCCAGCAGCACTCGGGAGCCTGACCAACCTCCTGAGGCGGAACCAGTACAGATCGCCAGCGCCAGCCCTCCTGTCCCTGATGCATCAGCTCAGGATAATCCGGGTCCCCTACCGGGTCCCTCCGCTCAACAGAGGCTCTTAGGTTTCCGTCAAAATTTAAGAGCCCTGGTGAGCGGGCAGAGATCTGGTAGGCCAAGTCGAGCCGATTATGCAAACCTTGTAGAGGTCGTTTCCGATGCTCTAGAAGGTTTTGCCCGACATCAAATGGAGTTTGGTGCTGACTTGATTCGTCGCTGGGAAGGGGCGGAGTCGGCGCATCAACGCAGCCCAAACTACCATTATGGGCTAAACATGATCGGTTTGATGGACTCAATGACGCCCGAGCAGTTACATCAGTTTAAAATCATGGTAGAGAATGGGTCATGGGAAATCATGCACCGCCCCCAACCCCCACCCCCACCCCCACCCCCATCCCACACCTACCCCCCATCCCACAGCAGTGGCCAGTACCGCCAACCTTTCCCTTCCCACCCCCCCGAGCATGTGTTTCCTTCTTCTTCTTTTTCTTCTCCTACCCCTTTTCCTCCTACTTCTTTTCAAACTCCCTCCACCTCTACACATGCTCGGGTCCCCTCCTCCTCCTCAGACCCTTCCTTTCTCCACACCCCTCAATTACGCCCTGCATCCTTTCCTATGGCCCGTAGTTTAACCTCAGTGGCTCGCCAGGACAGGGGGGCTACCATTGCCAGCCCCAGCGCAAGTCCACGACAGTCCACCTCCCCTACCAGTTATTATGAGCAGTTGTAAAAAAAAAAAAAAAAGTTTATATTTTATTTATTTATTTATTGACATAAAAAATAAATAAAAAAAATTATACTTTACTGCACTGTGTCTGTCTTTTTATTGTCCTGTACAGGGAACATTGGCACTCTAGCTGTGTTGAAATAAAAACTACCCTAGTCTCACTACTGTGCGTTTATTACAACACCCTTGGTAGTTTTTATATCAAAACAGCATTAGTGCCAATGTCGTAAGATCCATTAAAACCTGACCATCAATAATGAGCTAAATTTTGGCTCTTTATTGATCGTAGAACCTATGATTGGCACATGAGCAAGCAAATGCTTGTTCATTGTTCAATCTTGTGCCCTTTCATATGAGCCCTTGTGGTAGTCACGGTCTGTCAGCATCATCAGGAATTCATTAATTGTGATTTTAACGTTTAATGATTTCCCGATGACGCTAAAATAACTAGTGTGATTACCACAAGGGACACGCAAGGGACATAGAGTTTTTAAAGGGGTATTCACATAGACAATGGGGGGATTTCACTTGAATATGCCCCCATTGTCTGATAGGTGTGGGTAACATTGGTAGGACCCGCACCTATATTGAGAACGGAGCGGGGAGCACAGTTGCTGTAGGACACATTTCCCATGGTATGTCCACCGCCAAACGCTAATCCCCGCCTCAACTATAGAAATGGATGGAGGGCGGCAGCGCAGAGCTTCGTTCTCAATATATGTGAGGGTACCAGCCGTGGGACCCGCGCCTATAAGACAATGTAGGTATATCATTAAAGTGGTATGCCCCCATTGTATGAGATGAGAAAACCCCTTTAAGGCCTCTTGCACACGACTGTATGCCACAAGAGACATATGGTCGTGAGCGGGCCATATGTCCCATAGTGGCATTGATCGTGCACACGAGAGTACACAGCATCATAGTATACAATCATCCTGTGCAAGTTGAGCTGCCCGCGGGGATATAGTCTTGCACTAATAGATCATATGAGTGCATGACAATAGCCCAGTTTGCGGCACAACATGGTCAGCATCATGATGCTCTGTACTCCTGTACGTATTATCAATGACGATCAGGGACATATGGCCCGCTAACGAACACTATACATCTTTATAAGTGCATGTAGTCGTGTACAAGAGTCCGAAAGGTGTGGTCCATTATCAAAGTCGGACCAGCTTTGGAACTTCAACAAGATAGCCATGGAGAAATATAGGAGCATTACAACCCTATAGATCTCAATACATGAAGATGGAACCTAGAGATGCTTTTCCTTTCAAAACGGATCCGCTAAACGGATGACAAAACGGAAACCAACGTGACAAACGGATCCGTAATACAGACGGATCCGTACAAACGGATCCGTCTGAATTGCTTCCGTTTGGCTCCGTTTAGTCAGTTTATTGACGGATCCGTTTGAAATGCCGTTCAAGCGGATCCGTGAAACGCTAGTGTGAAAGTAGCCTAACAGTGGAACACCGCCTCGGGGTGCTCCAGCAACCTTGGTTCTTTTCTTTCATCTCTGGACCCTAACCATGGTCCCCTTTTTCTTGAACGGTTGTTATGTAGCCGCTTTATCATAGCAGCAACCTATTTTTCTATACTCCTTTATGGTCTCCTGATGAACCTTATTACTAAGGGGAAAGCGTCGAGACTGAGACTTTATTACAGTGCTGTAAACCATCCTGCCATATTGGGTGTAATATTTCGTTATTCATGTAAGATGGAGACCTTTTCCACAGTATCATAAACATCGTTGTCACATTGTGGGATCCAAATATCTTGCTGGACGTCTTCTGATGACGGTATATAGCACCTACTAACATGTTTGTAATAATAATAATCACTGTAATAATCTTTTTGAGATTCTGACTGTATTACAGTATTGTAATCTATCCTGATATACTGAGTGTAATATTTCGTTATTTATGGAAGAGTGCAATCTATCCTGATATACTGAGTGTAATATTTCGTTTTTTATGGAAGATGGAGATCTTTCCCATAGTATTGTAAACATCGTTGTCACACTGGGATTCGGATATTGTGCTGGACCGTCTTCTGTTGACGTTATTTAGCACTCACCAACATGGTTGGTAAGTCAATTACACTGCTGTAATCATCTTCATTGTTGGTTGCTGTGGAGAAACTGAGACTCCTGCTCGTTTTTTCAATTTAGGTGTAATTGTTGATGCATGACCCGGACATCCATATGGGTCTTTTTGCTACAAGGGCCTCATAAGGACAGACAGGTTAGGCACGGGGACGGAGTGTTCCCACCATCAGGGTGCATCTCTGGGCTGAGACAAGGTCAGGGACACAATAGGGACCCATATGGTTGTCTCCCGGTTGTACTATCACGACCAGCCATCCTGTCTGTTTTTTACAATTGGCTCTGAGTGTCTGTTTGTAAGTGTTGTATGTCCATCAGTCCCCATGTGAGGGACTCCTGTGTAATTTTTTAAGAATTTACATTAAAAGTTATATTTTAGGTAGTTGGCTCCAGTGATACATTTCTCTATATACAACTACCCATTACGCATTTAATTGGTTTACCCTAATGTTTCTAACTTATCAGATTTTCAACCTAGCAGAAACTTCTCTATTATCTATTTCTGCAGCTCACCTAAGAGGTTCAGACAATACGAAAGCGGACTACCTCAGTCGTCATCGTCTATACCAGGGAGAATTGTTCCTAGATCATGGGATTTTCAACCAAGTAGAAGCTTTGTGGGGTCCTCCGGAAATAAATCTCTTTGCCACCAGGTCAAACAGAAAAGTAGAGGTCTTCTTTTCTCTTTCTCTGGAGGAGCATACAAGAGCGGTGGATGCTCTGGCCCAGTCTTAGAAGCAGGGTCTTCTGTATGCCTTTCCCCCACTAAAGCTGCTTCCAAGGGTCTTCAAGAAGATCAGAGAGGAGGCGGCCACGGTAATAGTGATGGCTCTTTTTGGGCCTAGAAGGGTGTGATTTTCCTGGCTCCGCAAAATGTCAATAGCAACACCTTGGGTACTTCCAGCATCCCAGGAGCTTCTATCTCAGGGTCCAGTTTTTCACCCAGATGTGAGAAATCTGCACCTGACTGCCTGGTTATTGAAAGGGAGATTTTAAAGAGAAGGGGTCTCTCTGAGGAAGTAGTAGATTTACCTTTAGGATTTGGAAGACCTTTTTCAGATTCGCCAAAAGACCTGTAGATATTCTAGAGACGCCCGACATCCCGCTCGTGTTAGCTTTCCTACAAGAAGTATGGAAGAAAGGACTTAGGCCTAGCACTTCAAAGGTCCAGGTTTCAGCCTTAAGCTCCTTGTTTGAATTTCAGTTAACAGTTCACCCCTGGATTAAAAGATTTATAACAGCAGTGTCTAAATTATCTCCGGTATGTAAAAATAGAGTGCCCCTCCCACCCCCCACCCCCCCCCCCCCCCGCCGAGATTTAAACTTGGTCCTCTCTGCTCTCACTTCTGACCCTTTCGAGCCTATCGATAAGATAGATACCACTGTTTGGATGTTAGGAAGTGTCTCCTGCAATATCTATAGGTCACTCAGCCTTGGAGATCCTCCTCATGTTTGTTCATTTTGTTTCAGGGTGCATGGAAAGGATTGGCAGCCTCCTCTCAGTCTATTGCTAGGTGGATTAGACAGGCTATTTCCTTAGCTTACTCTTCTAAAGAAGTTATTCCACCCTCGAGGGTTGGGGCTCATTCTACGAGATCAGTCTCCACATCATGGGCAGAGAGAGAGCTTTAGCCTCTATAGAGCAGATCTGTAAAGCAGCTACCTGGAGCTCTCCACATACATCTTTTAGGCACTATAGACTTCAGTTACCTTCTAATGAGGATGAGGGTCTTTCATTTGGTCGTAAAGTACTTCAGGCTGTGGTCCCGCCCTAGACAAATTATTGCCTATTCTCTAGGGGTGCTGTCATAGGCAAACACACCTCCAGGCTGTGTAAGGGCTATTTGACCATGAAGGAGAATGATGGGGTGCTGCGCCAGATGACCTGGCCTCCACAGTCACCGGACCTGAACCCAAACAAGATGGTTTGGGGGGAGCTGGACCGCAGAGTGAAGGCAAAAGGGCCAACAAGTGCTAAGCATCTCTGGGAACTCCTTCAAGACTGTTGGAAGACCTTTTTTTAGGTGACTACCTCTTGAAGCTCATCAAGAGAATGCCAAGAGTGTGCAAAGCAGTAATCAAAGCAAAAGGTGGCTACTTTGAAGAACCTAGAATATGACATATTTTCAGTTGTTTCACACTTTTTTGTTATGTATATAATTCCACATGTGTTAATTCATAGTTTTGATGCCTTCAGTGTAAATCTACAATTTTCATAGTCATGAAAATAAAGAAAACTCTTTGAATGAGAAGGTGTGTCCAAACCTTTGGTCTGTACTGTATATATATATATATATATATATATATATATATATATTATATAGAGATATTAGGATATGTTGTTAAGATGTTTATTCTTAGTTCTTGAAGAATGGACTGGAGATAGAGGGGATGATCCCTCCTTTAAAAAGGCGGTTCTGTTTTCTGTCCTGAGGAGGTGGAGGTGGTCTCTCCAGGGGTGCTGTCATAGGCTCAAAGAAAACCGATTACTGGTAAGTGTAATCAAATTATTTTACTCTTTCCCGTCAGGCAGCTCAACTGACAGCTGCTTATTAATGATCTCCTAAACATTTACTATAGCTGAATACTTATTTAACTGATACGAATGTGGCTCATATACAAGCAAAAGGGTAACAATGTTTTGAACTTTAGACTTTTTTTTAGGCTCCAAATCTCACCATCCACTACAGCTTTGAACGTGAGACTACCATCATTTTATAGACAATTATCTTGGCTATCTCATACATAAATTGGACTTGCAGCTATTTAGCATACGATTAGTTATGCAGATTCTTGTCATGTAACTGCATTGTTACTGTTTTGCTCCTAAAATTTGAAACTTTTATGTTTGGCTTTAAACACTGCCTGAATCCTTCTGGGCATGCTTTCAATCAGATTCAAGCATGTCTCGACTGAAATCTGTTCCCAGGTCACTTGTACACTACATTCCCAATGTTGGTGATTGGATTGAGATCTAGGGACTGTGGGGGCAAAACCGTCACATCTACTTAATTGTCAGTGAACCATTTCTTCGCCAATCTCAACATATGCTTCAAGTCAATGTCCTGCGGGAACACTGTTGTCCTTTTCATACCCATAGTACTCGAGTGTACAAAGTATCTAGTCTTGTAAGATACTTACATATAGCTCAGCACTAAGATCACTATTGATCCTGGTCAAGTATCCAATGCCCTTGGTTGTGAAAAAAATACGCATAGCATCAGGCTTCTTCCACCGGATCCAGACTTGTGTAATGTGCATTGCACGGTGCTTGCATGGAAATCTGTGATCTCACTTTTATGAAGCATACAAGCCACCTTCCCTGCCGCGTTTTCGCACCAGAACTGATGGACCTTGTGATGAGCTGACTTGTTGACTGGATGTCTACCTCTTGGCTTTGGAATGGATGGACAGACTTTATTTAATATTCTTCCAACTCTCATGGTACTCACATGATGCAGTTTGGCAAATTTCTTGGTCGAGATAACACTATCCATAAGCAAGATGATGCTGTTTCTCTTTTCTTGGGAAATCATCTTCATGGCTGCTCCTGGATTCAAACTAGTGACCTTTCACTTGGAAATCAACCTAATAACACACTGAGCACACTGGAAATGTGGGAACAGGTTTTAATTTGTAGTATACAAGAGAAAAAAGATTGTTCTACAACCAGGAAAAAAACAATAATAATGCAGTTACATAACAAGAAACTGCATAACTAATCATATGCTAAATAGTTTCATGTCCAATTTATGTATGAGAGAGCCAATATGATTGTCTATAAAATTGATGGCAGTCTTGCGTTCAAAGCTGTAGTGGATGGTGAGTTATGGGGCCTGAAAGTGAAAAGTTGAAAACATTGTAACCCTTTTGCTTGTCAGTATAAGTATTTATGATCTTTTAGTAATTTAGAGATGATTAGATAATTGACACAAAGTGAAAGTAAGATCCACACAGCTGGACAGTTAACCCTTTGTGAGAGCTGCTGAATATTTTGAATAAAGACCAATTTAAAAAATAAGTTTAGCCCAAAATGACTAAAATGCAATCATAAAAAAAATTGCCCCTAAAGGTGTACATACCTTCACCAATAGGAGGGTGCCTGAGCAATAGATTCCTTAGGTTGCTATTATAGATGAGCGAATTTCCGCTTATTAAATTTGTTTACACCTCGTTAGTTGGTTAAAGGTGAATAGCGTTTTCATTGCCACGGACCATAACGCAATTCTATGACGGAATGCCTTTAGAGGCATTCCGTCATAATAGAAGACTATGGGCTGCAAAACGGATCCGTCCAGTTTCCTTTATGCAGGGGAGGACTACTCTGCATAACGGAAATGGGACAGATCCGTTCTGCAGCCCGTAGACTTCTATTATGACTGGATGTATAATAGAATGCCTATAAAGGAATTCCGTTATGCATTCCGTCATAGAATTGCGTTTTGGTCCTTGGTAACTGAATCCATAACGCAATTCACCTTTTACCAACAAACGAAGGGTGAACGAATTTCAAAATATGAAATTCGCTCATCTCTAGTTGCTATGTTGCTATAGTTACCACTAATAACACTATATAAAGGCCAAATAGTGCCACCCCAACATGATCCTACCCATATGTACTAGTCATTAGTAATCCCATTTAGATCCCGACTCTGAATTACAGGTTATGTCTCCTTTGACTGAAGTCATTTCCTTTGCTTTTTTTCTCCTCAATCTTGCACAGATCACCATGATGACTTCTCTTGATCACAACTTGTTCTTGCATAATTGGACACACAGAATACACCTATTTAGTAACAATGCCTCCTCTTATGCTCCGAATCAGTAATCATCCCCATTTAGGCCCTAATTTCCATTTAGACCCCAGTAGCCATTTCTAATGCCCCCTATTGTTTTCCCAGTAGTTATAAAGCCCCCCTGTACATATACATTTAACACCCCACCCCAGTAGTTCCCTCTTTACATATAATGTGCCCCATAGTGCCATCTGTACATATAATGCCTCCAGTAGTGCCCTCTTTACATAATGCTTCCAGTAGTGCCCTCTTGTGCCAAGTGTCGGGCAGAGTGATGATGTCATCGTAGCCATCCTGCACTGTTCCACTGCATCATAAGCCTCAGACTTGGAATTTGGATCTAAGTCTGTCTCCTAGCTTCCTACAAGGGCAAAGTCTGGATTGTTAACCCTGAATAATCCATACACAACTATATAGACAATTTAATACAGCAGAACATTAAATAAGAAAAAAATATTTTGCAAGTACCCTATTCTGGGCTAACAATTATATGCAAACTGAATGGGAAAAATCCATCATACTATTGATCATTTGTCCCCCTTCCAATTTGAATCGGCCTGTGTGAGAGGTCCTTTTAATAAGCACCGATCGATTGAGCAATGTAAAAGGTTCCCTACTATATGCCGTACAGTAAACTTCTATGACACGTTATATTTTGTGGCTGGATGTCTACCTCTTGGCTTTGGAATGGATGGACAGACTTTATTTAATATTCTTCCAACTCTCATGGTACTCACATGATGCAGTTTGGCAAATTTCTTGGTCGAGATAACACTATCCATAAGCAAGATGATGCTGTTTCTCTTTTCTTGGGAAATCATCTTCATGGCTGCTCCTGGATTCAAACTAGTGACCTTTCACTTGGAAATCAACCTAATAACACACTGAGCACACTGGAAATGTGGGAACAGGTTTTAATTTGTAGTATACAAGAGAAAAAAGATTGTTCTACAACCAGGAAAAAAACAATAATAATGCAGTTACATAACAAGAAACTGCATAACTAATCATATGCTTGTGCCAAGTGTCGGGCAGAGTGATGATGTCATCGTAGCCATCCTGCACTGTTCCACTGCATCATAAGCCTCAGACTTGGAATTTGGATCTAAGTCTGTCTCCTAGCTTCCTACAAGGGCAAAGTCTGGATTGTTAACCCTGAATAATCCATACACAACTATATAGACAATTTAATACAGCAGAACATTAAATAAGAAAATAATATTTTGCAAGTACCCTATTCTGGGCTAACAATTATATGCAAACTGAATGGGAAAAATCCATCATACTACTATATGCCGTACAGTAAACTTCTATGACACGTTATATTTTGTGGCAAAGGAAGAGTTAAGGTTTGTCTCTCTTTTCAAAATGCTCTGCGATGCTTGTTGTACTGGAAGCATAAAAACCCCTGCAGGTTTTTTTTTTTTTTTTTTACAGCTGAAGAGCCATTCACTTGACTTTCTATGACTTAATTAAATTAATGAGTCACATAATGATGCACCATATCTGTGTATCAAACTATACAAAGCCATATCAAGCAGCATCTCATTTCCCTGCTTAACAATGTTAAATACACACTTAGGGCGAACGAGTGCAAATGAGCCTGCAACAGCGATAGAAATTCTGATTAGTGTTTTAGGGCAGACCTTTCTGCTGTCGTTTCTAAGAAAATTATGGCACAGTAATGCAAAGTAACATGGCATATAATTGCACATTTCCAGCTGCCTGTATGCATACAGTTACCCATTCCTGTCCGTTATCCCAGAAGTGGTTCTGAGGATTAGATGCTATGTTAACTGCATCTCGTTCTCAAAAAAGACAATAATAATAATCTTTATTTATATAGCGCCAGCATATTCCACAGCGCTTTACAGTTAAGTGCCAGATCGGTCATGCTTGGTTGTATTTTAAAGGGAACCTGTCACATTGCTCTCTGCAGGCAGCATGTTATAGAGCAGAATGAGCTGAGCAGATTGATATATGAGGTTATGGGAAAAGAAAATAATCTGTATTTAACTAAGTAAACTAGTGTTGGGCGAGCATGCTCGGCCGAACACTTTTTTATTTAAGCATCGAGCATGCATCAGCTGAACACCGCGTGTGCTTGAGCGCGATGCTCGAGTCTCCTCCTCGCACGTTTGTTGGCTGCAATGCAGCCAATAAACATGCGCGGAGGTACTGGCACTCACTATAATGTTGTAGCCATGTTGGCTACTGGCATTACAGTGATTGGCTGGCCGGAACCTATCATCAGGTGCTATATAGCACCCCATGACACGTGGTTCGGCTCAGTCTTAGTCAGGGAGAGCTGCAGCAGAAGGGACAGATAGTGTAGGGACAGGAATTGGTTTGTTCGTTACGCAGGTTTTACTGGTGAAAGGTGTTAGAGGCCCAAAAGTCCTTTTAAGGACTATTGTTTTATCTGGCTGCCATATATATTATTAGCGTAACCTGCGCTAAATTGCGTGCAATAGTTTTGCTGCTGCTGACAGTGACACAACCTCTGCTACATCTGTTGTGTTACATTTGCGCTGTGAAATTCAGCGCAATTGTTTGGCCGCTGGGGACAGCAACATTACCTGTGCTATATCTCCAGTATAGTATTAGCGCATCCGAAATGTCAGTGATATTTAGTGTCATTTTTTCACTGCTGGTGACAGTGACATTACCTGCACTAAATCTCCTGTATAACGTTAACTCATCATAAAAATCTGTGACATTCAGTGTAATTTTTTCGCTGGTGGTGGCAGCGACATTACCTGTACTACATCTCCTGTATAACATTTGCCCATTCTAAATATCAGTGACATTCACTTACATTTTTTTGCTGCTGGTGGCAGTGACAGTACCTGTACTACATCTCCTGTATAACGTTTGCCCATCCTAAATATCAGTGACATTCACTCTAATTTATTTGCGCATACACTTACAAAACCTGCGCTACTGTACGTGTGACATACTTGCAAGTATATATACCATTTAATATGCTGTAAGGGACGGGGAAGTGGCCGTGCTGCTGATGGTGCATACAGAGGCCGTGACCCTGTGCGCGGTGAAACTGTGCCTGCTGCCAAAGCACAAGAAACACACTCATCCACGATAGCTAGCTTCATGTCCCAGTTTGCAGAGCTGCGCACCACTCTCAACGTCACACCAATGCGACCAGGTGGTCGGTTGGATTGCAGCAGATAATGCTTCCAGACAGTTAAGCACCACCCTGTCTTCCACAAAGTCCAGTCTCAGTAGCCAAGAGTCTGGTCAACAGAATCCTCACCCTGATCCTCCTTCCTCCCACCATGGAGAGTTTTTCCAAACAAGTGATCCCACACTCGGATATTCCGAGGAGCTCTTTTCATTGCCATTCCTTGATTTGGCCCTCTCGCCAAGCCCGCTTGAAGAGGGACATGAGGAGATCTTGTGCACTGATTCCCAAACTCTTGAGCATCCACAGTCACAAGAAGATGACGGTGGGGAACAGATATTAGTGTTTCACGAGGTGGATGATGATGATGAGAAACAATTGCCAAAAAGTCAACCGCAATTAGTGTCTCAAGAGGTTCATAATGAGGATGAGACACAGTTGTCAATAAGTGAGGTTTTTGTTAGGTCAACAAGTCAGGAGGATAACCAAAGTGAGAAAGAGAAGGGGGTGGACGATGAAATCTCTGACCCAACCTGGGAAGGTGGCAAGCCGAGAGAGGACAGCAGTACAGAGGGGGAGTGATCCACAGCACCGGAACAGGCTGGAAGAGGCAGTGGGGTGGCAAAAGGGAGAAGGCGGTCCACACCAAACAGGCCCGCAACTGTTCCCCAGAGCCCCCCCTTGCGGCAATCTCCCTTGTCAATGGGTAGGTGTTCCGCAGTCTGTCGCTTTTTTGTGAAAAGTGCGGACGATAAAAGTATTGTCATTTGCAACCTGTGCCGTACCAAAATGAGCAGGGGCGTGAACACTAGCAACCTCACCACCACCAGCATGATCCGCCACATTGCATCAAAGCACCCTAATAGGTGGGCCGAACCCCTGGTTCCACAATCAGTGTCTGCAGGTTACACCACTGCCTCCTCTTCCCCTGTGTTACGTGCTGGCCAATCCCCTGTCCAAGACGCAGACTCGGATGCCTCCCGCCCTGCACCCGGACCTTCGCAAGCACCATCATCTAGCACATACAGTTCTGTGTCCCAGCTCAGCGTACAGATGTCCACACCCCAGGCCTTTGAACCCACCCACAGGCCATAACACTAAATGCGCACCTTTCCAAATTGCTGGACCTGGAAATGTTGCTATTTAGCCTTGTGGACACAGAGGCTTTCCGCAGCCTGATGGCGGTGGCCGTCCCTCGTTACTCAGTCCCCAGCCGGCAATATTTTTCACAGTGTGCTGTCCCTGCCTTACACCAGCATGTGTCCCGTAACATCACCCGTGCCCTGACTAATGCAGTCATTGAGAAGGTCCACTTAACGACTGACACATGGACAAGAGCTTTTGGCCAGGGATGTTACATTTCCCTGACGGCACACTGGGTGAACGTTGTGGAGGCCGGGAGCGAGTCATACCCTGGGATGGCACAGGTGCTACCGACGCCAAGGATTGTGGGCCCTACTTCCATCAGGATTTCCGCCACCAACTACTTTTGTGGATGCAACCCCCTTTCTCCTCCACCACTTCCACCTCTGAATTGTCATCTTGCAGCACCAGTCAGCCATCAGTCAGTAGCTGGAAGCAGTGTAGCACTGCAGTGGGGAAGCGGCAACAGGCCATTCTGAAACGAATTTGCTTAGGTGACAAACAGCACACAGCCAGCAGGGTATAAGGGACCAGACTGAGCTGTGGCTCTTGCCACTCAACCTATAACCAGGCATGGTTGTGTCTGATAATGGCCATAACTTGGTGGAGGCTTCGGAGCTTGGCAAGCTCACACACATACCATGCCTAGCCCATGTGTTCGATTTAGTTTTTCAAAACCTACCCTAATTCGCTTGAGCTACTGGTGAAGGTGCGCAGCGTGTGTGCCCATTTCCGAAAGTCATCTGGAGTTGCCACCGGTCTGGCAACGATGCAGCAGCGCTTGCAATTGCCAGCTCACCGACTGTTGTGCAACGTGAGCACGCTCCTGAACTCCATGTTCCACATGTTGGCCAGGCTTTGTGAGCCGCAGAGAGCAGTAGTGGAATACCAGATTCAACATGGTCGTCGCCTTTCCAGTCAGCTTCGGCTCCTCACAAGCGACGAGTGGGTATGGATGTCTGACCTCTGTGAGGTTTTACCCAACTTTGAGGAATCAACACAGGTGGTGAGCGGCGATGCCGCTATTATCAGTGTAACCATCCCACTTCTGTGTTTACTGAAATGCTCGCTGCTTACAATGAAGGCGGACGCTTTGCATGTGGAAAAGGTGGAAATGGGGGAAGACAGTACACAGGGTGATAGCCAGACCACCCTCAGTTTGTCTTCTCAGCGAAAATGTGATGATGATGAGGAGGAGGAGCAGGAGACGGTTGCCTCCCCTACAGAGGGTAGTTTTATTCCATCTATTCAGTGTGGATGGGCTAAAGAGGATGAGGAGATTGAGAGTCATCCTCCTGATGAGGACAGTGAAGTCTTGTCTGTTGGGAATCTGCCACATATGGCTTACTTTATGTTATGCTGCCTTTCCCGTGACTCTCGCATTATACGCATTTTGGCCAACACCGATTACTGGTTGTTCATCCTTCTCGACCCCCGCTACAAAGAGAACTTCTCATCTCTCCTTCCTTGGTGGAGAGGACTAGCAAAATGGTGCAATATCAGAAGGTCTTTGTGGAAGAATTGCTCCAAAATTTTCCAGCTGACAACGCTGGCGACAGAGTACATTGTTCCTTGGTCAACCGAGGAGGGGAGATCAGGGGAACACACAGCAGTTCCAACAGAGGCAAGGCAACACTCTCCAAGGCCTGGGACAGTTTCATGACACCCCACCAGCACCCTGACCCTGAGGCGTGGCCTAGTGTCACAAGGAGAGAAAAGTTTTGGAAGATGGTGAAGAAGTACCAAAGGGGAAACACGTTGGGATTTAAACCTTGTTGTAAACTTTATACCTATTACCAATATCACCACCTTTGAAGGTCCCTACCTGGATACCTTATCCTCTTGTTTTCCTATATTCAAGTTGTAGATCTATTATTATCTATGTCTGGCAGTCCCCACCGTCTGGGAATTTGGCAGGCAGGGACAACATAATAGGGTATAGCCACCGAGAAGTGGGGCCGCACCTTTCGGAGGGATTACTCCGCTTGTAGGCAGGGTAAGCATAGTCGACAGGGATAGTCTCTCAAACTGCCTATAAGTGGACTTGTAGTCTGTCTGGACACTATAATCAAACTAGTCCTATTTTCCTGGAATAGAATAAAAAATTATCAGGAGTTACAAGGTCCGACAAGACAATTTGCACTGGGCATCCACTGATCATCAAGAAGGAACCACCTGATACCTGGGTATCTATACTCCTGTTAATACAAATATCCGCCTTTGGTCAACAGTACCATGAGTAACCATATGGTGGCGATCTATCTATAGTTGATGTATTCTTTTCTGTCAATATAGATAATACTCTTGTCAAAGAGCAGTGCGAATAATTTGATGTGGTAAAGGTTTAAATAATCTGATTGTACCTTAATTAACTATAGGCATAAGTATCTATAATATATAATCTTTTTTGTTATCAGAATTTATTGAAATGGGATTTTTTGTAACAGACAATAATTAAACTTTGTTTTAAAAAGGGAATTGATTTTTGTTCAGTGATATTGTTTCTTATAAAACCCCTGTAGGTACCTTCAATTTTTTCAGTGAATTGAAGATGGTGAAGGAGTACGTAGCAGACCGTGTCAGCGTCCTCAGTGATCCCTGTGTGCCTTACAACTATTGGGTGTCCAAGCTGTACACGTGGCATGAACTGGCGCTCTACGCCTTGGAGGTGCTGGCCTGCCCTGCCACCAGTGTTTTGTCAGAGCGGGTATTTAGTACTGCTGGGGGCATAATAACTGATAAGAGCATCCCCCCATCAACTGAAAATGCTGACAGGTTGACTCTTATCAAAATGAACAAGGCCTGGATTGCCCCTGACTTCTCTACTTAACCAGAGGAAAGCAGCAAAACATAAAGGCACTTTAAATGTGGCTTTTATAGTGTACTGAATACACTGTATTCCCATGCACCCCATTATATCAACATGCTTATTAAGCCGCCCTCGCTCCTAATGTTTTTGAGGGTCAGCTCAGCAGCAGTCCCTTACCCTAATGTTTTAGAGGGTTACCGGCAGGCCCTCGCCCATAATGTAATAGATGGTCAGCTCCGCAGCAGACCCTTACCCCTAATTTTTTTAGATGGTCAGCTCCGCAGCAGACACTTACCCCTAATGTTTTAGAAGGTCAGATCAGCAGCAGACCCTCACCCCTAATGTTTTTGGTCAGATCAGCAGCAGGCCCTCGCCACTAATGTTTAGAGGGTCACCAGCAGACCCTTGCTCCTAATGTTTTAGAGGGTCACCAGCAGGCCATCAATCTTAATTTTTAAAGGGTGTGTATGATGCCCTCCTTTATGTGTAATAAAGGGTGTATTGGAGAGCCGTTTCCTTGTAATTTTTGGAAGCCCTTTCACTTAGTCTATAGGCTTCATGAACGCAGGAGTCCCACTACCTGAACAATTGTACCACAATGTGAATGAGGCCCTCATTTATGTGATATACAGTTTGTATCGGAGTGCCTCTTCCTTGTAAATTTTGGCAGCACTTGCACTTCATATACAAGTAAATATACGGGAAATAATGTTTCCTAACAATTTTTCCTCTAAAATCGATTTTATCTTAGGTTTGGTGCATATTATCGTCAGTCTGCAAAAGTGGCGTACTATTCGGACAACATCGTTCCCAGCAGCGACCTGGGATTCCAAGATGCATCCAGACATCCTCCCCATGCTGTTTCCGAACCATTTCAGTGATGTTTCCATAAATTTCTGACCTTTTCTTATGACTTCTGCCGAGCACCCGAGCATCCCAAAGTGTTCTACTTGAGCACCCGAGCACTTTGGTGCTCGATCAGCACTAAACTTAACCCCTTCCCGCTATCCACTGTACAGTTACAATGGAAGTCGGAAGACATTGTATGGAGTGGGTTCAGGAGCTGAGCATGGTCCATAGACAGTGGGTACAGGCTGTGTTATACTGCTGACAACTGCCTACAGCTGCTGGCATCAGAGATGACCCCAATCCCAGCTGTTTAACTCCTCAAATGCCAGGGTCAATAATCACTTCTGATCAATTAGATAGGGAGGCAATGCAATAGTGGGCTGAGGTTCTGTCACGGACGGTGTACAGGAAACAAGACAAAGCAACATGCATATATGACTTACTGGATCCAAAGCTAAGGAACCAAAAGGGAGACCCCTGCACAAGACCTGAGACTTTCCCTGGCTGCTCAGCCTATGCAAAGATCCCAAAGGTGGATGGTTGCATATCCACGTACCTCGACTATATAATCCCTGAACACCCTACAATAGTGAGGGGACACGACCACCGGCTCCCTACACCAGACACGGAGGGAGTCAGGGTCACCTGGTATCCAGCAAACAGAAAATAACAGATAAATGTACAGCACTTTACTTTGTAGCAGACTGGGAAACAGGATCAGCATGCACACACACTCCAGGAAGAAGTATAAGCCGCCCAGTAATGCATTATGGGGAGGAATTTAAAGGGAAGCAATCAGTCCAACTACATGACAGCTGAGAGAGGCTAACGAGATGAGGAACTGAACAGCACAACAAAGAAAACTCAAGGAGGAGGTTCTGAAAGGCTTCTGTCAGAGCTTCTCAGCTGTCTGGTTGTGACAGGTTCAGCATGAGACCTACTGAAGGCCTCCAGGCATGTATTCTTAGCACTTATATCAGAGTAATAGGATAATGGTAAAAGCACAATACAGAAGTATTGCAATGTATTGTACAAGCAATCAATCAATCCCAGATTCTAGTGCCCTTGTGGGGGTAGAAAAAGTAAAATAAAAATGTTTTAAGTTATTAAGAACATAAAAAAACAACTATTAAAAATTCCTGACACTGCTTGAGAAAGGTCCCAGCAAGTGGACCGAAACGTCGCTGTCTGGTGAATAAAGCGTTTACTTGGATGTGCCGTGGAATTTTTTCTTTATTTTTAAAAAAAAATTCATAATATCTTTTTCCCATTTGTCATATAAAACATAATTGGAAATGTTTTCTATTTTTTTATAAGGTGAGGTGACAAAAAATGCAATTCTTCAATTTTTTAAGTGATATAAATATCTGATATTGTGATATTGCAGACATGGTACATACATTTTCAAAATACATAGATTGCAATTTGGAAATGCATTTTTTGTCACCTTACCTTGTAAACAAATATTCAAAAAGTTGTAGGTACCCCAAAACAGTATCAATACATTTTTTTGAAATGCGCCACACAAAATCAAGTCCTCACACAGCACCATAAGCAAAAAAATTTACATTTGGGTCTCAAAATATGACACAACACAATTTTTTGTAAACTAGTAAAACAAAAACAATAAAATTGGTACCACTGCAATCATATTGATCTCTATAACATAGCCGACATTTCACCGCAAATTAAATACCGTAAAAACTAAACCAATCTTTTTTCAAATGCAGTTTTTTAATACATTAATTGGTAAATTTAGCGAAAAAGTCCAGTTTGCCTGAGTGTATAAGGCCATGGACATATACATAGCATGTACAAAAGGATCCAGGATCCAAAGTAGATGAGATGTATCAGACTGTATTGTAACTAGCTAACCCTTTCACTCAGGGGCTTACATAGAAATCATTGGGCCCCATAGCAAGAATTTGAATTGGGCCCCCTAACCCCACCCACTACCCACCCCATCCTACCTCCTGCCCTGGCTCCTCCCCTGCCACAATCCAATTTGCCAATAAAGAAATGTATACATCGGGTGCCTATAGCGCTTTGTAATCCATACACATCGCTGATATGACAGTGCTGTATGGGAGTGAAGATTTCACTGGGGATGAAATCTATCTATCTATCTATCTGTCTGTCTGTCTATCTCCTTTATCTATCTTCTATCTATCTATCTTATCTGTCTCCTTTATCTATCTTCTATCTATCTATCTATCTATCTATCTATCTCCTTTATCTATCTTATCTATCTCCTTTATCTATCTAACTCAGGCATGTCCAAACTGCGGCCCTCCAGCTGTTGCAAAACTACAACTCCCAGCATGCCCTAATAGCTGTAAGCTATCCAGGCATGCTGGGAGTTGTAGTTTTGCAACAGCTGGAGGGCCGCAGTTTGGACATGCCTGATCTAACTTATATCTATCTATCTCTGCATCTATCGATCCCTCTTAGATTGATGACAGCACACCAGTGGTGTAGAGAACTTTCTGTGTAGTTGGGGGTCTGCATCCAGGGCAGGTAGTGACAAGGTCCTGATGGGGGTGGCTGCAGAGTGAGCTGCTCGTCCCCATCTGGCAAGAATCTGAGGCCGCTGTAAATCATTAGGACATATCATCTTAATGAAATCTGCAATGACCCAGCACGGAGAGCCCGCGTGTAACACGATTACCAGCTCCCCAGCCACTGCGCTATCTACACCCCCTCTATGAAGATTAATGTAGCGCACTCCTACTCGCTAGCACCACCTAGAGGAACTGCGGGCATCCTTTCTGCAGAAGGCGCACAGCAGAGCCAGCGGCTGGAGGTTATTAGAAGCCGTGGTCTGAGGGTGGAACTACAACTTCCAAAATGCCCTGAAAGCCGGAGCACGGCGAGCCAGAGTGGTTGAAGGGCTGTTCATCCTGCGCATCCTGATGAAATGCAGCAGACTGTCACATAGGCTGGCTGGGAGAGATCCCGCAGCCTGGATCAGGTCAGACAGGGAGCATTCACAGGGGCGGGGGCCTGAGGGTCAACATAAGTGGTCGGGCCATCTGCCGCCTCAATGCCAGCCCACATGAACTAATAAAATGTCTGTGCAGAGTAGACGTAGGGGGCGGGGCCTTCCATGGGCTCCGGGCCCCCCTGTGCCACAGGCCCCATAACAACTGTGTGGTCTGCCTCTATTGGCAGTACGCCACTGCTTTCACTACCAGAGGTGTTTTCGTTTTTCTTCCCTAATTTTCCTTGAGCCATAACTTTTTTATATATCCGATCACATAGCTGTATGGGGGCTTATTTTTGCAGGACAAGTTCTACTTTCTATTTCACCATTAATTTTGGCATAAAATGTAGTGGGAAGTAGTAAAAAAAACTGATTGGTTTTGTTCCCACAGTGTTTCATTTGCGGCAAATTTGACCCATGCCCTTCATTCTCTAGGTCAGTACGATTACAATGATACCCCATATGTATAGTTTTTTTTACATCTAAATAGTGTAAAAATACAATTAAACTTTGATAACATTTTTTTTTTTTAAGTCACGATATTCTGACCCCCATAACTTTTTTATACTTATGTCTACTGAGCTGTTTAGGGGCTCATTTTTTGCATAGTTTTTATTGATACCATTTTGGAGTGTGCGTGAATTTTCTATCACATTTTATTTAAAAAATTGGGTAAGAGAAGCAATGGAAAAATGGTAAATCGGCCATTTTGACCCTTTTTTACCGGTACCAATTTTTTTATATTTTTTTAACCTTTCAAAAAAAATTGTGATGCTTTTGAAGCTCAAATATGAGCCTATAAATTTTTAATTTTTTATTTTGTTCTATCAGGGATTTTTAAAATGGAATTTACACTTAAAATTGCTCATTTCTTATCCTTGCCTGCTATCTGGTGGCCAAAATAAGAATTGCAGCATGAACACTATTAGCCTCTTCAGCGAGGCTTGTAGTGTTCAGCACAACTACCGATGCCTCCATTGGCCGCATGGGGCATCGGTAGGATGTCCGCTTCCGGGTTTTTCACTTGATCACGGAATCTAAAGCCTATTATTACCGCAATCCGCACTATTGCCGGTCATGATAATTAGCCGCAGGTCCAATGGCCATGGTGCCTGCTGCACGTGTGAGTGGACACCATGTTTACACATCCCTCCAGCACCGTATATGGCGCTGGTAGCAAAAGGGTTGAAAGGATTTTCCACTTTCTCGTTACTTGTGACCAATGTGTATGTAAGATGACTATATGGCACTTAATAATATAGCCTTTGTTGATCTTCTGTACCGTTTGCTATATTTCATAAGCCATGCCCCTTTGTTAGGCAAATCTTCTGTGCTATCCATATAGGGGTCCTGTCTATAAGATAATTGCTTATGAAGGGTCAAACAAATCCGAAGATTTGCTGATTTTGTTTCAAACAAATCTCACAAAAGTGGCGCACAGCATCATTTTAGTGTGGAAACTGGCAGGGAAAACAGGAGGGAGGATGCAAGGATCACATGACGCTAGGGGGATGAGGGGAGTGGGCTTGCCCTGATTGTCTCAGAGCCTGACAGCAACGGGCCGGATTGAGGCAGGTCCTTTTGCTCAGAAGGAATAAACGCCATTCTTAGTCTAGCTTGCTATCTGATAGCATGTGTGTAGGATGTGTCTGCCAAAAAGCAATTACAGCCACACGGTAGCAATTATGGTGTCATATAATATAAAGAGAGTATTCAGATGTAATTAGGTGCATTTAGGGTTTTATCAGCAAAAACATAGATAGTGAGGGGCTGGTCACTCACACTGTTGTGTGTTTCATACAGCTGCTGGCAAGTTCTGCATTACAAAATCCTACAACAATCTCATTTTTTTTCTGTAAATGAACAGCCAGTCAGCCTTTTTTTGTAAAAACCTTAAAGGGAACCTGTCAGGTTGAACATGGTATCTGAGCTGAGCATGATATAGAGCAGGAGGAGCTGAGCAGATTGATATCAAGTTTTGTAAGAAAAGATTTCATTTAAATTATTATTTTATTGCAATAACTGCATTAGGCTACTTTCACACTAGCGTTCTGCTGTCCGCTCGTGAGCTCCGTTTGAAGGAGATCACAAGCGGAGCAGAACGCCTCCGTCCAGCCCTGATGCAGTCTGAATGGATGCGGATCCGCTCAGACTGCATCAGTCTGGCGGCGTTCAGCCTCCGCTCCGCTCGCCTCCGCACGGCCAGGCGGACAGCTGAACGCTGCTTGCAGCGTTCAGCTGTCCGCCTGGCCGTGCGGAGGCGTGCGGATCCGTCCAGACTTACAATGTAAGTCAATGGGAACGGATCCGCTTGAAGATGACACCATATGGCTCAATCTTCAAGCGGATCCGTCCCCCATTGACTTTACATTGAAAGTCTGAATGGATCCGCTCAGGCTACTTTCGCACTTAGAAATTTTTCTAAGTTATTAATGCAGACGGATCCGATCAAACGCAAGTGTGAAAGTAGCCTAAGTATACCTGTGTTAGTGAACGCATTGTCTTACTTCAATACCATGAGTGGAGTAACTAGAAATGACTGGTCCCCACAGCAAATTTTTGAACGGGCCCCACCCCCAGCAACTTCTTTGCAACCCCCGACCTCCATGCAGTACCCACAACTGTGGCAGTGTGATTTTTAAGCAGGCACTGTTAACACCATAACACGTTTACCTATAGCTTTATATGTCAATGTGACATTGTTTGCCATTCCTGTTATTGTGTTAAAGTGCTTAAAGGAGGGAGATCAAAAATTTGAAAGAAAAGAAGAAAAAAAAAGAAGAAAAAAAAGAAAGACAAGATAGAACATTTTGGTAATCTTCCCTCCTAAAATAAATTAAATAACAGTGATGAAATGGTAGTACGTGCCTAAAAAGGGTACAGATAAAAACTACAGTTCGTCCCACAAAAAACAAACCCTCATACAGCTCTGTAGACAGAAATATAAAAAAGTTATGGCTGCCAGAAAATTGCAATGCAGACAAAAACATTTTAACAAGGTTATTTTTTTTTTATTTTTTTTTAAAAGCTATACAAATTTGGTATGGCCATAATCACATTGACCTACAGAATAAGTAAGTCATGTCATTTTTATCACATAGTGAACGCTGTAATATCAAAACCCCCAAAACCTTATCAGAATTGAGGTTTTTTTTTCAATTTGACCCCACAAAATAAATTAAATGGTGCCAAAAATACAAGTTATCCAGCAAAAAATAAGCCCTCATTAGGCTATATGTATGGAAAATTTTAAAAAGTTATGGCTGTTGAAATGTGGGGAAGAAAAAACAAAAATAATCCCGTCCTTAAGGGGTTAACATAAAACTTAATTTAAAGAATAAGTTATTTTCTGATGGCACAATTCCTTAACCCCTTAAGGACTTAGAACGTACCGGTACGGCATGTTTCCCGAGTCCTTAAGGACCCATGAAGTACCGGTACGTCATGTGTTGTTCCAATCACCCCCGCCTTGCGGGCGGTGATTGGAACCCAGTGCCTGCTCAAATCATTGAGCAGGCACCTTGGCTAAATGCACGTGGGGGTCCTGTGATCACCCCCCCGTGTCGGCGATCACCGCAAACTGCAGGTCAATTCAGACCTGCGGTTTGCGGCTTTACCTGCAGTTTGCCATCGGGTCCCCATGCGGCTGTAGGGGGGACCCGATGGCATGGAAGGCAGGGCGATGCCTAAGGAAGGCATCGCGCTGCCTTCCGGTGAAGAGCCTGTGAGATCCAGCCCCCTGGATCTCAAAGGCCGGAAGCTGTATGAGTATTACACACAGTATTACTCATACAGCCAATGCATTCCAATACAGAAGTATTGGAATGCATTGTAAAGGGATTAGACCCCCAAAAGTTCAAGTCCCAAAGTGGGACAAAAAATTAGGTAAAAAAAAGTTGAAAAAATAAAGTTTCCCCCCCAAAAAATTTAAAGTTTTAAGTAAAAATAAACAAAAACATCAATTTCCCCAAATAAAGTAAAAAACAAAATGGTAAAAAATAGGGGGGGGGGAGTATACATATTAGGTATCGCCTCGTCCGTATCGACCAGCTCTATAAACATATCACATGACCTAACCCCTCAGATGAAAACTTTGCTAAATAAACAATTTTGTCTAAACTTTGTCACCTTGCATCACAAAAAGTACAACAGCAAGCAATCAAAAAGGTGTTTGCCCACCAAAATAGCACCAATCTAACCGTCACCTCATCCCGCAAAAAATGAGCCCCTACCTGAGACAATTGCCCCAATAATAAAAAAAGACACTAAAACATCATAAAAAAAAAAAAAAAGAAGCTGTTATTGTGTAAAACTTACATAAATAAATTAACAAGTATACATATTTGGTATCGCCGCGTTCGCATTGACCGGCTCTATAAAAATATCACATGACCTAACCCCTAAGATGAACACCGTAAAAAATTAAAAATAAAAACTGTGCTAAATAAACCATTTTTTGTCACCTTACATCACAAAAAGTGTAATAGCAAGCGATCACAAAGTCACACGCACCCCAAAATAGTGTCAATAAAACCGTCATCTCATCCCGCAAAAATCATACCCTACCCAAGGTAATCGCTCAAAAAACTGAAAAAATTATGGCTCTCAGACTATGGAAACACTAAAACATGATTTTTTTTTTTGCTTCAAAAATGAAATCATTGTGTAAAACATAAATAAATAAAAAAGTATACATATTAGGTATCGCCACATCCGTGATAACCTGGTCTATAAAAATATCACATGATCTAAGCTGTCAGATGAATGTTGTAAATAACAAAAAATAAAAACGGTGCCAAAACACCTATTTCTTGTTATCTTGCCTCTCAAAAAGTGTAATACGGAGCAACCAAAAATCATATGTACCCCAAACTAGTACCAACAATACTGCCACCCTATCCCGTAGTTTCTAAAATGGGGTCACTTTTTTGGAGTTTCTTCTCTAGGAGTGCATCAGCGGGGCTTCAAATGGGACATGGTGTCAAAAAACCAGTCCAGCAAAATCTGCCTTCCAAAAACCGTATGGCATTCCTTTCCTTCTGCGCCCTGCCGTGTGCCCTGCCGTGTGCCCGTACATCGGTTTACGACCACATATGGTGTGTTTCTGTAAACTACAGAATCTGGGCCATAAATATTGAGTTTGGTTTGGCCGTTAACCCTTGCTTTGTAACTGGAAAAAAATTATTAAAATGGAAAATCTGCCAAAAAAGTGAAATTTTGAAATTGTATCTCTATTTTCCATTAATTCTTGTGGAACACCTAAAGGGTTAACAAAGTTTGTAAAATTAGTTTTGAATAGATTTGCTTCTAAACTTCTAAGCCTTGTAACATCCCCCAAAAATTTAATATCATTCCCAAAATGATCCAAACATGAAGTATACATATGGAGAATGTAAAGTAATAACTATTTTTGAAGGTATTACTATGCATTATAGAAGTACAGAAATTAAAACTTGGAAATTTGCAATTATAAAAAAAGAAATTGGTAAATTTTGTATTTTGTTATAAATAAATAAATAAAAATTTTGACCTTATTTTACCAGTGTCATGAAGTACAATATGTGACGAAAAAAACACTCTCAGAATGGCCTGGATAAGTCAAAACGTTTTAACGTTATCACCACTTAAAGTGACACTGGTCAGATTTGCAAAAAATGGCCGGGTCTTTAAGGTGAAATAGGGCTGAGTCCTTAAGGGGTTAAAGGGGTTATACGACTTAAATAAATTCATTCTAATTATCACTTCTATAAGCTATCTTTCACTGTTTGGCCAGTTCAATTCTGGGTCATGTGACCCCGGACGTCAGCAAGCCGGCTCTGGTGCTGACGTCTCGTTTACAGGCTTCTCCCTGCTTGAGGGAGTGGCCAGGCTCTGTAAACGAGACGTCAGAGCCTCTGGTGCCCTCCCCTCTCCAGCTCTTCTCACACTGCCTCGGCGATGGTATGCGATCGCTCACGTGCGGTACATACCAGAGCCGAGGCGACCTCTTCTCCAGCAGCAGGGTATGTTTATCGCTCCTGCACTCACATAGGCTAGAGGTGCCAGTTTGTACCCGTTCCCCTCTGCGTCTGGGGATCGTTCTTACAGCCCTGTTCCCCCCCACTAGTAGACATTACACATTGAACACCCCCTGGGAAAAAATAAATAAATAATTGTCAATCATATTTTTGGATTCAGCTATACATAATCCATATCTACCACCAATATATATATTTATCTAAGCAATATCCATATTGAATATATATTTGAATAATATAGATATTGCTTAGATACAGATACTGCTAATGGTACTTTCACACTAGCGGCAGGACGTATCCGACAGGCTGTTCACATATGGGTTTTAACTTGATGAAATCTAGCTTAACCAAATTATATGTATATCCTGATGGATTTTAAGAGGTTTTATATTTTTTTATTAACTCGGATAACCCCTTTAAAGGACAGGAGGCCATATCAATAAAAACTACAACTTCCTTTATGATCACATAAGTTTCAGATGTCTACTTATAGGGGTATCCCGGTTCCGATAAATAGAACATGTTAGACTAACTCATAACTACCTAATATAATGTAAATTTCACATATTTCCGTTCAGCAGTTATACAAGTATATTTCTTCCTCTGCTACCCACTGTGTTTCCTCATAAATTACCATGGTATCGACCTGTAGTTCTGATCCTTTGTTAGGTCGAGCATGCTCAGTGTGTTGCTATCAGTTCTGTAGCTAAATGTCTTGTGGAACAAAGGGCGCGTTAGTGTGCTGGTGATTGGCTGCCTGATGTCACAGCCCAGTCACACCCCCTGTACTCACCAATCAGTAAACATCAACACTCGGAAAGCTAGGGATTGTGGGGATTGTAGTTTACCATGATACTCTCAGTGTGTTGCAGGCTCACACAGGAGTTAGACAAATGGATTACAATGTAAACTGAAGCTCTGGTATATGTATAAGTATGGGTTCTGGTTGGGGCACAGCTTGCAGTTTTTCAAAAATTAAATAACTTTTCCGGAATACCTCTTTAAGGTTATGTAGGATGAGAGGTGATGCCTTCTACACGGACTTTGCTTAGCTGATAACATAAAGACAAGCTTTTTCTTTTTCTTTTGTATTACACAAATTACATTCTTTTCCTGACTAATGCCCTCTGTGAACATGGGAAAACACCTTCTTCATTCAGTGTCTGGTCACAGATTTGTTAATGCAACTTGGCAGGCAGCTCACATTGTCCATACAGATGCCTCATACCTGTTCTAAGTCTTGAGGACATCGAGAAACCGTATAGGTTTATTTGCCTGCACTACCTCTAAGGTTATGCTCACTTGTGTTGGATTTTCATACAGAAAATTTAAAGAGGGCCTTTCATAGGTCCAGACATCATAAACTAAGTATAAGGATACATAGGGCATAGTGCATGGATCTAACTGCACTTACAATTTTTTTCTGGGCGCCGCTCCGTTCTCCCGCTGTGGCCCCCATTGTATTCTCCCGCCTGGTATGCTAATTTTAGCATCGGTACAGGGAGGAGGAGACTGCCCTGTTTCTCAATGGGCATCTCCTTCTCCGTGGCTGTAGCGCCAGAAGGGAGAAGGTGAGTTTTTTTTTCTCCCTGGCTGTGACGCTCTCCGCTGTGATTGGACAGCGCTACAGCCAGTGAGAAGGAGACCATTGAGAAACGGGGTAGTCTCCTCCTCCCTGTACCGATGCTATAATTGGCATACCATGCGGGGAAATACAATGGGGGCCACAGCGGCGAACGGAGCGGCGCCCAGAATAAATTGTAAGTGCAGTTAGATCCCTGCACTATGCCCTATGTATCCTGATAGTTTATAATGTTTGGACCCGTGAAAGGTCCTCTTTAACATATACCGTACATTACTGCAAGAAGCTTATAGTATAAATTACTCAGATGATGTAAAGTGCCTTGAATCTGATGAGGTTTAGCCTTATTCAATTAGGCCAACTGAGATCGGGCTTACTCATCAGCCTTCCATGCTGAATCCATGGAAATAAAGCATGCTACTTATTTTCACATGGCAGAAACAAATGAAAAGAGAGCTCATATTACCAAAAAATATATAAATTTTATTATCATATGTTTAAAATAACAAAAAGAGATAAATAAATGCATGGGATGCCGTGAAACAAGGTGATGAGGGCGGAGAAAAAGCAGAGCGCCACCCTGGGAAGAAAGGTACACACGGAATAAACATAAAAAGATCAAAGTACAATCATGTCTAACATGGGAAAGAAGAATCCTGGGTACAGTGCCCAACCCATGGAAAGAATATGTGAATAGTAAAATACAATATTAGGTAGAGCAAGGTCAGCTCCTGCATCCCCACTGGATAAAGTTGCAGAAGTAAGTAGCATGAGGGACAAAGTGTGAGTAGACACAAATGACCACAAGACCAGCGGGGGGCAGGGTGAACCAGAGCTCACCTGAGAAGACCGTGTGCAAGAAGACCCAGGGTGGCGCTACCCCAACGCGCGTTTCGGCGTACCTTCGTCAGGGGGTAGCGCCATCACTGTGAACCGGATTTAAATAGGCACTCCTAGCCAATGAAAATGAAACCGCCCTCATCACCTTGTTTCACGGCATCCCATGCATTTATTTATCTCTTTTTGTTATTTTAAACATATGATAATAAAATTTATATATTTTTTGGTAATATGAGCTCTCTTTTCATTTGTTTCTGCTGTTTCACTCGGGAGCTTTTACCGAGTTACACTTTAGGTATATCCCCTGTGGCTACCAAGGGTGGGCATTGTTCCTTACCTGCCCTGGGGATATCCTGGGTCATTTTTGTTTATCTGACTAATACTTACTGTGTATTTTCACAGATCTTTGACTTCATTTTCATTATGGACTACAAGGCCAGAGAACTGTCCTGGCTTTCCCAATTAGACGCCGTCTTCAAGGATGAGGGGGCGGTTGGTGGTCCCAGCGGTGTTGTGAGTAAGGAGGTCCAGAACTCATTATTGTTGTTGCTGCACAAGAGGGCCTGCATCTGGTGGAACAAGGCGTTCTTGGAGAAGTATCTCCAGAGAGGGCTAATACCCAGGGGTCTCAGAATACAGGTGTTCCCCTCTTTTCCCATAGACGATGATGCTTTTGTATCTAAATGGGAGGAGACCTGCAATCAAAGCTCCTTTACTTTCATGGAGCTGTTGATCGGCCATAACAAAAAAAGCCTGGAACAATTGGATGCAGAGATTGATCTTTTGCAGACACGTTTGTCTAACATTTGTAGTCCGGAACTTTTAAAGACTTTCCAGGAACAACTGGATACGAAATACCCCGTCTGGGAGAAAGATATTCAGGAGGCCAAAATACAAAAATTCTCCAGAGATAATAACGATGCACAACAGAATCGTATATATAAGTGGAAGGGTCGAGACTCCTACAGAACCGGATCCCGAAGCAGATCGTCCTCAGTCTCTTCTATGTCATCTATGGGGGAGCCCCAGTCACAGGGTACTTATCCTGCTCGTCAGACCCGTAACAAAAACAACAAAAGGAAAATGGAGCAGGGCGGTGGACCGGGACGGAAGAAACAACCGGAACCAATCATCACCACAAAACCTCTGGATAGGGAACCTAAGGTAATTAATCTATCTGATTATACCCTCTCTGGCACAGATATTTCTCTGCTGGAGAAGGGACTATCCTATGTACCTAGCTGTAGGTTCGATTGTTTCATTGCCACTAAGGACTTGCACCTTTTTGGTCGCACTCTAATGATGAAGAGATGGCACTGTAGGAGATGGCACGTCCGTGTGAATGGACCCCTATCCCCATGCATTCTGAATGAAGAGCAATCCGTTCAGGATGCATCAGGATGTCTTCAGTTCAGTCTTTTTGACTGATCAGGCAAAAGATAAAACCGCAGCATGCTATGGTTTTATTTCCGGAAAAAAAAAAAAGAAGACTTGCCTGAATGCCGATCCGGCCATTTTTTCGATTGGAATGTATTCGTGCAGACCGATAAAAATGTGAAATAAGATCAAAACAGATCCGTTTGTCCGTATGACAAACGGACAGATGGATCCGTTCTTGCAATGCTTTTGTAAGACGGATCAGAATCCTGATCAGTCTTAAAATGCAATAGGTTGGCATACCTTTTGCCGGATCCAGCAGGCAGTTACAGCGACGGAACTGCCTGCCGGATTCCTCTGCCGCAAGTGTGAAAGTAGCCTTAGTCATCAAAAAGGTACTATGACAGCTTATTAACATACTGTACAAACCCCCAAATTGAAACAGCAGACAGATCACAGGTCCCAGGCAGTTGGGACTGGCCTGCATAGAAAGTGACGTACTGTAACATCCATAGCCACACTTCCAGCTTCTGCTCCGTAGAACCTCTTCAAATAATATATAGACAATATAACAATGTGTCTTTTAACCTCTTTGTGCATGTACAAATAATCCCATAAAGTCATGCTAGAAATAACTTTATGTTCTGTTTATTTATTAAATAATACAGGATTTAATCATAAAAAAATCATCCATTAAAAATTTCAATAAATATATTTTTTTCTTTTCTTTTTCTACCCAAAAAGTAAACTCATTTGCTATAAAAAGTCACTTGGCACACATGAAACAGGCAGTCTAATTAACAGTCTTTGCCATCTTGGAACGACATCCAACGTTTCTTGACATCTCAGTGATTCTTCTTCATGCAAATCTTGTATGGGATGCAATGCTGAGCTGTCCAAGCCTGCCTCGGGAGAACGTGGATCACAAATTCCAACCTGTGTGTCTGCGTAGATGCGTTTCTCCAAATGAGGTCATGGTTTAATTTTCCACAGCTAGGAAGATAGAGAGGTGGGGGGAAAAGCAATTTTAGCCGACTATAATGCTGTAGGAGCTGGAAATGACCCAATATACAATATGACATCAGACTGAACATATCTCAGCTAAAAGTAAAAATGTGTTAAAATGTATTTTTTTCTTTGTAAAAACAGATCAAGTTTGAACATGAAATCTCACTGCATCATATCTACTATTTATTCATCTCAAAGAGGACCTTCAGCTCTCCTGACATGCCTGTCTTCCTAAATAGTATTCTACATGGTGCTGTTTCTCTGTTATTCCTCCCAGCCCTACTGATTTCAATGGGACATTTCTGATGACAAACTCAATTGGCACAAGTTAGCACCTGTCTCGTCTGGAAACTTGTTGTGGGCAAACGGTACTGCCTAGTATGCTTCTCTACCCAGTAAAAACCTGTAAACCAGATGTTTCATTATTTTCATGAAGAAATGGAAGTAAATAGAGCTTCTGGGAGAATCCTTCGACACATAGGCGGAAATGTATTATTGCCTTGAATTTACACAGCGTAAAACTAGACCAGGCAGAGGTCTGATAGCTTTGTTACATTTTGCTAGTCATGTTAGACCCTTTCATTTATGCAGCTTTTCGTTAGGCCTGTTTATTTATACATGTTATATATACAGTATACACATTTATTTATACATGTTATATATACAGTATACACATGTATTTATACATGTTTATACTGTGTGTGTATATATAAAAATTGAAGCTTATTTACCTTCTTTCCAGCGTTGGCTCCCCCTTCATCTCCTCCAGGCCTGCTATGCTCCTCTGGACTGCCTCGCTGTAAACATCCAGTTTGACAGTAATTAATTGGCTGCAGCGGTGACTGAATCCCCCTATGTCATGACAAATTGTCATGTGACACAAGGAGATACGTTCTCCACAGCGGCCAGTGATTGGAAACTGGATGTTTACATCAAGGGAGTCCAGTGGAGCATCTCAGCGCAGGAGAAGGAGTGGGTAGCCAGCACCAGGTAGCAGGTAAGTAATCTTCCCTTTATAGGTCTGGTAAAGTGGGGAGAAGGTATGCCAACACCCACCCCAGTTTTGCACAATCCCTTTAAGTCTGAATTCTGGCGCATGAGGTTTAGTAAATCTCCTTTATTGTGCTTGTTTTACCTTCTGGATTGGAATTTGCCTGAACTTTGAAAGTTGTTAACCTGAACTTTCGCTTTTTCTCCCATTTTGCATGAGCTGAACTTAAAGATCTGAAACATTTTCTACATACACAAAAGATCCATTAGTCTCAAATATTGTTCACAAATCTGTCTAAATCTGTGTTAGTGAGCACTTCTCCTTTTCCGAGATAATCCATCCCACCTCACAGGTACGGCATATCAAGGTGCTGATTAGACAGCATGAATATTACACAATAAAGACTGTCCACAATAAAAAGCCACTCTGAAATGTGCAGTTTGATCACACAGCACAATGCCACAGACGCAACGTTTGAGGGAGCGTGCAATTGGCATGCTGACTGCAGGAATGTCTACCAGAGCTGTTGCCCGTGCAATGAATGTTCATTTCTCTACCATAAGCCGTCTCCAAAGGTGTTTTTTAGAAAATTTGGCAGTACATCCAACCGGCCTCACAACTGCAGACCATCCACATCCAGCATTTCCCCTGGTTCTGTTTCCTGCTGATCTCTTTACTGGTTAGGTACTACTACTGACATAACAACCAGGCCTGTGTTCCCTCCATCCATGGCATTGTCTTATTAGATTTGCTAGGTACCATGGCATTGTCTTATTAGATTTGCTAGGTACTGATACAGTGCCCAGTCTTTGGTATTTCCTCTGCTGATTTAGTGCATTGGGGAGTGGCTCCATTGTGAGCTGGGTTAGTATTACCATCTATCATTTCTTTTGGCATGGCTTTATCTGCTTATCTAGCACATTTGCTTTGTTGTGCATCATCCTTTGTGCCCCCCCCCCCATCTTTTTGTGTGTCCCTTGATGAACACCCTTCTGCACAGAGTAGGCGATTTAGGGTGCTGTTGCATAGTGGATTGATGAGACTGGCTTGTAGCTCTCTACATAGTGTCTCGGCAGGAGCTGTGCATAAAAACTGTCCTTAGGGGCATGCTCTCTAGGGATTGTGGAGGTTCCAGCAGTCAGACCCTAATGAAGTGATAATATACACTAGTGAAAGGCCATAACTATTATCCAGGGGAAAAACCCTCCTATTAATACCAACCTGGATTTCTCTCTTTATTACCCTTACTGATAATTTACTAAAAAGTAACATTGGCAATTTCAGATGCAAAGCATAACATTTATTGAAAGAAAATAACCCATACTAATTTACTGTCTGACGGATAGCTAGCTAGATATCTATCTATCTATCTATCTATCTATCTATCTATCTATCTATCTATCTCATATATATCTAATATGTTCTATCTCTCTATCTATCTGTAAAGGGGGAATATTAATCACCAATATTTATGCAAATATCGATAATTAATATTCATAAATAGGAGGAGCTGTCTATTGATGACTCTGCCTATTTATACCTTTAAATAATATCACAATACTTTCACTATACTTTTTACTAATCACTAAACTAACTGCATGCGCCTTACTAAACTAACTATCTATAACCACACATTACACAGATAGTTACAAATAAAACATAGTATTTATTAGTACCAACAGTACACTACGCACGCAATACACTAACAATACAGTACTATAAATACAGCACTAAACTACACTACACGGTTCCCATATTCCACCCTCAAACTAATTATACAATACACTCACACAAATATTAGCAGCCCACCCCCCTGGATACTTACTGTCCCTATGGGGTACGACGAGGGTTAACGGTGGCGCTGTAGGGGCGAATGCAGGCCACAGATCAGACACAGAAATGCAAGGGTTAATGCCCTGCAAGTGATAGGGTTACAGAGAAGGGGTGTATATGGGCTGGTTGTGGGTAGGTAGGGGTGAGGTACAGTGGGGACAGCAATGCAAGGGTTAATACCCTGCAAGTGATAGAGGGGGTGAGTATGGGCAGGTTGTCGGTGAGGGGATAGGGGAGAGGATATGGGCAAGGGGTTCTGAGGCGGTGGTGGGACAGGGTAGGTAAAGGTTAATCCGGGGATTGTGGATCAGGGGTGTAGGGGTTAATTAGGGGTGGCGAATACTCAGCGCTTTGCTCGTTGTCCAGGGGGATCCTCCTCAGGTGGGGCGGCTCGGCTTCTCTCCTCCAGCCGGAGGGGGGGGGGGGGCGCTCCGCTCTTCAGGGGGCCGGTAGGGGTTCCTCTCTTCCATGTGTCTCTCCTTGTAGTCCAGTTCCAACAGCCCCTTGCCTAGCTTGGGGCTCCTATATCAGCCTCAGAAACAGCCCACCTCCCCCCTCCTCAGGGATGTGACATCATAGTGTGACTGTGACGTATGTCTGCACTCAGGACAGGCAATTGGCCCCCTGAGGCTAGCAGCACCACACGCCCAGCCATGTTACAAACACAAGGTGGGGCAGAGCATAGTAACTAGGCTGATAAACTCAACAAAAGGTCTCAGATCTATTGATCCCTAAACCTTTGAAGTCACCAGCCACCTGGAGACATATCCACCCCACTGCAGGAACTGGCATTTAGGAGGGGGTTGGTTAGGAAACAAAAACCGCCCCACCTCCTGGCTCTAAACGCTATCCCTATGGGGGGCATTTAAGTATATATATGTATATAGATACTTGGGGCGCATTTATATACACATATATACTCATTATAAACCTGGGGCATACATGGGCAGTTATAGGCCCATATATATATATATATATATATACCTGGGGGAGAGCCATGGCAGATACACATATACAGATGTATGCACTGCATACACACATCCTCATATATATATATATATATATCTACATGAGAGGGAATATATACACGCCATACAGCAAATATATACTAACTATAAGGGGGCACATATCTATACGGGGGCACAGATATACATAAGGGAGCATAGATACATAAAAGGGGGCACAGATGTATACACACAACAAGGGACCTATAAGGGGGCACATATTTCCCACAGGGGCCACATGAGCCCCTGTAGGCCACAAAGGGCAGACGTGCGCAGATGCTGGGCACATCTGCGCACACCTTCCCATGATATGGTTGTCAATGTATGCATATATACCATACATGCATGCACGTGTTTGCATGCGTGCGTGTATATATATATGCATATGTCTCAACACTATCTATCTCATATATACAGTGCCTTGCAAATGTATTCACCCACCTTCACTTTTTTTGTATTTTGTTACATTACAGCCTTAAGTTCAATGTTTTGTTAATCTGAATTTTATGTGTTGGATCAGAATACAGTAGTCGAAGTTGGTCAAGTGAAATGAGAAAAATACATAAATAAAACTATTGTTTAAAAATAGAAAACAGAAAATTGGCATGTGCGTAGGTATTCACCCCCTTTGTTAGGAAGCCCATAAAAAGCTCTGGTGCAACCAATTACCTTCAGAAGTCACATAATTAGTGAAATGATATCCACCTGTGTGCAATCTAAGTGTCACATGATCGGTCATTACATATACACAACTTTTTTGAAAGGCCCCAGAGGCTGCAACACCTAAGCAAGAGGCATCACTAACCAAACACTGCCATGAAGACCAAGGAACTCTCCAAACAAGTAAGGGACAATGTTGTTGAGAAGTACAAGTCAGGGTTAGGTTATAAAAAAAAATATCCAAATCCCCAGGAGCACCATCAAATCTATCATAACTAAATGGAAAGAACATGGCAGAACAACAAGCCTGCCAAGAGACGGCCGCCCACCAGACTGAAATATACATAGGGCGACAATAAGCCGTATGCTCCATAGAGTTGGGCTTTATGGCACAGTGGCAACAAGAAAGCCATTACTTTCAGCTAAAAACAATAAGGCATGTTGTGAGTTTGCAAAAAGGCATGTGGGAGACTCCCAAAATGTATGGAGGAAGGTGGTGCTCTGGTCTGATGAGACTAAAATTGCATTTTTTTGGCCATCAAAGAAAACACAATTTCTGGCGCACACCCAACACATCACATCACCCAAAGAACACCATCCCCACAGTGAAACATGACGGTGGCGGCATCATGCTGTGGGGATGTTTTTCAGCAGCTGGTACTGGGAAACTGGTCAGAGTTGAGGAAAGATGGATGGTGCTAAATACAGGGATATTCTTGAGCAAAACTTGTACCACTCTGTGCGTGATTTGAGGCTAGGACGGAGGTTCACTTTCCAGCAGGACAATGAACCCCAACACACTGCTAAAACAACATTTAAGTGGTTTAAGGGGAAACATGTAAATGTGTTAGAATGGCCTAGTCAAAGCCCAGATCTCAATCCAATGGAAAATTGCTGTTCACAAGCGCAAACCATCCAACTTGAAGGAGCTGGAGCAGTTTTGCAAGGAGGAATGGGCAAAAATCCCAGTGGTAAGATGTGGCAAGCTCATAGAGACTTATCCAAAGTGACTTGGAGCTGTGATTGCTGCAAAAGGTGGCCCGACAAAGTATTGACTTTAGGTGGGTGGTGAATAATTATGCACATTGACTTTTTCTGTAATTTGTTCCTATTTGTTGTTTGCTTCACAATAAAGATAAGTAAATAACTAAAAAACATCTTCAAAGTTGTGGGCATGTTCTGTAAATTAAATGATGCAAATCCTCAAACAATCCATGTTAATTCCAGGTTGTGAGACACCAATATACGAAACAGTCTTGGAGGGTGAATACTTTTGCAAGGCACTGTATCTAATATCTTCTATCTATCTGTCTAGCTATTTATCTATCTATAAATCTTATATCTTCTATCTATCAATCTATCTATCTATCTAATATCTATCAATCAATCATCTATTTAGCTATCTATTTATCCCATGAGATTTGTATGCTGCACTTACTCTAATGTTGAATCCCAGGAGGTCACTCACGACACCAGACACTGCAGAAAGTATAACCACTCGGCTTATATTGTATATTAGAGGGTTCATTGCAAGTCCATACAGCCTGAAAGGGGTATCGATTTCCTGAAAAGCAGCAGAAAAATATTGTTATTTAAGTTCATTGATTGGTTAATAAGAAATACTATTTGAGGAGACTTGCATTTTGCTATTCTCTCACAATATTTTGCTATCCTCAGCATCTAAATAGAACTCTGTACAGAATGTACCCAAACGAAGCCATTTCCACTTCACATAAAATCACAATCTAATTTATTGGTGTAGAAAAACTTTGGCAGGAAGCCATGTTTTATCTACTTAAAGGAGTTTTCCGGAAATTAAGAAAATGAAAATTCTTAAATATATCTTTAGTATAAATGTATTCCCAAATACAATTCATTATTTAGAATGGTTCATTTTGTCTTGGGAGAAATCATCAGGGGAAATAAAATGGCCACCGTCCTATTAGCACACACAAAAAGTTACTTTACAACACTAAGCTAAAGAGCTGGCTCATCCTCCTCTCTGCTTTGCTTGTCAGGAATTATGATCCTGAATACAGATAAGATCTTCAGCTGAATCTCTGTACGAATGGAGATTATGAGGAGACATGAAGTACAGAGAGGATGGACAGGACAGGTAATGTGGGGCTGTGGTAATGGAGACTGCATACAAAAACTGCTGCTCATTATCTACACCCCCACCTCCTCTCTGTACTTCATGTCTCCTTATGAACTCCTTTCCTACAGAGATTCATCTGAAGATCATATTAAACTGTATTGAGGATCATAATCCCTGACAAGTAAGAGAGGAAGATGGTGCAGCTCTTTAACTCCTCCTGTGTAATTAGGACAGGTTTTGTGTGGATTAGTAGGATAGCGTCAATTTTATTTTTCCTAATGATTGCTCCCCGGACAAAACGAGCCATTAAAACTAATGAAATGTATTTGTTAATATATTTAAAATGCATTAATATTTAAGTATTTTCATATTCTTAATTCCCGGAGAACCTCTTTAACAAGGAAATTAGTTAACTCCTTGTTTCATGTACTGTATTATGGATATTGTACTTTATTGCATTGTGCTGTCACGGACGTTCCAGCGACAGGTGGTGGGAGATCGGTGAGACTGGCAACACGTGGTTTGATCTGAAATGTTATCCGTTTGGATTAAATTACGTCTGTGTTGTTTCTGGTGCTTGCCACACCTTCTTTCCCCAGGTGTGGCTATTATGGTCATTTAACCTCCTCTATTTATTGTTGTTTCTCCCACTATGCTATGTGATTTATAGCTTCTGTTGGAGTTGGAGTAATCGGATTACTGTCCGTGATACTTACCCCCTTCTTTTGATTCCTGATTTGATTAACCAGATTGTTGATGCCAAGGTGTTCTCCAAGTTGGACTAGGACCTGTCCATTTTTTGCATATCTGACATGTGTCACTTTATCTGGTGATAACTTAAAAATGCTTTTACTTATCCAAGCCATTCTGAGACTGTTTTCTCATCACATATTGTACTTCATGACTTTATGTTTGGATCATTTTGTAAATTACATTTTCTTTTTTTGGGACCTTAGAAGGCTCAGAAGTTTAGAAGCAAATCTTGAAATTTTTAAGAACATTTCCAAAACCCAATTTTTACTTTGTGAGGCTTACATAATAGAAACCACCCATAAATGGCCCCATTTTATAAACTACACTCCTGAAGGTATTCAAAACTGATTTTACAAACTTTTTTTTAACCCTTTAGGTGTTCCACAAGAATTAAAGGAAAATGTAGATGAAATTTAAGAATGTTACTTTTTTGGCAGATTTTCCATTTTAATGCATTTTTACCAGTAACAAAGCAAGGGTTAATAGCCAAACAAAACTCACAATTTATTACCCTGATTCTGTAGTTTACAGAAACAACCCATATGTGGTTGTTAACTGCTGTACGGGCAAACGGCAGGGTGCAGAAGGAAAGGAACTCCATATGGTTTTTGGAAGGCAGATTTCACTGGGATAATTTTAAGTTGCCATGTCACATTTGAAGACCTAGAGTAGAAACTCCAAAAAAGTTACCCCATTTTGGAAACTACGGGATAAGGTGGCAGTTTTGTTGGTACTATTTTAGGGTGCATATGATTTTTGGTTGCTCTGTATTACACTTTTGGTGAGGTAAGGTAACAAAAAAATAGCTGGTTTGGCACCGTTTTTATTTTTTGTTTTCTACATTGTTCATCTGACGGGTTAGATCATGTGCTATTTTTTTAGAGCAGGTTTTTAGGGACGCGACAATACCAATTATGACTACGTTTTGGTTGTTTGTTTCAGTTTTACATAATAAAGCATTTTTTTTTTAATAGTTCTGAGTGCCATAGCTTTTTTATTTTTTGGGCTATTTGCTTGGTCTAATTTTTTGCGGGAGGATATGATGGTTTGATTGGTCCTATTTTTGTGTGCATATGACTTTTTGATCACTTGGTATTACACTTTTTGTGATGTAAGTTAACCAAAAATTGCTTTTTTGACACAGTTGGTTTCATTATTTTTACGGTGTTCACCTGAGGGGGTTAGGTCATGTGAGATTTTCATAGACCTTGTTTTTACAGACACGGCAATACCTAATATGTCCCCAAATTTTTTTTTTCACTTTTAACACAATAAAAGCATTTTTGAAACAAAAAAAAATCATGTTTTAGTGTCTGCATATTCAGAGAGTTTATTTTTATTTTTTGCCCGATTTGTTTTATGTAGATGCTCATTTTTGCAGGATGAGGTGACGGTTTGATTAGTACTATTTTGGGGGGCATATGCCTTTTTGATCGCTTGTTGTTGCACTTTTTGTGATGTAAGGTGACAAAAAATGGTTGTTTTAGCGCAGTTTTTTCCTACGGCGTTCAGGTGAGGGGGGATCATGTGATATTTTTATAGAGCCTATCATTACAGACATGGCAATTTTATGTGTTTTATCTGAAACCTTTTTTTTTTCTTTATTATGAAAAACACTTTTTTTTGCAGCAGGGGCTCGGCTGTCAGTGACTGCCGAGTCCGTGAGACTGATCGGGCGGGCGCAGCTCCTGCCCCCGTCAGATCAGCCCGCTGTACATGTATGTCCCTTGTCCTTAAGTCATGTCCAGCTGTGGCGTACATGTATGGCAAGGGTTCTTAAGGGGGCCATATAATCAGGTCATGATCAAGGAAGGGGATGAATGGAAGACAGCTTTTAATACCTCAGAGGGTCACTTTGAGAACCTGGTCATGCCTTTTTGGTTAACCAATGCTCCTGCGGTTTTCCAGCAGTTTGTGAATTACATTTTTCATCACCTGGTGGGGAGGTTTGTTGTCGTTTATTTGGATGACATACTAATTTATTCTTCAGACATGGAGACTCATCAGGATCATGTTAGACAGGTGTTACAGATACTAAGAGATAATAAATTCTACGCATAATTAGGGAAGTGTGTTTTTGCTGTACATGAGGTGAAATTCTTGGGCTACCTGCTGTCATCTTCAGGTTTTCGAATGGATCCAGAAAAAGTCTGTGCTGTATTGCACTGGTATCGACCTGAAAATCTGAAGGCTCTCATGTGGTTTTTGGGGTTCACCAACTATTACCGAAAGTTTATTTAGAACTATTTGACAGTGGTGAAACCCTTAATGGGCATGACTAAGAAAGGGACGGATGTTTCAGTGTGGTCTGATGTGGTCTGATTCGGCGTTGCCAACTATTTTGGTGGTTAAGTAGTGCTTCACTTCTGCCCCTATATTGATGCAGCCAGATGTATCACAACCTTTCATTGTGGAAGTTTACGCGTCCGAGGTGGGGGTAGGAGCAATCTTATCGCAGGACCCGTCACCTGGTAAATGGCGCCCATGTGCATTTTTCTCTAAAAAAAAAACTGTCGCAGAGAGAAATTACGATGTGGGTAACAGAGAAGTGCTGGCCATTATGTTGGCTTTTGAGGAATGGCGACATTGGTTGGAAGTGGAGATTTATCCAATCACTGTGTTCACAGAGCCCTATAAAACCCTAAGAGCTCTCCCTGACTGCTATGCCCATGCAAGGGTCTCAATGGTAGATGAAAACCCTATAATAGTGAGGGGACATGACCACCGTCTCCCTGCACTTAATACGGAGGCCATCAGGGTCACCTGGAATCAAGCCAGCAAGGAAACACAATACATGAAAAGACTTATCTGAGCAAACAGCAGCAGCAGCCTCCAGCAGTGAACACTTCATCCAGGAAGTAGTATAAACCGCAAAGTGAAGCAGTATGGGAGGGAATATAAAGGGAGACAATTAGTCTAAATAGGTGACACCTGGGAGAAGGAAAGGAGATGGCAAAGTGAAACCAAAACAAAGAACGTCATGCAAGAGGTAGAGAAGGATGTCTGCCAGACCTTCTGACAGAACTGGCAGTGACAATATCTGGTTTACCTGGAGTCGGCTAAACCACTGAACTCTAGACAGGCCAGATAGTCTTTGTTTTTCACTTGATTCAATTTCATTGTCACTTAATGTCCTGGGGTTAAAAACGTCAATGCAGATGCCTTGTCACATAGTTTTCCTGGAGGTGGTGATTTTGAAAATCTGAGTCCTGTCGGAGTGAGTGGTGATATCCGCTCTATACCCTGACCTAGAGGTGAAGGTGTTAAAGGCTCAGGCAGACGCACTGGAGTTTTGCCCCTCTGGGAAATTGTTTGTTCCATCAGAATTGTGTTATAAGGTGTTTGAGGAACATCACTGTACGGTTCTTACGGGACACCCTGGGAGTAGATCCACTTCCGACCTCATCTCTCATAGTTTCTGGTGGCCGGGGTTGTGTAAGTGTGTTGAGGACTATGTGTCGGCCTGTAGCATCTGTGCACACTCTAAGGTAACACATACTCGATCTTCTGGATCTCTACTTTCGCTGCCCATATTGTCCAGACAATGGACTCGCTTGTCTATGGAAATTAATTACTGATCTAACTAATTAATCTGGAAAGATAGTTATTCTGGTGGTAGTTGATTGTTTTAGTAAAATGGTGCACTTTATAGCATTGCCTGGCCTACCTAATGCTAAAAGACTTTCCCGAATGTTTGCTGACAACATTGTGAAACTTTATTGCATTCCCTCTGACATGGTCTCGGATCATGGGACTCAGTTTGTGTCCAGATTATGGCGGCGTTCTGTACTCAGCTGGGGGTACAACTGTCTTTTCCTTCTTCTTTTTATCCTCAGATGAATGGATAGACGGAACTCACTTATCAGAGTCTGGAGACTTGCTTAAGATGTTTTGGCTCTGAGAACCCGGTTGAATGGTCCTTGTTTTTGTCTTTGGCAGATTTTGCCATAAACAATTGTAGACAGTGCACTGGTAAGTCGCCATTTTTGGGGGAATATGGGTTTCACCTGCATTTTGGCACATTCTCGGGTTCGGATACTTCCAGTATCCCTGAGGCGAGACGTTTTTCATCATCATTTTCTTCTATATGGCGGAAAATTCTAAATATCTTTAGGAATATGGGCAAGAAGTATAAACATGTGGCTGACAGGAAAGCTATGAATGGTCCGGACTTGAATGTGGGTGATTTTGTGTGGCTGTTTACAAGAAATATTAAGTTAAAGGTTCCTTCTTGGAAGTTGGGTCCAAGGTTTATTTGTCCATATAAGATCACTACCAATACTAATCCTGTAGCTTTTCGTCCTAAACTTACTCAGGCTCTGAAAATGCATAATGTGTTTCACAAATCTTTGTTGAAGAGATATGTTGAATCTTTGGAGTCGTCCACCTTGCCATCTGCTCCTGTTATGGTGGACGGCAGTTTGGAATTTCAGATTGCCAAGATTATTGACTCTTGAGTTCTCTGTATATCTCTTCAGTATCTTGTTCACTGGAAGTGTTATGAACCAGAGGAGAAGATGTGGGTACCAGCATCTGACATGAATGCCAGTTGTTTGGTGAAAGCCTTTCACAGGTCTCATCCGGATAAGGTTGGTCCTGGGTGCCCGGAGGTCACCCGTAGAAGGGGAGTACTGTCACAGATATTCCTGCGACAGGAGGCAGGAGATAGAGGAGACTGGCAGCACATGGTTTGATATGACATGTTTTACGTTCGGATCAAATGACGTCTGTGTTGTTTCTGGTGCTTGCCACACCTTCTTTCCCCAGGTGTGGCTATTATGATCATTTAACCTTCTCTATTTATTGTTGTTGCTCCCACTAAGCTATGCAGTTTATAGCTTCTCTTGGAGTTGTGGATAGCTGGTGTGTGGAGATCGACTGAGTTCCTGGTGCTGCCATAGCCAATTAAAGTTAAGTGTTTCCTTTCCCTTTTATATTTTGTTTGGATTATTTTGTGTGTTGCATTTTCCTGTCATTTGTATTAAAGGGAACCTGTCATGTGGATATTTAATTATAATCTAACTAATTATATACAATCATTAACTACTAAAAAGTACCTTAGATGTATTCACTTACTGGCGTGACAGATGGTTACCTCATAATATATACACAAAGATGCTGCATGCTAATGAGCTGATTTGAGTCCAGCGTGATGTCAGTGAGTCCAGCGTATTTTGAATTCAGAGCTATAGCCACCCCCCGGCCACCTGCTGCTGATTCATATTGAAAATAACTGTCAATCAGCAGCAGGTAGGCGGGGAGAGTTAGGAGTTCATGAATATTAAGGACTCATCATTATCAGCTGGAGCTTTTCAATACAAGATGTTGGCAGATTGACTGGGTCAATTAAAGAAAGTGACCCAGCATTTTGCTAAGAGAATCAGTCACTTATTTATGTTGCCCTTAGTTAGGACACCATAAAACTGGTGACAGGTTCACTTTAAGGCCTGAGGGATACTACTGTTCGTCCTTCCTTTTGGAGGAACAGGTTGTCTTGGCTGTCTTGACCAGGGTCCTATAGGGCGAGTTAGGACACTAGGTATTCCGGTGTATGAACTCACCTACGTACCTCCTGGGGTCAGTTCATACTGGTAGTTAGTCAGGACTTTTATTAGGGGTTTACTAGGAGGTGTCCATCTCCTTTGCCTAGTTTCCAGGCCTTATTCCTTCACTCCTTTCCCTCCTATGTTCGGTGTGGTGTTTCCCTCCCACACCCAAATGTGACATGTGTGATATGAAATATTATCCATTTAAATATATATATAAAATTTGGGACAATTCAAAGTGTTTATATAATAGTGTATGTGTTTTAGGGGCATTTATTAACCCTTGATGGCTGGAGTGAATTGCCGGAACTTTCAGTGCAGGTGCCAGTGTACATTGGATTCCTTAATTAGTTACTGTACTGCCTGTCTTTTTTTTTTTTCTTACCTATTTTCATTTACTATTATTATTATTGGATGTTGTTTATTTCCACCTACCCCATATCCGCTGCCAACCCCCTTTTTTTTTTTCCGTATAGGCGAGGCTATATTCATATATCTTTACCCTGTCCATATACTCTTTCCATTCCTGGAAGTTAGGGTATTTTATAGAGCCCCAGTGTTTAACTATTATTATTTTGGCCAAGGCGGTGCCCCGGAGCCAAAGTAATTGCTCATTTTTATTTTTATTTATCTCTGGGAAGGTGCCCAAGATCGCCAAGTCAATTCCCACTTCATATTTCAGGGGGGAGCTGTTCTGCAATTTCCGAAATATTTTAGTCCAGAACTCTTTTATTCCCGGGCATTCCCACAGCAAGTGTATGTGTTCACCTCTGTCTTTATTACATTTATAGCAATTCTGTTTTCTATCTTTGTATATATTATGTAAAAAGGCTGGTGTATAGTAGAGGCGGTGTATAATTTTTAGGAGAATCCATGCATGGGCCGGGGAGATCGTAGACCTTTTAATATTTTTATAGACCGTGTCCCATATAATGGGTTCCACATTCTGCAAATCCCTTTCCCATTTACCTTCAGCTCTAAATGTAATCTGGTGTATTCGTGTTTTAACTTAGTGTAAATGTGAGATACAGCAGAGGTATTTAGCGTCAGATCATAACAGAGGTCTAAAAAAGAATTCTGTACAATATCTAAATACCTCTTGTTTTCCGTATAATATATAGCGTGTCGTAATTGTGCATATCGAAATTTATCAATAAGTGTTACTGAAATATCCGGAAGAATTTCAATTAGGGGCTTAATCTGTCCCTTATCTAAAACCTGTGAAATTAAATATATCCCCTGTTTTTCCAGTAACTAACATCACCCATTTGCTTAATTTGTGGCAAGTGTGCATTCCCCCACAAGGGGGTATATTGAACCGCTTGGGACACTCCGACCATACGTCGAACTTGTTGCCAAATGTACTCAAGCATTTTTCTGAAAGGATTTGTTATTTTCTTCTCAGAGGGGCCTTTCTCAAGAATAGAAAAAACGTCTTCCCAGGGTCTACAGTTCTCCCCAAAAACAAGCCGTATACATTTATTCTTTCGATTCCTCACACACCATCTTAGCTGTGCGGCCAAATAGTATCCTTTTAAAAAGGGGGCGGAAATGCCACCCTCTTCTTTATAAAGATACTGTATTTTGATTCTAACTCGTTTGCGCCCCCATATTAATGCATTACAGAGGTACTCCAATTTATTAAAGAACTTATCTTCTATCACTATTGGACTTGCGTTAAATACATATAGTAACATTGGTAATAATGTCTTTTTAATAAGCGCAATACGGTTTATTTGTGACAGAGGTAACCTTAACCATGTTCTAATTTTGGCCTTAACCTTGTCTATTATTGGGAGTATGTTCAATTTCTCATAATGTTCCAACTTATTCCCTATATGGATACCCAAGTAAAGTAACGATTCTGCTGGGGTCAAAACACTCACCCAATAATTATAACCCGGTGGGACAGGACGTCTCAGTGGGAGGAAATTGGATTTTTCCCAATTTATCTCATATCCAGATAAGGATCCAAATTCATCCATACTTCTCATAACCCTGGGTAGGTTCATATGCCCCTCCCCCAAAAATAATAGAGCATCGTCCGCATAAAGACTTATTTTATCGGCCTCTCCCTCACATCCGAAGCCCTGTATTTCCTTATCTGCTCTAATTTTACATGCCATTGGTTCTAAGAACAACGAAAATAGCAAAGGGGAGAGGGGGCATCCCTGATGTGTTCCCCGAGTCAGTGAAAAGTACTGCCTGTCTTTGGTATCACGCTTTTGAATTTGTGGACCAATATCTGGCCATATAAAGAAACCGTATATAGTTCTATATTTCTGTTTACTAGAATATGAAAAACAGGAGGGTTTTCTTTAGCTTTGGGCATTCACAATAGATTAGCAAAACTACAGCAATGCCCCCTTCTGGTAGCAATATGTATATTTTACAGCAGAGATTGAGGTTACTTGCCAGAAATAAAATACTACTAAAAAAAATTGGATATTTTTACTGTTTGCAAAGTTCTTTATTTTTTAATTTTATTTTTTAGATACATTGTAAGGATGAACATTTGGTGCACAAAGGGGTGACATTTTGTCACTCCATTTTAATGCCACAATTATATGTTTCTAATAGACTTTAATACACTGCTAAGAGCCAATGGTGCTTGTTACATCATATTATTCAATCTGACATCAATCTATGACTTTTACTTTCAGCTATCTTAAATCAATATCCTTGCAGGACAATAGCATAGATTTCTCTCACATGGTATAGTCCACTTATATGTACAATAGCTTGAGGACAAAAGTACTGAAAAAACTGTAAAGTTATTTTTTTTATTTTTTTTAAAGGACAATAAAATACTATGCTTATTAAGTGTGAATCATAAAATCTAACCTTCAGGGTTTAGAAAGCGTAGCCCTGAGATTTGACAGCAAAACAGAACCTTCTGAATGTTCATCAGATGTTAACTATTTATTGGTAGCCTATAGATTTGGCTTTGTCCCTTGGATAGCACCATATCATCTTTATAGGTGTACAGTTGTACAGGTGTAAGTTTTTAGTATCTATAACATTATCTTGCATACTTTTTTAGATCATACTGAAATATTTTATTTATATTGGTTTTTAATTAGTGCAAGTATTTATATAGTGCTCTATGTACATTTGTGGGTACCATCTAGTTAATGAGTACACAGAGTGGGGGGAATTAGAGTGCAAGAAACAAGCAGACACACAGCATAGGAATGATTAAGCAGCTAATAGTAATTGTTATTTTTCACCCCACATGTTTTATTCACATCTATACGGCTCAATATTTCTCTATAATGTCGTCATATATGCTGCTTCTGAGTGAAAGAGAGGCAGCAGAATCTCTTACATGTACAACTGTGTACTGTACGGGTAGACATCATGACATGTACAACTGAGGGGACAGCTCAGGGACAACTGAGAATTATAGTTGGAGCATGCAGGCCGGTAAACTGAGTGGATATAAAAAGTCTATGCACTCCTAAAAATGCCAGTTTTTGTCATGTAAAAAAAATCGGACCAAGAAGAATCATTTCTGAACTTTTTCCACCGTTAAACGGGTTCTGCAGTTTTTTTTTAAAACTGATGATCTATCCTCTGAATAGATCATCAGCATCTGATCGGCAGGGGTCCGACACCCGGGACCCCTGCCGATCAGCTGTTTGAGAAGGCAGCAGCAGTAGTGTCGCGACCTTCTTGCTGTTTACCGCAGGCCCAGTGACATTACGACTAGTATCACTAGCCTGGGCGTGGCTAAGCCCCATTCAAGTGAACAGCTGATCGGCAGAGGTCCCGGGTGTCGGACCCCTGCCGAACAGATGCTGATGATCTATCCAGAGGATAGATCATCAGTTTAAAAAAACTGCAGAAACCCTTTAATGTTGCCTATAATCTTTACAAATCAGTTGACAAACAAATTGAAATATTTTAGGGTGGCAAAATAAAAATAAAGAACTATAAAAATGTGGTTCTATAAATAAGCACTCCCTTAACCCCTTTAGGACCCTGCCATTTTTCACCTTAAGGACCAGGCCATTTTTTGCAAATCTGTCACTTTATGTGGTGATAACTTTATAACACTTTTACTTATGCAGGCCATTCTGAGATTGTTTTCTCGTCACATATTGTACTTCATGACAGTGGTAAATTTGAGTCAAAATATATAATTTTTTTAAAAATAAAAAAATTACCAAGCATTTGGAAAAATTATCAATTTTCAAAATTTTAATTTCTCTGCTTTTAAAACAGATGGTGATTCCTCCTAAAATAGTTACTACTTTACATTTCCCATATGCCTACTTCATGTTTGGATAATTTTGTAAATTACATTTTCTTTTTTTGGGACATTAGAAGGCTTAGAAGTTTAGAAGAAAATATTGAAAATTTCCAAAACCCAATTTTTAACGACCAGTTCAGGTCTAAAGTCATTTTGTGGGGCTGACATAATAGAAACCACCCATAAATGGCGCCATTTTACAAAGTACACCCCTCAAGGTATTCAAAACTGATTTTACAAACTTTGTTAACTCTTTAGGTGCTTTCACAAGAATTAAAGGAAAATGTAGATGGAATTTCAGAATTAAACTTTTTGGGCAGATTTTCAATTTTAATCAATATTTACCAGTAACAAAGCAAGGGTTAACGGCCAAACAAAACTTAATATTTATTACCCTGATTCTGTACTTTACAGAAACACCCCATATGTGGTCGTAAACTGCTGTATGGGCACACGGCAGGGTGCAGAAGGAAAGGAACGCCATATGGTTTTTGGAGGGCAGATTTCACTGGGATAATTTTAAGTTGCCCTGTCACATTTGAAGACCCCTTGATGCACCCCTAGAGTAGAAACTCCCAAAAAGTGACCCTCTTTTGGAAACTACTGAATAAGGTGGCAGTTTTGTTGGTACTATTTTAGGGTACATATGATTTTTGGTTGCTCTGTATTACACTTATTACACATCTGACAGGTTAGATCATGTGCTATTTTTATAGAGCAGGTTGTAACGGATGCAAGAATACCAAATATGACCATATTGGTTGTTTATTTTAGTTTTACATAATAAAGCATTAAAAACAAATATGATTTTTCAGTGTCTCCATTTTCTGAGAGCCATATTTTTTTATTTATTTTTTTGGGCAATTGTCTTAGGTAGGGTCTCATTTTTTGCAGGATGAGATGTTGGTTTGATTGGTACTATTTTGGGATGCGTATGACTTTTTGATCACTTGGTATTTCACTTTTTGTTATGTGAAGTGACAAAAATTAGCTTTTTTGACACAGTTTTTTTTTTTTACGGTGTTCACCTGAGGGGTTAGGTCATGTAAAATTTGTATACAGCAGGTCGTTACAGACGTGGTAATATCTAGTTTATTTGTTTTACACAATAAAAGCATTTTTGAAACAAAAAAAATCATGTTTTAGTGTCTCCATATTCTGAGAGCCATAGCTTTTTTATTTTTTGGGTGACTGTCTTATGCAGGGGCTCATTTTTTTCGGTATGAGATGAAGGTTTGATTGGTTCTATTTTAGGGTGAATATGACTTTTTGATTGCTTTGTATTACACTTTTTGTGATATAAGGTGACAAAAAATAGCTTTTTTGATTATATATATATATATTTTTTTTTTACGGTGTTCACATGAGGGGTTAGGTCATGTGATAATTTAATAGACATGGTTGTGACGGGCACGGTGATACCTAATATGTGTACCTTTTTTCATTTTTTTTTTTCACTTTTAACACAATAAAAGCATTTTTGAAACAAAAAAATCATGTTTTAGTGTCTCCGTATTCTGAGAGCCATAGTTTTTTTTTTTTTTTGCCCGATTGTTTTATTGTTTTGTGGGAAGAGGTGACTGTTTTATTGGTACTAATTTTGGGGGGCATACGCTTTTTTTTATTGCTTGGTGTTGCACTTTTTGTGATGTGAGGTGATAAAAATACCCAATGTCCTTTTTTTTATTTTTATATTTTTTTTGTCATTTTATGTGTTTTATTTAGGAAATTTTTAATGAATTTTTACTTGAAACTTTTATTTTTTTATTTTTATAAAAAAAATAAAACACTTTTTTTTTTTATCCCACTATGGAATTTCAACTTCTGGGGTCTGATGCCCTCTACAATATATTACAATACATCCTGTCAGCTTGTATGCTGACAGCCTGCCAGTGAGACTCTGCCTAAGGGCTAGATCCCACAGGCTTCCATAGAAGGCAAGCCCCGATGCCTATGAAAGGCATCAGGCTTGCCTTATCTGCCATCGTGTTGCCACTGCAGTGCGAGGACCCGATGGAGATGCGGAGGGCACCCGTACCCTCCAAAAACCCTCTGCATGCCTCGGTCAGCTTTGACAACGGCATACAAGGGGTTAATACGGTGGCATCTGTGTTTTCACCGATGTCGGCGTATGCAGCAGGGGCCCGGCTGTCGGTGATTGCTGGGTCTGTGCCGCTGATTGGGCGGGCACAGCTCATGCACACGCCCGATCAGCCCGCTGTACGTGTACGGCGCTGGTCCTTAAGGGGTTATACTAATACTTTGTTGATGTACATTTTAGATTTATGACAGCATTTAGTCTATTTGTGTAGGAGTCTATCAGCATGGCACATCTTGAGTTGAAAAAGTGCTCCAAATCTGTCAGATTGCGAGGGAATCTCATGTATACAGACCTTTTCAGGTCAACCCACCTATTTTCAATTGGAGACAGGCCTGAGCTCTGGCCAGGCTATTTCAAAACTTTGATCTTTTTCTGGCGAAGCCAGTCTTTTGTGGTGGTATACTTTGGAAAATTCTCTTCATTTTCAGCTTTTTAGCAGAGACCTGAAGATTTTGGGGGTCATTTACAAACAGATATATACCATGCTTCTCGGCCTTTTGGCTAAGATCAAGTGTAGTATCTGTTCTTATCAGTCCAGTCGAGCCTGGCTCCTGGATTGTAAACTCCATCCGTACAGGGCATACCTGAGGGCTTGCAGTACGGTATGGAAGAGAGCTGTGAACCACACAGCACCCCAGCGTGTACGGCACGGGTTTCAAGGTACCCTGGCTAGGTGACGAAGGGCTCTGCTGGATTAAAGCCAGAGGGCTGACTTGTTTGGAAGCCCGAGGTGCAATAGTGCCCCAGGAGTAGTGACCCTGGGGTGCCGGAACTCACTGGGTGTGGGATCCCTTTGAGTAATGGCACATTTGCACGCACTTCCCTTTCTCACATTTTAGCACACCACTCTTCTTGGCTCGGCTTCGGCCTTGACAAGAGAGAAATTTTTATATTTCCGGCCGAATGTCCGGGCCTTAATGGCACTCATTCACTTATTTATTTTTATGTTCACTGTGTGCACTTTTACACGTTTGTGTGTTTCAGGATTTTTAGGGCTGCGGCGCCCTTACGGGTACCCCCTCCTTGAGGTCTAGGGGGGGGTGTGGCCATATTGGTTCCTCACCCCCCTGCCAAACCCCTTGGGCTCTCCCTCCAGGGAGAGTCCAGACCTTTGTAAAGCTCCTGGCTGACGCCCTGGGTGGCAGCCTAGGCGAAAGCCGGGAGCATAGATGGGCGCACCCTCGGCTTCGGCTGAGGGTTGCCACTTGTCTCGGTCCCTTGCAGGAGCTTAACGGCCCCGGAGGGATTGGGAATGGTTTGTGGGGGGCTCTTCTCTTCGGAGAGGGCCTGCGATAGACCACGACCTGAGCACAATTTTTGTTGCACGGGTGTAGAAAGCAAGCTCTTCGGGCTTCGAATAGAAAAAAAAAAAAAAATTGAATATCTGAGTCATGTCTCAATGCCTAATTAAAGGGTAGAACATTGACTTATGGGATGACTGCCTTGCATCTGGTGGCATGAGAGGCAGAGCTTGATAAGAGCTCATTTGTAGAGTTGAGCGAACACCTGGATGTTCGGGTTCGAGAAGTTCGGCCGAACATCCCGGAAATGTTCGGGTTCGGGATCCGAACCCGATCCGAACTTCGTCCCGAACCCGAACCCCATTGAAGTCAATGGGGACCCGAACTTTTCGGCACTAAAAAGGCTGTAAAACAGCCCAGGAAAGAGCTAGAGGGCTGCAAAAGGCAGCAACATGTAGGTAAATCCCCTGCAAACAAATGTGGATAGGGAAATGAATAAAAATAAAAATTAAATAAATAAAAATTAACCAAAATCAATTGGAGAGAGGTTCCATAGCAGAGAATCTGGCTTCCCGTCACCCACCACTGGAACAGTCCATTCTCAGATATTTAGGCCCCGGCACCCAGGCAGAGGAGAGAGGTCCCGTAACAGAGAATCTGTCTTCATGTCAGCAGAGAATTAGTCTGCATGTCATAGCAGAGAATGAGGCTTCACGTCAGCCACCACTGCAACAGTCCATTGGCATATATTTAGGCCCAGCACCCAGGCAGAGGAGAGAGGTCCCGTAACAGACAATCTGGCTTCATGTCAGCAGAGAATCAGTCTGCATGTCATAGCAGAGAATCAGGCTTCACGTCACCCACCACTGCAACAGTCCATTGTCATAAATTTAGGCCCAGCACTAGTGTTGAGCGGCATGTCCCATATTCGAATTCGCGAAATTTTGTGAATATTCGAAAGAATATTCGTAAAATATTCGCGATTATTCAAATTCGTTATTATTTCGCATATGCGATAATGCATATGCTATGCAAAATTCACATGTGCGCTAATGAAATCGCCTTACGAAGATTCGCAACTCAATTCAATCACTAATGTATGAATGCAATGCCCTTTGCCTCTGTTCTGGGACAAGTGTAGATATTCGCATGTGCGCTAATAAAATCGCCTTACGAAGATTCGCACCTCAATCACTTTCTAGGGAATGTGAGACTTTTGGGAATCAATCGAGATACAGTGGGGGGTGATGACAGTAGTTGACAGAGTACAGATCAATGTAATCTGTAAGGTGGAAAGTAAAATAAAAAATACGAATTTTCGTTAATCAAATTTTACGAAGTTCTACGTATTCGCGAATATGGTGCTATACTATATGAATGCACAGGCCTTTGCCTCTCTGTTCTGGGGACAAGTGTAGATATTTGCATTTGCGTTAATAAAATCGCCTTACGAAGATTCGCAGCTCAATTCAATCACTAATGTATGAATGCAAAGCCCTTTGCCTCTGTTCTGGGACAAGTGTAGATATTCGCATGTGCGCTAATAAAATCGCCTTACGAAGATTCGCAACTCAATCACTTTCTAGGGAATGTGAGACTTTTGGGAATCAATCGAGATACAGTGGGGGGTGATGACAGTAGTTGACAGAGTACAGATCAATGTAATCTGTAAGGTGGAAAGTAAAATAAAAAATACGAATATTCGTAAATCGAATTTTACGAAGTTCTACGTATTCGCGAATATGGTGCTATACTATATGAATGCACAGGCCTTTGCCTCTCTGTTCTGGGGACAAGTGTAGATATTTGCATTTGCGTTAATAAAATCGCCTTACGAAGATTCGCAGCTCAATTCAATCACTAATGTATGAATGCAAAGCCCTTTGCCTCTGTTCTGGGACAAGTGTAGATATTCGCATGTGCGCTAATAAAATCGCCTTACGAAGATTCGCAACTCAATTCACTAATGTATGAATGCAAAGCCCTTTGCCTCTGTTCTGGGACGTGCCGATATTCGCATGTGCGCTAATAAAATCGCCTTACGAAGATTCGCAACTCAATTCACTAATGTATGAATGCAAAGCCCTTTGCCTCTGTTCTGGGACGTGCCGATATTCGCATGTGCGCTAATAAAATCGCCTTACGAAGATTCGCGCCTCAATCACTTTCTAGGCAATGTGAGTAAGATCTGAGCTGTTGGACCTTTGGGAAACAATCAATTATATGTGTACTGTAATTTTGTGGGGGGGGGAAAAAACAAAAAACGAATATTCGTTTTTACGAATATATAGCACTATATTCGAAATATTCGCGAAATCGCGAAGTTGCGATATTCGCGAAAAAAATTTGCTTTTCGAATATTCGCGCTCAACACTACCCAGCACCCAGGCAGAGGAGAGAGGTCCCGTAACAGACAATCTGGCTTCATGTCAGCAGAGAATCAGTCTGCATGTCATAGCAGAGAATGAGGCTTCACGTCAGCCACCACTGCAACAGTCCATTGGCATATATTTAGGCCCAGCACCCAGGCAGAGGAGAGAGGTCCCGTAACAGACAATCTGGCTTCATGTCAGCAGAGAATCAGTCTTCATATCATAGCAGAGAATCAGGCTTCACGTCACCCACCACTGTAAGAGTCCATTTTCATAAATTTAGGCCCAGCACACAGGCAGAGGAGAGAGGTCCCGTAACAGAGGATCTGGCTTCATGTCAGCAGAGAATCAGTCTGCATGTCATAGCAGAGAATCAGGCTTCACATCACCCAACATTGGAACAGTCCATTGGCATATATTTAGGCCCCGGCACCCAGACAGAGGAGAGGTTCATTCAACTTTGGGTAGCCTCGCAATATAATGGTAAAATGAAAATAAAAATAGGATTGAATGAGGAAGTGCCCTGGAGTCCAATAATATATGGTTAAGGGGAGGTAGTTAATGTCTAATCTGGACAAGGGACGGACAGATCCTGTGGGATCCATGCCTGGTTCATTTTTATGAACGTCAGCTTGTCCACATTGGCTGTAGACAGGCGGCTGCGTTTGAGGCCTAGTATTTAGGCGCTGGGTGACCGGTATGGATTTAGTGACAGAATTAGACTTGGAAATGCACAGAAGCGTGTGTGTGTGAAGTTATTCTGAATGACCCAATGTGCACCTTCAATATTATATACCCTTTTAGGGATAGATTTCAAATAGCTCTGATATAGCAGAAACCACTAAATTATGAAATTGCTAAATTGGGAATTGTACTTCAACCCAGAACAAAAAATGTGCTTTGACGGACACTAAATATCTTGCCCAGCAACAACAGTACAGCGGTGGGTAACGAGAGATTTAGAGGGAATTAAATTTGAGGCCTAGTATTTAGGCGCTGGGTCACCGGTATGGATTTAGTGACAGAATTAGACTTGGAAATGCACAGAAGCGTGTGTGTGAAGTTATTCTGAATGACCCAATGTGCACCTTCAATATTATATACCCTTTTTGGGATAGATTTCAAATAGCTCTGATATAGCAGGAACCACTAAATTATGAAATTGCTAAATTGGGAATTGTACTTCAACCCAGAACAAAAAATGTGCTTTGACGGGCACTAAATAACTTTCCCAGCTACAACAGGACAACGGTAACGAGAGATTTAGAGGGATTTAAATTTGAGGCCTAGTATTTAGGCGCTGGGTGACAGGTATGGGTTTAGTGACAGAATTAGACTTGGAAATACACAGTAGCGGGTGTGTGTGAAGTTATTCTGAATGACCCTATGTGCACCTTCAATATTATATACCCTTTTAGGGATAGATTTCAAATAGCTCTGATATAGCAGAAACCACTAAATTATGAAATTGCTAAATTGGGAATTGTACTTCAACCCAGAACAAAAAATGTGCTTTGACGGACACTAAATATCTTGCCCAGCAACAACAGTACACCGGTGGGTAACGAGAGATTTAGAGGGAATTAAATTTGAGGCCTAGTATTTAGGCGCTGGGTCACCGGTATGGATTTAGTGACAGAATTAGACTTGGAAATACACAGTAGCGGGTGTGTGTGAAGTTATTCTGAATGACCCTATGTGCACCTTCAATATTATATACCCTTTTTGGGATAGATTTCAAATAGCTCTGATATAGCAGGAACCACTAAATTATGAAATTGCTAAATTGGGAATTGTACTTCAACCCAGAACAAAAAATGTGCTTTGACGGGCACTAAATAACTTTCCCAGCTACAACAGGACAACGGTAACGAGAGATTTAGAGGGATTTAAATTTGAGGCCTAGTATTTAGGCGCTGGGTGACAGGTATGGGTTTAGTGACAGAATTAGACTTGGAAATACACAGTAGCGGGTGTGTGTGAAGTTATTCTGAATGACCCTATGTGCACCTTCAATATTATATACCCTTTTTGGGATAGATTTCAAATAGCTCTGATATAGCAGAAACCACTAAATTATGAAATTGCTAAATTGGGAATTGTACTTCAACCCAGAACAAAAAATGTGCTTTGACGGACACTAAATATCTTGCCCAGCAACAACAGTACAGCGGTGGGTAACGAGAGATTTAGAGGGAATTAAATTTGAGGCCTAGTATTTAGGCGCTGGGTCACCGGTATGGATTTAGTGACAGAATTAGACTTGGAAATACACAGTAGCGGGTGTGTGTGAAGTTACTCTGAATGACCCTATGTGCACCTTCAATATTATATACCCTTTTTGGGATAGATTTCAAAGAGCTCTGATATAGCAGGAACCACTAAATTATGAAATTGCTAAATTGAGAATTGTATTTCAACCCAGAACAAGAAATGTGCTTGAACGGACACTAAATAACTCGCCCAGCTACAGCACTAGGGACAGATTTAGCTGGATATAAATTTGAGGCCTAGTATTTAGGCGCTGGGTGACCGGTATGGATTTAGTGACAGAATTAGACTGGGATATGGCCAAAAAATGAACAGACTATTGCTGGTTAAATGCACTTGGTGTGACAGCTTCACCCTGATGTAGGCTTTAGCCAAAAAACAACCACACCATTGAGGGTTAAATGCACTTGGTGACAGGCGCAGCTTGCCCCTGATTTTGTATATGGCCAAAAAATGAACAGACTATTGCTGGTTAAATGCACTTGGTGTGACAGCTTCACCCTGATGTAGGCTTTAGCCAAAAAACAACCACACCATTGAGGGTTAAATGCACTTGGTGACAGGCGCAGCTTGCCCCTGATTTTGTATATGGCCAAAAAATGAACAGACTATTGCTGGTTAAATGCACTTGGTGTGACAGCTTCACCCTGATGTAGGCTTTAGCCAAAAAACAACCACACCATTGAGGGTTAAATGCACTTGGTGACAGGCGCAGCTTGCCCCTGATTTTGTATATGGCCAAAAAATGAACAGACTATTGCTGGTTAAATGCACTTGGTGTGACAGCTTCACCCTGATGTAGGCTTTAGCCAAAAAACAACCACACCATTGAGGGTTAAATGCACTTGGTCGCAGCTTGTGCTGGCGCACCACAAGACACAAAATGGCCGCCGATCACCCCAGAAAAATGAGACTGACAAACGGTCTGTGCAGCCTAAAAACAGTGAGCAATTGAGGATCAGCAGCTCAATGATCCACAGCTGCAGATCGATCAGTTAATCAAGTCCTTTGGAGGAGTTAATCTGCCTAATCTCGCCCTACTGTCGCAGCCGCAACCTCTCCCTACGCTAATCAGAGCAGAGTGACGGGCGGCGCTATGTGACTCCAGCTTAAATAGAGGCTGGGTCACATGGTGCTCTGGCCAATCACAGCCATGCCAATAGTAGGCATGGCTGTGATGGCCTCTTGGGGCAAGTAGTATGACGCTTGTTGATTGGCTGCTTTGCAGCCTTTCAAAAAGCGCCAAGAAAGCGTCACAAAAGCGCGAAGAAAGCGACGAACACCGAACCCGAACCCGGACTTTTACGAAAATGTCCGGGTTCGGGTCCGTGTCACGGACACCCCAAAATTCGGTACGAACCCGAACTATACAGTTCGAGTTCGCTCATCCCTACTCATTTGCATCCCTTTCTTCTGTAAATTCTGTGTAATGCTTGTTGGGTCAAAGCACTCACTGTACAACTTGATTAATTCCTTGAGGTATGTACTTCATTTTTCTCCTTTCCTTCTGAGCCCTGCTGTGTGCCCATGAAGATATTTACGACCATATACAGTACAGACCAAAAGTTTGGACACACCTTCTCATTCAAAGAGTTTTCTTTATTTTCATGACTATGAAAATTGTAGATTCACACTGAAGGCATCAAAACTATGAATTAACACATGTGGAATTATATACATAACAAAAAAGTGTGAAACAACTGAAAATATGTCATATTCTAGGTTCCTCAAAGTAGCCACCTTTTGCTTTGATTACTGCTTTGCACACTCTTGGCATTCTCTTGATTCTCGCCAGGTCATTTGACCCCCCGTATCGGCGATCGCAGAAAACCGCAGGTCCATTCGGGTCTCCGGTGACCCGATGAACCGGAAAAAGACTGCGATCGGTGGCGTGATTATACACCACCAATCGCAGTACGAAGATTTGAAGAGGCGGTGCTGGCCCTAGTGCTGAATGCTGCTGTCCAGGGTGCTGATTGGTGCAGGGGAGAGAGGCGCAAGATTCAAACTTCCTGCGCTGCTCTCTCCCCTCCTCTTCCTGTTCTGCATGAGCACCCTGCAGCACTGTCCAGCACCAGCTCCTGAGTCATCAGCATCCATCACCCTCCTGCACCCATCGCCATCCAGGTAGGTTAGGGTCAGTGAGGGAGAGGCACCATTAGGCAGGGATAGAAGGGAAAAGTTAGTTAGGAAAAAAATTAAATAAAATAACTTTTATCTAAACTTTCTTTGTTCCATCTTTCAGACCCCAGACCCTCCCTGCCACTTGCCCCCACCACCAGCCTCGGCCCACCAAATAAGCCCACTGGAGCCCCCTGCTGATGAACTTAGCTGGTGTCCCCCAGTGGCCTTTGAGCCCGAAATTACGGATTTTGCTGGCAATCCTGGAATCCAGATTCCCACAGTGGGGTTTACTGAAATTTACTTTTTTAGTTTTTTTTTCAGTAACCCACTGGTGAATCTGATGGTGGAGCAGACGAATCTGTACGCCCAACAGTTCGTCGCTCAAAACCCGGGCTCATTTTTGGCTAGACCCGGTGGCTGGACGTCGGTCAGTGCAGCCGAGATGAGGACATTTTGGGGCCTCGTGCTGCATATGGGTCTAGTGCAAAAACCCAGTGTCAGGCAATACTGGAGTGGGGACGTCCTATACCAGACCCCACTCTACAGTATGGTCATGACACGTCCCCGGTTTGAGGCCATCCGGAAATGTCTGCATTATTCCGATAATGCAGCATGTCCCCCCCCCGAGGTGATCCTGCCTATGACCGTCTGTATAAGATACGGCCGGTCATCGATCACTTTGGGGCCAAATTCATGAAGGCCTACGTACCTGGAAGGGAGGTCGCGGTTGATGAGTCTCTCGTTGCATTCAAGGGAACACTCAGTTTCTGCCAATACATTCTCGAGGTATGGCATGAAGCTATACAAAATTTGTGAGAGTACCTCAGGGTACACTTACAAATTTCGTGTGTACGAGGGGCGCGATTCCCTATATTCAACCCCCAGAATGTCCCCCCACTCTGGGTGTTAGCGGGAAACTCGTGTGGGACCTTATGTACCCACTGCTGGATAACGGTTACCACTTGTACGTGGATAACTTTTATACCAGCATTCCCTTGTTCAGGTCCCTTGCCGCCAGATCCACGTTCGCTTGTGGGACCGTGCGGAAAAATCAACGTGGCCTCCCTGCCTACCCCCTCCAGGTACCTATCCCCAGGGGTGAGACCCGTGCCCTTATCAGTGGAAACCTGTTGCTGGTCAGGTATAAGGACAAGAGGGATGTCCTTATGCTGTCCACAATCCACGGTAACAGCACCACCCCCGTCTCTGTGCGAGGTACCGTGCCAACGGTCCTCAAGCCCAATTGTATCGTCGACTACAATCGGTATATGGGAGGAGTTGATCTCTCTGATCAAGTCCTCAAGCCATATAATTCCATGCGCAAAACCCGGGCATGGTACAAAAAAGTTGTGGTCTACTTGGTACAGGTTGCCATGTACAACTCTTTTGTACTATCCCAAAGCGCTGGCAGCACAGGGACATTCCTCCAGTTCTATGAGGCAGTCCTCAAGGCCCTGATCTTTTTGGACCGGCAAAGAGCAGGCCATAGTACCTCGGGAACAGGAGGCGCCCGGATCATCCCTGGCCAACACTTTCTAGGTGTGGTCCCCCATACTGGAAAGAAGGGACGAACCCAAAACAAGTGCAGAGTCTGTCGCAGGAGGGGGATACGGAAGGACACCACCACTCAGTGCCACACGTGCCCCGATCATCCGGGCCTCTGCGTTATCAATTGCTTCAGGGAGTATCACACTTCCATGGAGTACTAAATTTTTATAATGCCCAACAGTCCCCTAGAGAACATAAAAAACTATGGCACTCAGACTTTGGAGACACGGAAACAAATTTTTTCCCCCAAAAAAATATAAGTTTTAGTGCAGACATCCTCAAACTGCGGCCCTCCAGATGTTGTAAAACCGGTCCCACTGTGAACGAGAAAGAGCGTCAGCTATACCATTCTCTTGCATGCCCAGACAACCTACAGCCATCAGCAGGGCATGGTGGTAATTGTAGTTTTACAACATCTGGAGGGCCGCAGTTTTAGGATGCCTGCTTAGTGTCTCCAAAGTCTGAGAGCCATACATATTGGGCATCGTCGCGTGCGTAAAAGTCATCGCTATAAAAATAACATTTGACCAAACCCCTCGGATGAACAGCGTTAAAAATATAAAATAAAAACTGTGCCAAAACACCCATTTTTGGGCAAAATATCCATTTGAATCCTTTTTTCCGGTAATAAAGCAAGGGTTAACAGCCAAACAAAACTAAATATTTATTGCCCTGATTCTGTAGTTTTCAGAAACACCCCATATGTGGTTGTAAATGGCTATATAGCCGCACAACAGGGCATAGAACGAAGGGAACTCCATATGGTTTCTGGAAGGCAGATTTTGATGGACTGTTTTTTTTTTTTTTTTTACACCATGTCCCATTAGAAGCCCCCCTGATGTAGCCTAGACTAGAAACTCCAAAAAAATTACCCCATCTAAGAAACTACACCCCTCAAGGTATTCAAAAGTTACTTTACAAACTATGTTTAGGTGTTCCACAAAACTAAATAGCGAATGTAGAAACAATTTTAGAATTTAAATTTTTTGTTACCTTGCCTCAAAAAAGAGTAATATAGAGCAACCAAAAATCATATTTACCCCTAAAATAGTCCCAAAACAACAACCACCTTATCTCGTAGTTTCCTAGATGGGGTCACTTTTATGGAGTTTCTACTCTAGGGGTGCATCAGGGGGCTTGAAAGGGTACATGGTGTAAATAAACCAGTCTAGCAAAATCTGCCTTCCAAAAACCATATGTCAGGCATCCTCAAACTGCGGCCCTCCAGCTGTTGCAAAACTACAACTCCCAGCATGCCTGAACAGCCTACAGCTATCAGCCTACAGCAGGGCCATGTGGGAGTTGTAGTTTTACAACAGCTGGAGGGCCGCAGTTTGAGGATGCCTGATCTATGTCCTGCCGTTTAGCCAAATAGTAGTTTACGATCACATATGGGGTGTTTCTGCAAACTACAGAATCAGGGCAACCCATTTTTAGTTTTGTTTTGCTGTTAACCCATTTTTTCCAGTAATAAAGTAAGGGTTAACATGGAAAATTTTCCAAAAAATAGAAATTTCTAAATTGTTTCTCCATCTGCCATTAACTCTTGTGGAACACCTAAAGGGTTAACAAAGTTTGTAAACCCAGTTTTGAATACCTTGAGGGGTGTACTTTCTTAGATGGAGTCACTTTTTTGAAATTTCTATTCTAGGGGTGCAACGGGGGGCTTCAAATGGGACATGGTATAAACAAAACCAATCCTGCAAAATCTGCCTTGCAAAACCCATATGGTGTTCCCCTCCTTCTATGTCCTCCCGTTTGGCCAAACCGTAGTTTACGACCACATATGGGGTGTTTCTGCAAACTAAAGAATCAGGGAAACCCATTTTGAGTTTTATTTGGCAGGTAACCCTTGTTTTTTTTCAGGAAAAAATTGATTATATTGGAAAATTAAAATAAAAATAAAAAAATTCTTAAAATGTATGTCCATTTGCCATGAAGTCTTGTGGAAGACCTAAAGGGTTAACAAAGTTTTTAATAAAACTGTTTTGAAAACCTTGAGGGGTGTAGTTTCTAGAATGGGGTCATTTTTGGGTGGTTTCTATTATGTAAGCCTCACAAAGTGACTTCAAACCTGGATTTTGAAGATTTCTGAAAAATTGCAAAATTTGCTTCTAAACTTCTAAGCCAAACATTTGCTTCTAAACATCCCCAAAAAATAAAATATCATTCCCAAAATGCTACAAACATGAAGTAGACATATGGGGAATGTAAAGTAATCAATCATTTTTTGGGGGTATTACTATGTATTACAGAAGTAGAGAAACTGAAACTTTGAAATTTGCAAATTTTCCAAAATTTTTGGTAAATATGGTATTTTTTAATGCAAAAAATTAACTTTTTTGACCCAATGTTAGCAGTGTCATGAAGTACAATATGTGACGAAAAAACAATCTCAGAACGGCCTGGGTAAGTCAAAGCGTTTTAAAGTTATCAGCACTTAAAGTGACACTGGTCAGATTTGCAAAAAATGGCCAAGTCCTTAAGGGGTTAAGAATGAATCTTTCAGATAAGGCCTCTTTCACATGGGCGAGTTTTCAGTGATTTTCAGACATCACTTGTGCGTTGAGTGAAAATCGCAGCATGCTCTATATTGTGTTTTTCACGCAATGCAGACCCCATAGCAGTGAATGGGGCTGGGTGAAAATCGCAAGAATCCTCAAGCAAGTGCGGATACGGTGCGATTTTCACGCATGGTTGCTAGGAGATGATCGGGATGGGGACCCGATCATTACTATTTTCCCTTATAACATGGTTATAAGGGAAAATAATAGCATTCTTAATACAAAATGATTAGTAAAATAGGGATGGAGGGTTAAAAAAAGAATTAAATTTTTTTTTTAATCACCTCATCCATCTGTCTTCTTCTTTGATGACCTGGGAGGAAAAAGACCTTTGGTGATGAATCATGTGATGAGCGCAGTGATGTCACCAAAGGTCCTTTTTTCCCAGATCATCAGCATCTGATCGACAGGGGTCCCACACCCGGGACCCCTGCCGATCAGCTGTTTGAGAAGGCAGCAGCAGTAGTGTCGCGGCCTTCTCGCTGTTTACCGCAGGCCCAGTGACGTCACGACTAGTATCACTAGCCTGGGCGTGGCTAAGCTCCATTCAAGTGAACAGAGTTTAGCCCCGCCCAGGCCAGTGATACTAGTCGTGACGCTACTGCCAGCGCTGCTGCCTTCTCAAACAGCTGATCGGCAGAGGTCCGGGGTGTCGGACCCCTGCCGAACAGATGCTGATGATCTATCCAGAGGATAGATCATCAGTTTAAAAAAAACTGCAGAAACCCTTTAATGTTGCCTTTATTCTTTACAAATCAGTTGACAAACAAATTGAAATATTTTAGGGTGGAAAAATAAAAATAAAAAGTACTATAATAATGTGGTTCCATAAATAAGCACTCCCTTGACCCCTTTAGGACCCTGCCATTTTTCACCTTAAGGACCAGGCCATTTTTGCAAATCTGTCACTTTATGTGGTGATAACTTTATAACACTTTTACTTATCCAGGCCATTCTGAGATTGTTTTCTCGTCACATATTTTACTTCATGACACTGGTAAATTTGAGTCCAAATATTGCAGAAGACAGAAGAGAAGCCGGGCTGCACAAACAATTTGATGAGGTGAGTTAAATATTTTAAAAAAAAATTTAACCCCTCCAGCCCTATTTTACTAAGCATTCTGTATTAAGAATGCTATTATTTTCCCTTATAACCATGTTATAAGGGAAAATAATAAAATCTACACAACACGTAACCCAAACCCGAACTTTTGTTGTAGAAGTTCGGATCTGGGTACCAAACATGCCGATTTTTCTCACACGCGTGCAAAACGCATTAAAATGCTTTTCACTTGCGATGAAAAATCAAGCATTTTCCCGTGACGCACCCGCATCTTATCCGGCCCTCACACGTGACGCCCGTGTGAAAGAAGCCTAAGTGTCCCATGTAATTGTGCTTCTTATCAGCTGGTAAATGACCAGTCTTTTGTCATCTGATTTAATCTTTTATGCAGCATTAAAGATGCTCAATTAGCGGTAGTAATCGTTCCTTCCCATATACTTTGGCCAGTGTTCTAGACCAATGCAGCATGTACAAATCATCAAGTATATACAGTGCCTGTCCCCCCAAAAAAATCACAAACTCTTTAGCTTTTATTAAGGCACGCATTCGCTGTGGCATTGTTTCGATAAGCTTCTGCAATGTCACTAGATTTATTTCCATCAAGTGTTGCACTAATTTTTCACCAAGATCTTGCATTGATGATGGCAGAGTCTGACCGCTGTGCAAAGCCTTCTCCAGCACATCCCAAAGATTCTCAATGGGGTTTAGGTCTGGACTCTGTGGTGGCCAATCCATGTGTGAAAATTATGTCTCGTGCTCCCTGAACCACTCTTTCACTGCCCGATGATGCACGCCGAGTCAGTCATGGTGGCGCCGCATTCGTCAGGAGAAGGGGTGGAACGCAAGCCATGCGTTTCAGCCCGCCTCCCAAGGAAGCGTAGCGGCGTCCCCACGTGACCCGGTGCACAGCGCATCGTAGCATAGCGCTGTATCAGCCAATCAAAGCAGGAAGAGGTCGGAGATGTGAAAGTATTAGAACTGCATCTACCATGCTAGACACTATTATTCATATTAGGAAGTCCAGTATACGGAGTCCACAAGATTTTATAGTGTGTGGGGGAATTTTTGCCCATTCATCCAGAAGAGCATTTGTGAGGTCAGACACTGATTAGACAAGAGGGTCTAGCTCGCAATCCCCATTTGAGTTCAACTGAAAGGTGTTCTATAGGGTTGAGGCCAGGGCTCTGTGCAGGCCAGTCAAGCTCTAGTTCCAGTCAAGAGCCAAACTCACTAAACCATGCCTTTATGGACCTTGGTTTGTGCATTGGGGAGTCATGCAGAAAAAAGGCCCTCCTTATACTGTTCCTATAAGGTTGGAAGCAAATAATTGTCCAAAATATCTTGGCATGCTGCCCGAAGCATTCAGATTTTCTTTAACTGGAACAAAGGGGACTAGACTCACCCTGAAAAACAACCCCATATAATTATTACCTCCTCCACCAAACTTGACACAATGCAGTCAGTCAGGTAAGGTTCTATTGGAATTCTCTAAACCCGAACTCATCCATCAGACTGCAAAGCATTATTTGTCACTCCACAGAACACATTTCCACTGCTATATCCATTGAAGTAATCTGCAAAGCAATTGAAGTGGTCTAAATGCAAAAAGCCCACTGGGCGGAAGCCATCCATTGACTATTGTTCAGCTCTATTAAGGCAATAGTAACTGTTCTTTCCCTGCAATATATTATCTGATCACATGTTGGGTATACATACCTGGATAAGTTTGGAAGACAGTTTTAGAACATTATTCACAATACTGAGCTGTTCCTTCTTGTTTGGCTTCTTTTCCATTTTCAGATATATGTTGATCTTCAGAGGAATAAAAGATGCATAGAACTTCAAAAAATTATAATTCATGATACACTTAAAAAACCAGTATAGCTACTTGTATATTTACTGAGTTAATGCACAACTGGCATACATTTTATTTTTATGGCAAAGCAAATATGCTGTTTCATAGAAGGACATGTCATTAAGATGCATCTCAAAGTGCAGGACACCACCAAAACTGTCTAAAAACACCAATCTGAATACAAATCAATTAAAAGAATAACTCTGACCGTTCTGTTGTCCTATTAGAGTAAAGCCAAAAAACTGGGTTTTTGGGAGGTGTTATCAATACCCTGAATGTATTTGTACTGATGCTCCTTGTGGAGATAATTGCTATGGTTATACAATTATAAAAACAGTGCTCAGATATTTTTCTCACAGAGATTCTATAAAACCGGCTCAGAGCTCATCTTGCACAATATTACAATGCTGCTTTGCTACAGATGCAATCTCACAGAAACAATAAAAAGTGATGTAGAACTATTTCATATCAATCCATTGAGGTTTTGATGATTGTAACAGACACAAAAGTGTTTTCCATTTGCCAAAGTGTTTTTGCAATCTAATTGCAATCATTGTTCTTCTCAAATAGAATTCTCACTATAATATTGCATTTTAGTCTATGGCTCAAATTAGTTTATAATAGCCAAAATGACTACATAAAGGATTCATCAGATGGATGTAAATTCTGCCTGTTGCTGTAGTAGTTATAAGCAATCCATTCATCCTTTCTGAGAAACAACAGCATGATGCGGGTAATGCAGTAATCACAAATTAAAGGTGTTTCTCAAGCTTATAAAATACATTAAAGTAGCTAAATGTGTTTTAATAGTAATTGTTTTTTTGGCTGTTGCCTAGCTCTGAGCAGCACTGTTGTTTTGATGCTGCTAAGGCTTGCTGTGGGTGGGATTACCAGTGTAATCTCTCCTATGTGCAAAGTAGTGTTTACAGACTGTACTCAAATTCGAAGGCTCTGCTATTGGACAGAGTTCTGCTATACTGCAAGCCTAGCAAATAAAATATGTCTTCCCCAGACACAGTGAGAAAGGGAAAAGAGCAAAAAAGAACCATAACAAAGTGGGAAGAGAAGAGGCATGTGAGGTTCTGTAGTACAGAAGGGGCATTGGTCATGTCAAGTATAGTCATGTGACTGCATCCGAGACTGACTTATGATGCATTTCAGCTAGACATTACATTAGTAAGTGATAAATTATTAGGTCAGAGAACGCTTGTCAAAGATTTACAACTTCGCCATGGTTTGCCGGCAGCAAAATAGTCAAAAGGCAACTCAACCACATCCGTCATATCTGCATAATGGGGTACATTGTGTGCTTTTTCTTAAATTGAAATTGATGGTTACTATGCAAATCTGGCTCAGATCCAGAAGGCAGTGCCCCAGTTGCTGCACATCCTGCATCATTGCTAAAGATTCCAACATTGTGAAAATGTCAATCAGTATAGTGAAAGTCCAAGGGAACTAAAGACACAAAATGACTGTTATTTATTTGTAACTGCAGGAAAATACAGATTGCAGCAGGGTATCTTGCAGCAGCCACAGGGATGACAGCCAGGCATAGCATCTACAGAAAATGACATGTAAAGATATTTTAGGCTTGCAATATGTATCCCGTTGACCGCTGCCCACAGAGGCAAATTGCCCGATACACAGCACCTGGGGGTGGGTACTGTTTGATTCCAGGTTTAGTCTTCAGAGTTATTCAAGCGGTATCATCATCTGGAGATGATGTCATCATTATAGAAGTGGCAGTGTCATGGTGCTGTGGACTTTTGAGCACCAGTATATAAAAGGGTTAATTATTTAGTTATGGGCAATACATTACCCAATCATAATTTATTTTACTAATTAAGGAGAATGTATCACCTATTTATTAACTGATTTAAACAAGGTAGTGAAAGATTCTTCTTTTCTTATATATTATTATTTTGTTTGTAGATATTTTAATCTATTTTCTGGACATGATTATGGGCGCTGCCATCTGCTTTACAGTAGTCATATGAACCATAGGAACATGTGGTCTGGAGATAACTCATTGACTTGGGAGAGTGTAGTGGGCATACTTCGTGACCTGTGCAAGGGTCATTGGGTAGGGAGGGGGAGGAAGTGAGATGTGACCATTGTGAATGGTGGACCCTGTGTGAACAGGAAGTGTCAGTATGTTATGAGATCAGTGGCAGGTGTGAAAATGATAAGAAAACATAAAAAAAAAATACACAGACAAAATAAATATGTTTACCATAGAAAATTGATTTAAACAATAATTCATTTTCTGATGGCACATTCCCTTTAATGAGTGATATTAGATATATTCACCACTTACCTCTTCAGTTAGTAGTATTGACACATTACTGTATTTCTTGTTGGTGTCAGATCCTAAGGAAGTTAGACGTAGAAGGTAGATTAGCAATGCTGCCTCCCAGATGAGCAGCTCCCAGTTATAAACATAGTTTAGGAATGTTGTGTGTCCATGAAGAACCTGTGCGGAAAGATCACAGAACTTTATTGTATACCGGTTTACCCATTTCGCAAAATATCAACAGTCTTTTTAGAATACCACTTTTGCTTGTATTCAAATTTTTTTTTATGAATGTAATATTAAGTTGACATTTTTTGCAGGGTCACATGTTACATGTAGCATTTGCACATTGGACCTCACTGATTAGATATTGATATCTGTACCACCCATACATATCATGGGAAACCGTAGTGCCGGGCTGGGGACAAGTAGGGAATTAGCTTACATGGCACTAAGGTACATACGGTATATGTGGGGCACTATACAAAGCATCATTTTATTTGTAGGACTTAGGAGGTTCTATCGCTATGGTACAATTTTATATGGGGCATTATCTGTATTATGGTACAATATACTATAGGGCAGTATCTTAGAACACTAATAACTATATTGATATTTTGGGGTGCCTCAATGTGTATGATTCTATTAACCCCTTACTGACCAGGGATTTGTTAAGTTTTTTTTCATCATCATATTCCAAGAGCTATAACTTTTTAACTTTTCCGGTTATGTAGCCGATGGCTTGCTTTTTTGCAGGACAAGTTGTAGTTTTTAGTGGTGCCATTTTGGGGTACATGATACATTTTTATTACAGTAACTTTTTCTGGGAGGGAGATGCGAAAAAAACAGCAATACTGCCACTGAGTTTTTACATTATAAATGTTATGTCGTTCATTTATTCTCTGGGTCAGTGATACCAAATATGTATAGTTTTTTGGTTTTTTTTACGTTTTACTACTTGTACAATAAACCCCCCCCCCCCCTTTTTTTTTTTAAAGAAGAAAATGTTTTTGCATCTCTGCATCCCAGGACCCACAACTTTTTTATTTTTCTTTCTCTGGAGCTGTGTGAGGGCTTGCTTTTTGAGGGAGAACTTGTAGTTTTTATTGGTATCATTTTGTGGTACATAACACTTTTTTTTATAGATTTTTATTCAATTCTTTTTGTGGGAAATATGCAAAAATGATTCTAGCATTTTTGTATTTATTATAATTTTTTTATGATATTTACCTTTTGGGATAAACTAAATGATAATTGCATAGTGCAGGTAATTATGAACACGGCGATACCAAATATGTGGAGGAGATTCTATTTCTGTAATTTTTTCCATTGAAAAGTGTTTTTTAATGGAAAAAAATGTGTATTTTGAACTTGGAATTTTGGAATTTTTTTGTAACCATTTAATAGTTCCACAAGGGGACTATAATAGGGGATCATTTGATCGCTTTTAAAATACATTGCATTATTCCTGTAGTGCAATGTATTTTGCCTGCGGCATTCAAGGAGTTAAACAGCCCAAATGGGTGCGTTGGCTGGTCATTTGAGCAGGATCGGGCTGATATGTTACAGCCGTGCCCCCCGCTCCTATGCAGCACTTAGACTGGGCTGCTGTCAAAATCTGGTGGTCCAGCCTAAGGCCCCTTAGTGACCGCTGTAAAACAGGCATCGTGATGATCGCTAATGGATTAAAGGGGTTTTCTGCTTTCCCCTGGCAGTGGAGCAGTATAATTACAGCTTATTTGCTTGAATGGGATGGAATATAACTACAACTACTCCTTCCCTTTTATGCAGAAGTTATGCAGAGGTTTAGGCACAAGTTTGACTCACAATTACTGTTAAGCAACTTGAAGATTAAATGGTCTTCAAACGACATACAGATGACACATTCCCTTTGTATTTTATAAAAAAAAAAAAAATATATATATATATATATATATATATATATATATTTTCCACTTTTACATTTTCAAAATACCCAAAAAAGGAAAAGGGTTTGAAGCAAAAGTTTGGACATCGTGCATGGTTAGTACCTAGCTTTGGCAAGTATAACAGTGATTTTGACCAGGGCAGGGGTGTCCAAACTTTTGCATGCCACTGTATTCATGCCCAAGCCTGAGAACAGGCCATCAATATAGACTTTAATTATTTACATGGCACTGTTAACTGTTGGGCATTCACTGTCTTTTACTAAAGTAAAGTATTTAGGAAGGTGGAATTGAGCTGAGAAAACATGGAACTAAAGATTTCTGTGCACACATTCTGCAGAGGTGAGTTGTAGCTATAAGTCCACATGGTAGTCTGGCCAAGAAGAAGAAGACTGGGAAGGTGAAGAACTTTCACCTTTCAGTCACAGAATGTATTAATTATGTGTTTGATAATTTTTTTATTTAGTTGTCCAGTCTGCATATAGTGATATTATTTAGTAATTGTATATGGTCATTATTTAATCACAATATGGGGGTATTATCTATTGATGGTATGGTATTATTCAGTGATTGTATGGTGGTATTATATAGTTAGACTATGTAGGTATTATCCATTGATGGTATGGTATTATTCAGTGATTGTATGGTGGTGGTATTTAATCACATTATGGTGAAAACATTCACTCACTCCATTATTCTATGACTGTCTGATGATACTATGTAGAAACCATATGGCAGTATTATTCAGTCACTGTTTGGTGATATTATTTAGTCACTGTATTTATTAGTACTTGGTAACTAGGCTAATGTAGGTATACACATTCCAGATTCTGGTACACCATAGTGTGCCCTACATTTCCCAATACAGCACCTGACTTTTAGGTTAAAAACTCACACCACTGAACACGAGGACCTTGATGAGCAGCATTTACATTAATAAATCATGGTTCGTAACAATTATTATATTGCATTATGATTGATGATCAATACAAAAATGACAGTTTTATCATTGATCTTCTCTTTCATTGATACTTTAGAATTATCATTATGATAGCCCCCCAAAATAACAGCTGATTCATGATGACAATTGCTGGGTGTAAATCGGCATTCAGGCATAATTATTAGGTGAAATTAGGCTTCGTGGCTAGGGCAGCATGAGGTATTAGTACAACCCATTTAAAGGGGTATTCCAATTACAACAATTTATCCTCTATTCAATGGATATAGAATAACTGTTAGATTGGCAGGGTTCTGACTACTTGTACCCCACTGATCATCCCACATCTCCCATTTGAATGGAATGACACTGACCATTTGCTCTGCCGCTGCCAAAGAAATCCAATGATAGCCAAGCACTGTACTTTGCTATCTTCAGCAGTACCATAGAGATGAATTCAGTAGCAGCATAAATTCTAAACCGCTGCTCCATTTATATGGTGGAACACAGGACTCTGGCTCTTATGATCACTAGGATAATCCAGCAACTGATCTAATAGATCCAGTGGATTGGGGATAATTGTTGTGACTAAATGCCCCTTAAAGGGTGTGAAACAAACAGTGTACCTGCAGTACCCAAGACCTGGGGATGTCTGCAAATTGTATATAGTATATATTGTTATGTTATCTATTTCACGTTCTGGCTGTATGTACTAGCAGAAGAGGTATGGATGGCAAAGTTTGGCAGAAACAGGGCTAACCACCCCGTTCTTCCCCTCTTGATAAGAGTCGTCTGGTCCCACTTACTGCCAGAAGCGGGAGTTGCTGTTCAGCCATTAAGAGGAGAGGAAGCACATGCCTGAGCTACTACTCCTGGGAACATGAGACCAACACTCCAGAGAGACCTGACAAATTCAGCTTTAAGAGAGCACTTGAGAGAAAAGCCGGCAGAGTGATTTGAAAAATACTGCGTTACAATCACTGCTGCAAGCTGAGGGACTACAGCTAAGACATCCTTCACCTATACCACCACTAGGCCAGATGAAGCTCAACTTAAACTTACAGTGGACACCTATACCTACAAGTGCCAGCCATCCAACCTTTCATCATACCTGCAACTGGTACCAGAAACTGCACTTTGAATATGCTGCTACTGGATGTACTGCAAGTTATATTTGTACTAAGTAAAAAGAGAATTTTATACATTTTCTTCTGGCCTGATTTGTTAAACTACATTTACACTGCACTGATCTCCAGGGAGCAATGGCCTGAGGGAATACACCGTGACACTATACCTCATCAGGGCCAGTACCATTCCCATTCTCTGCAGTGGCAACTCAGGTACTCATTGCATTACTCTACATAGGCGTTTGACATTTGTTGATTGGCGGCATCTATATAGTGAATACATACCTGAGCACAGCAAATGAAAGCAATAGAGAGGGTTACCAAATACACTGAAGATACAATTACATCCACTGATCTCTGGGGTCCTCGTCTCTGGTAAAGGAGAATAAAAGAAGTCGTTAAGAGACAGAAGGAATATATAATATGATGCACAGAAGCTGCAGAACAACCTAGCTCACCTTTAAATAAGAGCGTAGAGACAGCCACATTTTAATATTCTGCACCTTCTTCAGTCGAAAGTGAGGAATCTCATATTTCAGAGCCTTCCTGGCAGAGGTGAGATGGCTAAATAACTTCGCTATCAGAAATCTCTATGGGTGGAAAGAAAGAATGTATCATGTTGGAATAGTGGAAGGAGATACTGAATATAGTTATGATTTACAGATACAAAAGGGCAGCAGCAAAATGGCCACAAAGAGAAATAGCATAGGTATACAAATGCATTCCTCATATTCCACAATGGTACAAATATACATTGATTACTGTTCCGTCCAGCTGGGCTAGAGAATCATTACAGATCATGTTTGCCTCAGTCTTGGTATTTCTGAAGTGTTTAGTGTGGTTATAACACCATCTAGCGGTGTTAAGTTGTAATACACTTTATTCTTCCTGTTACAAAGACTACTGCATTGTGGGTGATGCACTGCATTGTGGGAGTGCAAAGCATTCTGGGAAAGAGAAGTCCCCAGGGCACAGTTCAGAGCTGTTCTATGCACGTCTCCTCTCAAACTCCACCATCCTTGTAAAAGCATATCTGGTGAGAGATCTACCTTTGTTTCAGGGACATAATGTTATACAGAGCTGTTCAGTTAGTTGTAATTGTTACTCAGGGAGTTGTTACTACTGTTAGCTAGACATGTAATCCTATGTGTAGGCAGCCATTTTACCATGTGCTTTCACTGTCAATGCAAATGTTATAGTACATGCATGCTTAATACTTATACATGTTAATTGTATTCTTGTAGTTTTACCAAACAGTCCCGTTTTCCTAATCAATCAATCAATTGTATATAATCAATTAATCGCACTTGTGCAATCTCTCACTCATGCTCACCGCGCAGAGAGTACGACCTGTTGACTAATAAACAAGTTAGAGTACAAAGAACAGTCCTCTTATTTGGAAAGCAGGGATGGTTTATGCTGAATGTTAGACTGCAAACTGTGTGAACGTGTATGAAGACAGAACAAGTACTCCCACGCACTCTATCTCCACAAAATATATGATACTATCACAACCAAAGGCACTTCAAAAAAAAATATATGCATAAATGCAGAATAGATAATGTCTTATAAAGCCTGCTGATAAATCTGTAACATCGTACATTAGTGAGTTGAAGATCGTAGGTGCTAATATCTGTAAAACATTCAGCAAAGGACATTAACGTGCAAAAGAAACAGCACACTAAAGAGTCCTCAGCTATTATCCTGAAGTACTGCAAAGTAGAGATGGTCTTCTTTCTATGGATCTCTCAGAGATAGTAGTTCTCTGGATTTTAGGCCTAGTACTCTGAGGAGTGAGCACATTGCTTCTCTCACTTCCTCCACTGGACACTGATTTGGCTAAAGGGCGGACCTAAGTCTATCATCATAGTGGAGCAAAGTCAAGATTATTAACCCTGACTAATCCATACAAAACTATGCTGGGTGTGTGCAGTGCACACTATGTAGCATTTAAATTACCAGAAACAATTAGCAAATACCCTATTCTGGTATACTGCACATGCATGTAATAGGCTAATGTTGGAAAAAGTTTGGATCTGTTCTTGTATCGAGGCCAATCTTTGCACCTATGGACGGCTTTATTTTGATTACTTTATCCTCCTACATCAGCTTTGGTTCTTATTACATTAGCAATTAGGAAATTACTGTCAAGATATATATTTATGCGGTTTTGTTCTTAACTGCCTTATGCATTTGTACTATATGCCAGGACTTTAATTCTACACTACAGTAATTCCTTCCCGAAGTTTAATTCAATCTTTTCTCTTTGGCTGCCCCAAGCTTCTAATAACCACTGCTCACTTTGTTTTATTAAAGGTTATCATGGCATGTAGCTACAGCATATTACATTTACATTGCAAGCGTCTCGCTGCATAGTGCTTTGTGTGCAAGATGATGAAATGAGAATATGAGCTCAGATATTTTTTGGGCTTGCTTTTATTCTAGATGCTTTTTTTTCTGTTTGCTGAAACCTTGATGCAGAGGCAGAGACAGAGAAATGCATTCCAAGCGACTGAAAATGATAACAGCCAGCTTTCCAAACATTTTTAAATCAGCAGCCCATCACCCCCAGAGGTTTCTATGCAAAAAAATAAATAAATTCATAAGGTCATATTCACATAGAAATATTCAGTGAACAAATATATGAAAAAAAAATCCCTCATGTTTTTTCAAGAAATAGATTTGAAAAAAATTGGGATCATTTTTTTTAAGGAAATGTATCAAATACATTTCTAAATCCATTTTATAAGATTTTTTTAAACATTTTTGGTGATGTTATTTTTAATTTTCCATGTCCCTACCTATATATATATATATATATATATATATATATATATATATATTTATTTATTTTTTAAACACAACTAAGATTTAGCATTTTTTGAATTGGCCACAAAGCCTATTTATAGGCTCCACTTCCTGTTCAGTACAGATCACCTTTCATCATAATCCTCATCGGCAGGATTACAATGACAGCATAGTTGACAATAGTCCTGAATTTTCAAGGACTGTCCTTAATTTTCAGAGACAGTTGCTGAAAATCCAAGCCCAAAATTGGTGTTGTTTGCGCAAGTCCTGCCCATAAATGGATGGTTCCATGTAATTTGGGTGCATTCCCAAGGATGAGATCTACTTGTCCCTAATTTACCTATTGCAAAATTGGTAAGTATGTGACAGATCTCAGGTATACTTAGATATTAGATAACCCAGGATCCATCACTCACAATAGGTGATATCACAGCTTATCTCCTCCCTCCTGACCTCTGCACAGGTCACAGAGCATGCCTAGAAAACTCTCCAATAGAAGTCAATGAGTCAGCCCCTGTCCATTGTGTCTATGGCCAAAGGTGGCTGCTGTAAAGCCCCCATAATTATGTTCAGAAAATAGAATAAAAAATAAATCTACAATCAGAAAATAAAAACAGAATAATAAAAAAGAATGTGTGTCACTATCTGGTTTAAAAAGTTAGAGATAACATTTTGCATTTGAATGTTTACCATTGAAGTTTAAGGGGTTGTGCAGTGGGTTAATATTGATGACCTAACCTCTGGAGAGGTCATCAATATCATATTGGCAGGGGTCTGAAACCTGGCACCACCACCGATCAGCTGTTTGACGGGGTAGCGGTGCTCCTCTTCAAAATTACCTGTGTGAGATCTACTTGTCCTCTTTGTAGAGGTGGCGCAGTTTTAACAGAGGTTAAGTTATCAATATTAACCCACTGCACACCTTTAATGGAGAAAACTGCCATAAAAGCATAATGTACAATATAAGCGAAAAATGCAGTTAGTTACAGCCAGTGTTAGTTACTGGAGAGTGTCATTGTGTATGCACATCGTATGGACAAAGGGAATGCTAACATACAGTTGGTAATTTATTAATTTTTAGGAGGAACAACAGAGGAATGGCTCAACTCAGACCTATGTGAAAAGAGGCTCAATAACGGTCACTAAAATAGACTATGGGAGAGCTGACAGCTACTCTTTAAAGGGAACCTGCCGCATTGTACATGCGGTTCTATCTGCGGGCAGCATATCATAGAGCAAAAGAAGATTGATATATTCTGTAGTTTTATACAAAAAGATCTAGTATAACTTGTACTTACTTACTCTGCTCTTACTATGCTTAAGGGCTCGTGCACATGAATGTATTAGGGTCCAGCTGTTCCATTCTGCAAAATATGAAATGCACGCGGATGTCCTCTGTATTTTTTGCAGACCGCAAAATACATATGGTCGTGTGCATGAGCCCTAAGAGTCCATTGGGTGGTCCTAATCAGTGACAGACAGCCTTTCCTGTATGACTGTGCACATACAGATAGCCATCAATATACAATGACAAACTATAGGCACTCCGTATGGGTGTATACACTACTGGAGCAGGTGATAATAAAACTCACACTGCATCAATATACAACAGTTAACCCCTTTGCGACCTCCGTTGTACTTGTACAGCAGAGGTCCACGCTTTAACCCCTTTAAGCGACAGCCTGTTTTGACCAAATGCCGGAGCCCCATTTTTCAAATCGGATGTGTCACTAATAATTTTGGAACGCTTTTACTTATCCAAGCTATTCTGAGACTGTTTTCTCGTGACACATCGTACTTTGCATTAGTGGTGAATTTAAGTTTATATGGTTTACCTTTATGTATAAACAAACTCAAAATTTGCTGAAAATTTGAAAAAATGCACTATTTTCAAAATTAGAATTTCTCTGCTTTTAAGGCTACTTTCACACTGACGTTTCTGGGTCCGCTTGTGAGATCCGTTTCAGGGCTCTCACAAGCGTCCCAAAACGGATCAGTTTAGCCCCAATTCATTCTGAATAAATAAGGATCTGTTCAGAATGCATCAGTTTGCCTCCGTTCAGCCTCCATTCTGCTCTGGAGGCAGACACCAAAACGCTGCTTGCAGCGTTTTGATGTCCGCCTGACGATGCGGAGCCAAACGGATCCGTTCTGACTTACAATGTAAGTAAATGGGGACAAATCAGTTTTCCCTGACACAATATGGTGCAATTGAAAACGGATCCGCCTCCCATTGACTTTCAGTGTAAGTCAAAACGGATCCGTTTGCATTATCATGAATAGAGTTGAGCGGACACCTGGATGTTCGGGTTCGAGAAGTTCGGCCGAACTTCCCGGAAATGTTCGGGTTCGGGATCCGAACCCGATCCGAACTTCGTCCCGAACCCGAACCCCATTGAAGTCAATGGGGACCCGAACTTTTCGGCACTAAAAAGGCTGTAAAACAGCCCAGAAAAGGGCTAGAGGGCTGCAAAAGGCAGCAACATATAGGTAAATCCCATGCAAACAAATGTGGATAGGGAAATGAATTAAAATAAAAATAAAAATAAATAAAAATTAACCAATATCAATTGGAGAGAGGTCCCATAGCAGAGAATCTGGCTTTACGTCACCCACCACTGGAACAGTCCATTCTCAGATATTTAGGCCCCGGCACCCAGGCAGAGGAGAGAGGTCCTGTAACAGAGAATCTGGCTTCATGTCAGCAGAGAATCAGTCTGCATGTCATAGCAGAGAATCAGGCTTCACGTCAGCCACCACTGCAACAGTCCATTGTCATATATTTAGGCCCAGCACCCAGGCAGAGGAGAGAGGTCCCATAACAGAGAATCTGTCTTCATGTCAGCAGAGAATCAGTCTGCATGTCATAGCAGAGAATCAGGCTTCACGTCAGCCACCACTGCAACAGTCCATTGTCATATATTTAGGCCCAGCACCCAGGCAGAGGAGAGAGGTCCCGTAACAGAGGATCTGTCTTCATGTCAGCAGAGAATCAGTCTGCATGTCATAGCAGAGAATCAGGCTTCATGTCAGCCACCACTGCAACAGTCCATTGGCATATATTTAGGCCCAGCACCCAGGCAGAGGAGAGAGGTCCCGTTACAGAGAATCTGTCTTCATGTCAGCAGAGAATTAGTCTGCATGTCATAGCAGAGAATCAGGGTTCACGTCAGCCACCACTGCAACAGTCCATTGTCAGATATTTAGGCCCCGGCCCCCAGGCAGAGGAGAGAGGTCCCGTAACAGAGAATCTGTCTTCATGTCAGCAGAGAATCAGTCTGCATGTCATAGCAGAGAATCAGGCTTCACGTCACCCAACATTGGAACAGTCCATTGGCATATATTTAGGCCCAGGCACCCAGGCAGAGGAGAGAGGTCCCATAACAGAGAATCTGTCTTCATGTCAGCAGAGAATCAGTTTGCATGTCATAGCAGAGAATCAGGCTTCACGTCAGCCACCACTGCAACAGTCCATTGTCAGATATTTAGGCCCAGCACCCAGGCAGAGGAGAGAGGTCCCGTAACAGAGAATCTGTCTTCATGTCAGCAGAGAATCAGTCTGCATGTCATAGCAGAGAATCAGGCTTCACGTCAGCCACCAGTGCAACAGTCCATTGTCATATATTTAGGCCCAGCACCCAGGCAGAGGAGAGAGGTCCCGTAACAGAGGATCTGGCTTCATGTCAGCAGAGAATCAGTCTGCATGTCATAGCAGAGAATCAGGCTTCACGTCAGCCACCACTGCAACAGTCCATTGTCAGATATTTAGGCCCATTACACAGGCAGAGGAGAGAGGTCCCGTAACAGAGAATCTATCTTCATGTCAGCAGAGAATTAGTCTGCATGTCATAGCAGAGAATCAGGCTTCACGTCAGCCACCACTGCAACAGTCCATTGGCATATATTTAGGCCCAGCACCCAGGCAGAGGAGAGAGGTCCCGTAACAGAGAATCTGTCTTCATGTCAGCAGAGAATTAGTCTGCATGTCATAGCAGAGAATCGGGCTTCACGTCAGCCACCACTGCAACAGTCCATTGTCAGATATTTAGGCCCAGCACCCAGGCAGAGGAGAGAGGTCCCGTAACAGAGAATCTGTCTTCATGTCAGCAGAGAATCAGTCTGCATGTCATAGCAGAGAATCAGGCTTCACGTCAGCCACCACTGCAACAGTCCATTGGCATATATTTAGGCCCAGCACCCAGGCAGAGGAGAGAGGTCCCGTAACAGAGAATCTGTCTTCATGTCAGCAGAGAATTAGTCTGCATGTCATAGCAGAGAATCAGGCTTCACGTCAGCCACCACTGCAACAGTCCATTGGCATATATTTAGGCCCAGCACCCAGGCAGAGGAGAGAGGTCCCGTAACAGAGAATCTGGCTTCATGTCAGCAGAGAATTAGTCTGCATGTCATAGCAGAGAATCAGGCTTCACGTCACCCAACATTGGAACAGTCTTTGGCATATATTTAGGCCCCGGCACCCAGACAGAGGGGAGGTTCATTCAACTTTGGGTAGCCTCGCAATATAATGGTAAAATGAAAATAAAAATAGGATTGAATGAGGAAGTGCCCTGGAGTACAATAATATATGGTTAAGGGGAGGTAGTTAATGTCTAATCTGCACAAGGGATGGACAGGTCCTGTGGGATCCATGCCTGGTTCATTTTTATGAACGTCAGCTTGTCCACATTGGCTGTAGACAGGCGGCTGCGTTTGTCTGTAATGACGCCCCCTGCCGTGCTGAATACACGTTCAGACAAAACGCTGGCCGCCGGGCAGGCCAGCACCTCCAAGGCATAAAAGGCTAGCTCTGGCCACGTGGACAATTTAGAGACCCAGAAGTTGAATGGGGCCGAACCATCAGTCAGTACGTGGAGGGGTGTGCACACGTACTGTTCCACCATGTTAGTGAAATGTTGCCTCCTGCTAACAGGTTGCGTATCAGGTGGTGGTGCAGTTAGCTGTGGCGTGTTGACAAAACTTTTCCACATCTCTGCCATGCTAACCCTGCCCTCAGAGGAGCTGGCCGTGACACAGCTGCCTTGGCGACCTCTTGCTCCTCCTCTGCCTTGGCCTTGGGCTTCCACTTGTTCCCCTGTGACATTTGGGAATGCTCTCAGTAGCGCGTCTACCAACGCGCGCTTGTACTCGCGCATCTTCCTATCACGCTCCAGTGCAGGAAGTAAGGTGGGCACATTGTCTTTGTACCGTGGATCCAGCAGGGTGGCAACCCAGTAGTCCGCACACGTTAAAATGTGGGCAACTCTGCTGTCGTTAATGCCTCGCTTCAGGCTCTGATGGCACAGCGTGCAAACCACTCAGGTCTTGTCGTCAGCACATTGTTTGAAGAAGTGCCATGCCAGGGAACTCCTTGAAGCTGCCTTTGGGGTGCTCAGTCCCAGATGGCGGCGGTCAGTAGCAGGCGGAGTCTCTTGGCGGCGGGTGTTCTGCTTTTGCCCACTGCTCCCTCTTTTGCTACGCTGTTGGCTCGGTCTCACCACTGCCTTTTCCTCCGAACTGTGAAAGTCAGTGGCACGACCTTCATTCCATGTGGGGTCTAGGACCTCATCGTCCCCTGCATCGTCTTCCACCCAGTCTTGATCCCTGACCTCCTGTTCAGTCTGCACACTGCAGAAAAACGCAGCAGTTGGCACCTGTGTTTCGTCATAATCAGAGACTTGCTGAGGTGGTATTCCCATGTCCTCATCATCAGGAAACATAAGTGGTTGTGCGTCAGTGCATTCTATGTCTTCCACCGCTGGGGAAGGGCTAGGTGGATGCCCTTGGGAAACCCTGCCAGCAGAGTCTTCAAACAGCATAAGAGACTGCTGCATAACTTGAGGCTCAGACAGTTTCCCTGATATGCATGGGGGTGATGTGACAGACTGATGGGGTTGGTTTTCAGGCGCCATCTGTGCGCTTTCTGCAGAAGACTGGGAGATAATGTGAACGTGCTGGATCCACTGTCGGCCACCCAATTGACTAATGCCTGTACCTGCTCAGGCCTTACCATCCTTAGAACGGCATTGGGCCCCACCACATATCGCTGTAAATTCTGGCGGCTACTGGGACCTGAGGTAGTTGGTACACTAGGACGTGTGGATGTGGCAGAATGGCCACGTCCTCTCCCAGCACCAGAGGGTCCACTAACACCACCACGACCATGTCCACGTCCGCGTCCCTTACTAGATGTTTTCCTCATTGTTATCGTTCACCACAACAACAAAAATATTATTTGGCCCAATGTATTGAATTCAAATTCAGGCCTTTTTTTTTACAGACACCTAACACTATCTGGCTATCTATTTAGGTACCGTATTACACTAATACAGGCACAGCAGTAACCACAGATTTAGCTGACTATGAAATTGAGGCCTAGTATTTAGGCGCTGGGTGACAGGTATGCGTTTTATGGACAGAATTAGACTGGGATATGCACAGTAGCGTGTGTGTGAAGTTATTGAGAATGACCCTATCAGCACCTTGATTCTGATATACCCTTTTAGGGATGTATTTAAAGTAGGCCTGATACAGCAGAAACCACTAAATTAGGAAATTGCTGAATTGGGAATTGTATTTCAACCCAGAACAAAAAATGTGCTTTGATGGACACTAAATAACTTGCCCAGCCACAACAGTACAGCAGTAACGACAGATTTAGCTGGATATAAATTTGAGGCCTAGTATTTAGGCGCTGGGTGACAGGTATAGGTTTACTGACAGAATTAGACTTGGAAATGCACAGTAGCGTGTGTGTGAAGTTATTCAGAATGACCCTATGTGCAGCTTGAATCTGATATACCCTTTTAGGGATAGATTTCAAATAGCTCTGATACAGCAGAAACCAATAAATTAGGAAATTGCTAAATTGGGAATTGTATTTCAACCCAGAACAAAAAATGTGCTTTGACAGACACTAAATAACTTGCCCAGCCACAACAGTACAGCAGTAACGACAGATTTAGCAGGATATAAATTTGAGGCCTAGTATTTAGGCGCTGGGTGACAGGTATACGTTTTACGGACAGAATTAGACTGGGATATGCACAGTAGCGTGTGTGTGAAGTTATTGAGAATGACCCTATCAGCACCTTGATTCTGATATACCCTTTTAGGGATGTATTTAAAGTAGGCCTGATACAGCAGAAACCACTAAATTAGGAAATTGCTAAATTGGGAATTGTATTTCAACCCAGAACAAAAACTGTGCTTTGACGGACACTAAATAACTTGCCCAGCCACAACAGTACAGCAGTAACGACAGATTTAGCAGGATATAAATTTGAGGCCTAGTATTTAGGCGCTGGGTGACAGGTATAGATTTACTGACAGAATTAGACTTGGAAATGTACAGTAGCGTGTGTGTGAAGTTATTCAGAATGACCCTATGTGCACCTTGAATCTGATATACCCTTTTAGGGATAAATTTAAAGTAGGCCTGATACAGCAGAAACCACTAAATTAGGAAATTGCTAAATTTGGAATTGTATTTCAACCCAGAACAAAAAATGTGCTTTGACGGACACTAAATAACTTGACCAGCCACAACAGTACAGCAGTAACGACAGATTTAGCTGGATATAAATTTGAGGTCTAGTATTTAGGCGCTGGGTGACAGGTATAGATTTACTGACAGAATTAGACTTGGAAATGTACAGTAGCGTGTGTGTGAAGTTATTCAGAATGACCCTATGTGCACCTTGAATATTATATGCCCTTTTAGGGATAGATTTCAAATAGCTCTGATACAGCAGAAACCACTAAATTAGGAAATTGCTAAATTTGGAATTGTATTTCAACCCAGAACAAAAACTGTGCTTTGACGGACACTAAATAACTTGACCAGCCACACCAGTAACGACAGATTTAGCTGGATATAAACTTGAGGCCTAGTATTTAGGCGCTGGGTGACAGGTATAAGTTTACTGACAGAATTAGACTGGGATATGGCCAAAAAATAACCATACTATTGATGGTTAAATGCACTTGGTGTGACAGCTTGACCAACCACACTACTGAGGGTTAAATGCACTTGGTGACAGGCGCAGCTTGCCCCTGATGTAGTATATGGCCAAAAAATAAACAGACTATTGCTGTTTAAATGCACTTGGTGTGACAGCTTGACCAACCACACTACTGAGGGTTAAATGCACTTGGTGACAGGCGCAGCTTGCCCCTGATGTAGTATATGGCCAAAAAATAAACAGACTATTGCTGGTTAAATGCACTTGGTGCGACAGCTTGACCAACTTCACTACTGAGGGTTAAATTCACTTGGTGACAGGCGCAGCTTGCCCCTGATGTAGTATATGGCCAAAAAATAAACAGACTATTGCTGGTTAAATGCACTTGGTGTGACAGCTTGACCAACCACACTACTGAGGGTTAAATGCACTTGGTGACAGGCGCAGCTTGCCCCTGATGTAGTATATGGCCAGAAAATAAACAGACTATTGCTGGTTAAATGCACTTGGTGTGACAGCTTCACCCTGATGTAGGATTTAGCCAAAAAACAACCACACCATTGAGGGTTAAATGCACTTGGTGACAGCTTGCCCCTGATGTAGTATATGGCCAAAAAATAAACAGACTATTGCTGGTTAAATGCACTTGGTGTGACAGCTTGACCCTGATGTAGGCTTTAGCCAAAAAACAACCACACCATTGAGGGTTAAATGCACTTGGTGGCAGCTTGTGATGGCGCAACACAAGACACAAAATGGCCGCCGATCACCCCAGAAAAAAGTGACTGAAAAACGCTCTGGGCAGCCTAAAAACAGTGAGCAATTCAATAGCAGCAGTTCAATCATCCACAGCTGCAGATCGATCAATGGATGGAGTCTTTTGGAGGAGTTAATCAGCCTAATCTCGCCCTACTGTCGCAGCTGCAACCTCTCCCTACGCTAATCAGAGCAGAGTGACGGGCGGCGCTATGTGACTCCAGCTTAAATAGAGGCTGGGTCACATGGTGCTCTGGCCAATCACAGCCATGCCAATAGTAGGCATGGCTGTGACGGCCTCTTGGGGCAAGTAGTATGACGCTTGTTGATTGGCTGCTTTGCAGCCTTTCAAAAAGCGCCAAGAAATCGACGAACACCGAACCCGAACCCGGACTTTTACGAAAATGTCCGGGTTTGGGTCAGTGTCACGGACACCCCAAAATTCGGTACGAACCCGAACTATACAGTTCGGGTTCGCTCATCCCTAATCATGAACAAACAAAATACATTTTTTGTTTGTTTTTTTTGTTTGTTTTTTTTGTTCATGGTAATTCAAACAGATTCATTCTGAACGGATACAAGCGTTTGCATTATAGGTGTGGATCCGTCTGTGCAGATACCAGACGGATCCGCACCTAACGCAGGTGTAAAAGTAGCCTAAGACGGATAGTGATACTTCATAAAATAGATATTACTTTACATTCACCATATGTCTAATTTATGTTGGAATTATTTTGTAAATGTCATGTTTACTAAATGTTAGAAGGCTTAGAATTTGAAAATTTTTAAGAAAGTTTCCAAAAAACACTTTTTTAAGAACCATTTCAGTCCTGAAGTTACTTTGTGGGGCTCACATAGTAGAAACCACCCATAAATTACCCCATTTTAGAAAGTACACCCCTCAAATTATTAAAAACTGATTTGAAAAACTTTGTAAACCCTTTAGGTGTTTGCAAAAACACAAAATGCAATCGCACACTGCAACCAGCACTCTGCCCTGCCTTTATGCTGGATGTTGAATGAGTCATTGGTGTACATTTTGGCCAAAGCGTAATAAGCCACTCACCACGTCAAGGTCGCCTCTGAGTGGTCCCTAACACTAGTTCCTACCTGTTATGGGCCATGACAGCCACACAAAGTCCAGGGAGCGCATGTACAGCATGCATGCCAAGCACACTCTGCTTTTAACCCCGTCCGGTGCCATAACAGCTTCGATCGGATCCAGGGATGCAAGTACCAACATGCATGCTGAGCCCACTATATACTTCTTCTGGAGCCAAATGGCTACTGGTAGGCGCTATAAAAGCAGACTCAGTTTTATACTGACTTTAAAACCAGCCTCCAGGGCAGACTAACTGGTCAGGGGTGCATGACTGCATGGAGATCGCCACGCCTCCAAAGAAAAAATGTGGGGGGGTTTGTAGTATATATTGGAGTATATATTGGAGGCGTGGCGATCTACATGCAGACATGTGCCTGCGCTCCCTGGACTTTGTGTGGCTGTCATGGCCCATAACAGGTAGGAACTAGTGTTAGGGACCACTCATGGAGGCGACCTTGACGTGGTGAGTGGCTTATTACGCTTTGGCCAAAATGTACACCAATGTCTCATTCAACATCCAGCATAGAGGCAGTGCAGACTGCTGGTTTGCAGAGTGCGATTGCATTTGTGTTTTTGTGTTTGTATCTGTATTTCACCATAGCAATGTGCACCTGCATAGGTTTGTGCTGACTGAACCCCCCACATTTTTTTCCTTTAGGTGTTCCACATGAATTTTAGCGAAATGGAGGGGAAATTTAAAAATTTGACTTTTTTGTGCAGATTTTCCAATTTAACCTATTTTTCCTGTAACACAGCAAGGGTTAACAGCAAAAAAAACCACCATATTCATTACCCTAATTCAGCAGCTCACAGAAACCACCTGTATGTGGTCATAAATCTCTTCATGGGAACACGGTAGAGCTCAGAATGAAAGGAGCGCCATGTGGTTTTTGGAGGGAAGATTTTGCTGGAATGCTTTTGGGACACCATGTCGTATTTGCAGACACCCAGAGGTACCTGAACAGTGAAAACCCCCCAAAAGTGACCCCATTTTAGAAACGACACCCCTCAAGGAATGTATTTAGGAGTGCAGTGATTGTTTTGGCCCCACAGGTGTTTTGCTAAATTTATCAACACTGAGCCATAAAATAAAAAAATAAATTTTTTAAAATGAAATGTAGCTTTACCCCTATAATTTGCTGTTTCACAAGGAATTCAAAGACACAATGCACCATGTGGTTTGTTATACATTTTCTCCTGAATACGGCAATACCCCATATGTGGTCATAAACTACTGTATGGGCACACAACAAGGCTTGGAAGGGAAGGAGAGCTATTCGAATTTTGGAGGGCAGATTTTGCTAGACAAATGCAGTGGCTTTGAGGTGAACCCAAAAAAGAAACCAGCTTGAAGTGATCCCATTTTGGAGACCACACCCTCAAGAAATTCATATAGGGGTATAGCAAGAACTTTTAATTTGTGGAAAGTGACACCCCTCATGGTATTCATCTAGGGGTATAGTGAGAATTTTTGGTTTCTGAGGTGACACCCCTCATGATATTCATCTAGGAGTCTTGTGAGAATTTATAGTGCGGTGACTGAGGGAAAGCTGGAAATCCCGCGCTGGAGGGGAGAGGGAACGGCAGATCCCACTACCAACCTACCCACCATTCCATAAAATATAGGCCCAAAAAAGCTTATCAAAACCTCAGAAAAAAAATGCTGAGGCAAATCATCTCTCCTGTATTCATTCCTCTCACCCAGCTATGCAAGCAAGATGAAAGAGACCCTTCCCTCTAGTACTTTTTCAGTTGCCAACAATATACTGAGTATTGTGGGAATATCTGTGGGTTTGCTTTTGGTGTTGCAATAATATTATAATTTGTTAGCTATGGCGCTGTTCAGATAGATCATCAGCATCTGATCGGCAGGGGTCAGACACCCGGGACCCCCGCCGATCAGCTGTTTGAGAAGGCAGCGATGCTCCAGGAGCGCTGCGGCCTTCTCACTGTTTACTGCAGGCCCAGTGACATCATGACTAGTATCAACTGGCCTAGGCGCGGCTAAGCTCTGTTCACTTGAATGGAGCTTAGCCGCGCCCAGGCCAGTTCATAGTAGTCGTGATGTCACTGGGCCGTTTGTTGGCTTGAGTGGTGGTCCCACGTACAGGGACAAGGGTACTGCTGCAATCATGGATTGTGGTTAAAATCAGGACGTCTCTCTCATCCCTATATTTCACAAGCAGCAGATTTTCGCTGCAGACAGTCCTGCTCTCTCCCACACTGATAGTCCCAGGAATGTTTTGGGGAGACCCCTCTGATTCTTAAGAATTGTGCCACAGGCTGCAGTGGCTCTAGACAAAAGGGCATTCAGCAAAGGGACACTATTATAGAAGTTGTCTATATATAAGTGATACCTTTTGTCTAGTAGAGGATGTGTAAGATCCCATACGATCTTGCCACTAACGTCTAGCGATGGGGGCATTCTGGGGGTCAAGTTTAGTGTCCTTCTCCTCATAGATTCGTAAACGGTAGGTAAACCCGGTGGCACTCTCACAGATCTTATAGACTTTAATACAATACCATAAGGGATTTATCTACAGCAATATTTTGCTCAGGTATATAAAATAGGGAAAAAATTGTAGAATAATGATTAATTAATTGCCTTATTTTATAGAGTCGAACAAAATTTGGGTCTTCAGGTGGTGGAAAGAGACTATTAGCAGTGAAGTGAAGGAATTTGAGGATAGTTTAAAAACGTGTTTGGCTCATAAGTGTGCGGTAGAGGGGGGTGCTATATAATATATCTGGGGACCAATAACTGTGAATACTTGGGTTTTTTATGATGCCAAAACTAAGAAATATACCCACAAAATATGCGTAGTTCTGCTGCATTTGTGCAGGTCCAATGTTGGCCTTTGGCATAGAAAGAGCTGGGATTCTAGTCAATGAACTGAGCAGCATAAATGTTCGTCTGCTCTACCATTACATTAATTAGGGAATCTGAAAAAAAAAAAGGTTAAAAAATTGATGGCCTTGAATCCTGTGGTGTCAAATTTAAGATCTAGGGTGGAACTAACATCAGGGAGTTGGGGGTTGCAATTGTCTGCTGCTACCCATGTCAGCTCAGGCAGAGCAGGACCTGCAACTCTACGGCACAGACTGGTTGGGGGATCAGTGTTGCCGGACTCGGATGAAGATGAAAGCAGAAACTGCTTCACCTTCACTGGCCGTGTCCGTATCAGAGCACAGTATTGTGTATGCCTCCTCAGCAGTAAAATTGCCTTCTGGCCATAATAGCGTCAGACTGTGGCGTCACAGAAATCGGTGGGTGGGTGGTGTGTGGGCAGATCAGAGGATTTATATCAGAGATCCCAGTGAGTGATCATTATTGATTTTTTTTACTTTTATTCTCACACAGAGCCTCTTCACAGCTGCAATCTCCTCTGATCTCCACAGTACGCGTCACAGAGGTTGGTCACTGGATGTGTGGAGGATTAGTGGGGATGGGCAGAACAGAGTTTTTTTTTTAAAGTTTTTTTAAAATAACTTTTTACAGCTTTTATGCCCAAAGCCTCTTCACAGGCTCCTCAGCTGCGATCTCCTCCTATCTTCTGTCTGACAAGCTCAGTGTCACGGAGGTGAGTGGGTGGATGTGTGGAGGAATACTGGGGTGGTGGATGGGCAGAACGGAGGGTTTTTATGTTTATATCTTCACACAGAGCCTCTTCACAGGCTGATGATCTCTGTGTCACGGAGGTGGGTGGGTGGATGTACGGCTGACTTGTAGGATGGCGGGTGGGTAGAACGGAGAGATTTTAGATAACTTTTTAACATCTTATTAATCTCTGCAGTTGCGATCTCCTTCTCTGACAAGCTCTCCGACAGAACGGAGCTTGTCAGAACTGGAGATGCTGGCAACTACAGCATTTAATGCTATGATTGGCCAGTATGCGCTGACTGGCCAATCACAGTTAACCCCCGGCACGTGAGCGCTGTTATTGGTCCTGTGCCAGAGAGCTATGCCGAGAAGCTGTCAGAGACAGTTGAGATCCTGTCCCTGTCACCATGGCTGACAATGCGGTGACAGGTTGAAGCTTGGACGTGACTGTACGTCCAAATGCAGTAAATGACTTGCAATTTGCACGTATAGTTACGTCCAAATGCGTCAAAGGGTTAACGTATGTATGCGATCAAACAAAAAATAGTTAAAAAGTTGTTTTTTTTAAATATATAAACATTCAAATCAACCCCCTTTCATCAAAATAAAAAAACAAGAAAAAAAAAAACATAGGCATTGCCACATCCGAAAATGCCCATACTATTAAAATATTACAATATTTATCCCATAAGGCAAACAGCCTAATGGAAAAAAAAAATTCAAAATGGCCAGTTCACTTATCATCGAAAAGTACAGGTCACCCCACAACAAATGAGCCCTCATACAGCTGCGTATACAAAACTACAAAAAAATAATAGAGGTCAATAAAAGAGCTGCTCCTAAATGTTAACTGTGCTCCCTCCCTGTCCTCCCATGGCCTTGCCCTCTCAACATTGCATTACACATGAATTTTCTGCCAGCACCAGAGAAAGAGGAGTGGACCCTACCCATAGGCGGGGAGGGAGCGGCCGGATACAGGTCTTAAGCCCATGCAAGCCAGCGGGCGGTGTCTTTTCTGAAGGGGGTCACATTGTGCCAATATGTTTGGAGAGACTGGGAACCAGCTGACATCACTGCCCACACGTGACTGCAGCCAAGGACTATTCCACCCTCATAACTCAAAGGAACTTTCATATACCCGGTAACTGACTTTTGCTCTGCTTTACCCTGTTGTACCTATATCACCTGTATCTGTAACCTCAGACCACTGTATATATTCTCTGTGTATATTGTGTCATCTAGTGTGCCCTTAATATTGTGCTATCTTGTATCTCGATCACGAATCCCCACGTCCGTGTTTCGGCCTAGTTATAAGCTACCGCGGGTTGGTTTCTCACCCTATATAATCCCTTTAGCGGACCGGGCTTATATCAAACGAGAAGCTGGTGTCAGATTTCCTGGGCGGAGGAGGCGCTGTTTCACTGCGGCAGTGAAAAGGCTCTCTAAGCCTGTTGCCTCTCTGTGCCCGTGTGGACAGGAGGTGTCTGTGTAAACTGTACCAAGCTGACCTTACCTGCTACTCTGGAGGGCGTAACGTCATGCTTTGGTAACCCGTGACCATACCGCGTCGCGTGAGCTCGACGTAGGTGATGTCAAGCGGGCACTAGGTCTGGTATTCGTCACATATTAGTGGCAGCAAAGTGGGATCCAGATACTAGTGTGTGGGACCCATACTCCCAGACACTAAGGACAACCAGCAGTAGCTTTTGCCACTGGAGCCTTAAGATCAGCTCAACACTAGAGAGCCTGAGTGCAAATATAATAAGGTGTGTGTGCATCAGGTTGCAGGCTGTGTCTGTGACCATCAGTTGCAATGACTGCCAGTATCACAAGGAGCAAAGCTAAGGCTACTTTCACACTTGCGGCAGAGGATCCTGATCAGTCTTAAAAATGTCTGATCAGTCGAAAAAATGCATTGAAATGCCGGATCCGTCGTTCCGGTGTCATCCGGCAAAACGGATCCGGCATTAACTTTTTTCACCTTTTTTTTCAGTCTGCGCATGCGCATAACGGAACGACGGATCCGGCATTCCGGTATTCTGAACGTCGGATCCGGCGCTAATACATCCCTATGGGAAAAAATGCCGGATCCGGCGTTCAGGCATGTCTTCAGTTTTTTTCACCGGAGAGAAAACCGTAGCATGCTGCGGTTTTCTCTTTTGCCTGATCAGTCAAAACGACTGAACTGAAGACATCCTGATGCATCCTGAACGGATTACTCTCCATTCAGAATGCATGGGGATAAAACTGATCAGTTCTTTTCCGGTATTGAGCCCCTGTGACGGAACTCTATGCCGGAAAAGAAAAACGCAAGTGTGAAAGTACCCTAATGAGATGGCAGATGCTTTGAATGGTGGTGGAGAGGACGCAGTCCAGATAATGGGCCCAGAGGAGTTGGAAGGCAACTTTCTTCAAGGCTAGGGGGGAGCACAGCCAAAGCTCCCCAAGGAGCAAGTTGCCGGAGGTGATGTCCGTGCTGGGCCTCACTCCACCTTCCCATCTCCCCAGCCAAGCCGGCTCGGCTGCTCTCCTACAAGCTGCCCTGGAGCATCTCCAGGACGGAGACTAGGCAGCCTCTGAGCTCCTCATGGCGGCTGAAGAGAGTCGGGAGAAAGCCGAGGCTGCATAACGTTGTTAGCAGACTGCAGAATGTTGCGAGCTGGCCGAGCGTGTGCACCAGCTACAAGTGCTCCAGCTCCAGCTCCAGCTCTAGCTCCAACTCCAGCAGCCCTCTCCAGCCCGATGTGAGTCGCCAGAGGTCCGGGTTCCCAAACTGCGGGCGGAGGACTTTCCCTTACTGGACAAAGATGGGCACCTGGACACCTTTTTGTTGGCATTTGAGACGGCCTGCCATGAGTACCAGCTTCCAGAGGACCTGTGGATCAGACTTCACACCACGGCTCAGGAGAAAAACCCTTAAAATCTTTGGCTACCTGCCCAGCGAGACCATCCTGAGCTATGAGGAGATCAAACAGACTCTGGTCAGGCAGTATAACTTAACCCCTGAGTTGTACCGGAAAAAGCTGAGGAATTTGCAGCGGGGTTCTACCCAGAGCTGGGCCGATCACATGCGGGCCTTGCTGAGAGCAGTCGACCAATGAAGGAGCTCATTGCCACAGAACAGTTCTTGTGGAATTGCCCAGAGAACCTACAGCAGTACCTCTGTGACCGGAAGCCAAAGGGGGCCACTGCAACAGCAGCCCTGGCTGATAAATACACCAGCAACAGGACTTCAGAGGCCTGGAAACCTGTTGGCTGGAGAGGGGGTAAGACACACTCTGCCCCTAGGCACCAGCCTCGGCTTCACTTTCCATGTCGGTGGGGGAACGACTTTGCCACCTGTGTAAACAGCCAGGACACTTCAAGGCCACGTGTCCCCAGCGCCCGAGGGACCCGTCCCAGTCATCGACCTGGAAACTGTCCACTGTGTTGTGTGTGGGTGGGGGTGGTGGGAGGTCCCATGACAATCTTCAACCGGTCACCGTGGGCCAGACCGTGGCCATGGGACTTAGAGACACCGGCGCTGAGATGACACTGGTATGGCCTGAACTGGTGGCACCCCTTGATTTACTGCCCGGGAGATCCCTTACTGTCTCCGATGTTGGAGGAGTAGAATTGGCACTGCCCGTCGCCATATTCTATTTGGACTGGGGCGCCGGTCGAGGAGTAAGGGAGGTGGGGGTATCCGCAAATATCCCCGCCAGAGCTGGGGATGGACCTGGGGCGTCCCCCCCTGATGATACTGTGAATGTACCTAACATGCCTGTTGATGGGGATGTGGGGTTGGGGGATGTAATGTGTACCTCTCCCCTCAGTGGGGAGAGGGTCATTCATGCCAGCTGTGCTGAGGCCCCAGGGTTTGGCCAACAAGCCTGCTGGAACCTGTTGTCCTCTGGTGTGGTGACTGAGGGGACAAGCAGGGGGCAGACAGCTGCGGGTGAGGAGGATGCAAATGAGGTCAGAGCTGTCCAATGAGAAGTAGGGCTGCCAGTGCAGGGTTCCTCCACAACTGGGATGTCAGAGGGGCAGGTTAGTCTGTCTGGACTGGGGACTTGGTCGGGAGCTGAGGGGAAGCAGGCACTCCCAGCGGTGACAGCGGCCATAGGGGCCCCTCAGGGGTCTGATGGCTTTCCCCCTTCCGACCAAGTGGCTACCGAGTTAGATGGAGGCCCAGAGACAGGTCCCAGGGACCTGACAGAGGACGTGGCAGTCACGTCCGGTCAGGGTTTTCAGGTGGCGATAGTGGCTAATGCCAGCCTGGACGCTCGCAAGGAGCAGGCGGCACAGCCTCCCTCGGACTCAGACCTTGAGCGGGTGGTCTGGGACCAAGGATGGCTTTACAGGGTCACGGTCCAGCAGGGCTCACCGGAAGAGTGGCCTGGGGACCGGCAGGTAGTAGTACTAACAGGGAACTTGGCAGTCTCGTCTATTCTGACCACGTCCCACCAGGGGTTTCAGATGGCACTAGGGGCTGGCGCCAGCTTGAAAGCTCTCACAGAGCAGGTGGCATGGCCTCCCTTGGATTCAGACCTGCAGAGGGCGGTCTGGGACCAAGGACGGTTGTGCCAGGAAACGGTCCAACAGGACTCACCAGAGGCGTGGACTAGGGACCGACAATTTGTGGTACCTTATCCGTTCATGGTTACATTTCTGTGGGCTGCGCATGAGATTCCGGTGACCAGATACCCAGGGGCCGCTAAGACAGAGGCCTGGATGGGAGATGTAGCCACCCCTGGGGCGTCGGTCATCGAGTGTGTCATGTGCATCCAGGAAAAGGTGCAGGCCTTGTCGTGGTTGGTAAGACAGTATGGGGCAAGCCCAGACTGACCAGAAGTGGAGGTACAACCAGGAGGCTTGTGAGAGGACCACCACGTGGGTCAGCAAGCGTGGATAGGGACAAGTGCAGTACGCCAGTCCTGCAGGGTGAGCGATTATGAGGTCACAGGGTACAGTTAACAGACCGAGGGGGTTGCTATTGGTACTCACAGTTTTTTATTTACCCTGGGCAGGCGTACAGCAGTGATGGAGAGGCTGGCACATATGCCTAATAGCTGGCTTTATCCTTGGGTAGGGAAACCTTCCTTTGGTATAAATCCTCTTGCTGTAAATATTCTTCTGCCCTTCAGCTGGATAAATTTGGCTCTGCTATGTACTTTACAAAATGCTAGATATCTTCAGGAGGCAACTTCTTCCCCTGGATTAACTTCTGAGCTTTACTTGCTCAGCACTTCAGGTAGGCTAGACTGCACTCCTCAGCCTCCTTGACTAGACTGGATTGACCCTTTCCTGTCTGGGCCTAACTATATATACTAGGGGGTTAACTAGCTCCCTCTACTGCCTAGGAGGAGGAACTTCACCCCCTAACAGGCCTGGTACACAGGAGACAACATGACAACACACATTATAATGCAATACAAAATACCAATCTCCCACAGGAGGTGGGGGCAACATGACCCTTGGTAGTGCCCACCCTTACGTAGTGGGACAAAAAGTAGGGGCAGCAGAAGCAGCATAGCATGGAACATATAAGGCTGTCTATAGGAAGTACTGGTAGTGGTAGTAGTGGCTGATGCGTAGTGTTAATAGTGGTGGCAGTAGGGGACTAGCAGCGAGGAGCAGCAGCTAAGGCGGCAGCCACAGCCATTTTGTATATGTTGGCAGGCAAGCAACAGCATGATCGTGACAGCAGCAGCCTTACAGAAGATGATGGTAGGCAGGCAGCTGAAGTGGCATGGTGGTGCCAGTGGCTTGATGGAGGCATCAGAACATGCTGGTAGGCAGGCTGCAGCAGTGGCATGATGGAGGCTGCAGCATCAGCCATATGGAGCATGTTAGTAGGAAGGCAGCAGTGGCATGATACAGGCAGCAGCAGCTGTACAGCACATGATGGTAGTTAGGCAGCAGCAGTGGCATGAAGGCAGCAGCGGCATGGCGCATGTAGCAGCAGCCATATAGAACATAATGGTTGGCAGGCTGCAGCATTGGCAAGATGGCAGCAGTGATGGAGGCAGCAGCAAGAGTCATACAGAACATGATGGTAGGTGTAGTTGGATGGTCACTGCACTTCTGCGAGTGAAGTTGCACGGGCAGAAAGAACTTAGTTTTCACTGCATATCAGAACTGGACTCCCACTGATTGGCAAAGGGTTGCCTTCTGCTTCATCCAAAGGATAGACGTTGGGATATTAGGCGAGAAACATCAGAGAAAAAAATAACCTGCAGCTGGAAGTATACAAGCTGGTGGTCATAGAGTTATGGTCTGGGGAATATTTGCATGGCATTCCCTGTCCCTGTCCCACTCATCCATGTGGAAGGCACGATCAACTGATTTGGGTATGAATCCATCTTTGCAGATAATGTGCACCTATACATGCTGATTGTCTTCCCTGAGGCGGATGGGATCTTCCAGCAACACAATGCGCCATCTCACACGGCTAGAAATGTCCAACACTGGTTGGAAGAGCATGAACAAGAATTCCAAGTACTACCCTGGCCAACTAATTTCCCAGACTTGAACCCAATTGAGCATCTGAGACAGCATGGCCCTGCGCCTTATTGAATCACTCCTAGCCCATCTAGCTGCTGTCTGTGCTGCATATGACGGTTGCTCTGGATATAAACTGGTGGTTATAATAGTGTGACTCGTCTGGGCATTTTAAAGGGGTTGTCCAGGCACATTGTCCACCTAATTTGACACCTACTGGTAAATTGCCAAACCTACTGTATGACGTCCAGTGAGTATTATGCGCAGGTCCTATTCTAAAATGGGAACTGTGCACGAAACTGGTGCCTCTGCAACTGTAGCGTAGTTGAATTTCTACACAGCCAGTATCAGATCAGACCCTTTTGAAGAGTCCTAATTTCAAAGGTGTTTTACACAGAAAACGGTTTAAATATTATACATATACTTATTGTATAACTTGGGAAACCTGTACTTACATGCATTGTACAATTAACTGGAAAAAGGTAGTTATTAAAAAATAATAGTGATTGTGATTGCTGCATGCTGGGTCAGTCTTAAACACACCATGCAAATCTAACTGTATTATTACAATGCAATGTACCTCAGTATCTTTTCATGTGTCTATTGTCTATAGACACATGAAAAGATACTGAGGTACATTGCATTGCAATAATACAGTTATATTTGCATGGTGTGTTTAAGACTGACCCAGCATGCAGCAATCACAATCACTATTATTTTTTAATAACTACCTTTTTCCAGTTAATTGTACAATGCATGTAAGTACAGGTTTCCCAAGTTATACAATAAGTAAAGCACAAAGTACAATGTTTGTCTCATGTTACTTTATACATGTCCTGTTGGTATTTAGAAATTGTTACCATTTGGCAGCTTCTATAGATTTTTTAAAATGAGAATATACAAGGAAATTTCCACAACCTGGCATATAATAATCCATAAAATACAGTAATGTGGCATGATATAACGTGGAATTTCACAAGATATTTTTCATTATCATTAATTTTGTGTTTTCTCTTTGACTCACTAACCTTACAGGTCGTTTTTATATACTTATTTATTAATGTTCAAAATGCAGAATATCAGATTATTTGGCAGATATCAATTCCTTTTAATGACTGTATTCTACTATAACTGCACCATATATATTAAAGGGCATCTGTCAGGAGGATCTACCCTGTCAAACTAGGCATAGTAGGGCTGCCGCAGCTCCGTCCGGTTCTTCCCTTGATTCATGGTGCATTTAGGAGAAATCAGGTTTATACACAATTAGGTCTTAAATGCACTAAGAGGCAGGAGCTAGCCACTTAGTGCACAGTTTAGCTCCTCCTTAACATCTCTGCCAGGGGAGATATCAAATCAAAAGCCTGGTCTTGACAATCAAGTGATTTGGAAAGCAGAAGGAAAGAGATAAGGTGGCATGGGCCTGCCCTTGGTTCACTACTGCACTTAAGCCCTAGTTTGTGTATTGTTTAAAACACTAATAAGAGGGAAATTTATCAAAAGTTTTTTAAAGGAAAACTGGTTTAGTTGCCCATAGCAACCAATCAGATTCCATATTTCCTTCTCCAAATAAGTTCTGAAAAATCAGTCTGTAATCTAGTTTTTATGGGCAACTAAGGGCTTTTTCACACTTGCGTTGTCTGGATCCGTCGTGTACTCAATTTGCCGGAAGTGCCCGCCGGATCCGTAACACCGCAAGTGAACTGAAAGGATTTCAAGACTGATCCGTCTTCAAAATGCGTTCAGTGTTACTATGGCAGCCAGGACGCTATTAAAGTCCTGGTTGCCATAGTAGTAGTAGTGGGGAGCGGGGGAGCAGTATACTTACCGCCCGTGCGGCTCCCGGGGCGCTCCAGAATGACGTCAGAGCGCCCCATGCGCATGGATGACGTTATCCATGCGATCACGTCATCCATGCGCGTGGGGCGCCCTGACGTCACTCTGAAGCGCCCCGGGAGTCGCACGGACGGTAAGTATACTGCTCCCCCGCTCCCCACTACACTTTACCATGGCAAACAGGACTTTAGCGTCCTGGCAGCCATGGTAACCATTCAGAAAAAGCTAAACGTCGGATCCGGTAATGCGCCGAAACGACGTTTAGCTTAAGGCCGGATCCGGATTAATGCCTTTCAATGCGCATTATTTCCGGATCCGGCCTTGCGGCAAGTGTTCAGGACTTTTGGCCGGAGCAAAAAGCGCAGCATGCTGCGGTATTTTCTCTGGCCAAAAAACGTTCCGGTCCTGAACTGAAGACATCCTGATGCATCCTGAACGGATTTCTCTCCATTCAGAATGCATTGTGATAATCCTGATCAGGATTCTTCCGGCATAGAGCCCCTAGGACGGAACTCTATGCCGGAACAGAAGAATGCAAGTGTGGAAGAGCCCTAAGTCAGTTTTCCTTTACTCCACTTTTGAAAAAAAATCCCCCATTTCTTCTAGATGTCACAATAGATCTGGGGAAGGAAGGCATCACTTTAATCAGCTGAGAAATCCCTACCAGGCATTATGACTGGTTTGATATTGTTGATCCTGATGACAGATGTCTTTTAAGGTTCAGAGGAGTAGCCAGTGGGGGTGGGGGTGGGGGGGTTAAGTGTTATGGTTTTTTTGAGGTGCCACAAAGCCACTCTGCCTTGGTCAGAGTATATGGATACAGGGCTAGGGCAGTGAACTGAATCTCAAGGAAAGCTTATCTACAACTCTACTCCCTTTTCAAATGGGGTATTAAATGCAGATTGATGGGGGGGGGGGACTAACATTTTTGTACACACGTTAAGTGAATTGATGTATTGTATGACCCTTTATATAGGGGATGTTAAGCCGTTACTTGAATAGAATGTGGAGCTACAAGTGTCAGCTTGAAGCCCCCATCAGAAGATTTTAGTTCACTTTATTTCACTGTATTTTACTTTATTCTATTTTTACTTTATAATAGTCCTTGGTGGACAAACGGACTTCTAGTAATACCAATTCCGATCCTGGAATTCAGCTCCAGTTAGGAATCCATGACTATGTATTATAGATCCCTCACTGTCCCAGAAATCACAGCTCCATCAGAGATGACTCCTATATAAGGAAGTTGTTTGACACTCACTGTTCAACTACTGAAGAAGGGGCACTTTCAGCCCCGAAACACGTCTGGCATTGGACAGTGAGGGTTCGAATTTCAGACATAACACCGACATAACACAGCGGACTTGTCTGTTATATTCAGCGAAAGCAGGAGAACTCAGCCGGTGGAATATGAGGACCCAGTTTCCTGCAAACTCCCGGTACCTCTGAACTTGGATTGAGGTTACAATATAGCCCCGTTGAGGATTGATACAGAGGGGCATATGAGAGTGAATGACACATGCCATCATATGTAAAGATCATATTTTAAAGTGTTTATGCAGGTTTTTTTTTTAGTACATATCTGTACATTTTATTGATTTCGTATCTACATATTTCCTACATATTCTTACCTGTTTATATGTTCGTTCTGCCACGCACATCATGAAGAAGAATATCCATGTGAGACAGATGCGAAGCACCAGATTAATGAATGACATAATGAAGAGCAGAGGCGTTGGGGGTCCACCACAGAAGATTGCCAGATACTCCCTGCTGGTCAGTGAAAAGATCTTTTCCATGTCCCGTTGACATAAATGAAAGAAAAAAGGGAATGCACTCAAAGCCATAGTGACCATATTTCCTAGCATCTGGTATCCCACACCATGTTCATAGGAGCCAACCTGGACATGACAAAACAAACTATCAGTTTTTATTTAAAATACAATTACAAAGCATCCTACATCACTCTGTTACTTTGATTCTTATAGCAACATGGCTGCTTAGTGCAAGGCTTTACTATTTTTGCTACATTTGTAAATGTATATATGTATGTTTCAGAAAACCTTTTTAAAGAAATAGTAAATAAAAGTAAAAACTAAATGTGGAAAAAAAAAGATTATAATTGCCTCAATCTGTAAGAGACATATGGAGAATGTCATTGTTTATATGCGTCTCAGCCTCTTCTTTCTGACATAGTGCTTTGTGCTACACCATATCACAGAGGTATTCACCCCTAATACTGCATCCAATAGAACATGGCATGATCTTTTTCTTCAAGATTCCATATGAATTAGCAAGAAAAAAATGTTTGTATAGCTCTATATGAAATTTTAGTTACACCCACAGATTGTTATGAGCTCATAGACTAATGGACTGCATTATCACTACCACACAAGTTTTTTTTTAGCAGAGATATTATATGGTTGTGTGCATAACGCCTAAAAGACTACTTTTAGGAACATTGGAGCAAAAAAAGAAAAATGGCATGAAGGGTAACGTGCCTCTTTTTCCTTCAAATGTTTGAGGTTATGTCATCTTAACTGGTCTTATATCATAATGATTTATTTGGAGACCAGGGGCATACATGGAAATCATAGGACACCTTCGCAAAACTCAGAATAGACCCTACTACCCACTGAGAGGTCCAACAAATGTACTACTACTGCTAGTTATTGAATCTAGGGTAGGCTTAAAAATAATTACAGTCTGGACCTGCTGTTGTTCTCCAACAAATACATTAATAAATCTCTTCCACGGGGCTCAAGATTCCCTTCACGGTACAGAATAAAACTCTGTCTGCAGCTACCACCAGGGCAAGCTTATGGAATATAGAATTAATAGATTATTGCGTGTGCAAGGTAAGAACTTTCTTTCTTATAAAATTATTAGTAACCTATTAGTGTGCAACCACATATGTACACCCACTACTAAAGAACTCTAATCCTTGTGTAATGTTTATCCAGAACTCTATATAGTGCATTAGGAAAGTCTTCAGACCCTTTCATTTTTTTTTTCATGTTTTATGTTACAGCCTTGAGCTAAAATGAAAAAAAAAAAAAAAAAAAAAAAAAATATCTAGTTTTAAAAAACTGAAAAATAAACTAAACTAGAATTTCACATAGATACAAGTATTTAGAACCTTTGCTATGACACTTGAAATTTATCTTTGGGGACCTCTCATTTTTCCTGATAATCTTTGAGAAGTTTCTACACCTCAATTAGAGTCCACCTGTGGTAAATTTAGTTCATTGTACATTATTTGGAACTGGACTCCCGCATATCAGAGCAAAACCCAAGAAAGGGTACAGAAAATTTCTGGTGCACTGGAAGTTCCAAAGAGCACCGTAGCCTTCATAATTCTTAAATGAAAGAAGTTTGGAACAGCCAGGACTCTTCATTGAGTTGGCTGCCCCACCAACCTAAGAATTCTGGGGACGAGGGCCTTGGTAAGAGAGGTGATCAAGAACCCAGTGGTCACTCTGAGCTCCAAATATCCTGTGTGCAGATGGGAGAAACTTCCAGAAAGCAACCATCACTGCAGCATTCTATCAATTTGGATTTGATGGTAGAGTGGCCAGAAAGAAGCCTCTCCTCGGTAAGACATATGAAAGTTTACAAAAAAAAAGCACCTCTCAGACAGAGGGAATCAAGATTCTTTGGTCCGAAAAAAACAAGATGGAACTTTTTGGCTTCAATTCTAAGCATCATATTTGGAGGAAGCCAAGCACTAACATCCCTACAATGCAGTGTTTTTCAGCAGATGGGGCAGGGAGACTTGTCAGGGTTGAGGGAAAGCTGAATTGAGCACAGATATATTCTTAATGAAAACCTGATCCAGTATTCTCTGGACCTCAGACTGGGCCGAAGGTTTACCTTCCAAGAAGACAATGACTCTAAGCACACAGACAACATAACACAAGAGTGGCTTAGGGACAACTCTATGAATGTCCTTGGGTGACCCAGCCAGAGCACTGACTTAATTCCAATCAAACAACTCTGGAGAGACCTGAAAGTGTCTGTCCACCAATAGTCCTCATCTAGCGTGATAGAGCTTGGAGAAGATCTGCAGAGAAAAATGGCAGAAAATCCCTAAATCCAAGTGTGCAAACCTTGTGGCATTATACCCAAGAAGACTGGAGGCTGTAATAGCTGACAAAGGTTCTTCAACTAAGTACTGAGAGAAAAGGTCTAAATACTTGTCAATGCAAGATTTTAGTTTTTCTTTTTCAATAAATTAGGTAAGATTTCAAACATTCTGTTTTCACTTTGTTATTATGGGGTATTGAATGCAGATCGATAGGGGAAAACCAGATTTTTTTTATTTTAGCACAAGGCCACAACATAAAATGTAAAAAAAAAGTAAAAGTGTCTGAAGACTTTCGGAATGCACTGTAGATGCTCATGGAGAAGATAAATAGTAGTGTGTTTCTCTTCAATATATGAGTGGTGTTGAGTCATCGTTGTTATAAATGGCAGCAGTTATACTTTATATTCTGTACTTTTACTTATCATTCTTTGTAATTGCTCTGTTTTGTTGATCTGGCATTTCCATGCTTGCTATACAAAGAAACGGATCGAGAGAACAGCTGCTCTTAAACATGATAGGTAAATTAATTAATAGGAATCCTAATGGCATGTACATGAAGGAAGAAAATAAGTCTAGAGAATTGAGGAGCCATACATTTCATTAATGTGATAATTACTGCTTTAACCTTTTCCCTATTCACTTCACAATGCCTCACATACCCAGTTAGAATGTCAGGATGGATTCTTTGAAGGTCAGTACAACAATGAAAATGATGAATAGATCAAAGAAGCATATGGTCCTAAAACCTTGTGCAAAGTTTTGTTAAAAGAAGTGCGTTGCCTACACACAGTAGTGAACTCAATGTAAATTTGTAATTAAGACCTAGACCTTAAAGGGGTATTGTCATCTGAATATATTATGGCATAGCACTAGTATATCATAATTATCAGCACAGGTCCTACCCTAACAGCCACCACATCTAGAAAATGAAGGGATCCTGTTTCTGTTTCCTGAACAGCAGGTAACCAGGAGCATGAAGATTACTGGGACACTCAAGGTCGGTAACATAGTACATAAGACCAAAAAGAGACATTTGTCCATCCAGTTCGGGCTGTCATCCTGAAAGTTGATCCAGAGGAAGGCAAAAATATATATACTGTGAGGTAGAAGCCAATTTTCCCTACTTTAGGGGAATAAAAAATTCCTTCCCGACTCCAATCAGGCAATCAGAATGACTCCCTGGATCAACAACCCATCTCTAGTAGCTATAGCCTGTAATATTATTACTCTCCAGGCCCCTCTTGAATTCCTTTATTGGACTTACCATCACCACCTCCTCAGGCACAGAGTTCCATAGTCTCACTGCTCTTACCGTAAAGAATCCTCTTCTATGCTTGTGTACAAACCTTCTTTCCTCCAGACGCAGAGGATGTCCCCTCGTCTCACTGCTCTTACCGTAAAGAATCCTCTTCTATGCTTGTGTACAAACCTTCTTTCCTCCAGACGCAGAGGATGTCCCCTCGTCACAGTCACAATCCTGACTCATAAATAGATGATGGGATAGATCTCTGTACTGACCCCTGATATATTTATACATAGTTATTAGATCTCCCCTCAGTCGTTTTTTTTCTAAAGTGAATAACCCTAATTTTGATAATCTTTCAGGGTACTGTAGTTGCCCCATTCCAGTTATTACTTTAGTTGCCCTCCTATGTACCCTATCCAGCTCTGCTATGTCTGTCTTGTTCACAGGAGCCCAGAACTGTACACGGTACTCCATGTGTGGTCTGACTAGCAGTTTGTAAAGTGGTAGGACTATGTTCTTATCACGGGCATCTATGCCCCTTTTGATGCAACCCATTATCTTATTGGCCTTGGCAGCAGCCGTCTGATACTGTTTTTTGCAGCTTAGTTTGCTGTTTATTAAAATTCCTAGATCCTTTTCCATGTCAGTGTTACCGAGTATTTTACCATTTAGTATTTACGGGTGACTTGCATTATTCTTTCCCATGTGCATAACTTTACATTTGTCAGTGTTAAACCTCATCTGCCACTTATCTGCCCAAGCCTGCAATCTATCCAGATCCCTCTGTAGCAGTATATCATCCTCTTCAGTGTTAATTGCTTCACACAGTTTAGTGTCATCTGCGTAAAATTGATATTTTACTATGCAAGCCTTCTACAAGATCATTAATAAATATATTGAAGAGAATAGGGCCCAATACTGACCCCCTGAGGTACCCCACTAGTGACACTAACCCAATCTGAGTGTGTACCGTTAATAACCACCCTCTGTTTTCTATGACTCAGCCAGCTACTTACCCACATACAGACATTTTCTCCCAGTCCAAGCATTCTCATTTTATATACTAACCTTTTATGTGGTACAGTGTCAAATGCTTTGGAGAAGTCCAGATATACGACATCCATTGATTCGCCGCTGTCAAGTCTAGAACTTACCTCCTCAAAGAAACTGATTAAATTTGTTTGGCATGGCCGATCCCTCATGAAGCCATGCTTATATGGTGTTATTTGCTTATTTCCGTTGAGATGCTCTAAGATAGCATCTCTTAGAAAATCTTCAAACTGTTTACCCACAACAGATGTTAAACTTACCGGCCTATAGCTTCCAGGCTCTGTTTTTGGACCCTTTTTGAATATTGACACCACATTTGCTATGCGCCAAACCTGTGGAACATTCCCTGTCAGTATAGAGTCCGCAAATATCAGAAATAACGGTCTGGCTATGACATTACTTAATTCCCTTAGGATACGGTGGTGTATGCCATCCGGTCCTGGCAATTTGTCTATTTTAATCTTTTTAAGTCTATGTTGTACTTCTTCCTCGGTCAGACAGGACACTTTTAATGGGGAATTTATTTTTACATTCAGCATTTCAGCTGACAGTTTATTTTCCTCAGTGAGTGCATCGGAGAAAAAAAATATTTAACAGCTTTGCTTTCTCCTGGTCGCTCTCTGCGACTCCCCCCTCATTACTCTTTAAAGGGCCGACACCTTCAGATTTATACTTTTTAACATTTATATAATTGAAGAACATTTTAGGGTTAGTTTTACTCTCTTTGGCAATTAATCTCTCGGCCTCTAGTTTGGCCGCTTTTATTTGTTTTTTACATGTTCTATTTTTTTCCTTATAGTTTTTCAGTGCTTCCTCGCTACCCTCCTGTTTTAGTGATTTATATGCTTTCTTTTTGTCATTTATTGCTTTCTTTACAGTTCTATTTATCCACATTGGTTTATTTTTATTCCTTAACCTTTTATTCCCATACGGTATGTACCTCTCACAATGAGATTTTAGGATGCTTTTAAAGATATCCCATTTTGTGGATGTATTTTTTATTTTTGAGGACTTTGTCCCAGTTAGTTAGGCCTATGGCCTATATTAGTTGGCTAAATTTAGCTTTTTTTGAAGTTTGGTATTTTTGTTCCTCCCTGTAGAAACGCTCTTTTGAATGATAATTGGAAGGTTATTACTTTATGGTCACTATTTCCCAGGTGTCCCCCAACCTGCACGTCTGTTGTCCTGTCAGGCCTATTGGTTAATACTAAGTCCAGTATGGCCATTCCTCTAGTCGGGTCCTGAACCAGTTGGGAAAGGTAACTGTATTTAGTTATTGCCAAGAACCCGTTTCCTTTATGGGATATACAGCTTTCAGTTTCCCAGTCTATATCTGGGTAGTTGAAGTCCCCCCTAATAACCACCTCATTATGATTTGCTGTCTTGTCTATCTCGTTTAGTAGTAGATTTTCAGTGGACTCTGGTATATTAGGTGGTTTATAATAAACTCCTATTAGTAATTTGATGTAATGACTATTTATATGTGGCATCTACATGGTTAATGTTACAATGACAGTAGGTGCCAGGAATCAGAGCTATGGGGGGTATGAGATGTGACACCTAGGCATGGTTTTCCATGCCTTAAAAGAACAAAAAATGCATCCTTTCGAGTGAATCTCCCCCAAATCAGCTATTTAATATTCCAGGTTCTCCCACACTCCCAAAATTACCTACTTTCCAGTAATAATTATTATAAAAAGGTTATAAATAAAAAATATAAACAAAAATAAATATAAGCGGCTCACCACCCGGACTGTTTTGGATAAGGTGCTCTTTCTGTATGACTCACCCCGTCAAAAATAGGAAATTAATTATTATATATAGGCACTCTTCATTAGGAACCACCCAGAATAACCGTAGAGTAAGATATTTAATATTATACGTTCCTAAACAAAATATACTTCTAACTTAAAATCATAAAGATAAAATACAATAGAAACATCATATGAAAAACCAATGAAGTCGATAGCTTTCTTGCTATATCAACATCCTGAATGTCTGTATATATATCTGCTGATAATACGTAATTGTCACTTATAGTATGACTGTTGGTAATACATACCTGTCACTTATATGGTATAGTGCAGTATACAGTACAGACCAAAAGTTTGGACACACCTTCTCATTCAAAGAGTTTTCTTTATTTTCATGACTATGAAAATGATGATTCACACTGAAGGCATCAAAACTATGAATTAACACATGTGGAATTATATACATAACAAAAAAGTGTGAAACAACTGAAAATATGTCATATTCTAGGTTCTTCAAAGTAGCCACCTTTTGCTTTGATTACTGCTTTGCACACTCTTGGCATTCTCTTGATGAGCTTCAAGAGGTAGTCACCTGAAATGGTCTTCCAACAGTCTTGAAGGAGTTCCCAGAGATGCTTAGCACTTGTTGGCCCTTTTGCCTTCACTCTGCGGTCCAGCTCACCCCAAACCATCTCGATTGGGTTCAGGTCCGGTGACTGTGGAGGCCAGGTCATCTGGCGCAGCACCCATCACTCTCCTTCATGGTCAAATAGCCCTTACACAGCCTGGAGATGTGTTTGGGGTCATTGTCCTGTTGAAAAATAAATGCAAACCGGATGGAATAGCATGCCGCTGCAAGATGCTGTGGTAGCCATGCTAGTTCAGTATGCCTTCAATTTTGAATAAATCCCCAACAGTGTCACCAGCAAAGCACCCCCACACTATCACACCTCCTCCTCCATGCTTCACGGTGGGAACTAGGCATGTAGAGTCCATCCGTTCACCTTTTCTGCGTCGCACAAAGACACGGTGGTTGGAACCAAAGATCTCAAATTTGGACTCATCAGACCAAAGCACAGATTTCCACTGGTCTAATGTCCATTCCTTGTGTTTTTTAGCCCAAACAAGACTCTTCTGCTTGTTGTCTGTACTTAGCAGTGGTTTCCTAGCAGATATTCTACCATGAAGGCCTGATTCACACAGTCTCCTCTTAACAGTTGTTCTAGAGATGTGTCTGCTGCTAGAACTCTGTGTGCCATTGACCTGGTCTCTAATCTGAGCTGCTGTTAACCTGCGATTTCTGAGGCTGGTGACTCGGATGAACTTATCCTCCACAGCAGAGGTGACTCTTGGTCTTCCTTTCCTGGGGCGGTCCACATGTGAGCCACTTTCTTTGTAGCGCTTGATGGTTTTTGTTACTGCACTTGGGGACACTTTCAAAGTTTTCCCAATTTTTCGGACTGACTGACCTTCATTTCTTAAAGTAATGATGGCCACTCGTTTTTCTTTACTTTTTTCTTGCCATAATACAAATTCTAACAGTCTATTCAGTAGGACTATCAGCTGTGTATCCACCTGACTTCTCTACAATGCAACTGATGGTCCCAACCCCATTTATAGGGCAAGAAATCCCACTTATTAAACCTGACAGGGCACACCTATGAAGTGAAAACCATTTCAGGTGACTACCTCTTGAAGCTCATCAAGAGAATGCCAAGAGTGTGCAAAGCAGTAATCAAAGCAAAAGGTGGCTACTTTGAAGAACCTAGAATATGACATATTTTCAGTTGTTTCACACTTTTTTGTTATGTATATAATTCCACATGTGTTAATTCATAGTTTTGATGCCTTCAGTGTGAATCTACAATTTTCATAGTCATGAAAATAAAGAAATATCTTTGAATGAGAAGGTGTGTCCAAACTTTTGGTCTGTGCTGTATATATATATATATATATATTTGTTGGATGATAATTAATATTTGTTCATTATTCTGAGATGATTGATATTTATAACACTTATGTCCACAGTTCCCCTTATATTATTTTCATATATCCTTGAGTTATTATTTTTTCCTTTTTAGTAATCTATCCTCAGTGGTGATGGGGTTCATGTACTCACTGTTGGTGGATAGTTGTATACTGACCGTGGCGTCCCATGTAGTAATGGTGCCTCTTATCCTTTACCTCCGTTTCCCTTGGCTCTGTGCGGGTGCTGTCTGTTTGTTTCTAAATTTCTTAATCTTTTTATTCATGATTTCCTGTTCTATGTAAGCTTTTACATAGTCTTTCCTGCTATGTGTTAAATTCCTAATTTTGTGGAAATTTCTCTATTGTGTCTTTGATTTATTTTTTCAGTTCAACTCAAATTGCTATCTTCCTAGATGGCTTTTAAATATACCAATGGGGCAGTTCCGTTGGATGAAACGCAACTGTACGGTGTCAAAAATTCGAGGAGGAGGAAGAACAACTGAGGGAACAATTTATAATAAAAGAATATCTATCTGGTGTCATTGACACATCCCTCTCTCGAGTGAGAAATATGGACAGACAAACTTTTCTTGAAGTAGACACTGCTGATATGGGAGAGGGAGAAAAAGATGATGTTATACGGATCATTTTACCTTTCAACATACAGCATAAAAAATAGAACAGAGTATAAGACGTCATTGGCACTATATTGTGAAAGATAAAATTGTTGGCCCTTGGATAACTACTACCCCGCTGATAACCTCTACAATGGCCCCAAATTTAGTTTTGAAAATAGCTCCATCCATTAAGACAAATAAAAGAGGGGAACACTCTATACAAAAATTGTCTGAATCTAAAAGGCTTCTATAAATGTGAAAAATTTAGCAATTGTAAAAATACAACATTTCTAAAAAAGACAAACAAGGTCAGTTCTACACGAAATTCTTTTTCTTATGAAGTAAATTAATTTTTAACATGCAGTACAACTGATGTCATATACATTATCGAATGCCCCTGCAAGAAGCAGCATATAGAGAGGAAAAAAGGTATTAAGAAAAAAAAAAAAGAATATCTGAACATATTTTAAATATAAAAAATTGTTATGAACAACACTCCCTATCAAAACATTTTAAGCAGTTTAAACACAAAGATGAAAAGAGAATTATATTGAGTAATGGTGGAAATGGAAAGTCCATTTTGGGTTTTAAATGAGACCTGAACTATGGGTATATAATTGGGTTGGATCTGCTGTGCTAATATGGCCACTGAAGAAGCGGAAACGCGTTTGGTTTTAATCAGGATATCATAAAAAATTCAGGAGCCACTTAAAATGATTGAGTATTTATGCTGAAAAATAGGGATTTATGTGGAACGTTTCACGGACAATACTGGTACAACCTTATGTACCTTGTGAATACTCCAGCAATCTAAGCGCAATCTGCTGCAGCACATGGGACGCCGAGCTAGAGCGGCGATCCTGTGAGTCATCGCAATTCAGACAATGCTACTACAGTACAGACAGTGCCCATACACAGCACAGCACATTTATGAATGTGGACTATATGAATTGAAACATCAATATGTTTGAGCACAAAAGTATGTTTTTTTTGGGCTGCGATATATACTGCACTAAACCATATAATTGACAGGTATGCATTACCAACAGTCACACTATAAGTGACAACTACATATTATTATCAGATTTATAAACAGCCATACAGGATGTTGATATAGCAAGAAGGCTATCGACTTCATTGGTTTTTCATATGATGTTTATATTGTATTTTATCTTTGTGTTTTTAAGTTAGAAGTATATTTTGTTTAGGAACATATAATATTAAACATCTTAATTGATGTTTATGCTTCTGGGTGGTTCCTAATGAAGCGTGCCCATCTATAATAATTAATTTCCTATACAAAATATAAACCAAAAATACCTTATTGCAGGCCCCTCAAATAGAGCCCACTCTATTCTAATAAGATGGTACCAGAGTTTCTATAGCTCAAAATAGAAAAAATATCTTTATTAATTATATATCATGTAACATGATTTGCAGATATGAAAAACCACAATAAAAAGAAGTGCAGTTCCCCTGAGGGATGGTATAATAGTATAATAACAATTAATTATCTATAGGAGTAGCTATATGTAGTAAAACTCAATTAATCCAATGTAACATGAGCAAATAATTGCTAAAATACAATAAAGGCAAGTCCCAGGACATATAAACATAGTCTCCTTTTTTTAACCAGAAGCTAACTCCTACACATACAAGCAACCAATAAGTCATGAAGTGATTACATACCCATCAAAACACAGTACCTTCAGGAGAACCGCACACCCCAACGCACGTTTCGGCAAAGCCTTCCTCTGGGGGCGCCTGTTTTTTTTTTTATTGTGGATTTTCATCTCTGCTAATCATGTTACATTATATATATATATATATATATATATATATAGTACAGACCAAAAGTTTGGACACACCTTCTCATTCAAAAGAGTTTTCTTTATTTTCATGACTATGAAAATTGTAGATTCACACTGAAGGCATCAAAACTATGAATTAACACATATGGAATTATATATATAACAAAAAAGTGTGAAATAACTGAAAATGTCATATTCTAGGTTCTTCAAAGTAGCCACCTTTTGCTTTGATTACTGCTTTGCACACTCTTGGCATTCTCTTGATGAGCTTCAAGAGGTAGTCACCTGAAATGGTTTTCACTTCACAGGTGTGCCCTGTCAGGTTTAATAAGTGGGATTTCTTGCCTTATAAATGGGGTTTGAGACCATCAGTTGTGTTGTGGAGAAGTCAGGTGGATACACAGCTGATAGTCCTACTGAATAGACTGTTAGAATTTGTATTATGGCAAGAAAAGAGCAGTTTAGTAAAGAAAAACGAGTGGCCTTCATTACTCTAAGAAATGAAGGTCAGTCAGTCCGAAAAATTGGGAAAACTTTGAAAGTGTCCCCAAGTGCAGTCACAAAAACCATCAAGCGCTACAAAAAAACTGGCTCATATGCGGACCGCCCCAGGAAAGGAAGACCAAGAGTCACCTCTGCTGTGGAGGATAAGTTCATCCGAGTCACCAGCCTCAGAAATCGCAGGTTAACAGCAGCTCAGATTAGAGACCAGGTCAATGGCACACAGAGTTCTAGCAGCAGACACATCTCTAGAACAACTGTTAAGAGGAGACTGTGTGAATCAGGCCTTCATGGTAGAATATCTGCTAGGAAACCACTGCTAAGGACAGGCAACAAGCAGAAGAGACTTGTTTGGGCTAAAGAACACAAGGAATGGACATTAGACCAGAAGAAATCTGTGCTTTGGTCTGATGAGTCCAAATTTGAGATCTTTGGTTCCAACCACCGTGTCTTTGTGCGATGCAGAAAAGGTGAACGGATGGACTCTACATGCCTGGTTCCCACCGTGAAGCATGGAGCAGGAGGTGTGATGGTGTGGGGGTGCTTTGCTGGTGACACTGTTGGGGATTTATTGAAAATTGAAGGCATACTGAACCAGCATGGCTACCACAGCATCTTGCAGCGGCATGCTATTCCATCCGGTTTGCGTTTAGTTGGACCATAATTTATTTTTCAACAGGACAATGACCCCAAACACACCTCCAGGCTGTGTAAGGGCTATTTGACCATGAAGGAGAGTGATGGGGTGCTGCGCCAGATGACCTGGCCTCCACAGTCACCGGACCTGAACCCAATCGAGATGGTTTGGGGTGAGCTGGACCGCAGAGTGAAGGCGAAAGGGCCAACAAGTGCTAAGCATCTCTGGGAACTCCTTCAAGACTGTTGGAAGACCATTTCAGGTGACTACCTCTTGAAGCTCATCAAGAGAATGCCAAGAGTCTGCAAAGCAGTAATCAAAGCAAAATGTGGCTACTTTGAAGAACCTAGAATTTGACATTTTCAGTTGTTTCACACTTTTTTTTGTTATGTATATAATTCCATATGTGTTAATTCATAGTTTTGATGCCTTCAGTGTGAATCTACAATTTTCATAGTCATGAAAATAAAGAAAACTCTATGAATAAGACGGTGTGTCCAAACTTTTGGTCTGTACTGTGTGTATATATATATATATATATATATATTTGTGGTCCTGGCTACGGTGAGAGACCGTGGCTGAGGACAGGGGGGGGGGGGAAGGGATGACAGGCTGTCTGCTACAGATGGCTGGGGTGTGCGGGAAGCCATGGCCGGGTGCGAGCTAAATGAGGGGCATGCCTGATGGTGAGAAAGGTGAAGAAAGGGGAAGGGTGGGAGGGGTGAGAGCGCGGCGTCCATGATGGGAGCGTGAGGTGGCACTAAATAGGCCTCCTCCGCCCCTCCCACAAACGCAGGCTGAGCTTCAGCCTTACTACTTGTGGTCCTGGCTACGGTGAGAGACCGTGGCTGAGGACAGGGGGGGGGGAAGGGATGACAGGCTGTCTGCTACAGATGGCTGGGGTGTGCGGGAAGCCATGGCCGGGTGCGAGCTAAATGAGGGGCAAAAGTCAACGGGTAGGAAATGTGAGGGTAGAACTCATAGGGCTAAGTTGGTGAAAGCCTTGGCGATCTCGGCTCGTGGATTAGGGATGTAATGCGTGAAGCAGGAGGATTGCCATCTGCCCATTTCCTGGATGACGTGTGCTGGGACCCCGTGACTTGATGCTGCGGAAGCCGCGCCTATGCGGAACGAATGCCCTGAGATGGCCTTGGCATCGAACCCCAGCCCGGAAGCTAAAGTTCTGATGTGATGGATGAACTGTGAAGTTGACAGACCTTTGGAGTTGAAGGGAAAGAGAGGGCTGCCTGGCGCGGAAACTGTTGAGATAGCGAGAAGCTTGTTGAACACGGCCACCGGGCACCATTCATTGAAGGTCTGGAAGTAGACAATTTTGACTGGAGGTCCTACTTGGGAAGTTTTGGTGGAATGGAGAGAAAGGGTGCAATGGGTCTGCTGCCAGACCAGCTGGTCTGAAGTGAGGCTTGCGTGTCCCAGAGAGCTGGTGAATTCCCCGGGCTGTAAGAACCCGTAGAAACTGAGATACATGGCAGCTTTGATCACTATGCTTTTGTATGGCCCGAAAGGATCGTTGTCTAGGGAGGTGGAAAAAGCCCTGAACATTGTCCCGGTGACTGGTTTCCTGCGGGACTCCGGCTTGTTGCTGCTCTTTTGGAACCCTCTAAGGGTGGATTTGATGGCCTGGGAAGAAAATATGGACTGGCTGCCTGGGAAATCTAAAGTGAGGAAATATTGTACCCCTGCCAGGTACAATTTGATGGTGCTGAAAGATAGGTGAAGGTCTGTGTGACAATAAGCCAGGAATGCCATGAGATGAGTTGTTTGATCCAGATGTCCTTGTGGGTGTCTGAGGGAGAATTGTGAGAAGGTTTCCCACCCGGTCTTGTAGTTCCTGGCTGTATTGAGGGATAGGGAGTTATGGATGAGTGACTTGGCAGTTCTGACATGCTTGCTCAATCCATCATCGGTGTCTCGATGGCGGGTGGAGGAACCCCCGATGGACCGGCGTCTGGCATCACCTGCCAAAGTGTCCTTTCGGATATTATCGGGAACAAAATGTGATGGGGAAATGGTGAAGGAGCTGGGGGCCTGGCTTGGGGTTGGGGCATGAATGGCGGACGGGCCTGGAGTCGGAGAGGTGGGAGTGCTTGAACTTGATGGCCTGGTTTCCACCACTAGCAACCTGGTCTGCATGTCGGACACCGAACTGGTGAGAGTGTTGATAGCGGAATGAAGCTGGGCCAGCGCTGTCTGGACCGTGGACAGAGACACCTGCTCTTCAGCCGCTGAGATAGGCCCTGCCGTCAGTAGCCTGTACAACTCAGCTTTGCGGGCTGAGGCAGGATAGCGGATGTCTCTCCTGGTTAATTCGGCCATGAGTTTCGGGATGGTCCATTGCCTGCATGAAAGAGTGCTTCCGTGGGCTGAGCCGGGCGATTCCGGAATGGAGCGAGTCTCTGCGATATCCGATGCGTGAGACATCGTGCTGTGAACAGGAAAAATGGAAGGTAAGGGTGATAGAGCCACCTGACACCAGCGAGTGAATCGGTGAAACCCTCTGAATGACACCGAAGAGTGACCGAATCCGTTACCAGGAAGAGGTTAAGAGGCCCAACCTACCTGATGAGCTGGCCTAGACTACCTGAAGGAAAAAGACCTGCGGATGCTAGCCTGATCCTAAGGAATGAAGTAGTGAAATCAAACTTACCTGGACTTGGCTGATGCAATCGTAAACGAAAACGACCTGGATGAAAAAAGGTGACCTGGGATTGGTACCTTGAGGAATTCGCCTAGCGAACTTCGAACCGAACAGACCTCCGGGGTGACCCTAGAAACATGGGGTGAGGTTTGAGAGCAGAAGAAGGTAGGACCTGACGTGAATCAGGGAGCGAAAGCTGAGTCAAGCTTGACCGTGCCTGACACCTGTGAGGTGCCCCTGAATGACCTGACGCCTTGCAGGCGGCCGGAACCCGTGGGCTAGCTGCGTGGCTAGAGGCGAAGCTCGTGAGGCGCATCGAGGCACCTGGATTAGGACGGGGCGAGTGAGTAGCGCATGAGACGTGGGAACCTGTCCCTGATGCGTGTCAGGGCGGTGGATGAACCTGATGCATGTCCGGAAAACTCACGTGGACTGCTGCGTGGCAGACCACAACTGAAGCCTGATATGTGTTAGGGAAAGAAAACGAGACGGAAAGGGCAACTGCTGCGTGGCAGATGATTACGTGAAAGAAACATTTAAATTGACGTAAATCTGCTGCGTGGCAGACAAGCATGAATGAATCTTAAGGAAAAGACGAAATTGACATGAGTCTGCTGCGTGGCAGACAATAGCGTGGACAGACAATTGTATGAAGGAACCTAAGGAACATTGACATGAATCTGCCGCGTGGCAGACAACAGCGTGGCTGAACCCAAGGAAAATTTGACCTAAATCTGCTGCGTGGCAGACAATAGCGTGGATGAACCTAAGGAACAGACAAAATTGACATGAATCTGCTGCGTGGCAGACAATAGCGTGGATGAATCTAAGGAACAGACAAAATTGACATGAATCCGCTGCGTGGCAGACAATAGCGTGGATGAATCTAAGGAACAGACAAAATTGACATGAATCCGCTGCGTGGCAGACAATGCGTAGATGAACCTAAGGAAAATTGACATGAATCTGCTGCGTGGCAGACAACAGCGTGGATGAAACTTTAAAGAAAGAAAAATTGACCTGAATCTGCTGCGTGGCAGACAATAGCGTAGATGAACCTAAGGAAAAATTGACATGAATCTGCTGCGTGGCAGACAATAGCGTGAGCGAACCTGAGGAAAATTGACATGAATCTGCTGCGTGGCAGACGATAGCGTGGATGAAACTTAAGGAAGGAAAAATTGACATGAATCTGCTGCGTGGCAGACAATAGCGTGAGCGAACCTGAGGAAATTGACATGAATCTGCTGCGTGGCAGACAATAGCGTAGATGAACCTAAGGAAAATTGACATGAATCTGCTGCGTGGCAGACAATAGCGTGAGCGAACCTGAGGAAAATTGACATGAATCTGCTGCGTGGCAGACGATAGCGTGGATGAAACTTAAGGAAGGAAAAATTTACATGAATCTGCTGCGTGGCAGACAATAGCGTGAGCGAACCTGAGGAAATTGACATGAATCTGCTGCGTGGCAGACAATAGCGTGAGCGAACCTGAGGAAATTGACATGAATCTGCTGCGTGGCAGACAATAGCGTGAGCAAACCTGAGGAAAATTGACATGAATCTGCTGCGTGGCAGACAATAGCGTGAGCGAACCTGAGGAATTTGACATGAGTCTGCTGCGTGGCAGACCATAGCGTGGATGAAACTTAAGGAAGGAAAAATTGACATGAATCTGCTGCGTGGTAGACAATAGCATGAGCGAACCTGAGAAAATTGACATGAATCTGCTACGTGGCAGACAATAGCGTGAGCGAACCTGAGAAAATTGACATGAATCTGCTGCGTGGCAGACAATAGCGTGAGCGAACCTGAGGAAATTGACATGAATCTGCTGCGTGGCAGACAATAGCGTGGATGAAACTTAAGGAAGGAAAAATTGACATGAATCTGCTGCGTGGCAGACAATAGCGTGAGCAAACCTGAGGAAAATTGACATGAATCTGCTGCGTGGCAGACGATAGCGTGAGCGAACCTGAGGAATTTGACATGAGTCTGCTGCGTGGCAGACCATAGCGTGGATGAAACTTAAGGAAGGAAAAATTGACATGAATCTGCTGCGTGGCAGACAATAGCGTGAGCGAACCTGAGAAAATTGACATGAATCTGCTACGTGGCAGACAATAGCGTGAGTGAACCTGAGGAAAAAAGACATGAATCTGCTGCGTGGCAGACCATAGCGTGAGCGAACCTGAGGAAATTGACCTGAATCTGCTGCGTGGCAGACAATAGCGTGAGCGAACCTGAATAAATTGACATGAATCTGCTACGTGGCAGACAATAGTGTGAGTGAACCTGAGGAAAAAAGACATGAATCTGCTGCGTGGCAGACCATAGCGTGAGCGAACCTGAGGAAATTGACATGAATCTGCTACGTGGCAGACAATAGCGTGAGTGAACCTGAGGAAAAAAGACATGAATCTGCTGCGTGGCAGACCATAGCGTGAGCGAACCTGAGGAAATTGACCTGAATCTGCTGCGTGGCAGACAATAGCGTGGACGAAACTTAAGGAAGGAAAAATTGACATGAATCTGCTGCGTGGCAGACAATAGCGTGAGTGAACCTGAGGAAAAATGACATGAATCTGTTGCGTGGCAGACCATGGTGTGGATGAAACTTAAGGAAGAAAAACATTGACATGACTCTGCTGTGGCAGATAATGGCGTGGAATGAAATATACCACGTATGTGTGTACCTGAAAAATGATTTATTTATTTTTTTTTTTTTTTTATTGATTGGGGCCTGGCTCCGGCATGTGTGGGACTTTGGTGAAGTATCTGATGCATGGCTGTGGGCGGCGTGCATGGGCTTCCACTGTTTGGAAACCTTGTTTTGGTTGTTGCTGGAGCCCCAGCCAGCTCATTGCCCAGGTATGTACTGTTTTTGCTGAGGCCTCAGCTGTCGGGTTTGCAAGCTGAGCAACCAATGTATGTCTTTTAAGCACCCTGGTGAAGCCAGGATGCTATTTCATGGGATGCCAGGTGAAGGGGTTAATGGGGGGGGGTTGCTGCGCCAGGGACCCAGCGTCAGTGCTGCCTGGAGACCAGCCGGTGCGGGAGGTGGGGCCAGGTTGCGAACATGCAAAGTAAGTGGGAGCGCTGGGGACTCGGCTTCAATGCTGCCTGGCGATCAGCGGGAGGTGGGGCCAGGAAGCGACATGCGGGTATGTGGGAGCGCGGCGCCGAGGCTCCCAGGACAGGGAGCAGCTCGAGGCGCCGCTTGGCTTACCGGGGGAGCGCGGTTCCAGAGGAAGGAATACTTCGAGCGAAGGCTGGAAGGGGCAGCAGCGTAGGTGAGTGGCAGCGTCGGCACTGTAACCTCGATGCGCAGAGACGTCACGTGAGAGCGCGGCGTCCATGATGGGAGCGTGAGGTGGCACTAAATAGGCCTCCTCCGCCCCTCCCACAAACGCAGGCTGAGCTTCAGCCTTACTACGTATAATTATTTATTTAATAAAGCTATGTTTTATATTTTGAGCTATAGAGACTCTGGTGTCTTTTTGTAGGTAATCTGTCCCGTAATAATCCACACTTTTGACGGATACATTTCTGGGAGGTTCTGAAATCTATTTTATAACTTGGCCTTTTGTATGTCATTTTGTTTGTCCTTTTTTTATATTTTTGTAACTACTGTACCTTTTTGTATTAAAGCTTTAAAAACTTTAATGTTCAGTCCTCATAGCTTTAATGACCCATCACTCTTCGAAGAATGATGCCTAAAAGTGGTGTGTGTTGGTGTGTACTTCAACACAGCATCTTTTTTTTGGGGTCTGACTTATACTTTAATTGCAGGTAGAAGATTAATGCAAGATTGAGTGAGTGGAAATCAACCCCTTGCAGTCGTGCCCACGTCACATGCAGGGATTGTGTGTATGTGACACTTTCTATGGTAGCAGAAACCGTTTTAATGATGTTATAAGACAAAACCCTATATAGACACTGTGCATACAGTAATAGCATATTTTAACTGTATTGTATGCTCTTTGCACTTTCACTCATCTTACATAAACATTATTGTTTTATTTATACAGTTAAAGAATTATATTAAGTAAAGAGTGTGGTGACAATGACAAGTATCGGTATCATAAAAGCAATCAAAGTCTGCAGAGGAGTACAAAGAAATTACAGAGACCTATAGGAAAACTTAGTGTGGGACTCCGCCCTAACCCAACAGCTTCAATAAATGTACATATTTTGTAATATTTGCCATAAAACAGATCTTTAAAGGGAGCTCTGACAATACTGATGCACCATTTCTATCATGTACCAGTATCTCTATCCTATACAGTTATCAGCAGGATGAACCTGGCTTAGACTAAAATATCATTTAATTTACCATATCCTGCTATTGGAAAATGGGAAAAATGTATTTGCGGTGTAAAACTGAAAAAAAAAACAAAAAAACACAACTCCGCCAAGGTTTTTGACATCACAGCATTAACTGTGAGCCAAAAATGACATGACGTTCTTATTCTGTGGCTCAATACAACTGTGGTGATACCAAACTTGTTTAGTTTCTATTTTGTTTAATTACTTTTAAATAAAATTAAAAAAATCAAAGTTGCCTTTGCATCGCCATTTTCTTACAGCTATAACTTTTATATATTATATATATTGGCAACAGTGCCGTATGATAACTATTAGCCCCCTTAGGTGGCTAAAACCTGGGATCTTTTGAGCCCTTGTTATATTCGCCCTTATAGAGATCTATTAGGGTGAATAGTATTCTTACACTGTCTGTGCTGAGCTGTGTTTTGTGCACAGCGCAGCAGGCAGCTTACCATGGCAGACCTGGAAGGCTTTAAAAGCATCCAGACTGCCATGGTAACTGATTGGGGCCCTGCGATTTCCCTGCTTTAGCTCCAATCCGAAGGCAAAGGGAGCCTCATCCCTCTGCCGAACCCCACAGATGCCACGATCACAGTTGATTGCGGCATCTGAAAGGTTAAATGACAGGGTTCGGCGGGATCTCTATTCCTCATCATTGCGGCCAAGTGTCTGCTGTATGATTCAGCCAGCAGCCTGCTCCATACAAATGTGGGCACGTTAATTACGCATTAAGGCTCCTTTCACACTAGCGTTCGCTGGTCCGCTCGTGAGCTCCGTTTGAAGGGGCTCACGAGCGGACCCGAACGCAGCCGTCCAGCCCTGATGCAGTCTGAATGGAGCGGATCCGCTCAGACTGCATCAGTCTGGCGGCGTTCAGCCTCCGCTCCGCTCGCCTCCGCACGGACAGGCGGACAGCTGAACGCTGCTTGCAGCGTTCGGGTGTCCGCCTGGCCGTGCGGAGGCGTGCGGATCCGTGCGGATCCGTCCAGACTTACAATGTAAGTCAATGGGGACGGATCCGTTTGAAGATGCCACAATGTGGCTCAATCTTCAAGCGGATCCGTCCCCCATTGACTTTACATTGAAAGTCTGGACGGATCCGTCCGAGGCTATTTTCACACTTAGCTTTTTTTTTACAATTTTAATGCAGACGGATCCGTTCTGAACGGAGCCTCCGTCTGCATTATTATGAGCGGATCCGTTCAGAACGGATCCGCCCAAACGCTAGTGTGAAAGTAGCCTAAGGGGTTTAAAAACAAATAGCTCTCTGTAACACACTAAAGCCTCACCCACACTGGCGTGGGCAGGAAAGGGGGTGGTAAGGCATTCCCATCTCAAGTACTATTTTCTACGCCTGTTTCAGTCATAGAAAAGGTCTAAATGTAAGACACTAATGAAACTCTCTTACATTTAGAACTGGCGCTGGATGTACCGAAGTTATGGTGAGGCCTGCGCCTCTTCATAACTCCAGGGGGACCACTTCCCAGTATAGGGCTTATTAAGATCGGCGTCTAAAACACCGGTCCAAATAAATGTGCTCCTATGTTTTTCAATGCATTTACACCAGACAACTGGTATAAATACATTAATAATTGTCCTTCACACAGTTTTTTATCCAAATTCCCATACCATAGATGATAATACTGGCTCCCAACAGTCACCACTAGAGGGAGCCCAGTGAAAAGAAATGTATACATTTACCATTGGAGTCAATGGAAGCTGTATAGTCTGCATGCACCAAGCTCCCCCTAGTGGTGGCTGCCAAAAACCACTCTAGCTTCTACATTAACTAGCAAGAGGAGTCCAGTGATAGGCCCCACCTCACTACAGGCCCATAGCCTGATCTGTCTCCATGATGAATATTCCACTGCGAGTCTGGTGGGTTTCAGTTATTAGCCTGAACTAGGAGGAACGGTGATATTATATATTGTGTTTTTTTATTTATTTTGTTTGTTACACCTGCATCAAGAGGAGCTTTGAGGGGATTCTTATTTTTGTGGAATTTGGAGAACAAAAAAATATTGCATGTACCACCACATGCTGCATTTCATCTGCTAGTAGGGAGAACAAGCTACCACATATAAAAGTACTGTCACATATTGTACTTCATGACAGTGGTAAATTTGAGTCAAAATATTTCATTTTTATTTATAAAAATAATACCAAATTTACCAAAAATAGTGATACCTCCTAAAAATAGTTATTACTAGAGATGAGCGACTTTCATATTTTGAAATTCGTTCATGCTTCATTTAGTGGTAAAATCTATGACTGAATGCATAACAGAATGCCAGAATGCCAGATTTCACTGGGATAATTTTAAGTTGCTATGTCACATTTGAAGACCCCCTTATGCACCCCAAAAAAGTGACCCATTTTCGAAACTACACCCCTTAAGGTATTTAAAACAGATTTTACAAACTTTGTTAACTCTTTAGGTGTTCCACAAGAATTAAAGGAGAATGTAGATGAACTTTCAGAATTTCACTTTTTTGGCAGATTTTCCATTTTAATCCATTTTTTTCCCGCTAACAAAGCGGGGTTAACAGCCAAATAAAACTCAATATTTATCACTCTGATTCTGCAGTTTACAGAAACAACCCATTTGTAATCGTAAACTGCTCTACTGGCACACGACAAGGCGTAGAAGGAAAGGAGCGCCATGTGGTTTTTGGAGGGCAGATTTCACTGGGATAATTTTAAGTTGCCATGTCACATTTGAAGACCCCCTGATCCCCTCTGCAATGTATTACAATACAACCTGTATTGTAATGCATTGGTTGTCAGCTTTTCTGCTGACAGCCTGCCTGTGAGACCCAGCCTAAGGGCTGGATCTCACAGGCTTCTATAGAAGGCAAGTCCCGATGCCTATGGAAGCATCAGGCTTGCCTTCTCTGCCATGGGGTCCCCACCACTGCAGCGCTGGGACCCGATGGAGATGCGGGGGGCGCACGTGCCCTCTGCAAACCCTCTGCATACCATGGTCAGCTTTGACCGCGGCATACAAGGGGTTAATACGCCATCATCGGTGTCTTCACTGATGTATGTAGCAGTGGCCCGACTGTCAGTGACTGCCGGGTCCGTGCCGCTAATCGGGCGAGCACAGCTCCTGCACCCGCCAGATCAGCCCGCCGTACATGTACAGCGCTGGTCCTTAAGTCACGTCCACCGGCGCCGTACAAGTACTGTGAGGATCTTTAAGTGGTTAATATAGGCGTATTTCTGGATAGTAACCCAGTGTTTTCAACAGCATGTTCCATGTATTAATATAAAAACTGAATATGGAATAGTTTTCTGAACACATACTTGTTTCATGATGATCCCACTGATGTCCAGTACAGACATATCTGCCTTCTTACACTCATTCTTCTCCCATATGATGGCACTAATTTTCTCAGATGTGGGACTTGTGCCTTGCAGCCAAATCGGGTGATTCTACAGAACAAACATAAGATGCTACAGGTAAACCCATATTCAATGTAACCAGAGGTCCCAACTTTTTTTTTACAATATGAGCTAAATTGAACTTTGAGACATGGAGTCAACTAGATCCCCTCTTTCTTCTGTATGGTGGACAGTAAAATACGCTGCTCCATTCACATTGTTTAGTATTCTTCTTTCCTGATACACATGAAAGTGGTTGCTGTTGGTAGCTACTGTGATGCTTTAAGATCACTGGTGGTTGGTGACAGTTTCGATTAGATTTCTGTTATCGGTAATATGTTGTGTAGTGAGGCCTCCATGGATTGATCTTTTTCCCCAGCAAACTCTATATGCTTAATTGGATTAAAATCTGGGAACAAACTCTTTGTCATGTTTCACCATTCCTGAACAATGTTGTAAGGCAGGACTCATTATTCTGCTAAAAGACACCACTGCCATTATGGAAAACCATTGTCATGAAGCGATGTACATGGTCTGCAACAATGTTTGGGTAAAACCCAGTTTTCCTTAAGAACATAGCCCAGAGCATCACATTGCCTTTACTTGCTTGCCGTTTTCCAGTACTGCATCCTGGTGTCATCTGATCTCAAGAAAGCAACGCACACAAGCAACCACATGATGTAAAATAGACATCATCAGGCCAGGCCACTTTTCTCCATTTCTCTATGGATAGTCCATTGTAGGGGATTAGGATGTGGCTAAGAGTCCTCATACACAGCAAGCTGTGATACTGTGTTGACACATTTCTATAACTAGCATTAACCTTTTCAGCAATCTATCCTACAGTAGCTCCTTTGTGAAATCAGACTAGACAAGCTATTCTTTACTCCTGAAGTACAGCAATTAGCACTAGTAATAAATTAATCAAAATGCCTGTTCACGCTGGTTTTAGGAGTCCAGTCGGTGGTCCTAATCCATTTATGTATGCACACTTACACAGAGAAAGCTGTCAGTCAGTGAGTAGAACCACCTTTCATAAACTATATTACTGTTTTCTCACCAGCTGAAATACATCTTTTACTGGAGGCTTCCTGTTACTTCCAACATAGTCCTGTGAGAGGTCATCATCACTGTCACTTTCACATGAGGATCGGCATTGAGGTCCATGCAGTAAGTCATCTATAAGCATATCTTCTGTCTCAGACCCTTGTCGATTACTCTCAGAGTCCTGATGTGAGACTGTGTAACTTTGAGAACTATAACTTACACCAGATCTGTAGCCCTGTCATGTAACAAAAGACAAATAAATTAAAACTGATCTTATCTGACCTAGCACATTTACTGTATAACATAATCTAATAACCAAAAGGCAAAGTTTAAATTGTATGCCTATTGAACTATTTTATGACGAGGGCTACAACTCTATCATAAAAATATGTATTGCATAAAATACAATAAACTGTATAAGAGATCTCCTGGACTCTCAAAAAAGCAAATCTTCTGGGTGCTGCATCTTCTTTATCTTACACTCAGCTCTCTCTGATTCATACGTTGGGTCACTTACCTTCTGTGATTAATATTTTAAAATGAGTGGTAAGCAGTCCAGCAATACCCAAGCACCGGCGTCCTCATATTCATGAGGTGCAGCAGCCCCTCTCTCAGACGATTGATAATCTTAGGCAGCAGGTTGGGCAGCAGGGATCTCATGAATATCAGGACTCCCGAACACATGTCCTGCTGGAGCTCCTCCACGTTGATTTAAAACTGCCATCAGATGGGGCAGTACAAAACGGTGTCATATTCCCTTTAAGGAGGGTCTAGTCTGATATCTGTATTCTGGAAGAGTGTGGTTTGAGGTATGTTTTTCTTTAGGGGACCTGGTATTTGTATTTATTTTTGGGGTCTGAATGATCTAATATTTTTCAAGGTGGTCTGGGATATTTATTAATTTATGGAGGTCTCTGTTTAGGGGTCCTGGTCTGGGGGTCTTTATTTGTTCATGGTTTGGGATCTGTATTTATTTAGGGGTCTTTATTTGTATAGGCAGTTCGGTGTCTGTATTTATTTAGGCGTCCCAGGAGTTGAACGGACTACAGGAATTTCTGCACTTTTGGTCTATAGTGTGTATTAAGTAGGGTCTACTCTCCAGTCTTGAATTTCTTTAAGGGGCCAAGTTTTTGTACAATGAAGACCTGGTGCTTGCCCTGTATTCATATTGGGGTCAAACTATTTTTGCAAGAGGGTCTAAGATATGTATTTATTTAGGTGATTTCCATTTGTTTAGAGGGCCTGGTCTATGGATCTTCATTTGCTTGGGGACAACAGTATTTATTTAGGGGACCTGGTTTAGAATCTGGATTTATTTAGGGGGTTTACTTTGGGATCTCTATTTGTATAGGCAGTCTGGTGTCTCTATTTGTTTAAGAGTCTTGGGAGTGGAAGTATTGGCACTTCTGGTCTGCAGTTTGTATTAAGGGGGGTCTAGTCTACCGTGTGTATTAAGGAGTCTGGTCTGGGGTAGGTATCTCTTTAAGGGAACCTGGTGTTTTTTTTATTTTGGGAGCCTTGTGTCTGTATTTATTTTTGGATGTGGTTTGTCTGTATTTTACTATGTGAAGCCAAACTATCTGCAAGAAACCCTCGTAGAGCACCACTGCTGAGAAAAAGACGTGTTGAAAAAGTTGCTTTTTGCCAAAGAACACATCGCCTAAAGATAATTGGTGCAACATTTTATGGACAGATGAGAGCAAGATTGTTCTTATTGCGTCTAAAGGCCGCAGACTGTTTGTGAGACGACCCATAAACACTAAATTTAAGCCACAGTACACTATGAAGACTGTTAAACATGGAGGAGCAAACATAATTGTTTGGTGATGTTTCTTATACTCTGGAGTCGGGCCGATTTATTGCATACCAGGCACCATGGACTATTTTTATTATATCAAAATACTGGAAGAGGTCATGTTGCTTTAGCAATAATCCAATTGAGAATTTGTGGAGTGGCATCAAAATGCAGTTTTTGTTACCAAACCCAAGAATGCAGAAGAACTGTGGAATGTAGTGCAGTCAGCTTGAGATAGAATATCTGTTTTCAGGGGTCAGATGTTAGTTGCCTCCATGCCACACAGATGTAAAGCAATTATCAGAAAAAAAAGGTTATACAACTAAATATTAGTTCAGTGATTAACAGAAAAGCTAAATCAACAACAACAAATTTCAGTTTATACTGGAAATATTTGAGTTTGTTACTGAAAATGCAAACACTGCTATTTTTTGGAATAGCCTATTATTCATTTCCCTTCATTCTCAGTTTAAAAATTGATACTTTGTTCATGTTTTAATTGGGAATTGAATGTGCAGTGCTCCCAGTGTTGTGTATATGGAAATAAATGCAATTTTGAGTTAGGGGAGTTTTTTCTCAGTTGTTTTAAACACGTTGCTTTTATTTTGCTTAGAACTTGCGTGTGTTCACATATATATATATATATATATATATATATATATATATACAGTACAGACCAAAAGTTTGGACACCCCTTCTCTTTCAAAGAGTTTTCTTTATTTTCATGACTATGAAAATTGTAGATTCACACTAAAAGCATCAAAACTATGAATTAACACATGTGGAATTATATACATAACAAAAAAGTGTGAAACAACTGAAAATATGTCATATTCTAGGTTCTTCAAAGTAGCCACCTTTTGCTTTGATTACTGCTTTGCACACTCTTGGCATTCTCTTGATGAGCTTCAAGAGGTAGTCACCTGAAATGGTCTTCCAACAGTCTTGAAGGAGTTCCCAGAGATGCTTAGCACTTGTTGGCCCTTTTGCCTTCACTCTGCGGTCCAGCTCACCACAAGCCATCTCGATTGGGTTCAGGTCCGGTGACTGTGGCGGCTAGGTCATCTGGCGCAGCACCCCATCACTCTCCTTCATGGTCAAATAGCCCTTACACAGCCTGGAGGTGTGTTTGGGGTCATTGTCCTGTTGAAAAATAAATGATGGTCCAACTAAACGCAAACCGGATGGAATAGCATGCCGCTGCAAGATGCTGTGGTAGCCATGCTGGTTCAGTATGCCTTCAATTTTGGATAAATCCCCAACAGTGTCACCAGCAAAGCACCCCCACACCATCACACCTCCTCCTCCATGCTTCACGGTGGGAACCAAGCTTATAGAGTCCATCCGTTCACCTTTTCTGCGTCGCACAAAGACACGGTGGTTGGAACCAAAGATCTCAAATTTGGACTCATCAGACCAAAGCACAGATTTCCACTGGTCTAATGTCCATTCCTTGTGTTCTTTAGCCCAAACAAGTCTCTTCTGCTTGTTGCCTGTCCTTAGCAGTGGTTTCCTAGCAGATATTCTACCATGAAGGCCTTATTCCCACAGTGTCCTCTTAACAGTTGTTCTAGAGATGTGTCTGCTGCTAGAACTCTGTGTGGCATTGACCTGGTCTCTAATCTGAGCTGCTGTTAACCTGCGATTTCTGAGGCTGGTGACTCGGATGAACTTATCCTCCGCAGCAGAGGTGACTCTTGGTCTTCCTTTCCTGGGACGGTCCGCATGTGAGCCAGTTTCTTTGTAGCGCTTGATGGTTTTTGTGACTGCATTTGGGGACACTTTCAAAGTTTTCCCAATTTTTCGGACTGACTGACCTTCATTTCTTAAAGTCATGATGGCCACTCGTTTTTCTTTACTTAGCTGCTTTTTTCTTGCCATAAGACAAATTCTAACAGTCTATTCAGTAGCACTATCAGCTGTGTATCCACCTGACTTCTCCACAACGCAACTGATGGTCCCAACCCCATTTATAAGGCAAGAAATCCCACTTTTCTCGCCCATTTTCCTTGGGGGACACAGACCTTGGTATAGCTCAGCTCCCTAGGAGGCGTGACACTAAGTAAAACTGTTAAGCCCCTCCTCCATCAGCTATACCCTCAGCCTGGAGATAGAGGCTACCAGTTTTAGCTTAGTGTCCAAGGAGGCAAGACACTCCCTGCTACTGCAGGGCTGTTTTCTCCTTGTTGTAATTTTTTCTCTAATTTGTTATTTTATTTTTGTTTTTTCCTAGGGATACCAGAGACGCATTGGGCCTCTCTGCTCTCCCGGGGTGAGCTGCGCCAGTGCCAACTATCTGCACTGCTGCCTCCCCCACAGAAGCAATAGGGGATCTGGGCAGCAATGGCTCCCCTACATCCCGCCAGCTAGGGGGTCGCCCGCACGCAAAGCCCCTCTCCCAGCTTCCTGCCACTGCGGTGCCAGTAGCTGAAGGGGCGACCCTGCTGGAAGGAACTGAGGGTGAAGACAGGTAAGATGGCTTTTCCAGCCCATACCCTGTCCCTATTTGCACTGGGTTTGGGGGGGCACCCGTGGTCGTCATTTGAGCGCTCTGTAGATCTCCCCATCTGCGGCTGCTTCCGCTCCCCAATGGCTGATTCCCCACGCTGTTTATAGGGCCCGGATTACTCTCCTGACATCCTTCTCCCTCCCCGCCGCCGCCGCTCCGTGCGTGATCGGGGGGCGGGGCTTAGGCCCGACATCGGCGGTTCGGGCTCGGCGGGGGACATTGTGGCAGAGGAGGCTCGGTAAGGTCACCCACCTGCATATCGCCGCGCACTTGGGCCTGCGGGCCTTGTTCTACGGACAAAGGTTTTCGTTTCTCACGCTCCTGCATAAACCTGAGAGTCACGGCAGCAGGGGGCGTGCTCTTTTTTCGCGCGCGCGCGCGCGTCATTGGGGGCGGAGTTACGTTCTCCTTCACAGGAGACATTCAAGCGTGTAGGGGGCGGAGCTTCTTCCCGCGCCTCTGCTGAGGTTTTTTGCCGCGCTTCCTCACTCCGTTCTGGAAGCTGAGCCACGTGGGAGACTCCTGGTGCATAGATTGCGTTTCTGGGACGCACGCTCTCTGCTGTTGCTGCCTTTCTGCAGCTGTTGATCTGGACTTCACTCCTGACGTTCTTCTGACACTGGTAGGACAGTTAACCCTCTCCTAACCCTCCTGGTCATAGCTGCTGCAACCCCTTGTGGTCTCTGTATCAGGGTACGACCACTTTTTCAACATGTCAGATCCCACGGGTGCCCCCAAACCCTGGTACCATGCCTGTACCGCCTGCAAGGAACTTTTTCCGCGTGGGCAATCTGAGCCGCATTGCCTTGCATGTCAGGCCCCGGTGCAGGGCCCGCTTTCCGCTGCGCCCCCCGGTGCCTCTGAACCCCCTGACTGGGCTAGGTCTCTGTCTCAGGCGGTGGAAAGCCTTACACACGTAGTGGGCCGTCTCGTGGATAGACCGCCTCTCCCGCAGGCTGCCACAATCCCTGTCGCACCCGCTGGGACTACCGTTTCTGCCGCCCCCACTGATTCCCTGCCTCCCAGCGAATCTTCCAGGGCCCGGCATATTCAGAAACGTTCAAGGGTTGAGCGCACATCTTCTCCAGATGCTTCGCTCTCTCCGCCATGCGTGCGAGCTCAGTCAAGTCTATCCTCTCAAAGGGATACGCCTTCTGAGGGAGAACTGGCGGATTCGGACGTGGACATGGACTCAGAGCTTCCGTCCAAATTGGCGTCCGCGGTGGGGCATCTTATCACTAGCATCCGTGATACCTTTCACATACACGATGACCCCCCCAGCTCTGAACAGGCCGGCGTGTCCTTTCTTCGCCCCAGACAGGCCTCCAAGGTCTTTCCCATCCACGCTGATTTTTCTTCTGTGGTGTCCAAGGCTTGGACCCGGCCTAACGTCCGCTTTGTTACACCCAAAAAGCTGGACATTTGTTATCCCTTTCCAGCGGATTCTGTGACCACGTGGACGTCCCCGCCTAAGGTTGATCCTCCCGTGGCTCGCCTGTCCAAAAGCACTACTATTCCTGTACAAGACGGATCTTCCCTCCAGTCTGCTGAGGACCGTCGTACGGAATCCCTCTCCAAGGCAATATTTACTGCCTCTGGTTCGGCCCTTAGACCGGTCTTTGCCTCCGCCTGGGCTGGTAAAGCGGTCTCTGAATGGGGTTTGCAACTGGAACGGGAGTTAGGGTCGGACGTCCCTCTACAGGACCTCCGTTCCTTAGCCCAACTAATTGTCCAGGCCGGAAAATTTGTCTGTGAGGCCTCTCTTGATGCGGGTGCCCTCATTGCCCGTTCCTCTGCCCTGGCAGTTTCTGTCAGGAGGGAACTCTGGCTGAAGGTTTGGGCGGCGGACGCCGCTTCCAAACGCTCTTTGGCTGGCCTACCATTCACGGGTTCCCGCTTGTTCGGAACCCGTCTGGACGAACTTATATCTGAGGCCACGGGTGGGAAGAGTACTCACCTCCCCCAGTCCAGGCCGAGGGGCGCCCCCCGTGGTCGCGCTGGTTCGTCCCGTTTTCGGTCCTTTCGCAAGCCCACCGGGTCTAGACCCGCGGCCGGTTCTTCTTCCTCTGGCCCAGCCCAGGATAGACGCAAGAAGCCGTTTTTTCGGACGCAATCTACCTGGCGCAAGCCCCAGCCCACACGGGCTCCCACAGGCCAGCAGCCCTCTGCCTGAAGGTGCGCCCCCACCCACCCGGGTGGGGGGCCGCCTTCTACTGTTCAGGAACGTATGGCGGGCCCACATCTCAGACGCATGGGCGCTCGAGGTTGTATCTTGCGGATACAAGATCGAATTTGCGTCCATTCCGCCAGACCGTTTCTTCCGGTCCCGTCCTCCGCGGGATCCTGTACGAGCGGCCGCCTTCTTCACGGCCATTCGCTCTCTAACGGACAAGGGTGTCGTCGCCCCCGTGCCTCCGACGGAAAGGTTCAGGGGGTTCTACTCGAACCTCTTTGTGGTTCCCAAGAAGGAAGGCTCAGTGCGACCGATCTTGGACCTAAAGCGCCTGAACCGTTTTCTCCGACTGCAGAGATTCCGGATGGAGTCTCTCAGGTCCGCGGTGGCCTCCCTGGAAAGAGGGGATTTCATGGCCTCAATCGACGTTCAAGATGCATATCTCCACGTTCCGGTTGCTCCATGTCATCACCGCTTCCTGCGCTTCGCAGTGGGGGACGATCACTTCCAATTCGTCGCCCTTCCCTTTGGTCTGGCGACGGCTCCTCGAGTATTCACCAAGGTCCTGGCCCCTGTCTTGGCCCTTCTGCGTTCAAGAAGTGTTTTTCTTCTCCCTTACTTGGACGACATCTTGGTCAAGGCACCCTCCTTCTCTCAGGCATCCGGCAGTGTGGGACTCACTCTGGAGACCCTGACGCGGTTCGGTTGGATCATCAACCACCCCAAGTCTTCCCTTACCCCCTCCAGACGGCTGATCTTCCTGGGGATGCTCCTGGATACGGAGTTGGCGGAGGTCCGCCTCCCGTCGGACAAGCGTCTGGCCCTTTGCGGGTCTGTTCGCAGTCTCCTCCGTCATCACCGCCCTTCCCTCAGATCCAGCATGCGGTTGTTGGGGAAGATGGTTGCCTGTTTCGAAGCGGTGCCGTTCGCACAATTCCGATCCCGCACCTTTCAGAGGGCAATTCTGTCGGCCTGGGACAAATCACCGAGGAGTCTGGACAGGACCTTTCTTCTGCCTCCCCTGGCTCGGGCTTCCCTCAGCTGGTGGTTGCATATCCCTCTACGGGGGAGGTCCTTCCTCCCACTGAACTGGCTGGTGATTACCACCGATGCCAGCTTACGGGGGTGGGGGGGGGTTTTCCCTCCCCGGTCCGTCCAGGGCGTTTGGTCTCTATCGGAGTCCAGACTTCCAATCAATATTCTGGAACTGAGGGCGATTCTTCTGTCCCTCAGACACTGGACCCATCTACTGAGGGGCCACCCTGTTCGGATCCAATCGGACAATGCCACGGCTGTGGCATACATAAACCATCAGGGAGGCACTCGCAGCGCTGCTGCGATGCAAGAGGTGGCCCTCATTCTCCTCTGGGCGGAGGCGCACGTGCCGGCCTTATCCGCGATTTACATCCCGGGGGTGGACAACTGGGCGGCGGATTTCCTGAGCCGGTCCACCATCGACCCGGGAGAATGGTCCCTGCACCCAGAGGTGTTCGAAGCCCTTTGTCTTCGCTGGGGTCGCCCCGACGTGGACCTCATGGCTTCCAAATTCAACCACAAGGTCCCCCGATACCTGGCCAGGGCACGGGACCCGAAGGCGTACGGCGCCGACGCGCTCGTCCTTCCGTGGCGCGAATTCTCCCTTCTGTACGTCTTTCCTCCTTTCCCCCTCCTGCCACGGGTTCTTCGGAGGATCGCGGCAGAGGGCGTTCCCGCGATTCTGATCGCCCCGGATTGGCCCCGCCGGTCTTGGTACGCCGACCTAATGTTGCTGTTGGCAGACGCACCGTGGCCACTGCCCTCCAGGGAAGACCTTCTCTCTCAGGGACCGATCTTCCACGAGCATTTAGGCTCGCTACGTTTGACGGCGTGGCTATTGAGACCGCCGTCTTAACGCGACGGGGTTTCTCCGCGGACGTAGTCCGCACCATGATCCGTGCTCGTAAGCCCGTGTCCTCTAGGATCTACTATCGGGTTTGGAGGTCCTATCTGGGGTTCTGTGAGTCCCGGAGCATCCCACCTCTCCGGTTTTCTCTTCCCACGATCCTGTCCTTCCTCCAGTCGGGTCTGGACCTGGGGCTGAGCCTCAGTTCTCTGAAGGGACAGATTTCGGCGCTGTCTATTCTTCTCCAGCGTCCCCTGGCCCCTCTGGGGCCAATTAAGACCTTCTTACAAGGGGTGGCTCACTCTGTACCGCCGTACCGCCCTCCAGTTCCATCCTGGGACCTGAATGTGGTGCTCTCGGCGCTCCAATCAGCCCCCTTCGAGCCTTTACGGGAGGTCTCCCCTCGCCTTCTGTCCTGCAAGGTCATCTTTCTTGTGGCCATCACATCTCTCCGACGGGTGTCGGAGTTAGCGGCTCTTTCTTGCTCCGAACCTTTCCTGATCTTCCACCAGGATAAGGTTGTGCTTCGGCCTGTCCCGTCCTTCCTGCCAAAGGTGGTCTCCGCCTTTCACATCAATGAGGACATCGTCCTTCCGTCGCTCTGTCCCTCTCCTTCCCACCCCAGAGAACGGGAACTGCACCGTCTGGATGTGGTCAGGGCGTTGAAGATTTACCTGGAGGTCACCGGATCCTTTCGGCGCACGGACTCCCTGTTTGTGGTTCCGGAGGGTTCGCGCAAGGGTTTGGCGGTCTCCAAGGTGGCTATTGCCCGTTTCATTAAACTGGCGGTGTCTGAGGCTTATCGAGCCAAGGGTAGAGCTCCGCCTTTCAGCGTCACTGCTCATTCCACCAGAGCAGTCGGGGCTTCCTGGGCGCAGAGGCATCGGGCCTCGGCTGAACAGTTGTGCAAAGCAGCCACTTGGTCCTCTCTGCACACTTTCACAAGGTTCTATAGAGTGCATACGCATGCATCAGCGGATGCTGCTTTGGGCCGCCTGGTTTTGCAGGCAGCGGTTTCCTGATGCTCCGGTGGTGGTCCGCCTTGGGTTTGTGGTCCCTCCCTTCTTGGACTGCTTTTGAACGTCCCAAGGTCTGTGTCCCCCAAGGAAAATGGGCGAGAAAAGGAGATTTTTGTATAACTTACCAGTTAAATCTCTTTCTCGCTCTTCCTTGGGGGACACAGCACCCACCCTTCTGTGTTTGGTTACGGGGTTATGGTCTGGCGCCCCGTTGGGTTGCTGGCTGGTTGTTTCCATTGTTGGTTGTTATCCTTTCACTACTTGGACACGCAACTGGTAGCCTCTATCTCCAGGCTGAGGGTATAGCTGATGGAGGAGGGGCTTAACAGTTTTACTTAGTGTCACGCCTCCTAGGGAGCTGAGCTATACCAAGGTCTGTGTCCCCCAAGGAAGAGCGAGAAAGAGATTTAACTGGTAAGTTATACAAAAATCTCCTTATTAAACCTGACAGGGCACACCTGTGAAGTGAAAACCATTTCAGGTGACTACCTCTTGAAGCTCATCAAGAGAATGTCAAGAGTGTGCAAAGCAGTAATCAAAGCAAAAGGTGGCTACTTTGAAGAACCTAGAATATGACATATTTTCAGTTGTTTCACACTTTTTTGTTATGTATATAATTCCACATGTGTTAATTCATAGTTTTGATGCCTTCAGTGTGAATCTACAATTTTCATAGTCATGAAAATAAAGAAAACTCTTTGAATGAGAAGGTGTGTCAAAACTTTTGGTCTGTACTGTATATATTGTGGTAAAGTGTACAGTAAAGTCCTGGAAGGGGTATATATCCCACCCAGGTTCCTCAACTGGGTGAGGTAAGTAAAATCCAGGAAGATGTTGCTGGCTTCTTCAGCAAACATAGTCCACCCCCATTCCAGAGCATGTTTTCCCCTAGCCCAGGGGTAGGCAACCTCCGGATCCCAGCTGTTGTAAAACTACAATTCCCAGCATGCTCCATTCATTTCTATGAGAGTTCTTAGAAGAGCAGAGCAAGTATGCATACTGGGAGTTGTAGTTTCACAACAGATGGGAGACGGAGGTTGCCTACCCCTGCCCTAGCCTGAGGGATCCCCAGGTGTAGTCTACGTGGGATCGTTATGCGGAAATAAAAGCACATCCAAGGCTGTCAGTCTAGAAAGGAGTTATGCCTGAAAAAAACCTAGGAAGCTGGCTGCCTTGCTGGCTACTAACACTATGAGAAGGAAAGAAATCGAGTAAATGGAAGGGGTATTAGGAAGATGGGATAGGGGGGAGAAGAGAAGAAAAGAAAAAAAAGTAACTAAAAATAGGTGGGAAGAACAAGAAAGCGAGATGAGCACCAGAGGAGAACTAAATGATCCTAGGAGGGAATCAAGTGATAGGAAAAAAGTGAAAGGACAGAAACAATTGAAAAGTGTACCGCACATGTGAGAAGAACAGAATGGGTGGGGCGCCAAAGCTGATAGCAGATGGACAAGGAGGAAGGAATGGGTGATGGTATGACTCTATAGTGAAAAGTGGCTGAGATGGTAGATATGCCAAAGTCTTGATGGAAAAAGTAACACCGCAAATAATTAACAAGGCGTATAGGACATACCATAAAACTAAGCAATAATACCAGATCATGGTGGAAGTAAATATATGGAATATTATATGGTATTAAATAATATAAGCATTATATTAAAATAAAGGAAAACCCGTTGAGTCCAGGGACTTACTTCACCAGGTAGGAGGTGGACTGGATAAACTCAAGACACCTGTCTCCCTAGCCTCCACTTTGCTTTGAAGGTTGTTTAGCCCTGAGTACAACATCAGGTGAGAACCTTTTCACCCGGATCTTCTCTACGTACCCAACGGTCCTCCCTATGATGCGCTATCCTTTCTCTCTTTTGTGAAGTGCATTATCAAATACTTGCTTGTCATCCTTATCATGTTTACCATAAGGCCTCAGAGGCTATCTATCATTCGCTGCCGTTTGCTGGGGAAGTCCACAGTGCTTGATGTGATAAATAGCCTAACAGTTGAAAAACAGATGACTTACTGTACCTGGCTCATGAAAGATTCTTCCCCTGTGTCCACAGAACTATCAGATTCCTGGACACATTGGTTATTTTTTAACACTCTATGTTTTTCCTGCAAGAAAATGAAAGGTTGTTATCATCATAGTGCAACAGCGGTTATTGACTACCTGCAAAATATGTTAGTTGGTCAAAACACCCATTTGCGTGATGTAATATGGAGCAGCAGATCAATGTGCAATTGTAACAGCTAAAGGAAGGAAAAAGAGAACCAAAACAATTCAATCTAGGTACTAAAAAAAAAAAAATCAATGGTTCTATAAAATCTAAACAGATGAGGCCAATTTCACACAACAAGCTCTAGAACTTGTACCTATGATAGAAAACAGGGGTACTTTGACCTTTGTCCAACCACTGGCTGCCATGTCCAGATGGACTATAAATAGAGAGGAGGGCACGTATACGGACGTTATGAACAGCTGAGCAAGCCAAGTTGGAAATACCCCAATAAAGAGGATATTTAACCTCTCCTGGCATGTCTGTTTTAGTAACTATTTGCAATAACAATTCCAGGGCATCTATTCTTATGGCTCTATCATGTGCCATTTCTATATTATGCTTGATAGAAGTTATGACAGCAGTTTGCATTGAAGATCGAGGTGAGTGTTACTAGTAGGAGATCAAAATGTATTTGTGCCACAAAGGCAAAATTCTAATCGCTCGAGGTCGGACGAGACTTTGGTGAATTAATTCAGTATTCCCATATGCTTTTTAAAAACATTTTAAATTAGGAATACAAAGGTACCATCCCGACTTTGGATTTTTATTTAAAAAAAAAATTAAAGCTGCACATAGGAATACCGAATTAATTCACCAAAGTCTCGCAATACTTTGAGCCATACAAATGTTGCCTACTTGCAGCCCATACATTTTAATGCTGTATGGAGACAGCATTAAAATCGAGATTTTTGAAAGAATCAACTTTGCTGAAGACCGGTCAGAATCTATGAACCAAACAGAAGTTGGCACACAGGCTGACAAGCAGATTATAGCACTTTTGCAGGATACAGCAAACTACTAAATCTATTGCTCAGCAGAGAATGAGACAAACAGCACAGCATATATAGGAGAAGCTGAAATAGCCTACCAGCTGCACACAGGACCCAAGGAGGGTTTAACCCTAGCAGTATGTAGAATGAAATGAGGTTCAAGGAAAAAAAATCCCAAAGACACACACAGGACACCGACACCTGAGCCCGCTGCTGGAGTGGTGGAACTGTGACAGATACAGAGTGAGTGAAGTTGACCCTGTGCCCTCCTGAAGTGGTGGGCACAGACTGCCAATGTAACAACAGACATTTCAGGAGATGTAACATGTCCTCTTTAAGATAGAGAGGAGGGGGCTGTCCTCCAGCAGATCACTAGACAAATGTTCTGAAAAGGTGAGTTGTATACTGCGCTTTCACTTTAAATGCAGAAAAGCAACCTAATATGTGATTTATATGCTTGACCAATCATCTTTGCTTATCATATAAAATATGGTGAACTATCATTACAGTCCAGAAAGCATCTTGCTCATTTCAATATTTGTTTGCACAGTAATTATAGAGCCATCATTATTTAAACAGGCATAAATTACTTGCACATTTCAATTTCCTAAGGGAAGAAACATATTAATTTTTACGACATACCCGTTTGGTTCATCGGCTACTTAAAGGGTGATTGAACCTTCGTCACAAAGCAGATTGCACATGGAAGAGATTTTCACAGTGCACGCTATATTTTAGTAGTTAATGGAGGCATGTAGTTAATATTCTTTGCAATACTGAATAACCAATGCTAATAGCTTGATAGTATCAGTTTTATCGTCTATAAAAGGGCTATCTACTGCATCTTAATGCATAGCTATGGGTTCTCTATGGCAACATACAATAAATACTACTGCATTAAAAATGTGCTCATCATCAATGAGTCCATTCACACGTCCGCAACTTGGGTCCGGATCCGTTCCGCAATTTTGCGGAACAGGTGTGGACCCATTCATTTTCAATGGGGCTGGAACAGATGCGGACAGAACACTATGTGCTGTCCCCATTTCCGGATCCGCACTTCCGGATCTGCAATTCTGTTCCCGAAAAAAATAGAACATGTCCTGCAAATGCAGAACACACATTGTCGGTGTCCGTGTTTTGCGGAACTGCAATTTTCGGACCGCAAAACAGCGACGGACGTGTGAATGGACCCTAATAGAGATTATGTTACCATTTCTGCCTACTTATGTAAGCCATAGAAAATGCCATTTGCAGTGGACATCAACCAGGGACATTTTGGGGGGTATTTAAAACTGAAAACCATAAATTTAGCTTTAGGCCTCATGCACACGACAGTTTTTTTTCACGGTCCGCAAAAACAGGGTCCGTGGGTCCGTGATCCGTGACCGTTTTTTCGTCCGTGGGTCTTCCTTGATTTTTGGAGGATCCACGGACATGAAAAAAATGTCGTTTTGGCGTCCACCTGGCCGTGCGGAGCCAAACAGATCCGTCCTGAATTACAATGCAAGTCAATGGGGACGGATCCGTTTGAAGTTGACACAATATGGTGCAATTGCAAACGGATCCGTCCCCATTGACTTTCAATGTAAAGTCAGGAGTCCCTTTACTTTCACACTTGTGTTCATAATGCAGACGGTGGCTCCGTTCAGAGCGGATCCGTCTGCATTATATTGTTAAAACATTTCTAAGTGTGAAAGTAGCCTCAGACGGATCCGTCCAGACTTTACATTGAAAGTCAATGGGGGACGGATCCGTTTGAAAATTGAGCCACAGTGTGTCATCTTCAAACGGATCCGTCCCCATTGACTTACATTATAAGTCTGGACGGATCCGCTTGCCTCCGCACGGCCAGGCGGACACCCGAACATAACTTGAAGCGTCCCCATCACCATGGGAACGCCTCTACGTTAGAATATACTGTCGGATATGAGCTACATCGTGAAACTCATTTCCGACAGTATATTCTAACACAGAAGCGTTCCCATGGTGATGGGGACGCTTCAGGTTAGAATACACTGCAAACTTGGTACAAGACTGCCCCCTGCTGCCTGGCACCACCCGATCTCTTACAGGGGTATATGATAGCACAATTAACCTCTTCAGGTGCGGCACCTAAAGGGGTTAATTGTACTATCATATTCTCCTGTAAGAGATCAGGGCTGTCAGGCAGCAGGGGGCAGACCCCCCCTCCCCAGTTTGAATATCGTTGGTGGCACAGTGTGCGCCTACCATCGCCCCCCCCCTTCCTCCCTCTATAGTTAAAAATCGTTGGTGGCACAGTGTGCGCCCACCATCGGCCCCCCTTTCTCTATAGTAGTAACAACCATTGGTGGCAGTGTGCGGCCTCCCATTCCCCCCCCCCATCATTGGTGGCAGCGGAGTTCCGATCGGAGTCCCAGTTTAATCGCTGGGGCTCCGATCGGTAACCATGGCAACCAGGAAGCTACTGCATCCCTGGTTGCCATGGTTACTTAGCAATAGTACAATTGTAGAAGATTCATACTTACCTGCTTGCTGCTGCGATGTCTGTGACCGGCCGGGAGCTCCACCTACTGGTAAGTGAAAGGTCTGTGCGGTGCATTGCTAAAGAACTGTCACTTACCAGTAGGAGGAGCTCCCGGCCGGTCACAGACATCGCAGCAGCAAGCAGGTAAGTATGAATCTTCTACAATTGTACTATTGCTAAGTAACCATGGAAACCAGGGATGCAGTAGCTTCCTGGTTGCCATGGTTACCGATCGGAGCCCCAGCGATTAAACTGGGACTCCGATCGGAACTCCGCTGCCACCAATGATCGGGGGGGGGGGGGCAGATGGGAGGCCGCTACACTGCCACCAATGGTTGTTACTACTATAGAGAGAGGGGGGCCGATGGTGGGCGCACACTGTGCCACCAACGATTTTTAACTTTAGAGGGAGGAAGGGGGGGGCGATGGTGGGCACACACTGTGCCACCAACGATTTTTAACTATAGAGGGAGGAAGGGGGGGGCGATGGTGGGCACACACTGTGCCACCAACGATTTTTAACTATAGAGGGAGGAAGGGGGGGGCGATGGTGGGCACACACTGTGCCACCAATGATTTTTAACTATAGAGGGAGGAAGGGGGGGCGATGGTGGGCACACACTGTGCCACCAACGATTTTTAACTATAGAGGGAGGAAGGGGAGGGGGCGATGGTGGGCGCACACTGTGCCACCAACGATATTCAACCTGGGGAGGGGGGGTCTGCCCCCTGCTGCCTGGCAGCCCTGATCTCTTACAGGAGAATATGATAGTACAATTAACCCCTTTAGGTGCCGCACCTGAAGAGGTTAATTGTGCTATCATATCCCCCTGTAAGAGATCGGGTGGTGCCAGGCAGCAGGGGGCAGTCTTGTACCAAGTTTGCAGTGTATTCTAACTAGAAGCGTCCCCATCACCATGGGAACGCTTCTGTGTTAGAATATACTGTCGGAAATGAGTTTTCACGAAGTGAAAACTTAGATCAGAAAAAGCTTTTATGCAGACGGATCTTCGGATCCGTCTGTATGAAAGCAACCTACGGCCACGGATCACGGACACGGATGCCAATCTTGTGTGCATCCGTGTTCTTTCACGGACCCATTGACTTGAATGGGTCCGTGAACCGTTGTCCGTCAAAAAAATAGGACAGGTCATATTTTTTTGACGGACAGGATACACGGATCACGGCCTCGGCTGCAAAACGGTGCATTTTCCGATTTTTCCACGGACCCATTGAAAGTCAATGGGTCCGCGAAAAAAAAAACGGAAAACGGCACAACGGCCACGGATGCACACAACGGTCGTGTGCATGAGGCCTTATTGAAAGGGGTTGTCTTACTTCTACAAGTGGCTTTTATCATGTAGAGATAGTTAATACAAGCCACTTACTAATGTATTGTTATTATCCATATTGATTCCTTTGCTGGCTAGATTAATTTTCCCATTAAATCATATACTGCTTGTATCCATGGTTACGACCACCCTGCAATCCCTTTATTCCTAGATATCTCCACAAGGTTCAAAATATTTTTAATGGGGGGGGAGTTGTTCAATTAAATTAAACCAGTATAAAGCTAACTACACCAAAACACTGGGTAGTGCACCACATTATCTGTGGGTGATTGCGTGATATTAAGCATCAGATATTGAGCATTCATTTCTGTTTATTTCTTTCTCCACACAGTTCAAAATTTTTGGGAGGGGTTGTTCAATATAATTAAACCAGCATAAAGATGATCAGTAGACCAATACACAGGGTATTGCACCATATTATCTGTGAGTGATAACATGATATTAAGCATAGGGCCTCAATCATCAATTTAAATTTATTGATTTCTCCACAAGGTTCCAAATTTTTTATTTGGGGCTACAGTAGGCACGTGTGATGACAAGTCATCAAGTTAGTATACAGAGACCAGCAAGGGACAAGAGAAGTGTTTTCACAGGAGCACCGGGAGAGGTAAGTATGGTGTGTTTTTTTAATTTATATGATGAGCTCCATAGTGAAAGCAGCAATAAAATCCATACAATTTGGTGCAAACTGGTGCCAATTTCCCTGCAGATTGTTGAGGAATTGCTGTAGAAATGTTTCCAATATATTCCAATTTTTTCTGTAAGTAAATTTCTGTCACACTGGGTAATTTGCCTAACTAGCCATTTTTGAAGCAGTTTACATGCAGCATACAAGTATTTATACATATAATATATAATCATTGCTTCTATTTTTTTCTCAGTCCTACTGATATCTCCTCTTATACTTAATCACAAAAAGGCAACAAAAGCCTTAATACTTAACCAAAAAATGAATATGAATAAATATTTGCTAGTGTAAGATTGCAGTCCGTATTATTCGCCCTATAAGACGCGCCATAAGATGCACCCAGACTTTAGAGGAGGAAAAAAAAAAAAATCATCAGATCTCCAATGTTAATCAATGTTCAGTTCAGACCCCCAAACAGACCTCAGATCAGACCCCCAGTTTTAATCAGACCCCAGCTCAGACATCCAATCAGACCCCAGCTCAGACATCCAATCAGACCACCAAACAGACCTCTAATCAGACCCCCAATGTTAACCATACATCAGATCAGGGAAAACAAATTAAATAAAGCAAGCACAAGGAGTGATATATTCACCGATCCCCAGTCCTCAGTAGTATTCGTATTCGCCCCATAAGACCCATAAGGTTTCAGCTTTCTTCACTCTTCACTCAATTTATTTTTATCTTCTCTTCTGAAATAATAGTCATTTAAAACTCTTCATGCAGTGGCCTAAGGTATTTGGCACCGAGAACAGTACTTTCTCTGGCACCCCCCCCCCCTTCAATGGAGTGAATGGGGCTCAGCTCCGATACGAAGCACAGCCGCTATCAAATGGATGCTACTTTGCTTGCTGTCGCTGCTTCAAACATATCATTTTGCCTTCCTTCGCCACATCATTGTGTTATCTAGCAAGACCCAGTGCAGGAGGTCATGGTGATGTCACCGTGATCTCCTGCCTCATAAGCTTCAGGCCTACAAGTCTGAATGGTGGGGATAGGAGCCATAAGCTCCCTTGCCACCTAGTGAACTGCTGCCACCACACAGTCTGGCCTCTAGTCGTCGCTTGCACCGGGGGAAGACCACCCTCCACTCATCCTCTTGGCATGCCACTGCCTATATGTACTCCAAAACGGAAAAAAAATAAAAACTCATCCCACCAAATTCAAGGTCTCATATAGCTAAATCGAAGATGTTATGTGACTTTGGGGGCCTAGCAATTGAGAATGAATTAGTTAGTCCAACTTTATCCAAGAAATTACCTTGCAGTGGCTGAACTTCCCTTTCTTGAAACTAACTATTCATTATAAATGATATCATACAATACTTTTATATGGGATGCAAATAAATTCTAACCTTACACTAGTAGTAAGTTTTTTTTTTTAGCCCCCACACATTTGTATGAGACATACTGAGTTTTAAAAATATGCAATATTTTTAGAGGATTTTTCATCTGTAGTCATCATTAATAATACTTCATTAATAATACTTATGGTTATTCTTTTTAATACATTGCGTCATAGTCTAGTGGCTATAGGTGGCCACCAACATTGTACTATGTCCATGCTGGGTAATTGAGGCTCTGTATCAGGAAAATATCAAACTGATATAAAGTTATAATGAGAAATTAAAGGAGTTATTGTTTGAAGACAACTATTGTTCATATGATCCTTAAGAGTAGTTTCTGTTCTGGAGAACTTGAGCTATCCTTGTATTATTTGGATCTCCATTCATCTAAATAGATGCTATGTAATACTACTGGCTGGTCATGGTTTTTAAGAATTATTGAGTCCGAATCATTACCTAATGTGATATTGGCAAAGGAAGACTCTGTGATTGCATGGAAATAATACAGTTTAAGAGCAGACAAAAGGAGGTATCCTGAATTGATTAGTTGACTGTGAAATAAAGTTAACCTGAGAACTATGATGGACACACGCGTTCCTGTTCCTCCTGGTCAACGTGCATCCATTATCACTTGATGCTCCATCTACGCTCCTCAGAGACGAGAAATCACTCCTTGCATTTATATCTTCCTCGCTTGTCAAATCATCTGACATTCCTTTACTGTCTTGTCTCATTCCACACTAGAGAAACAAGATGAGATGTTAATAGATTGACTCATTACAAGGACGTAAAGCAGCACAAAGGTTTTGCCTGGCATCTCACAAATAAAAATACCTGTAAGTCAATGCAATAAAACATCAAATGTGGATAGCTCAGGTGTTAGTTAATACATTCACTGAACAGAATGTAATTAATATCCAAAATCTCTGGTTATTTAAGAATAGGGTTTTAAAGAAGAGATAATCCCTGTAGCCTGTGATTTCTGTGAATGCTGGAAATGAGGGAATAACTGGAATGAATAATGTATTATCTTGAACAGAATCAGATCATCTATGAGGATTTTATTTAAAGTTTCTGTTATAAGCAGGGCTATTTAATGCAGGTTGGATTTTTGAGGCTCTAAAAAATATATATTATGATATTTAATTAAAATGTAAAAATGTTGCTTTACCTTTGGATTTCTATCATATTAATACGGATACCTAGACAAATTATACACATTGGGGCAGATTTACTAACCCTGCAAGGCTGTCTTTAATATTGATTGGACCCTGGGCAAGAATTTACTTGGGCCCCCTGGATCCCGCCTTCCCACACCCTAGCATGCAATCACGCCCTTCACCACAACACACACAAAAAATAATCCACACACTTCATAGAGTAGTAAACTTTAATAATGATGAGTGGCCACTAAAGGTGTTCCTTGACATTAATGTAAATACTGCCTTTTTTTCTGAAAAGGCATCGTTTACATTAAAAAGCTTGCAGAGACATGCTATAGACACCAGAACTACTACGTTTAGCTGTTGTGGTTCTGGTGACTGTAGTGTCCCTTATTATAGAGAAAAAAGAATAAGCACTAAAGTATCAAATAAAATGGCTGTATAATTATTCAAAAAACTTAAAGAAGCACAACTTCTGACACAAATATATACAGTCGTGGCCAAAAGTTTTGAGAATGACACAAATATTAGTTTCCACAAAGTTTGCTGCTAAACTGCTTTTAGATCTTTGTTTCAGTTGTTTCTGTGATGCAGTGAAATATAATTACACGCACTTCATACGTTTCAAAGGCTTTTATCGACAATTACATGACATTTATGCAAAGAGTCAGTATTTGCAGTGTTGGCCCTTCTTTTTCAGGACCTCTGCAATTTGACTGGGCATGCTCTCAATCAACTTCTGGGCCAATTCCTGACTGATAGCAACCCATTCTTTCATAATCACTTCTTGGAGTTTGTCAGAATTAGTGGGTGTTTGTTTGTCCACCCGCCTCTTGAGGATTGACCACAAGTTCTCAATGGGATTAAGATCTGGGGAGTTTCCAGGCCATGGACCCAAAATGTCAACATTTTGGTCCCCGATCCACTTAGTTATCACTTTTGCCTTATGGCACGGTGCTCCATCGTGCTGGAAAATGCATTGTTCTTAACCAAACAGTTGTTGGATTGTTGGAAGAAGTTGCTGTTGGAGGGTGTTTTGGTACCATTCTTTATTCGTGTTTTGGGAGAAAATTGTGAGTGAGCCCACACCCTTGGATGAGAAGCAACCCCACACATGAATGGTCTCAGGATGCTTTACTGTTGGCATGACACAGGACTGATGGTAGCGCTCACCTTTTCTTCTCCATACAAGCCTTTTTCCTGATGCCCCAAACAATCGGAAAGAGGCTTCATTGGAGAATATGACTTTGCCCCAGTCCTCAGCAATCCATTCACCATATTTTCTTCAGAAGATCAATCTGTCCCTGATGTTTTTTTTTTGAGAGAAGTGGCTTCTTTGCTGCCCTTCTTGACACCAGGCCATCTTCCAAAAGTCTTGGCCTCACTGTGCGTGGAGATGCGCTCACACCTGCCTGCTGCCATTCCTGAGCAAGCTCTGCACTGGTGGCACTACGATCCCGCAGCTAAATCTTCTTTAGGAGATGATCCTGGCGCTTGCTGGACTTTCTTGGATGCCCTGAAGCCTTCTTAACAAGAATTGAACCTCTTTCCTTGAAGTTCTTGATGATCCTATAAATTGTTGATTGAGGTGCAATCTTAGTAACCACAATATCCTTGCCTGTGAAGCCATTTTTATGCAACGCAATGATGGCTGCACGCGTTTCTTTGTAGGTCACCATGGTTAACAATGGAAGAACAATGATTTCAAGCATCACCCTCCTTTTAACAGGTCAAGTCTGCCATTTTAACCCAATCAGCCTGACATAATGATATCCACCCTTGTGCACATCAACATTCTCACCTGAGTTAACAAGACGATTACTGAAATGATCTCAGCAGGTCCTTTAATGACATAGTAACATAGTACATAAGGCCGAAAAAAGACATTTGTCCATCCAGTTCGGCCTGTCATGCTGCAAGTTGATCCAGAGGAAGGCAAAAAAAAACTGTGAGGTAGAAGCCAATTTTCCTCACTTTAGGGGAATAAAAAATTCCTTCCCGACTCCAATCAGGAGTGCAGTGGAAAGTTTTTGGGGGGATTAAGTTAATTTTCATGGCAAAGAAGGACTATGCAATTCATCTGATCACTCTTCATAACATTCTGGAGTATATGCAAATTGCTATTATAAAAACTTAAGCAGCAACTTTTCCAATTTCCAATATTTATGTAATTCTCAAAACTTTTGGCCACGACTGTACTATCGTATTTAGCAGATAACTTTTTTTTTTTTTTTTTTACAGTGTGCAGATAGTACTGTACTACTAAACCCTCCAACCACAGGGTAATACAGCACCACATACCTCTTACATCCAGTCACGTCTCTTTGATGTAGATGTTCTCTTTCATCATTTTCTCTTTTCAGACCTTCAGACCAGACCACCATTTTTCAGCCATTTCTCGTCTCTGCAGTATGAAAAATAAAATCTTAGTTTACTACTTTTCCATCATCCTCCTATCTTCTGGACAAATCATCCTACCACCCCCAATACTGTGCCACTATGCCTCCAATACTATACTGCAGAAACAGATAAACCCCTTGATAATAGTAGTACCATGCAGATAGTGCCCTTCAATAATTATTGGCACACAGTGCCCTAAAATAGCTGTGCCCAGCAAATAGTGCCCCTGACACTAATAGTGTAAACATAAGGTCCCCAAAAATAATTGTGGTAAGATAGGTAGATGCCCTTCATAGTGCCCCAAATAATATGCCAGTAAGAAGTGCCCCATAGATTCCCCCATAGTACCACCCAATAATGTGCCAGTAAGATGTGCCCCCATAGATGTCCCCCAGTAATGTGCAGTAACAAGTGCCCCCCATAGATGCCTCCCAATCATGTGCCTTTAACAAGTGCCCCCATAAATGCCCCCAATCATGTGCCAGTAACAAGTACCCCATAGATGCCCACCAATCATGTGCCAGTAACAAGTACCACCATAGATGCCCCCCAATTATGTGCCAGTAACAAGTACCCCATAGATGCCCTCCAATCATGTGCCAATAACAAGTGCCCCTAATCATGTGCCAGTAAAAAGTGCCCCCATAGATGCCCCCCAATCATGTGCCAGTAACAGGTGCCCCATAGATGCCCACCAATCATGTGCCAGTAACAAGTACCACCATAGATGCCCCCCAATTATGTGCCAGTAACAAGTACCCCCATAGATGCCCTCCAATCATGTGCCAATAACAAGTGCCCCTAATCATGTGCCAGTAAAAAGTCCCCCCATAGATGCCCCCTAATCATGTGCCAATAGCAAGTGCCCCCATAAATACCCCCAATCATGTGCCAGTAACAAGTGCCCCCATAGATGCCTCCCAATCATGTGCCAGTAACAAGTGCCCCCATAGATGCCTCCCAATCATGTGCCAGTAAAAAGTGCCCCATAGATGCCCCAAATCATGTGCCAGTAACAAGTGCCCCCATAGATGCCTCCAATCATGTGCCAGTAACAGATGAGATGCCCCCATAGATGCCCCCCCAATCATGTGCCAGTAGTAGTACCATATCAAAAAAATAAACACTTATACTTACCTCTATCAGGCTGGCAGCGATGTGATGCAGGCCTCTTCTGGCTTGTGTGCCACGCTGTATGGCTCAGGCGGCACAATGACGTCATCGTGCCGCCTGCACCGGCCTCTGATAGGCTGCAGGCCTAGTTCCTGCAGCCTATCAGAGGAAAGGGCAAGGGAGACACCTCTCTCTCCCCTGCCCTGCCGCAGCACTTCCATCTGTATCGCTGTCCTGAGGATGGCGATACAGATGACTATGGAGATTAGCGCTTCCACAATGAAAGAGCTCATCTCCCTGTGCTTTGCTGTCGCCCCCCACGTCACCAATGGCCAAGCGTGGCTCAAGAGGCAGCTGTCTTGGGCCCCCCAGGAGCAACTGGGCCCAGGGCAGCTGCCCCTTTTGCCCTGCATTAAAGACGGCCCTGTAACCCTGTCTAAAATGTAGACAGTGTAAGCTTAGACAAGCAGGCTAAACATAAACCAAATATATCACTGTGGCTCAGGCTGGATGATACATCATTTGGTGCATATTTAAACAATTTTACACCAACTATTGGTTGGCTTTCATTTTACTAAAATTTTGTGCCAAAGTTTGGTGCAATTTTGGCCCATATTGTTGGATTTTAAGCCATGGCCCTCTGCCACTAAGCTATATCCTTTTGGTGAGCTGGGCATGGTGGATCATTCTTTTTTGCTGCATTTGATTCATAAATAATTCTAAAAAAAATTTAGCAATTTATTGGCAATTTAAAGACAGACTTTAGACACAATCACATTAGTAAATGTGGGCCACAGACTTTTCTAAAACTTTGGACAACCCTTTTTGGCATCCCTAAGGTTTTTGGAGGGACTTGACATCTATATAACGTGTATGAAATGCTCGGTGGCCGTTCATTTAGCATGTCATGGACAGAAAGGATTGTGGCATGCCCGATTCTTTATTCTCACAGGAGATAAGCTTCCACCAAAGGCCTTTGGTTGCACCTTTTTTCCCCTTTCCCATTTGAAAACACATGCATGCTCAGCAAAACAGAATTAGCATTGTATGGTTGAATTGATTAAGAATGGCTGTTGGCCTGAATGAGCTTTCAGTCACAATCTATTCAAAGTGTGGACAGCTTTAACAGGCATCTGCCAGCAGATGTACCTACTATATGAAATTGGCTGACCTGTTACATGTGTACTTTGCAGCTAAAGGCATCTGTGTTGGTCCCATGTTCATACGTTCCCGCGTTGCTGAGAAAAAGGAAGTTTCAATATATGTAAATGAGCCTCTAGGAGCAACTGATGTGTTGCCATTACACATAAAGACTCAGCTCTCTCTGCAACTGCCGCACCCTCTGCACTTTGATTGACAAGGCTAGGCAGGTGTGATCACGTTTACGCTTCCTGGCCCTGTCAATCAAAGTGCAGAGGGTGCGGCAGTTGCAGAGAAAGCTGAGCCTCTAGGTGTAACTGCAACGCCCCCTTTGGTCATAGGGGCTCATTTGCATTTATTAAAACATCCTTTTTCTCAGCAATGAGGACACATATCAACATGGGACCGACACAGATGCCTTCAGCTGCCAAGCGCACATGTAACAGGTCGGCCAGTTTCATAGGTACAAATCTGCACAAGTTTTCAGAAGATCTTTTTTCCTGCAAGCTGCTCACAATACCATTCAGATCTAGTATTTAAAAAGTATAGTTTTACCAAAGATTATGTTTCGCTTTAATATAGAGGAGGAACGTGTCTCTGAGACTCTAGGTTGTGGCTTCAGACAGTAGAGTTTGCCTGCTTCTTACCAAATTAATTTACCAGGCAGGGTGTTCTGTATAGGGAAAAATAATATGGATAATAAAAACATTACAGCTGGTACATACCTGCTTCTTCCCTTCATCTGATATATACTTGAATGCTAAGCAACTGGATTCTCGAATGCAGGAATCGGCTTCTCCCCATCCAGTAATCTCACTGTGCGGGTCACAGTAAGACGAGGAGGTTTTCTTGGGAAGAACTTTCCTATTAATACTAAGTGAAATACAGAATATATTCGTTATTTGATTTAGTCAATAACCTGGAACCAAATATTTTATGTAAAGTATAGCCTGAATAATATTTACCAAAATGTTGCTTCTATGGCAAGTTTTAGGTCATTTATGGCTATGTATTGAATGCACACTGTGATAATGCAGTATGAAGATTTGTATTCCACCTTGCATTAGTACGTGGCTTATAAATACCTCTACCCTGTTATCATTATGGACAAATCGAGGGTTAATAATCTGAAAGAACTAATGAAAATGTACAATTGTATTTATTTATTCAATGTTATGTTGCCACACATGATATGTGGCCCTAGGATCAAGTCTATATTGCCTACAGAGTAGCTATAGGTGGTGCAGAGGTAACAGTCACACCCAGGCCCTAGGGCTACTTTCACACCTGCGTTCGGTGCGGAGCCGTCTTGTATCTGCACAGATGGATCGGCACCGATAATGCAAATGCTTGTATCCGTTTAAAACTGATCTGTTTGCATTAGTCATTCAAAAAAGAAGTCTAAATCAAAACGGATCCTTCTTGACTTACATTGAAAGCCAATGGGGGACGGATCCGTTTTCAATTGCACCATATTGTGTCAGTGAAAACGGATCCGTCCCTATTGACTTACATTGCAAGTCAGGACGGATCCGTTTGGCTCCGCATCGTCAGGCGGACACCAAAACGCTGCAAGCTGCATTTTTAGTGTCCGCCTCAAAAGTGGAACGGAGACCAAACGCTGCCAAATTGATGCATTCTGAACGGATCCTTATCCATTCAGAATGCATTGGGGCTGAACTGATCCGTTTTGGGCCGATTGTGAGAACCCTGAAACGGATCTCACAAGTGGACCCAGAAACGCCAGTGTGAAAGTAGCCTTAGACACCTCTGTGACATAAGACACCAGTATTCCATATGGCACATGGTATGTAGGAGCCCTATTACAGATTTTGCATTGGAGCCCAGGATCGCCAGGTTACTCCTCTGACTGGCCCATGTAGAAAAACTGACATGTGAATTGCACCATTTCTTTAACGGGTCTGAGTGCTGTGTCGGTCCAGAGGGCACATGAACGGAAAAGGTTTTCCTCTGAATTAAGCCTAATAGGTAGGCAAAATCCCAAAGCCTTTCAGGTCCATGTAACTTACAGCTGCTGTCGTCAATTATTATTAAAACTCTCCATTTAAAATATCAGTAGAAACCTTCTACATTGCCCTTACTCTAGAATGCTGCAAAAATGCCCATTACTTGTACTGGAAATTATTGTTGGGCTATTGCTGGTGAATTTTTTTTTACTTGTTTTAACTGATATATTACATTTCTTATATCTGAAAATATAGTATACTGTATAGCCATGGCTCCCAGCCCTATGCAAGAAGAATATATGGGTCGTTGTTTTCCACCTGCCACAAGGGGATGATGACAGGGGGGTGTTAGTCATAGACCACATAGGTCACAGAACCGAAAAGTCCTCATGCAGCTAACAGCATATATCCAATAGCAATAAAAGAACTAGCCGCTAAGTGCAACATAAGCTCGATGCCGTTTACCGCATACACTTTAACAGCGCCACATATAATATGATGCCATACAATATCAATGGTGTGTTTCACATTGTCCTCAGTGCGGCCCATTGCATCCTGCCCAAGACAATATGACTTGCCCATCACAGGCTGCCTGGAATATCACCCACCAGTATACAGCTACATGTCCTTCTAAAAAAATTAGCATATTGTGATAAAGTTCATTATTTTCTGTAATGTACTGATAAACATTAGACTGTCATATATTTTAGATTCATTACACACAACTGAAGTAGTTCAAGCCTTTTATTGTTTTAATATTGATGATTTTGGCATACAGCTCATGAAAACCCCCAATTCCTATCTAAAAAAATTAGCATATTTCATCCGACCAATAAAAGAAAAGTGTTTTTAATACAAAAAAAGTCAACCTTCAAATAATTATGTTCAGTTATGCACTCAATACTTGGTCGGGAATCCTTTTGCAGAAATGACTGCTTCAATGCGGCGGCGCATGGAGGCAATCAGCCTGTGGCACTGCTGAGGTGTTATGGAGGCCCAGGATGCTTCGATAGCGGCCTTAAGCTCATCCAGAGTGTTGGGTCTTGCGTCTCTCAACTTTCTCTTCCCAATATCCCACAGATTCTCTATGGGGTTCAGGTCAGGAGAGTTGGCAGGCCAATTGAGCACAGTAATACCATGGTCAGTAAACCATTTACCAGTGGTTTTGGCACTGTGAGCAGGTGCCAGGTCGTGCTGAAAAATGAAATCTTCATCTCCATAAAGCTTTTCAGCAGATGGAAGCATGAAGTGCTCCAAAATCTCCTGATAGCTAGCTGCATTGACCCTGCCCTTGATAAAACACAGTGGACCAACACCAGCAGCTGACATGGCACCCCAGACCATCACTGACTGTGGGTACTTGACACTGGACTTCAGGCATTTTGGCATTTCCCTCTCCCCAGTCTTCCTCCAGACTCTGGCACCTTAATTTCCGATTGACATGCAAAATTTGCTTTCATCCGAAAAAAGTACTTTGGACCACTGAGCAACAGTCCAGTGCTGCTTCTCTGTAGCCCAGGTCAGGCGTTTCTGCCGCTGTTTCTGGTTCAAAAGTGGCTTGACCTGGGGAATGCGGCACCTGTAGCCCATTTCCTGCACACGCCTGTACACGGTGGCTCTGGATGTTTCTACTCCAGACTCAGTCCACTGCTTCCGCAGGTCCCCCAAGGTCTGGAATTGGTCCTTCTCCACAATCTTCCTCCGGGTCCGGTCACCTCTTCTCGTTGTGCAGCGTTTTCTGCCACACTTTTTCCTTCCCACAGACTTCCCACTGAGGTGCCTTGATACAGCACTCTGGGAACAGCCTATTCGTTCAGAAATGTCTTTCTGTGTCTTACCCTCTTGCTTGAGGGTGTCAATGATGACCTTCTGGACAGCAGTCAGGTCAGCAGTCTTACCCATGATTGCGGTTTTGAGTAATGAACCAGGCTGGGAGTTTTTAAAAGCCTCAGGAATCTTTTGCAGGTGTTTAGAGTTAATTAGTTGATTCAGATGATTAGGTTAATAGCTCGTTTAGAGAACCTTTTCATGATATGCTAATTTTTTTAGATAGGAATTTTGGGTTTTCATGAGCTGTATGCCAAAATCATCAATATTAAAACAATAAAAGGCTTGAACTACTTCAGTTGGTGTGTAATGAATCTAAAATATATGAAAGTCTAATGTTTATCAGTACATTACAGAAAATAATGAACTTTATCACAATATGCTAATTTTTGGAGAAGGACCTGTATATCCAGTGCCTAGTGCCTTGACATTTTCTTAGTGGTATCAGGCTCACTGAAGCACATTACCTTGCTGGCATCTCACATCAGCTTAGGCATAGAATGTAACATAAATGGCCCTCAGCAAACTATCCTAGTATGTGACTACGCCAGGAGGCCTCACTACGAACTGCGCTCCAGCACTGGTGCCAGTCTTCACTATACAATGCTGAGGTTCCTCAGTCTGATGGCATATCTCATGCATGATTGCACCATTACTATCTATTGCAGAGCAGGAGAAGCCTGAAAGGAACAAGGAGCAAGATATCTTCCTGCCGCGGGCTCTCCAAACAGCTGATCAGTGGTGGTGTCAGGTGTCTGAACCCCACTGATCAGATATCAGTGACCTACCCTGAAAACCCCTACAGTACACCCTGAAAATTCCTTTAAGGCCTCATGCACACGACCGTTGTGTGCATCCGTGGCCGTTGTGCCATTTTCCGTTTTTTTTTCGCGAACCCATTGACTTTCAATGGGTCCGTGGAAAAATCGGGAAATGCACTGTTTTGCAGCCGAGACCGTGATCCGTGTTTCCTGTCCGTCAAAAAAATATGACCTGTCCTATTTTTTTGACGGACAACGGTTCACGGACCCATTCAAGTCAATGGGTCCATGAAAGAACACGGATGCACACAAGATTGGCATCCATGTCCGTGATCCGTGGCCGTAGGTTACTTTCATACAGACGGATCCGAAGATCCGTCTGCATAAAAGCTTTTTCAGAGGTGAGTTTTCACTTTGTGAAAACTCAGATCCGACAGTATATTCTAACACAGAGGCGTTCCCATGGTGATGGGGACACTTCAGGTTAGAATATACTGAAAAACTGTGTACATGACTGCCCCCTGCTGCCTGGAAGACGCCCCCCCCCCCCTGTAGTTAACTCATTGGTGGCCAGAGGGCCCCCCTCCCTCCCCTGTAGTTAACTTGTTGGTAGCCAGTGGGCCCCCCCTCTCCCCTGTAGTTAACTCATTGGTGCCCAGTGGGCCCCCCTCCCTCCCCTGTAGTTAACTTGTTGGTAGCCAGCCCCCCCTCCCTCCCCTGTAGTTAACTCATTGGTGTCCAGTGGGCCCCCCTCCCTCCGCTGTAGATAACTCGTTGATGGCCAGTGGGCCCTCTCCCCTCCCTCCCCCTCCTAATTAAAATCTCCCCCCCCCTATCATTGGTGGCAGTGGTGAGTACCGATCGGAGTCCCAGTGTAATCGCTGGGGCTCCGATCGGTAACCATTTTTTTGACGGACAACGGTTCACAGACCCATTCAAGTCAATGGGTCTGTGAAAGAACACGGATGCACACAAGATTGGCATCTGTGTCCGTGATCCATGGCCGTAGGTTGCTTTCATACAGACGGATCCGAAGATCCGTCTGCATAAAAGCTTTTTCAGATCTAAGTTTTCACTTTGTGAAAACTCATATCCGACAGTATATTCTAACACAGAGGCGTTCCCATGGTGATGGGGACGCTTCTAGTTAGAATACACTACAAACTGTGTACAAGACTGCCCCCTGCTGCCTGGCAGCACCCGATCTCTTACAGGGGGCCGTGATCAGCACAATTAACCCCTTCAGATGCGGCACCTGAAGGGGTTAATTGTACTATCATATCCCCCTGTAAGAGATCAGGGCTGCCAGGCAGCAGGGGGCAGACCCCCCCCCCTCCCCAGTTTGAATAATAGCTTGGTGGCCAGTGTGCGGCCCCCCGGCCCCCCCCTTCCTCCCTCTATTGTAATAAATCTTTGGTGGCACAGTGTGCGCCCCCCATCGGCCCCCCCTTCCTCCCTCTATTGTAATAAATCGTTGGTGGCACAGTGTGCACCCCCCATCGGCCCCCCTCCCTATATAGCATTAACAACATTGGTGCACCCCCCCCCCCCCCGATCATTGGTGGCAGAGGAGTTCCAATCGGAGTCCCAGTTTAATCGCTGGGGCTCCGATCGGTAACCATGGCAACAGGACGCTACTGCAGTCCTGGTTGCCATGGTTACTTAGCAATAGTACAATAGTAGAAGATTCATAGTTACCTGCTGGCTGCTGCAATGTTCGTGTCCGGCTGGGAGCTCCTCCTACTGGTAAGTGACAGGTCTGTGCGGCGCATTGCTAAATGAACTGTCACTTACCAGTAGGAGGAGCTCCCGGCCGGACACAGACATCGCAGCAGCCAGCAGGTAAGTATGAATCTTCTACTAATTGTGCTATTGCTAAGTAACCATGGCAACCAGGGCTGCAGTAGCTTCCTGGTTGCCATGGTTACCCATCGGAGCCCCAGCGATTAAACTGGGACTCCGGTCGGAACTACGCTGCCACCAATGATCGGGGGGGGGGGGGAGGGGAGATGGGAGGCCGCACACTGGCCACCAATGTTGTTAATGCTATATAGGGAGGGGGGCCGATGGGGGGTGCACACTGTGCCACCAACGATTTATTACAATAGAGGGAGGGGGGGGGCCGATGGGGGCCGCACAGTGTGCCACCAGCGATTTATTACAATAGAGGTAGGGGGGGGCTGCACTGGCCACCAATGATATTCAAACTGGGGAGGGGGGGGGGTCTGCCCCCTGCTGCCTGGGAGCCCTGATCTCTTACAGGGGGATATGATAGTACAATTAACCCCTTCAGGTGCGGCACCTGAGGAGTTAATTGTGCTGATCACGGCCCCCTGTAAGAGATCGGGTGCTGCCAGGCAGCTGGGGGCAGTCATGTACACAGTTTGTAGTATATTCTAACTAGAAGCGTCCCCATCACCATGGGAACGCCTCTGTGCTAGAATATACTGTCGGAAATGAGTTTTCACGATGTAACTCATATCCGACAGTATATTCAAACATAGAGGCGTTCCCATGGTGATGGGGACGCTTCAAGTTAAAATATACCATCAGATTGGAGAAAACTCCGATCCGATGGTATAAAAGGGACTCCAGACTTTACATTGAAAGTCAGTAGGGACGGATCCGTTTGAAATGGCACCATATTGTGTCAACATCAAACGGATCCGTCCCCATTGACTTGCATTGTAATTCAGGACGGATCCGTTTGGCTCCGCATGGCCAGGCGGACACCAAAACGACTTTTTTCTCATGTCCGTGGATCCTCCAAAAATCAAGGAAGACCCACGGACGTAAAAACGGTCACGGATCACGGACCTACGGACCCCGTTTTTGCGGACTGTGAAAAAAAACTGTCGTGTGCATGAGGCCTAATAGGGATTCCTTCTAGAATTGCTCCCCCGGTTATAGACACAGTACAGTGTCTGGGTTTGGAGCATTTCCACCTATTTAGGCCACTTTTTCAGTGACTTTATTTCTTTATATGTATGGAATGTGCCACTTCATTGTGATAGTAACGTTCTTTTGCACCTGGCAGCTTCTGTGTCACATGGTCTGTTGTGGGTGCGGCTTCTGTGTCACATGGTCTGTTGTGGGTGCCGCTTCTGTGTCACATGGTCTGTTGTGGGTGCGGCTTTATTCTACCTCACAGTGCATTGGTGATACCACTATGGAGGCATGTGAGAGTCTGGCTGTGAGTCGGTTCAGACCCTGTTCACAAACCACGGGTAGTTGAGTGGTAGGACCCCATGTGTGCTGAGACACCGTGACGTGGTGCATGAGGGGCTCCGATAGGTTCCTGACTGGAAGATATTGACAAAGTTCTCAGCTTTTAACATCAGCTTGAGAAATTAGCTAGTATTGTCAGTTGTGTATCATTTTGGTGCATTTTTTTTTGCAGTGATTTGTGTATGTATATGTTTCTTCATCTGCACAATGTATCATTTTGTGTAAGATGTCCTTGTGGTGCTTGTGGTCCGCCCCGGCATCCTCCATTGTACGGATTTTTTGCTGGGGATTGCCGTTATCTGCGGACCGCATGAGGAGGAATTGCTCCCCCGGTTATAGACACGCTACAGTGTCTGGGTTTGGAGCATTTCCACCCGTTTAGGCCACTTTTTTCAGTGAGTTTTTTTTCTATTTTTAGAATTACAGTATGTCAACAAAAGGATATTGTTGCTGTTGTGATAGAACAATGTTCTATATCGAGTCTTTTGTAGAAGTCTCTACTGAGATAAACTGAAGAGCACTGCACATAGAAAGAAACCACAAATCTTTCATTTATGCAAATTACTCTATGCAAATCAGAAGATTTATCTACTCTACCTAAGGCTTTGTTTAAACATAGACATTTTAATGTAAAACTCCAGTCAAATTCTTCCTTAAAGATGTCCTAATATTATAATCTCAGTGACATATGAAATACAGATTTAGGACTCATGCACACGAACGTATTTTCCATTTACACTGGCATATTTTTTTGCCAGTGATGAGCGCCAATCAATTATATAGCATTCCGAATGGCACTCGTTTCTCCCCATTTACATGAGGCAATCATTGGTGCTACATGTTTCTGGTCAATCATTCAAACACATGCAGTTATTTAGTTGAAAACAGTAAAAAACTATAATAGTGGCTCACCCTCTCAGATATAAAAAGTATGGGTGCTCTCTCTGCGGTGCACCCTCCTCTGTGTATATTCAAAAAGTACCAATAATAAGTAAGGTGACAGGCACAAAATATCCCCGGACTGCATAGATATATCACTCTGAGGTGTGTGTGTGTGTATATATATATATATATATATATCTATACACATATGTAGTTTATTCTCCATAAAAACTGATAAAAAATAGAGGGTAATTCATATTGAATAAAATATTGAACATGATTAATAACAATAAAATATATCGCTGATATATCTATAGATGATAACCTTGGGCCCTAAGGCCCCTTTTTCACAGGCGAGATTTCCGCGCGGGTTCAATGCGTGAGTTGAATGCATTGCACCCCCACTGAATCCGGAACCATTAATTTCTATAGGGCTGTGCACGTGATCGGTGATTTTCACGCATCACTTGTGCGTTGCGTGTAAATCGCAGCATGCTCTTCTTTGTGCATTTTTCACGTAACACAGGCCCCATAGAAATGAATGGGGTTGTGTGAAAATCGCAAGCAAGTGCTGATGCGGTGCGATTTTCATGCACGGTTGCTAGGTGACGATCGGGATAGGGACCCGATCATTATTATTTTCCCTTATGACATGGTTATAATGGAAAATAATAGCATTCTGAATACAGAATGCATAATACAATAGCGCTGGAGGAGTTAAAATAAAAACAATAATAATTTAACTCACCTTAATCCACTTGTTCTCGCAGCCGGCATCTACAATCTACACAACCTTGAACCCAAACCTGAACTTCTGTGAAGAAGTTCGGGTCTGGGTACCACATTCAGTTTTTTATCACGTGCATGCAAAACGCATTGCACCCGCGTGATAAAAACTGAACAACGGAACGCAATCGCAGTCAAAACTGATTGCAATTGCGTACCTACTCGCGCGGGTTTGCCGCAATGCACCGGGACACATCCGGACCTAATCCGGACACGCTCGTCTGCAAGGGGCCTAACTAATCCACACATATATGACAGCAATTGGTATAGCAGCGATTTTTTTAAATAAAAGCACATAATAGGTCCGGACCACTATAATAAATACCATTATATGATGTGCTATATATTGGATGAATGGATATTCAGGGCACTCTAAGCAATTGGTAAATAGTTAGTAGTAGTTATCTTCTAAATAATTATTGAAAAAACAATGTAGCTCTGTAGCAGTAAGTCCATAAAATCATAGATTAGTATATTCCATCCATATTATTGCAATACGCGTAAAAAAAACACATAAGACTACTTTCACACCAGCGTTTTGGCTTTCCGTTTGCGAGATCCTTTCAGGGCTCTCAGTTTTGCCCTAATGCATTCTGAATGGAAAGGGATCCACTCAGAATGCATCAGTTTGCTTTCGATCAGTCTCCATTCCGCTCTGGAGGCGGACACCAGCGTTTTTATGTCTGCCTGACGAAGCGGAGCCAAACGGATCCGTCCTGGCACACAATGTAAGGCCTCATGCACACGACAGTATTTTTTCACGGTCTGCAAAAACAGGGTTCCGTAGGTCTGTGATCCGTGACCGTTTTTTCGTCCGTGGGTCTTCCTTTTGGAGGATCCACGGACATGAAAAAAAGCCAAACGGATCCGTCCTGAATTACAATGCAAGTCAATAGGGACGGATCCGTTTGACGTTGACACAATATGGTGCAATTGCAAACGGATCCGTCCCCCATTGACTTTTAATGTAAAGTCAGGATTCCCTTTTATACCATCGGATCGGAGTTTTCTCCAATCCGATGGTATATTTTAACTTGAAGCGTCCCCATCACCATGGGAACGCCTCTATGTTAGAATATACTGTCGGATATGAGTTAGATCGTGAAACTCCGACAGTATATTCTAACACAGAGGCGTTCCCATGGTGATGGGGACGCTTCAGGTTAGAATATACTAAAAAACAGTGTACATGACTGCCCCCTGCTGCCTGGCAGGTGCTGCCAGGTAGCAGGGGGCAGACCCCCCCCTGTTTTTAACTCATTGGTGGCCAGTGCGGCCGGCCCCCCCTGTAGTTAACTTATTGGTGGCCAGTGCAGCCGGCCCCCCCTCCCTCCCCTATAGTTAACACATTGGTAGCCAGTGGGCCCCCCCTCCCTCCCCTGTAGTTAACTCATTGGTAGCCAGTGGGCCCCCCCCTCCCCTGTAGTTAACTCGTTGGTGGCCAGACCCCCCCTCCCCTGTAGTTAACTCGTTGGTGGCCAGCCCCCCCTTCCTCCTCTGTAGTTAACTCGTTGGTGGCCAGTGGGCCCTCTCCCCTCCCTCCCCCTCCTAATTAAAATCTCCCCCCTATCATTGGTGGCAGTGGAGAGTACCGATCGGAGTCCCAGTTTAATCGCTGGGGCTCCGATCAGTAACCATGGCAACCGGGACGCTACTGCAGTCCCGGTTGCCATGGTTACTTAGCAATTTGTAGAAGCATCATACTTACCTGCGAGCTGCGATGTCTGTGTCCGGCCGGGAGCTCCTCCTACTGGTAAGTGACAGATCATTAGGCAATGCACCGCACAGACCTGTCACTTACCAGTAGGAGTAGCTCCCGGCCGGACACAGGGGGAAGATTATAATTAGGAGGGGGAGGGAGGGGAGAGGGTCCACTGGCCACCAATGAGTTAACTACAGGGGAGGGAGGGGGGGGGGGCTGGCCACCAACGAGTTAACTACAGGGGAGGGAGGGGGGGCCCACTGGCTACCAACGAGTTAACTACAGGGGAGGGGGGGGCTGGCTACCAACGAGTTAACTACAGGGGAGGGAGGGGGGGGCCCACTGGCTACCAATGAGTTAACTACAGGGAGGGAGGGGGGGTCTGCCCCCTGCTGCCTGGCAGCACCTGCCAGGCAGCAGGGGGCAGTCATGTACACAGTTCTTTTAGTATATTCTAACCTGAAGCGTCCCCATCACTATGGGAACGCCTCTGTGTTAGAATATACTGTCGGATCTGAGTTTTCACGAAGTGAAAACTCAGCTCTGAAAAAGCTTTTATGCAGACGGATCTTCGGATCCGTCTGTGTGAAAGTAACCTATGGCCACGGATCACGGACACGGATGCCAATCTTGTGTGCATCCGTGTTCTTTCACGGACCCATTGACTTGAATGGGTCCGTGAACCGTTGTCCGTCAAAAAAAATAGGACAGGTCATATTTTTTTGACGGACAGGATACACGGATCACGGTCTCGGCTGCAAAACGGTGCATTTTCCGATTTTTCCACGGACCCATTGAAAGTCAATGGGTCCACGAAAAAAAAAGGAAAACGGCACAACGGCCACAGATGCACACAACTGTCGTGTGCATGAGGCCTAACTTAATGGGAATCCATTTTATCTGACACAATCTGGCACAATCTCCCATTGGCTTGCTATAGAAGACATAATACAACCGGATCTGTTCATGACGGATGCATGCGGGTGTATTATTGTAACGGAAGTGTTTTTGCAAATCCATGATGGATCCGCAAAAAACGCTAGTGTGAAAGTAGCCTAAGATATAAAAATTTATAATAGATAGCATAAAAAATATATAAAGTGTGCAGAGACGTCTTGATCAATTGGTATAATAGTTGTGTAGATATTCAGATATCCCCTAATGCTTGTGTGAAGCTCATACATTTGGTGTTAGGGAAAAGAAGGCAAACACTTAACTGGCAAGTATAGAGTGATACAATGTAACATGTGGTTACTTTACCACCTGAAGGAGTTGATCAGCAGTTTAAATGTATCGTCCCCTGTTTGTATTTCTCCTACTTTCAGCATTGAGTCCTGTGCTGCAGTCTCTAGCTGTGCTGTGTTCGTTGCTCCCGACGTCTCACCTGGCGTCCCACGTGGTTGGGGGGGTTGGTCTTTGATTAGCTTGAAAGGTTAGTAGTAGACCTGCAGGCTGAATAGATCTAGGACTTCTCTGTACACGCTGGTGATGGAAGAAGCAGTAGTTGTGGATCCAAACTCGTATTCTTAGCTGAATCGCATATTAAGGCCATATACTTGCTCCTTCTTCCGTGGTTGTGTATATAATGAATCCAGTAAATCTGAGCCTGAAAAACGCACATGCGTTTTTGATACGCATGAAAGACGTATTAAAGACGCATGTGCATTTTTATCTTTTTATGTGCTGTCCATGAATACCTCCAGATAGTTGAAAGAAAAAGGAAAAAGTCTGGTACCGTGTTAGCCAGCCAATAGAAAACTAGTTTAGTGCTCTCATTAAGAGAAACAAAATAAGAGTATTGCAGGTTTGATACCTTTTAATGGCTAACAAAAATAGAAGTAATGATGTTACATAGCGAGCTTTCGAGACATCTCCAGTCTCTTCATCAGGTGTACTACAAGAATATATGAAGAAACAGCAATATATATACAATAAGAACAGAGGCATGGGGGAATGAATGGACATTTGAAAAAAAAAAACAGAGCAACATATTAAAGATCTTGAGAATGAGTCCTTAATTATCTTACAGATAAGGGGTGTGAAAGTTTTATGGTCTCTAAATTGATGTTATCTCAGAGACCTGGTGCCCCGACTATGTCTTCAGATCTTGTAGTGTGTCATAAATCCCGGGGACAAATTTAGTCCAGTATTCAAAGTGTCAAGCAGTGTTATAAATTTGTATTCCCAAATTCTTCTAGCTTTTTGGGATTTGAAGTTACTTTTTAATATGAGAACTTTCATATGTTCTACATTGTGTCCTAGGCTACAGAAATGCTTAGCCACAGGAAAGTGTAGCTTCTTCTCTTTAATTGTGTGGCGGTGGGACCTCATCCTTGCATTGAGTCTCTGTCCTGTTTCTCCAACGTAGAGGCCTCTAACAGGACATTTAGTGCAGAGAATCAGATAAACAACATTAGATGTAGAACATGTGAATGTCCCAGGGATCCTATATTCCTGCTGTGTGTTGGGGATCCGGATCTTATCTGTTGTCATTATATGGGAACAGGTTTTGCATCTGCTTATATTACAGGGATGGGTTCCTTTTTCTGTGGTACCTGGCCTTGAACTTGATCTGATCAAAATGTTCCTTAGATTTGGAGGTTGTCGGTAAGCTAGTAAGGGGGGGTCTGGGAAGATTGTTTTTAGTCGTTCATCCTTACGTAGGACATGATGTAATTTTTGGGCAGTTTTCCTCAGTACCTCTAGTTGTGGGTTGTAGGTGACAACCAGAGGTATGCGCTGGTTCTGTTTCTTTTCATTGTATTGGAGAAGTTGACTTCTAGGGATCTTGGTGGCTCTTGTGATCTGATCTTCAATTGAAGCAGGATGGTAGCCCTGGTGTAAAAATGTCCTTTTCAGATATTGTAAATGCTCATCCCTGTCTAATGGGCTGGAGCAGATTCGGTTATATCTGACCGCTTGACTATAGATGATGGACTTTTTAATATGTTTGGGGTGGAAACTGTCCCATTTGAGGTATGTAAGCCGATCAATAGGTCTCCGATACAGGGATGTCTGTATTGAGCTGTCTTGAAGTTTTATGGTGGTGTCCTGACCCTCAACTATTCCCACACAGAAGTCAGCTTTCTGGACACCACCATAAAACTTCAAGACAGCTCAATACAGACATCCCTGTATCGGAAACCTATTGATCGGCCTACATACCTCAAATGGGACAGTTTCCACCCCAAACATATTAAAAAGTCCATCATCTATAGTCAAGCGGTCAGATATAACCGAATCTGCTCCAGCCCATTAGACAGGGATGAGCATTTACAATATCTGAAAAGGACATTTTTACACCAGGGCTACCATCCTGCTTCAATTGAAGATCAGATCACAAGAGCCACCAAGATCCCTAGAAGTCAACTTCTCCAATACAATGAAAAGAAACAGAACCAGCGCATACCTCTGGTTGTCACCTACAACCCACAACTAGAGGTACTGAGGAAAACTGCCCAAAAATTACATCATGTCCTATGTAAGGATGAACGACTAAAAACAATCTTCCCAGACCCCCCCTTACTAGCTTACCGACAACCTCCAAATCTAAGGAACATTTTGATCAGATCAAGTTCAAGGCCAGGTACCACAGAAAAAGGAACCCATCCCTGTAATATAAGCAGATGCAAAACCTGTTCCCATATAATGACAACAGATAAGATCCAGATCCCCAACACACAGCAGGAATATAGGATCCCTGGGACATTCACATGTTCTACATCTAATGTTGTTTATCTGATTCTCTGCACTAAATGTCCTGTTAGAGGCCTCTACGTTGGAGAAACAGGACAGAGACTCAATGCAAGGATGAGGTCCCACCGCCACACAATTAAAGAGAAGAAGCTACACTTTCCTGTGGCTAAGCATTTCTGTAGCCCAGGACACAATGTAGAACATATGAAAGTTCTCATATTAAAAGGTAACTTCAAATCCCCAAAAGCTAGAAGAATTTGGGAATACAAATTTATAACACTGCTTGACACTTTGAATACTGGACTAAATTTGTCCCCGGGATTTATGACACACTACAAGATCTGAAGACATAGTTGGGGCACTAGGTCTCTAAGATAACATCAATTTAGAGACCATAAAACTTTCACACCCCTTATCTGTAAGATAATTAAGGACTCATTCTCAAGATCTTTAATATGTTGCTCTGTTTTTTTTTTGTTTTTGTTTTTCAAATGTCCATTCATTCCCCCCATGCCTCTGTTCTTATTGTATATATATATTGCTGTTTCTTCATATATTCTTGTAGTACGCCTGATGAAGAGACTGGAGATGTCTCGAAAGCTCGCTATGTAACATCATTACTTCTATTTTTGTTAGCCATTAAAAGGTATCAAACCTGCAATACTCTTATTTTGTTTCTCTTAATGAGAGCACTAAACTATACCTCCAGATAGAAATTAAATGGCGAATATTTGAAGTATAGAACAATGTATGAGATTATACATATAAAAATGGAATTTTGATCCAGGTTTTGAAGTAGACCCACAACATAAGGGATGTACCTCCCCTACCCCCTTTAGAAGAGGTTACTATAAAAGGCTCAGATTGACTGGATTCATTATATACCCAACCACTGAAGAAGGAGCAAGTATAGCTCTGAAATGCGTTTGGTGTATAAATTTGGCCTTAATATGCGATTCAGCTAAGAATACGAGTTTGGATCCAAAACTACTGCTTCCTCCATCATCAGCGCATACAGAGAAATCCTAGATCTATTCAGTCTGCAGGCCTACTACTAACCTTTCAAGCTAATCAAAGACCAACCCCCCAACCACCTGGGACGCCAGGCAAGGCTACTTTCACATTACTGATTTTGGGGATTCGTCATGGATCTGCAAAAACGCTTCCGTTACAATAATACAACTGCATGCATCTATCATGAACGGATCCGGATGTATTATGTCTTCTTATAGCCATGATGGATCCGTCATGAACACCATTGAATGTCAATGGGGGACGGATCAGTTTTCTATTGTGTCAGAGAAAACGGATCCATCCCCATTGACTTACATTGTGTGTCAGGACGGATACTTTTGGCTCCGCTTCGTCAGGCGGACAGCAAAACGCTGCAGAGCGGAATGGTGACAGAACGGAAGCAAACTAATCTGCATTCTGAGCAGATCCTTTTTCATTCAGAATTCATTAGGGCAAAAGTGATCCATTTTGGACCGGTTGTGAGGGCCCATGACAGATCTTAGAAGCGGAAAGACAAAACGCCAGTGTGAAAGTAGTCAGAGATGTCGGGAGAAGCGAACACAGCACAGCTAGAGACTGCAGCACGGAACTCAAACGCTGAAAGTAGGAGAAATACAAACAGAGGACGATACATTTAGTGTCCATTCACACGTCCAGAGTGTATTACACCAGGCCGGCACCACAATAGAACTGCCTATTCTTTTCCGCAATTGCCAACAAGAATAGGACATGTTCTATTTTTTTATGGAGCCGCGGACCAGAAGATCGGGGGCACACTCTGGAAAGGCGGATGTGGACAGCACACTATGTGCTGTCCGCATCCAATCCTGCCCCATAGAGAATGAATGGGTCCGCACCCGTTCCACAGAATTGCAGAATGGGTGCGGAAACATTCACGGACGTGTGAATGGACCCTTAATCTGCTGATCAACTCCTTCAGGTGGTAAAGTAACAACATGTTACATTGTATAACTCTATACTTGCTAATTAAGTGTTGAATGAGAGACTTGCCTTCTTTTCCCTAAGGCCTCTTTCACACAGGCGTGTGCGCCCCATGGTCGTGCTGCGGCACGCAATGCACAAGCACAATCCGTGGGGCAGCCGCAGCGGATCGCGGGCCCATTCACAGTGCAGGTGGAAAAAGTATGTGAACCCTTGGATTTAATAACTGGGTGAACCTCCTTTGGCAGCAATAACTTCAACCAAACGTTTCCTGTAGTTGCAGATCAGACGTGCACAACGGTCAGGAGTAATTCTTGACCATTCCTCTTTACAGAACTATTTCAGTTCTTGGGATGTCTGGTGTGAATCGCTTTCTTGAGGTCATGCCACAGCATCTCAATTGGGTTCAGGTCAGGACTCTTACTGGGCCACTCCAGAAGGCATGTTATTTTCTGTTTAAGCCATTCTGTTGTTGATTTACCTCTATGCTTTGGGTCATTGTCCTGTTGCAACACCATGTTCTGTTGAGCTGCAGCTGGTGGACAGATGGCCTTAAGTTCTCCTGCAAAATGTCTTGATAAACTTGGGAATTCATTAATTTCCTTTGATGATAGCAATCCGTCCAGGCCCTGACGCAGCAAAGCAGCCCCAAACCATAATGCCTCCACCACCATACTTCACAGTTGGGATGAGGTTTTGATGTCGGTGTGCTGTGCCTCTTTTTCTCCACACATATTGTTGTGTGTTTCTTCCAAACAGCTCAACTTTGGTTTCATCTGTCCACAGAATATTTTGCCAGTACTGCTGTGGAACATCTAGGTGCTCTTGTGCAAACTGTAAACGTGCAGCAATGCTTTTTTGGACAGCAGTGGCTTCCTCTGTGGTATCCGCCAATGAAATCTATTCTTGTTTAGTGTTTCACGTATCGTAGATTCGCTAACAGAGATGTTAGCATATGCCAGAGACTTTTGTAAGTCTTTAGCTGACACTCTAGGATTCCTCTTCACCTCATTGAGCAGTCTGCGCTGTGCTCTTGCAGTCATCTTTATAGGACGGCCACTCCTAGGGAGAGTAGCAGCAGTGCTGAACTTTCTCCATTTATAGACAATTTGCCTTACCTTGGACTGATAAACAGCAAGGCTTTTGGAGATACTTTTATAACCCTTTCCAGCTTTATGCAAGTCAACAATTCTTAATCATAGGTCTTCTGAGAGCTCTTTTGTGCGAGGCATCATTCACATCAGGCAATGCTTCTTGTGAAAAGCAAACCCAGAACTGGTGTGTGTTTTTTATAGGGCAGCTGTAACCAGCACCTCCAATCTCATCTCATTGATTGGACTCCAGTTGGCTGACACCTCACTCCAATTAGCTCTTGGAGATGTCATTAGTCTAGGGGTTCACATACTTTTTCCACCTGCACTGTGAATGTTTACATGGTGTGTTCAATAAAAACATGGTAACATGTAATTCTTTGTGTGTTATTAGTTTAAGCAGACTGATTGTCTATTGTGGTGACTTAGATGAAGATCAGATCACATTTTATGACCAATTTGTGCAGAAATCCATATCATTCCAAAGGGTTCACATACTTTTTCTTGCAACTGTATGTATATATATTTATATACATCTGAGTGATATATCTATGCAGCCCTGGGATATTTAGTGCCTGTCACCTACATTATTGTTAGTACATTTTGAACATGCAGTTATTTTTCTCTGCTGCTCATCCCTTGTTACATGAGGCAATGTGGTGTTGAAAACCAATCATTTTTGTGCCCGCATAAAAAATGCGATCATTGACTTAAGAATGTTTTCTCATTTATTGGCTGATGGCTGGGCAATGATTGGGATGTAACATGATAAAACTGCAACCGTTTGCCCAATCATTGTCCCATGTAGATAGACCTTTAGGGAGAGTCACTGTTATTTTTGTTTAGAATACGTCTATATACTGATTTCTCCACATTCAATAAAATATTAATATTTAAATAAATAAATAAAAATGAAATGTTCACATGGCACCAAATATTTCAGGAGTCCATCTGCTCACCTTTTGCAGAGGAGGGATTTCAGTCGATTGCAGGAAGATGGTGCCTTTGAGTATTTGCTGAATTCCTTATTGTCATCACCATTCTGTGATTTGTGTAATTTTCTACATAAAAGCAAATTAAATAATTATTAGGCTATTTCTAACCAAGTGGCTGTGGGCAAAATGCTTTAATCACTTAGCTTTCAGCAGCTACAGCAGTGGCTATCTTGTATGCTAAATAAAACCATTTTAATAAGAGGCAAATTTGTTCGAGGAATCGAGGGGAAAAAAGCATTACATTTCTGAACTTAATCCATTATGCGTAATGGCCGTATCTATAAACCTGTATCACACGTGTGACGGGGGATTTGCATATCACTTACTATGACATCCTCAAGCAACAATTATGATAGCACTATCTGAACGTGTTAAGAAATAATAATATAAAGGATGTACAAATAAACCCTCTCCTCCGGGGGCTTTTAGTTTAATCTACCTGGCTTTAATCGTTTTATTCAGCTGCATTCTAAAAATGTAACATTTATTACTCCTATACCATCTGTAATACTTGTTATGTGTATAAGACAATGGGGGTTTAGAAGCTAACAAAGGTACTTTACTGTCCCCTTGTAATGTTACTATTGTTTCAAAAACATTTATGACCTCTCATATTTGACCTTTCAAAATTTTTGATTGCCAAGTCGCCCACTGATGGCTGGAACAAGGGGGTAAAAGTCCTTAGCTGAGCGTCCTGGCCCTTGGGCTGTCCTAGGAGAAGCTGGGATGGCAGTTTAGGAGACATAGGACACACACCATCCTGCTTGACTCTGTAGACAAGACCAATCATGAATGAAAGGACAGAGTACCCCTTTATTCCAGTGATCAGTAGGGGGTTTCAGCAACGAGACCCCTGTCCTGATATCTTGTGAAAAATCACTATGACAAGTGTTTTGAAATGTCAGAAACCATTGAATCAAACATTACGGGCTATATTATTATTGTATACATATTTAGAAAAATATCTGTTAAAATTGTGTTCAAATACTTGTATGTACTTTCTGTCATGTAAAATCTCCAAATTGCCTCATAGAAAAATATAAAGATTTTTAGGTTTGTTATCCTGGTGGTCATATGTTGTATTACCCCAAACTTTAAAGAGGACCTTTTACCGATTCTGACATTACCATATAAGTACCTGGTAGTGTAGGGCATATTAATGAGATGTGATATCGCTTTTTTATTTTTCTTTGGGCTGCTCCGTTGCCCGCTGTGCCCCCATTCTGGTTTCCCGCACTGTATGTACCCGTAAATCCATACCATCGGTACAGGTAGTTGGAGATGGCTGTGTTTCTCGGGGGGCATCTCCTTTTCCCTGGCTCTGAGCTGGCCAATCGCAGTGGAGAGCATCACAGCCAGGGAGGAAAAAAAGCTCACCTCCTCCCTAGCTGTGACACATTCCAAAGGTGCCAAATCAGTATTTCATAGAGGAAGTACCACTTACACATAATGTTATAAAATTGTGCAGCATTAGCTTTTATTATTGAGGAATGGTATTCATTTGCCAGAACTGGGATTATCCCCCGTAGCCAGGGCCGTATTTTCAGTCCTATTAGGCCTGAGGCATATGAAGTAATAAATCCAGGCATCTGGCCACCTGAGTCCCAGCATTCTAGACCATAGACTGGAAGAGGTTGCGGTCTGCAATGCCGGGAAACAGGACAGGTGTGTATTCATTTTTTTTCCACTGCCCGCTTGGGGGACATTACTGGTGGGAAAGAGAGCTTTGCCAGGGACATTACTACTGGTGTGGGCCACTGGAGGACATACAAGGAAAAGAGGAGTGTAGCAGCTCTCACCTGCCCTTCCTTTGATTGTGAGCACGGACAGCCAGTGTCAGGTGCGGGCGGCAATAGAAAAAAGAAGTTGAGAAAATCCAGCTCCACTTAGATAAAGGAATATGCGTTTATTCAGCTTGCGGTTAAAAACTCATCCACGGATTACAAAATAGCAGTCTTGTCTAAGCTTTTCGGGCTACCAGAGACAATTCCAGCCCTTCTTCATGACACAGAAAAACATTAAAAGTGAGACCTTTTATAGGGGAGGGTGCACCTGTGTTCACTAATTGTTCCCACAGGCCTGTAACCGCCCCCAGAAAGAGGTACCACACCTTCAGTTAACTCTTCATATGAAAATCAAATAAAAGAAAAAACTAAAATATATAACCATATGTATGCATAGAGAAAATATATATGGCTGATAGCTATTCAAAAACTATGTCATACAAGGATATACATATATAGAGGATATGTAGCAAAAATTAAAAGTGAGGGCGAGCACTCTACACCTGGAATCAGTTAGTAATGTATAAAATAATTTATTAAATAACCATATAACAGTATGACATACAAATGGACCCTATAAACTAAAATCTAATGGATACATTAAAAACAATACAAATGCCACTTGAGAATAGGTTGAATAATAACAGTCTTTTCTGTTCAGTGCTGCTAATATAGTAAATAGGTTTTGCCGCTATACTCTAGTATCCCATGCGCATATTGCAATAGTCAGTGGAATTCGCTGGCTTTTAAGTGCTGCTCCGATAGCAGCCCCACAGTAGTGCAAGAGGATTCGATATGTCCACCACCACATATAATCAGGGCTTGATCTCCTTAGACGCCAATGATCTTAAAACATGCACCTTCCAAAGGTACACCTCACCATGTGAGGTTTGGACTGAAAGTGTTCCTACCTTCCTCTGATTTCGAGGACGTCCCGTCGGACGTGTACGGTGGATAGGCTGCAGGCGGCCGTTCCGGCGTCTCCCTCGTGGTGTCTGTGATCTGTGATCAGCTGTTCCCAAATCTCGCGGGATTTCGGACGTGGTGTAACCCTGGACTGTACAGCGGTGGTTCGAAGTTCTGTACTTAGCGTCTCAAGAGTCTTGCTTCTTCCGCTAGTTGAATTGTTTGCATGGCCATGCGTCTGTTGCGGAGATGCTTCTAATACAGGTGTACGGCCCAGACGCG